>NC_059342.1:13224090-13836136 GCF_018350155.1 Leopardus geoffroyi | reverse complement strand
GTGAATGCTCTTCTCTCATGTTCTTGGCCTGAATCAGTCTCTCGTTTTCTGACTAATCCCGTTACTCCATTCCCCTCATACTGAACTGCCTGTCGTCTTTGACTTCATCTCCCTGACCATTTAGAACTGTGCTGTCCTACTTCCCAGAAAACCAGTAACACCTTCCTTCTCGGTGTTACTGCCCGAATGCAGGCCGATACTTCATAACCTAGATTGCTGGTCATCTTTATGTTCCCACCAAATAGCTTTCCAAAATACTGCTTTGATCATATTACACATGTTCTGTAAAACATTTAATGGTTTCCCCACTTCCTAGAGGGTAAAGTGCTTTCAATGGAATAATTCTCCAACTTCCAGATCTTAAGTGCCATTGTCTGTGTCATCCAGAGTACAAATGTGATTTATAGTTTCTCAAACTCCATTAAGTAGGAAAACCAAGATGTGCATGACTAACTACAATGCCAGATAGAAGGTGCTGTAAGCCTTGAGAGACAGAAGGTTCTAGTGAACTTGAAAGTGGTGATGGCCCCTTCTGACAGAGATGTAAGGCAGGCTTGTTAAAGCTTGATCTCAAAAATGAATAAGAAATACACAAGGGTAGAAATGTGGTTTTGAAAAAGGGGAGAAAGGCTTTGAAAACGAAATAGGAATAAACACGGATCGCAAGCTTAGGCATATCTAGGGAAATTCAAGTTGTCCACTGAAACTTGTTTGTCTTCTGTTCAGGGCCTTGCTGACCTTGGCCGACCTTCATTCTGGGCTTAGCACTTTCCTTTTTCTTATATGCATCTTTGTCCTAACAAACTGGACTCATTCTTATCTGGCAAATGCCTTGATTGTCCTTCTCTTTGCCTCTGCCTTTTATGTCCTTCTAATAGGCTCATTTAATTTTCTCTCTAACCAGAGTTCACAGACCATCAGTCTCAAAAACTTCACTTCTGAAGATGTGTTTTGTAAGTCCAGTGTTTGTTTTTAAATTAAATTTGAATGCCCAAATGTGAGGCACACATGTTTTATCTAGTTTACCACAGTGCCCCTGACTTCTGATGTCCTACTTCTTAAATGGCTTTTCTTTTTAGTACCACCCAGGCCCTTGTCAGCATTTGAACTTGCCATCCCTATGAGCTCCATCAGCTTCTACTGAAGTTCTAAGGTTTCCCAAGTCATTCTAGCCCATGAGAATGTCTTCTGTTTTTAAATCATATTCTTTCTCTGAGCTTGTTATTTTATGCTCTTCAGTCAACTTGTATACTGCTTAAAACAACTGGATTTAAAGAATAAATTTCCCTAATGTGTAACTGTTCATACCTTGTCTGTTGGACAAGCTGAAGGAGTTGAAAGTGTCTTAGAATTTTTCCATGCCCACAAGAATGCCATGTGAAACAAGTATCAGGTTGAACCTCATGACATTATTTTTGTTGATCTAAGTGGTTGGATGCTAACAATTTCCAGTGGTCAAGCATAACAATCAAACTTGATTTTTTTTTTTTAACCTAAATTTATGAAACTTCCTAAAATGGATTTTTGTTACAAGTAAAAGCTTATTTTATCTTAAAAGTTTTTTTTAATGTTTATTTTTTGACAGAGTGAGACAGAGCATGAGCGGGGGAGGGGCAGAGAGAGGGAGACACAGAATCCGAAGCAGGCTCCAGGTTCTGAGCTGTGAGCACACAGCCTGACGCGGAGCTTGATCTAACAAACCTCGAGATCATGACCTGAGCTGAAGTCAGATGCTTAACCGACTGAGCCACCCAGGTGGCTCAAATAAGTTTATTTTAAATTCTCCAGGTGGAGGGGTGCCTGGGTGGCTCAGTCGGTTGAGCAACCGACTTCTGCTCAGGTCATGATCTCACAGCTCTTGAGTTCGAGCCCCACGTCGGGGTCTGTGCTGACAGCTTGCAGCCTGGAGCCTACTTCAGATTCTGTGTCTACCTCTCTCCCTGCCCCTAACCCATTTGCATTCTGTCTCTGTTTCAAAATTAAATAAACATTAAAAAACTTCTTTTAAGTTCTCCAGGTGGAGAAATTCCAATAACAATAACATTTGACCATGATACAAAAAAAAAGAATTTTAAAAAGAAACTTTAATCTGAATATACGAATAATCATTGTTAACCTATACTTGCATAGGGAAATCTTTTGAGAAACATTTCATGACTTATTTTATGTATCTTACTAATATTTTTTTTCCAAAAAATGAGAATTGCAGATAAATATATTGGCTGAATATTGTGGAATCGGTTATCAGAACTTGATTTCTGGTTCTGGCCAAGTTTATTTTTTTGAAGCCTTCACTTTATTTAAAATAGAGTTAATGGTAATATCCTTTGCAGAGGTTTGGGAGGATCAAATAAGCTAATAAATAGTAACAGGCCAAAGATACTTAATATGGTACGTAATATGTAATAGATACTCATGTTAGTGTCCTTGCCTTTGATCAGGCAAGGATGGTTTTAGGGAGAATGTTGGTGACAAATGAGGGTAACTTATCCTCAAGGCTATGGGGAATGTTGGCTTTTTTCATATTTTATTGACTTGGATTGCCTAATATCTCTGGTCTTCTGTTGAACATCTTTACCTCTGGTCTACTGTTTGTTCCTTTGCTCTAGCCAACATCACATTGTCTTTCAGTCTTTGCAGCCTTTCACATATTCCCAGAGGCACATCTTCCTGTGCCCTGGGCTTCTTTCGTCTTGGTAGCACTTAACACAATTGCATTGAAAAAGCAATCATGTACTTAATGTTTAATCTCTTCCTTCACTACATTTAAAATTCCAGTTCTCCTACTGTGTCAGTTTCATTCACTGTTGTCACTACAGAGCCAAGCATGGTACCTGGCCCATAGCAGTGTAGTGCTTAATACTTGTAGAATCAACGACTGACTGACAAATCTGATTGCTCTAGACCTAGAGTGACACATGACAATCAGGATGGAGGAAAACTCTGTTAGGTGGCCTCCTTAATAAAACTTTGCAGCTATAGGATGTGTCTAAAGGAGAGACTACTTGCTCTTACTTACGGAGCTGGTAGAAAGGAGAATCCTGTCTTCAGCCAAACCAAGGATGTGGGCTCTGCATTTAGAATCATCAGAACTTAAAGGTTTGCAAGTAACCAAAGCTGAAATTTGGAGAACTCCTAGAAATAAACATGCTGTTCACATTCTAAGAGCCCAGATCAATTAACTTGGATGAGGAAGTTAAATTTCCAGTGTTAATGTGCTTAATGAAGTTGATATAGTACACTCCTTTCTTGCTCTTCTCCCCCTCCTCTCCTTTGTTTCACTTAAATGGGCTCCTAATAATTTGGTCTGTATCATTCTAAGTGCCACTGAGATTTATCTACCTCTTAGATGGAGAATGTAGATGAATATATGCATGTGTGTATATTGGTCTTATCTCACCCATACTGTTAGGTTAAATATTCTAGGTTGGTTATCTGAATTTTATATGGAGATGAGATTGTCTTGTATCACATTATATTGTTTTTTTGTTTTGTTTTGTTTTTTCTCTAAGAAGCTGTTTTGCTGTAATTCTTCTAGCAGGCTGTGCAATTGTTTTCAGTGGCCAAACCTATTCCCATTAGTTCAAATCCCCAGAATTCTCATTTTGATTTCTCTGGAAAAATGGACCCTGGGCTCTGGACTGCAAATGTGCATTTCTTCAAACTGTTAGAGTAATCTCTCCTGGGCTGTGAAGCCACATCAGGAAAATTTGAAGACAAAAATTCTTTTGTTCTCGAGTTTCAAATGAATTTGCTTTGAAGCTAACGTTCCCCCTTGCCTCATATGTGTACAGCCATTATAGAATTGAGAGCTGGTAAAATGTGCATAGGCCCTGATGTACTCTGTCAATGATTCTCTAGGCGGAAATAGGTAGACCTGACAGGACCACGAATTAATTTCTGCTTCAGCATCAGATGAGTTACAAGTTCCTTAAAGAATTTTTCACACTGTCATCAGCTCTCCTGGATGCATTCCACTCTGAGGCCAAGGTAATAGAATAGATGCCTTACATGCACTCCAAGACCTTATCTCTGAAACTCTGTGGAGAAGGACTTGTGGCAAATTTCTCTCCTCCCTTTTTCAATTTTTGTTTCTCTCAGACAGAAGTAATTAGCTAGATTTTTGTGCTTCTCTTGAAAAAGATGATGCCCTTTAACTTGATTTTATATGCCGTTGTATTTTTGTGAGATTGTAGAAAGGAAGAAGAGACAACACAGACAAAGGCAGGGTTTTCCCCTCTTGGTTTTTCTCCTGTAACTGGTGGCACTTTGTTTTGTGTGTGTGTGTGTGTGTGTGTGTGTGTGTGTGTGTTTTAAATATGGCTATGTAAGATTATTTCGGGTGCTGCCTGAATCTTCTGGACACTGGCATAGAAATCTGACTAATGAGCCTTTGATTACTGTGGTGTCTTTGAAGACGGGGAAAGAATCCTTCAACTTATCAGAACAAGAGCTATCTAAAGAATATTACTGGCCAGTAGAAAAGTTATTGAAGAATAGACAAGTACATATTTTAATAAGTAAATGTATTCACAATATATGATGGAATAGAAAAGTGTGACACATCATAGTATGTAAAATATTTTATCCAAAAAGAGTTCTATGTATATGCAACTGTGTGTGCCTGTGTCTGTGCATATTTTTCTGGTTAGGCGTTTTAGTGCTAAAATGAAATTAAAAATTTATTTTTGGTGGGGGGAGAGGGTGAATGGGGGAGGGTTAAAGATAGAGGGGGACAGAGGATCCTGAGCAGGCTCTGAACTGACCACAGGAAGCCCGATGCGGGGCTCGAACTCATGAACCACAAGATGATGACCTGAACCAAACTTGGATATGCCTGACTGACTGAGCCACCCAGGTGTCCCTACAATAGTTTGATAGTAAAAGTAATGGTAAATTTTGAGTGCTTTTTACATGTCAGCCATTGCTCATGCCTTATCTCAATTATTGAACTTCTCCTGTAATATATTTTAATAAGTAATATTAAAACAAAAAGTTGGAGCACCTAGGTGGTTAAGCGTCCGACTTCGGCTTGGGTCATGATCTCACAGTTCGTGGATTCGAGCCCCTCATTGGGCTCTGTGCTGACAGCTCAGAGCCTGGAGCCTGCTTCAGATTCTGTGTCTCTCTCTCTCTCTCTCTCTCTCTCTCTCTCTCTCTCTCTCTCTCTCTCTCTGCCCCTCCCCAACTCATATTTTGTCTCCCTCTGTCTCAAAAAATAAACATTTAAAAAAAAAAAAGATTCAAAAGAAAGTTTCTTTTCCCATCTTGACAACTAAACGTAAGGTGTATATCAAATACTTGATTTGAATAATTATGGCATTATTCCTTGTACAGATATAGAGTCTTAGTTTTTTATTTTCTTCAACTTAAGCCTCTTACAGACTCTATACATGGATGTGAAATGTCATCGGTTTTGGTTTTAGGACAAAGAAAAAGATGCAGTGTTGAGGATCCTGTCCCTTCCAGTCATCTGTGGATGTGCCCACGCTAGCCTGTGCTGAACGATAACCCGTAGATTATCTGCTATCAAAACAGAGATCAGGTTCTTGTATCCAATTTTGGGATGATTAGGATTGAGAAATCAGAAACCATGTTTGGCAACTGGTAGCTTTTGTATCTGGTGGTCTCCGTTATGGTATTTCCTGATGCTGTTCAGGAATCTGCTTAATTGGCTGACTATCCAGAATCTGGGAAGGCATTCCTCTTTACAGATGGAAACAGATTTTTAAAATACTGAGTCCAGTTTTCTCCTTGCAAGCTCCTAAATCGTCTATTGATACTCCCTTTCTCTCTCAAGAGAATTTGACTCAACTTTGTGGCCCACAGCTCTGGGGTTCCTGGGTGAAACTTGAAACTGATAATCTTGCACAGAGGACAAGGAGAGAGACTAAAAGAAGCAGACACTGCAGATGGGTAGGGGGTGGTGGCCTCACCAGGCAGTGGAGCTCAGGTATAAGACCTATAGTGTGCCTACCGCAAGATGAATGGATGTTAGCACCTGCCTGCCAGAATCTTAGGAGTTTATATAAAGCCCTTCAATGGGTTTAGTCCTATGTTCAGCCCAAATGGTCTCAACAACCTCTTACTGTCTCAAGGCTGGGTCCTTGGGAAAACTGCTGGTATGGGTCTAGTAGGTAGAATAAACATTTCAGGGACATATGGGAGAGGGTAAGGAGCCTCCCCAGTGCCTGGGGCCAGCTCACAGGCCAACTGGCTGTTAAATCCCATCGATGACCAGCTGCAACACAACTCTTCTTGATACGTTAGAGAGCTTGAATGTGTGCAGGGGTTATCAGTTGAGTAAATATACTTGTATGTAGCTTTTCCCCAGAGATGACATTTTCTAATATTCTGATAATTATCAGCTGTAGCTCTCAGTGCGAATGGAGAACTTTTTTACTAGAAAGGTAAATGTTTATACTTGGTTTATAATGTCTCAATCAAATTGTATGGTAAAACTAAGAGACTGATCTTAGGGAACATTGTTATTTTTTTCAGAAATGTTATCTTCCAGGCTTTAGAATACTCCTTAAAATTACTGCTATAGGGGTTCTGGGTGACTCAGTTGTTAAGCATTTGACTTCATCTCAGGCCAGATCTCCTGGTTTGTGGGTTTGGCCCTGCATTGGGGCTCTGTGCTCACCATGTAGAACCTGCTTGGCATGCTCTCTTTCCCTCTTTCTCTGCCCCCACCCCCACACACGTAATTCGTAGCAATAACTTTTAAAAATAAGTTTAATATTGAGTACCTATCCATGGTTTAAATTACAAGTCAATTGAGTGATCTAATATAATGAACAATATTATATAGTATTTATTTTTTTAGAAATCACCATTAATAACAGCATGAAAATTAATGAAGTTACGTGTATATTCCCCTAATGTTGAGTACCTGCTGTATCTGTACCATGATCTTGCACAACTAATACAAAGCTAACATTTCAAGATGTATTTCCATTAATTCTGTTCTCTCAATCCCTCTGAATGTATCCTCTTGTATTTTCTATTCGAGGGAGTAGCACAGCAGTTTTCCCTTTCTCTGAGAAATCCTTCTTGGTTCCGTTCTTTCTCTTGTAACTGCCACATCGAACCAATCACTATTTCTTACTGACTTTCCTGCCTACGTGTTGTAAGAATCACTGGAAAATAAGTCTGTGAATATCAACATAATGACTAATCTTTCTATGGTAGGTATGGACTAGTCACTTAATTTGAAGGAGTGTCGTAGTGTGGTTGTAATGCAATTGGGGATGGCAGGGATCGTGGCAAACCATCTGGATAGTAGCCACGTGGAAGTACAGGCTTCATGTTTTCAGATATTCCAGTGTTTTGACAGAAGCTTGGAATTGGAATCTGTGTTCGCTACTGATTTTTAAATGTCAGCCTGTAATTCAAATAAAGAATAGGCCAGGCCACTGAAGTTGTGTAAATCTAGTTTACCCTGCGGGTTGCCAGTTTTAGATCTGTGTATATAAATGGTGTTGGGTACCATGTGTCATATACAGTTAACTTTTCTCTGAAGTTATTAAATAGCTTATTTTTCAGAAATTGGCTTTCTAGATTGATGCTCTGAAAATACTGAAGAGACCAATATGTAATTGTGCCTTCATTGAGGTATCTTAAGAGATTGATCATCTGATTTCTTGGTTATCTTTTGCCAGAAGGGATGGACTTCAAACTCTATTACATTAAGTAGCCTCTTCTCTATTTGAGAGCTTTTTATTAACTTAGGAGTTAATGCATTTTATGACATTAAAAATCTCTTGAGAATTTTGAGCTCCTGAATAGTTTTAAGGCTCACCTGGGATTCTATTAAAATTATTGCTAATACTGTGTTCATGGCATAACATTTGACTGAAATTGTTAAATTTAGACACTAAGGTGTTTTTTTTTTTTTTTTTTCCTTGCATGGCTAGAAAGCCCTAAGACTGCTAAAGGTTAGGAAAATCCTAGCTGAAATTTCAGTGGTATCTATGGGAATATCGAGGAATAGAAAGGCTAGTGACTGGCAGTTTCCATGACGACAACGGAATTTTCGGGGCTAGAGAGATGTGTAGGTTACACCATCAAATGTGCCAGAGATTGGTCTCCATGACGACAGCAATGTGAATGGGGAAATATATGCTCATGAGATTTTGTTTTAAAAGCCTATTGGGCTAATTTAGGAGAGAATGCTTGCCAAATCAATATTTTTTAAAAGAAACACAGTCAAAATAAGGGATTCCATTTCTTCCTGTATTTTTGAGAGAGTAACATTTTTGAGTATTTGTGTTACGAGGGGTTATTGACTTACACATAACTCCTTTGGCTGCATTTCTGAAAAGCACCCAAAGAATGCAGATTTTTCAAATTTACTTTTAAATTTCAACATTCATTTCTGAGAGCAGTGCCTCCAAATGTGAAAATAACTAGAGTTATTTAAACTTTCTGATGTTTCTGAACATAAATCAACCACCAGAATGCATCATGTATTAAAGCTTTATTCCTGTTGCATCAAAAGACAGAGGATTTATTACCACAGTGATAGAATAGAAGAATGCTCAAAACTAAGTTCCTCTCGTGCTTCAATTTGTAACCACTTTGGGTGAATTTTCCTTATTGCTGCGTTCTGAAATCTCTAATGTGTAGAGTAGGGAGATGGGCCATGCCTTTTAGTGTGTTGTGTGCATAATTAAGGACCAACATACAAAGGGTTAGTAAAGGATCAATTCAGCCATTGAAATAAATGCTGGCCTTATGCCTAAGGTTTAAAACACTTTGTGAACACATTTTGTTTCATGGGCAGATGCTTATGTAATTTTTTGAGATGTGCTTCGTAATATTGATTTGTGTTAGTGAAGAGATGTGAAATCATAAAACTGGAAACTGGGTTTTGGAAAAGCAAAGAAGGGATAGTAACCTTAGGGCTGGTACTGTCTGGGAGCAGTTAGACACATGGGACAAGAGGAAGAAGGTAATCCCAGAACCTGGGGAGAGTGGCTCTGGGGAGAGTCACCTGCCAGGAGCTGCTGCCTTTTGTAGAGGGACACAGCTGGCCAACTTGGGGCAGTGTAACACTGCAGGGGTTTGGGGAGTAAATACTCCGACTAATCTCTCCACCCCTCTCAAGTTCCTGCTGGTGTTTGCCATTGACTGAACCAACAGAAGTGAGAAGACAAAGACTCAAATAGACCAAGTCCCTAAAGGTCCATTCTAGAGGGCACAGACTGGTGAATCCTGTAAGCCAAACACAAGCTATCTAGCTCCACAAATAATAACACATTTTTCAAAGTGCCAAGAATGAAAAATGTTTTGATCTAAAAATATCCCATGCATACACCTGTATATAAATACATCCATGCATACACCTGTATATAAATACATCCATGTGTTAGTTTAGGTAAATAGTGGTATAAATATTGATGTAAGCTGTTGGGGAAATCTTGTTACACTCCATAAAAACAAATTGAATATTGTATAATGTTGACATATTTTTGATCATCAGTAATGAACTGAACTCATCCGGTATCCATATACAGTATACAATATTGTTTGGAGTTTGTACAAAGTAAGCTAACTAATACAGTCGCCTCTACTAAACTGAGTATCTGATAATCCTTTTCAGGTCTGGGATACCTATCTTAATACATAGCTTTCAGACAAGACATTATAAACTATAGTTATCTTAGTGGTTCAGTAGAATTCATATACTCCTGAGTAAAGGTGAAAAAAGGAAGTATGAAATTTGGCCTTTAAGGAGCTAGTCATTTAATTGAGAAGAATATATATTTGAGAGACTGGAGGCCATCAAAAGCAACATGTGATGAACTGTAAAAAGTAGGACTTTACAGATGGAAGAATTCTACAGGTGTTTGGAAGTTTGTTTTTAAAAATTACTACCAGGAAGAATCAAAATCCCTCATTTAAAAAAAGTTCATCTTGTATTTTCGCTGGGTCCACCCAAGGGAAGCATTTTGTATTCTCTCACATAGCCTTGCATGTGGACTTCTTGTTCTCGTTGCTGAATTCAGTTGTAAATACCACTGTACCCAGAGTCAACAAACATGAATTTAAATCTTGGTTTTATCATCTTCTAGTATGATTTTGATGAACATACTAGTTCCTGTTCATCTGTGAAATGTGAACTTAAGATGATGAGTGAAAAGGGTTTTTACCTGCAGCTGGCACACTGTAAATCCTATGAATGAAGTGGTCCTATCCTATTTATCAGTTAAATAGTCGTTGGGGGTTATATGGAGAGTTAGAAAAGTAACCATTTAGAAGGTTTAATCAAAACTCTGACTGACTTTTCCTAAGGCGCCTGGGTGACTCAGTCTGTTAAGCTTCTGACTCTTGGATTTTGGCTCAGGTCCTGAGTTCAAGGTTAGTTGAGTCTGAGCCCTGCATCCTGCAATGTGTTGACAGGCACAGGTAACAGCTTGGGATTGTTGCTCCCTCTCTCTCTGCCCCTCCCCTGCTTGCACTTGCACATGATCTCTCACATATTTCAGAAATGAAGAAAAATTCTCATTGACTTTTTTTCTAGTCCATGACTGCTTTTCTAGGTAAAACAAGTCATTTGGCTCCACGAGGTATATACAGACCTTGTTTCTCATCATCTTGTAAGAGGATTCCATACTCCAGGTCTATGGAAGATCTGAATTAGTTTCCTTAAATTCACGGATTAATGTGGCAGTTATAACACATGAATAATAGACATATGTTACTGTTCAAACTCGGTCCTTGTGCCAACTGGCATGAAAACATAGGACTCTATTACATTATAGGACACCACCACTTCTAACACCAACAAGGTTAGCAGTTGAGTGCTTACTGATGTCAGACACAGCACTAAGGCTTCACAAAATACATGATTTTAATTAATTGAATGGGAACCTGTAAATCACAGGCATGAGCCGCATTTTATGGTTCAATAAACTGAAGTCCTGAGAAATTGAATCTCTTGTACAAAGCCATGCAGCTAATAAATGGCAGAAATAGTATTCAAAATGAATTCAAACACTAAAGCCATGTTCTTAACCAATCCCACAATTTCGAATCCATGTATTGTGTTAAATGGCATGCATTTATTCATTCACTCAGCCTTGCCTGAACTACAGGAGATTGTGATTGTTTACATCTGTCTTGTGTGAGTTTGTCAGCACTGTTGAGGTCAGGTGTAAGCGGAAAGGACATGCTCAAAGTCGGTAGAATCGCCCCACGTTTACTGATCGCAGGCCCTTCTCCAGGTGTTCAGCACAAAAAAGAAGGAACCCAGACTGTTTGCTTTGTCTGAAAACTAAGCCATTCCTGACGGTAGAGAAAAAGTGTAGCATAATGAGTTGTAGGGGCTCTGAAATGTGTACCTGCCTTCACATCACGATTGGCTTGATTTTTAAGTAATCTTAATTTCTCTGAGCCTCTTTCCTTACCTGTCAGCTGTGGTTAATAGGGACTACCGCAGTATGTTGTTAGCATTTGTGTCCTACGAAATATAAACACGCAATACTTGGTCGCTGGTAACAATAATTCAGTGCCATCTGTTTTTCTATCCAGACACAAATCTTTTTTCAGCTTCGAACTTGACAGTTGCCTAGAATCTCATGTAATCGCTACTTGAGAGTATACACAGGGCATTACCCAGTCATTGAAATGGCCAGGTTCTGGCCTCACCATACTTAAGGGACTCTTAGTTCCCACTACTCTGGTCTCCAGGGATGGACTCACCTGCTCCCTGCTACCTTTGGTTTTGATTATATGCACCGTAGGTTTGGGATCATCTTCTTCCCCCATCTGAATGTTACTAGCTCTTTAAGAACTTACTCAATCTTGATTGTTTTAAAAGTCTTTGCTATTTTTTAGTAGTTATTGATGTCTGAGTGTTCTACCCTCCACCACATAATACAGTGTTGTTTTATGCTGTCTAAGGTTGTCTGAAAACATTCTATATTCATGAGACTTAAGGGAAGTGGTTATGCCCTCTATTCATGTATTACAATAATTAGATATTAGCTACACTGATTTTGGTTTCTGAGCTCTGGGCTGATGAAATTTCTTTCTCTGGGAAACGTGTTAGAGAAGTTGATTGATGGTCTAGCCCTGTGGACTTCAGTTGGTTACTGTTGGTCCAGAATCAAGTTGACCTGCCTCCCTCCTTAAGTAGTGAAATGACTGACAAAGATGAAACCAAGTTTAAACTTTGCTTAATTACAGCATTATTAAGAGTTGGGCTTCCTCCTCTTCTACTTGGTAATGTTAAAAAATCACAAGCCTACAAAATTTCTCATAACCTCAGGCAAAATCTACAGTGATGAGACTATTCCATGTATTTGTTCCCTCATGTGCCATGTACCTATGTTGGGATTATCTCTTGGGACTGGGATGGCCCATGACTTGCTGTATCAAGCTCAAAGAGCATCAGTGACATTTTGCCAGCCTTCTAGAAGGAAGAAGGCAAAACCAAGGCCACTGTACATTGAGGAAAAACTAGGGTTCCTTCTAATGCAGGGAATGTTGGGCATTGATATTGTAAGTCAAGACTTAGTGAATTTACACCTATTAGTCAATGGACTATGTTGAAGGATTATGAAAGTGTTGAAAATTTCTGCTTTCACAAACCTGAGCAATCTCTGGGGAACTTTGTTCTGCAGAAATTGATATTAAGTATTGTCCCAAATAATGTTCTTCAGTATTTTATATCTGCTTAAGACTTACTTGAACAATGCAGATGGATTGTCATGCATCCTAAAGATGTGGCTTAGCATATATATCTTACGTTACTTTGTCTAAAGTTGAAAAAGGATTTAAGTGTTACACAAACAGGGTCTTACTTCCAGTCAAGGTTGTTACATATTTCTGTCATGGAGTATCATACCTAAAATGGAGTTAAAAAAATAAGACAGCCCTGATTTTTGGAACTTAAAAATGGTGCTTTGATGTTTACATCTTCAAGCTTATGGTATATAGCAGTTCTCACTTTACTATTGGTAGAATTTTAAGTTATATCTAAATTGTACCATTATGTTTGAGATACATTACTCAACAGTACATAGTGTTATAATAGTATCTAATGCAAAGGCTGAAAAAGCCTAAATCTTAGCCAAGGGAATTAATTTTTTAAAATAAACCTCATTTGTTAAGCTTTAAATAATTGAAGATATTCATTCACTTAAGGGCATTGTTACAGTTATATTCTAGTGTTCTGATACTTTGAATAGTGACAACATGGGAGCATCCCCCAAAGTCTCCAAAGGGCAACAAGAGGAAGCATCCTAGTGTGAAAATACAAAGGAGAATTAAGTTTGGAGTCTTACATCCTTAGAACTTGGTATGGTAGCTATGACTTAGGTATTCAGTGTTTGTTGTCTGAATAGCACTTCCATTTTGTCAGAACTTGGAGAACTATGGTCCAGGTAGAACCTCTGTGCCTTGAAAGGGCTCTAACTATGTCATTATCAAACGAGGAGTACAACAGGTAGTGGTGCTATGAACAATTGTGCTCAGTTTTCTGGAGTGATCCTATCGAGGTACAGAGTCATCGTATCAACAGTGTGCCTGTGTTCTAGGTCTACTTCCTTGCCAACACTTGGAATTTTTGTTGTTTTCTACTTGAGCTATTCTAATGTATGTAAATGGTATCTTATTGTGTTAATATGCATCACATTGCTGGTGATGAGTGAAACTAGGTCGTTTGGGGATGTTTATTGACTATTTGCATATTCTCTTCTTGGAAGTTGTGTTGCAAACCTTTTTCCTATAGGATGGCCTGTCGTTTAACTCACGGAGTTATTTACACATTCTAGATATTATTTAGCACATGGATGGCAAATACCTTCTGTGGCTCTAACTTTATTTTTTTGGATGTCAGGCAAAAATCCAAATGTCTGTCTAAAATAGAATGGATAAATGTGGTATAGAGTCATATAGTTATTACTAAATAAAAATGAGAAAAATGGATTACAATTCCATGGACAACATAAATCAATTTTACAAACCCAATGTTCAGTGAAAGAAGCCAGGTACAAAATAGTGCAAAATGAGTCTAGTTACGTAATACTCATAAACAGGCAAAAGTAATGTGAAGCTAGTAACGACCTATTTTTACATCTAGGTGCTGTTCATATGGATTTTGATTACACTGGTGTGTTTACTTAGTAAAAAGACCTGGAGTTCTACACCTAGGATTTGTGTTTTTTTAATTATATTTTTTCTGTAGATTCTTCTATATAGTCTACTTAAATAAAAACCTCAGTATAGACTAACGACCCTTAAAAGAATAATCTATCAAACACCAAATATCTTACAGGGATGCAATTTAATAGGAATGATTTATTACAAATCTCCTTTATGGTAAGTTTGTTCCGATCAAGGTCCACATCAAAATTGTGGCTATTGAATGTAAGCAATTCAATGGAGCCAAAAAATATTTCATATTAAGCTTAAATTTTTTTAATTTTTATTTATTTCTTAATATTTACTTTTGAAAGAGCACGAGTGGGAGAGGGGCAGAGACAAAGAATCCAAAGCAAGCTCCAGGCTCTGAGGTGTCAGCACAGAGCCTGATGTGGGGCTCAAACCCACAACCCACAAAGTAAGAGATACTGATCTGAGCTGAAGTCAGACACTTAAGTAACTGAGCTACCCACGTATCCCAAACTTGACTTGATTTAAAGAAACCTAGATTAGAACCTCTCTAGGATGGGGTTTTGGGGTGATGATGGGGGTTTGAGCTGACAGCCAAGAAAGAATTCTTGAAGACCTCTTTGGGCAGAAAGGTGATTTTATTAAAGCACAGTATGGGGCCCATGGGCAGAAAGAGCTGCACTGGGGTTGTGACAGGTAATAAACCCTCTGTTTGGGAAGGGGGTTATGGATAGGGTAAGTCTCTAAGGAATTTTGGAAACAAGGTTTCCAGGACTTGAGGGGCTAGCTGCTGTTAGGAAAACACCATTTATTACTGTTGAGTAAAACCTCAGTTATGAGACGCTTCAAGTGTATATCAGGGGGCCATAAGCTTGGAGTATAATTGCCAGCACATATCTTGGGAGACTTGGAGTAAAGGAAGTTTCCAAAGGAATTTTTCCATATGCTGAAGTAGATTTCCAGGACCCTGGTGGGGGGTGGGGGGAGGGGTGGTCAGAATAATGTTAAGCCAAGATTCGCTTTTGCCCTTAGCAAAGCGTCCTCATGGAGGCAGCTGAGCTCCTAGAGGGAGGTCACTCTACCTGTTTCAAGGACTTGTCAATGGGCTGTAGGCAGTAAGGGAATTTTTCATTTGCCTTAGTTTCCCACATCACCATGGCAAGCACTTAAACTGCCTTACATCTGGATGAGGGTGGTATTTGGGCTCCAGGAGATGGGGTCTATAGGTTGCTGGAGTTTAGCTATGGATAAGATTGCCTTTTTCTTGCAGTTTACTAAGTTATCCATCCTGTCCTGCATGACTGCGATCTGTATCCATCAACCATTTGCTTTCTTTGCCCTGTTCTTGGTTACCCAGGAGTGTCTGAGGAATGTCGGACCTATCCTACCTGGAGGGGGTGGGGGAGGTATGCTAGCTGGTGTTTTGCCCCCAGCTTGCCTTACGCTGTCATCACGTAGGTTCCCTTCATCTTAGAAAATGACTCAAATGTTCTTCTTTGGATGATGGTTATTTAATACCCCATCTCTGAGGTTAAAAGTTAATTTCTTAGGTTTTTTAATACTTGTACACCTCCTATTTATTGTAATATTCTATTAGCAAAATATCTTTGGTTAATAGGAATTGTTTGAATGGCTATCTAAATGTTTTATCCATCCGGCAGGCAAGCATGGTGAAAAATTAAGATGACTGAACATCTCCAAAAAGTGGTTTAAACTCTCTGCTACCATTTTTCAGTTGTTGGCATTGCACAAATTTTTTTAATTTTTGAACCATCTTTCAGTTGTTGACCAAGAAACACTCTCATGGCATATAGCAGGCATGTGATAATTGGTAGCTATGCAGCTTTTGGAGCCTTGGAGATTATAACATCTAAGAATTTTAGCTAGTGATGGAGATAAACATCTTCGTGAATAACTTAGAAAGTAGAAAATATTTAAATTTCACTTAAATACTTAGCAAAAATCTAGATAACTTTTAAACTATGCTTCACTGTATCTTTGGAATAGTAACACAGTGTTCAAGTTTTGTTAGTATGTTAAATTTAGAATTGAATGAAAATCATATCACTTATTTGACTAGACACTAGATGCATTTAATTTGGAGAAAAGGAGTTTTTGTAGTGGATAAAACCTCCAGCAATTAGTAGGCTCTTACTGCATGACAGGCACTGTTTTATTACACATTTCACTATTTAATCCTAACAACTTAGATAAAATAGAACACTACATTCCTATTATACTGAGAGGGAAAGAGAGAGGTTGAGACCTCATTTTACATGTTACAAACGTAGAACTCTTGGAAAATTACTTGTTATATAGCCTCTTACTGATAATTACGACATGCAATGTTGTAGATTTTAAATCTCCTATTTAAGGGGTTTCATGTCAATCATTTGCAGGGGAAAATTGTTTTTCAAAGTCAGAAGTTGGCTTTAAAATTCTTACAGCTCTATTACACTTTTTTCTAATCCCCCTTAATCATAAGTGGAAATAATGAAATATAAAAGCTAACTTTTTCCAGATTTCTTCTGTGTTCATTCAGCAGAATTTGGACTATCACCCCTACCTTCTCACCACCAAGTATTAGGAATTATGAGGGAAAAGATTGTATTTTTGTCAAGTATCTAAGTATGTAACCTTATTTTTGAAAGAAATGGGTTTATTGCAGCATTATATACATGGAAAAATATACATATAAGTGCAGAAATGAAATATAAACATGCCCACGTAACCATAACCTCAGTCAGGAAATTGACAATCACCAACAAGACAAATTCCACCCCCACCACCTTTTGTCCCAGTCACCAGACCCCTAGATAGAATGTTAGCAAACTGTCCATCTTCGTTCAACTTCTCTAAGTGGATTTTTTTTTCTCGAAATTTATCCTTTATCTGTGTTGTCAAGTGTGTTGGCATAAAGTTCATAATACAATTTTTAAATAGAGGAATATCTTTTTGATCGGTATTAGGAATTTATTAGTCTCAAAAAAATTTCATAATACCTTTTACATTTCTTTCCTGTTTCATTTATGTCCATATTGTCACTATTGCTCGGGGTGGGAGAAGGGGGGTTAATTTGTGTGTGTGGTGTTTTTTTTTTCCTTAGGTTCTTAAGAGGGGTAGTTTACTGATCTTAGCTATTACTGATTTTAGTTTTTGCAATCTATGTATTTACGACTCTATCCCCTCTAGGCATGTTTAGTTTTTTCCCTATGTGCTTTAGTAGGTCATATTTTTATTTCCGGTTTACCAATTTTAAATTTCCACTGTAATTTCCTTCTTGGCCTAAGTGTCTTGAGAATTCCCTGTTTATCATATAATTGCATGTATTTTTAGGTGAAATTGGGTGGATTCGGAGTTCCATTATTGCAAATTGTCGGACTTGTTTAGTGTTTCTCTAGTTCTAACATATCATAGAAAATCCTGTTTTCATAAACGAGAGCCAAAAAATTTTGTTACCTAAACTTATGTGTGATAGCAAACATTTCCGAACAGTAAACCACTAAAACCATTACACGCAGATATACTAAGGCTAGAGATAACTACATAACAAAAGTACTACAAATAATACATGTTAAACCCTACCTATTTTGATTTTTTGAAACCTATATATTCCTGCACATAGCAAGATGGCATGCTGGAAGATTAAGCTCATTTTAGTCTAATAATGATATTGGTGCATATTTGGAGCTCTAATTAGGGTCCTAATCAAATACACTTTGTGGAAGAACAGAGAACTTTCTTCAATGCTTCGAGCTTTAGAGAAACATAAAATTAGTAGATAGGTAGTATTAAAATTGGTCGTTAAGTTTTACTAAGTGAAAACTGCAGCAAGGCGGGGTGGGGTCGGTGGGGTGGGGAACAAAAGCATTGAATGCTAAATGCTTTAGAATGGTACCGACACTGTTGAGTTATCTTTCTACATACCAAAGGATGGGTTAACAATTTAAGAGGCAGTGGAAATTAACATGCCATTTTATCATTTGGATAGTAATAAAAATGCTTTAAAGTAATTAAAGGTAACCAAAAATTTTGAATCAAAATCTGATACCACACATTTTGACCAAAGCTTACAGTGCCTACAGGGAAGATAAACTGCATTGTTAGGAAAACCAGAGGATCCCTTCAATAGGGTCAAGTGGGGAGACTTTGAAAATTGGTCTGTGGATATTCTTGAAACAGATGCATGTTGTGCATTTCTAGTTTCTAATGAGGAATTGGTGAATCTTAAAGCAATACTCTAGGTGTAGGAGATAATAAAGTGAGTTTTTTTTCATTAGTTGGAGTAAATAAAATGCCTTGTAAAAATCGGATGTTGATTTGTATTAGAAATGCAAACCATCTGTCTTTAGAAGGTAAAATTAGGCCTCTTTTCTCTTAGCTTGAAGATAAAAGCACAACTTTGTTGTGAGTTATTAAAGGGACTCCATGATTTGTGTATGCAAGCTGTACTCTGAACCCATTTGGGTTGTTGGTTGGGGTGGGGGTAGGGAACAATTGTTGGAAAATTTGTTTCCATTGGAATAGAAGGTTTCAGTGAGAGCTAAATAAAATGGCTTGGACTAGCATGTGTGAAGCAGGAGGTGACTTGAAGACTTTGTCCAAAGCACGTCTTTGGGATGACCGGCGATTATGACTTGATTTTGTTGTATTATGGTTCCTCATGATGAAGTGGCTTCAGTTAGTTGAACTACTAATTCTTAAACCTTGTTTAGCTGAAAATTTTCTCTTTACAATTAAGGAGTTGGTTTAAAAAAAAATGGACTGCCTTATTTTACTTCTGCAAAGGACAGTGGGTCCTTTGGTCAACAACCTAAGCCTACAAATGATGGAATTTTAGAAACTTTAGAAGAGGATCTGTTGATAAATATGGTTATATAGATTGTTTTCTGGCTACCACTAGATCATTTAAGTGATTACTGCTAAGAGGAATTAACTACATAGCCAAGTAACTAGCAAGGTTAACATATTAATTAGCAAATTGAGCTGTTGACATAACTTTCCTTCCAAAAAGGTGAAGAGGAATAGAAAAAAAGTGAGTCAGTTAAATCAAGAATGTGGTTTAAAGTACACAGGGCCATATGTATATTTCATGGTACCTCTTAATGAGTATATACTTGCTGACTATGGTGCCGACTAGGTCTGCCATATACAATGTAAATACACTACCTGCCATAGTAGGTTATAACACTAAATGATTTGATGAATGCTCTTATGCAGGAAACTCAAGGACACAGAAGTATTTACGGCATACTGAGACTTGTAAGAAACGTTGTGATCTGTGTCTATAAACTTGATTGGCACAAGTCCTGTCATAAATTACAGCGAGCCAATTGTTGTATTTCAGAATTAGAGTAGCTATGGGTGTCCAGTCCTAAAAACTTACCTGCCACCTTGGCTTTTCTTGCCATCACCCTCAGACTCTGTTCATGGCCTTTGGGGGGGGCTCTGCTTAGAACCTCTTTCTATTGCAGCTCTGTTCCTTCACTCAACAAACCTGTTTGAGAGCATGCCACTATGCTAGCCTTTTTTGCTGTCTGTGGGGCAAACATGTCTGAATAAGATGGTGTCCCTGCTCTCTGTCCATTGGTGGAAATTATTCCCTACAGGCCTTGGGATAAAAGTTTCTTTGCTGTCACTAGGATTCACATGGAACTTCAGCCTGGAGTTTGGCCAGTGCCTGAATATTTTTCACTGACTCAGTTTGTCAAAGTGTCAGGGTAGGATTAGCTCCCTTCAGCTAACGGACGAACTCTGCAGCTGTCAAAGTAGTAATCGGAGGGTCCAAATCTGCTTCTACAACAGCATCCCCAGTCAGAGGGAATAGTGCTGTTGGGAATCTCATCACATTTTACTGAAGAAATTTATTTTAAGGTCACGGTGGCTCATCTAAAATCTTGGTCCTCTCTTGAAGGGTTGCAGGTCTGTTTCTAGACCTTGATCCTTCCTCATTCAGTGAACCTAATAACATAGATGCATACTTAGGAAGACACTAAAACAGCACGTTGAAAGACCAGCTGTTGTAGACCTCAGAGGGAGAAAAAAACCTCTATTAGGAGTTAAAAGTATGGCAAAAAAGTTACCTCCACCCACCCTAAGAGGAATTGAACTAGGACTTGAGTGGACACTAGTTGCCTGCAGTTGCCAAGATGGGACCGCTTCCTCCGTGGGTAATCAGCCAGTAATTTACCAACATGGGGAAATTGCTAATTCCTCATGCCTTGTTCTTTTGTTGAGAGTTGTTTTGTCTCCCCTCTTATTGGATGGTGTTGGCAACCCTGGACTCGGGTTAGATCTCTTTGGCTGAGAAAAGAGGCTGGGAGAAAGTGGGGACCCTGAATTGGAGCTCCGGTCTCTTTTTCCTCCTGTTATTTTCTGGGACGTGACTTGGTTTCCTAATCATGAGAATTAAAAAAACAAAAAACAAAAAACCAAAAAAAACAAAAACTTCACTGAATGTTAACTTTAATATGGAAACTATAGACAGCTGGGTGAACTTCAGCATTTCCTGATCTATGAAGAGGAATAATAATAAAATCTCCCTCAGGGAGTTCTTATGACTTAATGGCTTTATTGCCAGCATCTGGGACAGAGGCATACTATCCAGGGCAGGTCAGCTGTTAAAATGCAAGATGTTCTAAAATGCTTTTATGTGCATGGTTTCTTGGGGTTGTTTATATACATCCTTTTCAAATTGTGCTCTTAGCCTGGGGTAAAACTCTAATATCACCAGATCTTTCAAGCTATTGTTTTAAGGAAGAAAATTTGATTGTGAGATTATATTGAACACTTTTCTTAGAATCATTTTGTTTTGCTCATCTTGTTAGAACAAGAGAGTCCTAAAAGTCCAAAAGAAATTCCTTATTAATTCTATTCATCATATACAAGTTAATCCCCTCTGTCTGCCTGGAACTTTCAAACCGTCAATTAAACGGGCTCGTTTGCCTTAGTCTTGAACTGGTTTCTGTTGGTGGAATCTCATCTATAAGAAACCCATTTGAATTTGTAATGACCTGTAAATTTCTGAAAGTGCAGATTCACCCTTGCCAAATTATTTCTATGAGAGTAATCTGCATTGAAATTACTGAATTCAGTTTTGATCTCTCATAATAAAAACCTACTTAAAATCCCTAAGTTGCAAGAAGACTCTGAAAACCCACTTCCCTGTGGAATAAGCTTTTGGAGGAATGTTCTTTTGGGGAGATCTTGTAAGACAGGACTGGATGTGTGTCCTTAAAATACAAAGACCATCATAGTTGGCTCTAGAAGATCATGCCCTGAGACTGGTCATCTAGGCAGGCTTAGGTATGGAGGAGACCCATAATTTGTTCTCTCCTACTCACACCACCTCAACCTATTTTGAGACCCCAGGCTGCCTGCAGGGCTGCTGAGAGCCTAATATGGCCCTTCACTTCTTAGGTTAATGTGTGTCCTAAGCCCCACACACCTCCCTTCTCCCCTCCCTGGAGCTGTCACAAGCTGTCATTCCTTGAGGATCTAACTCCATTTCTCCTATTATCCAAGGAAACCATGGGAAGAGAAGGCTGTCCATGGTAAGGTGTTTGTGGCTACTCTGATACAAGTAATAACATTTCAGTGTTCTGATAACTTGGGCTTCAATGGTAGAAAAGACAGGAACTCCGAGCTCGTCAATTTTTGTAGGTGTGCTTACTAGGTATGAAGCGTTTACTGTACTAGGTCTTTTGAGCATCATAAAACTTAATCTCTGGAAAAATTCTTGGGGAAGACTTTGAACTCATTTTATTCATGATTCAGCTCAAGTATAATCTCTGAAAGGCCCTCCTATCTAACACGGCTCCCATCCCTGTCTATCTTTGTCCCCTTTATCACATTTTGTTCAACATCATTTATCACATGGACATTATACTCCATATTTATCCCTATATTTGCTTCTATTTTGACACATCAGCTAAAGTGGTGACCTCATGAGGGCATGTCCTTTGTTTGCCAATATATCCTCGATACTTGGAACAGGAGGTGTTACATGGGGAGGTTGAGAATTATTCTCCCCAACTTCCACAGTTGAGGAAACTGGGCTTAGAAAAAATAAGTAATGAGCTCTAAATCTCAAAGTGGTGGAAATGGATCAGAATCCAGGCTTGTTAGGCTCCAAATCCTTCATATTTTGTTACATCATGCTGCAACTTTTCCCCATCCCCAATATAACAAGGAAGGATCCTAATGAAACACATGGCAGATGACAAGAGCTCTTAAAGAGACTGTTCTTGCTGAGTCACACCCTTCAGAATCCCTAAAATCCTAATCTGGATTGTCCTGTATTTGATCTATGCAGCTAACCCAGTTAATGTTGATATTTGGGGAATTGTTAAAATCTAAAATAATTTCTTAAGTGAAAAGGAACATCATTACAGGATGAAAGAAACAATATGAAGATCGGTTCAATGTGTCACATGGTTATTGGAAAACAGTTCTTAAAAAATGGAAAATTCATAAGCGCTTTGCATTGGGTCTGAAGTTTGCCTATTAACAAAACCCCAATAGGCAACATAGTATTTTGTGACTTACTATATATAAAAAAAAAAAAAAATCATTGTGAACCTGTGGGATATATGTGGGTAGATTCCAGTCACTCCTTTCTTCCAGGGACCCTGGATCACAAAATGGAGGAGGGGAAAGAGGTCTTGGCCTTTTGTCTACATTGTCTGTGGTCTATGATGAGCTTAAGGAGAAAAGTCTGTTGCTTTTAAATCCTTGATTAATTAGCTTATTTCCTTCTGTAGTTTTTTTCCTTTTTTTTTTTTTTTTTTTTGGTTTTTGGGTGTTTTTGTTTGTTTGTTTGTTTTTTTTTTTTTTTTTTTTTTTTTATGACCTGGTGTCATTGATACCAGGCTTTTCTTTTTGCCTGCAGGTGAGAAGATTCTAATGAGAAACAAGATCGTATTTTATTTCTTTTCTGAAAAATAGATCATTTTCCCCCAGGCGGATGCTTATGAACATTCATGTGATGATTGAGTTAAAAGGGATGTCTTTTTGTATGAGTAAATCTTTAATGATTCACAATTCATGATTTTTGTAATTGTAGTCCTCTCTGTCCTCACTTTGTGCCCTGGGTCAGTAACTTGAGTCCCCCAAGATGATAAAAGACATCTTATTTAATGAGATCCACTACTCTGAAGCTGCGGGTGTAAATATTCTTTTATTGTCTCTTCCGTGGGATCCATACCACTTCTTCTCTCCTAGGATTTGTGAAGATTTAAAAATCACTTCCTTGTCCCAGTTTAACTCTGAACCTCACATTAAACTTCAAGAGGATTTATAATCCTTTATAGTCATCTGGAATAAGCAGTTGGGTTCTGTGATAAGCAAACAAATTAGCCAACCTTCCCCTAATGGCCATCCCTCTCTCTCCCTGACGCTGCTGAAGGCAGATGTGTTAAGGTAATCTGTTCACACAGACACAAGTTTTGCACCAACCAATTAGTGGTTGAAAATGTCCTGAGGAATAACCCATTTAATTAGGCATAGACAAACGATGGCTGCTTGGGTCTCGTATTATGTTTGAATGCTGAAGTTCCCTTAAATACGTGATTCAAGAATTAGTCTTCAACACTGTTTTGGAATTGATACATCCTAATAAGGAAGACTAGAAATAGTACGACTGCCCTAGGAGGGACAATGCTTTCTTCGTATGTGGGGGTCTCACAATTTTTTAGGGTCTTACTCTCGAGAGAAGCGTACTCCTATTGAGACAGCCCTAAGTCTTTCCTCGATCTTAGTAGTTATTTTCTGGTTGATATCAACAAACAGCTTTCCAAATCCAAATGAACTCAGATACCACAAGTTGAGCAAATTGTGTCCGTGTATTTCATAAATGCTTTGGTGCATCCATTATGTGCCAGGCCTGGAGACACCATGAGATCTAAGACCTAGTCAGGATCTACCCTGACAGAACTTGGAACAGTGGGGTGGCAGGTTTCAGTTAGCACTTGGGTCTAGTGTGATATATTTTGGTAGCGCCCGGGAGCTGTGGGGACATGTGTCAGGGGCCTCCTGTCCAGGAAGCAAGGAAGAATTCCCAGAGGGAGTGTGATGTAAGTGGAGATATGAGAATGAGTTCATTAGAGATTTCACAAAGCATACTTTTATGTTGTGCTTACATGCTTCTAGTTCTGACAAAGGTATTTTATGTGGATGAATAGGGCCGGAAGAATTGTTTCAAACAAAAGAACTAATGAATTGAAAAAAAGGTCTCTAACTATATCCTATGTGGCACTAGTGACATGTAAATTAAGGACCTCCAGTGGCACAGTTGGTTAGCCTGCGGTACTTGGACAAAAATCAAATGACATTGGAATGATGTGGCTCGTCTTCAAATCCCACCTCTATGTACTCACTGTGTGACCCTGGACATACAAACTATGCCAACCTTTAGTTTCGTCACGTCTACTTAGGACTTTTAATGTTTACTTTTTTAAAGAGGCAGTGTGAGTGGGGAAGGGAGACAAAATATGCCAAGCAGGTTCCACACGGTCAGCACAGAGCCCGATGTGGGCCTCGAACCCACAAACTGAAATCACCCCTGAACCAAAATCAAGAGTCAGATGTTCAATGGACTGAGCCACCTACCAGCCTCTGCTTAGGATTTGTTGAAATGGGTTAGCGAGTATCAGCATACCATAGTTCCTGTCTGAATGATACTATGTCATTACTGTTTCAGGATGCTTGGACAGGATTTAAAAGCCATTTATAATGGCAAACGTTTGCAGTAGGGTGAGCAAGTAACTTACTCAAACGACTTGTGCCCCCTTACTCATGACCTGGGATAAGTGCCTTTTCAGGATAAAATGAGGTCATTCCAGGAAAGATGGTGAGGACCGTTGGAATTGGCTTGCAGTTGGTAGTGGTTCCAGATCAAGTAAGTTTTACAAAGTGAACTTTGTATGTTCTACATGGGCTCAAGAACCTATGTCCGCTTTGGAGTACTCCACCACTGTGTGGTTTTCTGGAGTTGGGAGTTTGAGGTCTTATTCCTTCTAACTGAAGAATAAATTTTATGGAACTAAGTATTCCTTGAACAATCTCTCAACTCAGATTTGGTGGAATGTGTTTCCACTCAACATTTAAGCAGCATGTATGGGCATCTGCCTGGGAAGTAGTCCTTGCAGAGGTTGGGGGCTTAGGTTTCAGAGTTCCCCTGACTGTATTCTAGTTGTGGCTCTGCTAAATATTGGCTTGGACAAGTTAATATCACTATGCCTCTAGGAGAACTAATTATTGGCATAATGACAGTAATAGTCACCTGGCAGTGATTTCGGGGTTCATTAAGATAATTCAAAGCACATACTACATGCTTAGAGCAAGAAGAGCTTGATGGTAAACTTGTATTTATTAGTAATCATTACAGTCTCCCAATTTGGTTTAGAACATAAAAGCACAATTTCAGGTCTTTGGGTAAGTGGACTACTTGTTTGTATAAGCAGGGCTTAACACAAAATTACTAACTGCACGGTCATACCAAGAAATGGCAAAATGGGGTTACTAACCTGGGAGTAATAGCCAGTATCCTCTCATTTAGCTGAGTGTTGCTCTTAATATACTCCTAACTCTCCAACAGTAACTGGAGCTCCAGAAGAGCCCACAAGCAGAAATTGTGCCATATGAACATTTGATTGGAATGGTCCCTCTGGAGGAGTGAAGGTAATGAAACAAATAGAATGAATGGTTCTCATTTGTCAACCTGAGCATTCATGAGGCATCTGAAGACAATTTTGCTTATTTAGATCATTTGCTTATTTCCAATGAAAGGATCGCTATTGGTTCTTAGGCAGTCCCAATGAAATACCACTATGCTTGCCCCAAACCCGGCCTGCTAAGCATTATTGCTAAGATGGTTATTTTACCTCTACAAGTTTGGGAATAAATCTCTTGGAATTGTGAACAAGAGCCATAATGTGTGTTCCCAACTGACCCAGCTTTTTAGTAGGCATAGGTACTGTTTAATTTGAAACTTCAGATATAATTCATTCTGTTAGAAAAGGTATTTAATTAGAAGTTGTAAGAATTCTTACTATGTTTGGAAGGCTTACCTGTAGTCCTGAAGACGGGTAATGATAAGCAGAAAGGATCATTCTGAATGTTGGATGTTTGAAAACTTGAACTTCAACTATTAAAGTTTGTAGACTGGATGAGCATGTGGCTACCCTTGCTGAAGTTTGTTACTCTTCACTAGTAAAGGAATGCCCTGTTCAGGGCCACCACAGGGAAAAACTGTCAAGAAGGGGGTTTGTTTTTGACAATGGTCACAACTTCAGTTACCACAACTCTCCTTGTGGTTCTGAAGAAAGCCCTGAGGCCAGCCTCTTGAACTTGCTATTTGCGGGACCTTGCTCTCCCCAAGGTCCATATCCTCTGCTGTGACCGTTAATGTCTCCAGGTGTATCTCTCCCCACCCCCCCAAACCCCCCAGAATTAGTTCTGTAGTTACTTCTCCCCAAATAAGGAAACCTTAAGAAGCCTCTGGAGTGAAAGATGGTCAAGTCCATGAATCATGAAGGATAGAAGAACCCCGCTTGAAGTTTATCTAGTCACTTGTATATACTTGTGGTGTGGCTTTATCTGCAGGCATGATGAATATAACAGAGAGCACTGGCCAGGAGACAGCATCCTGACCTGCCATTCCAGGGTGGCATTAACTAAGGAACAATGGTTTTAAATCATCCTGAAACTGAGCCTTGGGTCTCTTACCTGCAAAACAAGGAGACTTCAAATGTTCTGTGATTCTATAATCTCTTTGATCTTTTTTGCACACTTGATTTTATTGGACTACAGGTAAAAAAAAAAAAAAAAAAAAAAAACACAAGTTTTATTTTTCAAATACCTTTGAAACTGACCATGGAAAAAGGACTAGTCCTCCAACTGTAATAAATCCAGTGTAATGCCAGCTTTTGTTGAAAATTGTAGTGGAGACTGAGAAAATCTAGAAAATTTTCTTAGAGAATAGTCAGGCACTAAAACAATGGAAGCCATTGTTTATGAGCCAGAAAAACTTCAATTGCTGTGGTAGTGTGATGGGGGGATACTGCTAATAAATACACAATCTGGTTAAAACCATGATCTCATATACAAGCACAGGTGCAAGAGAAGAAACCTTGCTCTCTGTTCCAGCCAGCTTGCCATACTGAATCCCTCAGATGTAAAACTCTTGTGCCTATGACTGTAACAGTCTTGGTTATGGGCAGCCACAAAGACCGCGGGTAAACCAAGACCCTGTCATCAACACTTGTGCCTCAGGGAGGTGGCAATTTTGGAGAAATTTTTCCAGTCCCTTGTGCTTCATCTGTCTCTACCATGTTTTTCAGTTTCCTGAGGATCTTTGAGAGTGACATTTATTATGCTAAAGTCTCTAGAAACAACATAGGGACATTGACTGTCCTGACCTAGCTATGCTTAGGAATGCAAAACCTGTTTCAAAGTTGGATGTTAGTTAAGATTAGTTAATGTCTAATTATGAAGTTTGGAATTTCTATTATGCACAAAAGGTAAACAACAAAATGTTACATATCTATAATCTAGATCCCATAAACTCAGCATTTTGACAATCTTGATTTTTCTGGAGCATTTTTCTGTAAACTGCACAGTTAACAAAAAGGATGATACTGTGCTATGCTCTGGATATTAAATCTAATTAGAAAATCTATAATGTTTTATATTTAAAAAACTTTTATTTTTGAGAACGAGCATGAGCAGGGGAGGGGCAGAGACAGAGGGGGAGACAGAATGCAAAGCAGGCTCCAGGCTCTGAGCTGTCAGCACAGAGCCTGACATGGGGCTCAAACTCACGGACTGTGAGATCATGACCTGAGCTGAAGTTGGATGCTGAACCGACAGCCACCCAGGTGCCCCTAGGAAATCTTGTAAATGACAAAAACTCAGTGTACAGGAGACTACAAATAAATGCTTAGCTGATCCCAAAGAGATAATGTAATGCTATACAGTTATAGACAGTCTCCAGGAATTAGTGTAGGATATTCTCTTACTTACGAATCATCTGCTAGAATGTGAGCTTGTGACAGCACCTTGTGAGGGCACAAGCAGGGAAGGGGCAGAGAGAGAGGGAGACACAGAATCTGAAGCAGGCTCCAGGCTCTCAGCTGTCAGCACAGAGTCCGATGTGGGGCTGGAACTCAGGAACTGTGAGATCATGACCTGAACCAAAGTCAGACAGACGTTAAACCAACTGAGCCACCCAGATGCCTCATGAGAGCATCTTAATAAGTAAGTTCACTTCATGTTTGGTGTGTGGTTTTCTATTTAGAGATTAGAAAAATGCAAAAACTTAGAATTTTGGAAATTAAGTTTGTTACGTTTTTAACACCCAACTGTATCTAATCCAATAATTTCTGATAAACTAGCTGACTTAATTTCACTGGGATCCACTTTAAAAGAAGTTCCTTTTGAGATACTTAAAATTTTCATTGTTCAGTTACCCTCTTTGTACACAGAAACGTTAATAGCAAAACTACGATACTTACCATACTATACTAGCAGTTCATCAATGACCAAGATGGTAGAGGCTTGTCCGCAGTAAAAGGACTATATATGGTTGAGTGATTCTTGATTGGGACCAGGACACTTATGATCTCCTAATGTTTTCTAAAATCCAGTAGAAACTTTGAGATCACAGCCTTAGGTCACACAGCTGGGAAGTAAAGAATAGGACAAACATAATGTAAGAGTGAAAATTATGAAAACTGTTCTAGCTACGTGCCAGCCATTTTTTCCAACTGCATTGTTCATTCTTTGATGTCGAATTTGAAGTTCCAAGTCCTATTCTGGGTGCCAGAATGTAGCAATAAGCAAAGGGCCAAATTCCTGCTCTAATGCATTTTACCTTGTAGTGTGATATATACAGGTCATCACCCTGGAGTCTGTTAAGCAACTGCAGGGGTAGCCACTCTTAATCCTATTTTGTTGTTGGGGACATTGAGTTATGGGGTTGAGGTATCTTTTTTTTTTTTTTAATTTTTATATATTTAGAGAATGCATGAGTAGGGGAGGGGGAGTGACTGAATCCCAAGAAGGCTCCATACAGCGCAGAGCCTGATGAGGGACTCCATCGCATGAACTGGGAGGTCATGACCTGAGCCAAAATCAAGAGTCAGACACTTAAATGAGCTTCCCAAGTGCCCCTGGGGGTTGAGGTATTTTAAATCCAACGTCACACGGTTTGGGATGTGAACACGTGGTGTTGTTGCAGAAATGGTACCATGAACATCATGCTATACTGGTTTTATGTTGAACTCCAAAGCCTTGATCTGTAACAGCTCTGCTACTCTGCACCTCTAGTGGTCCATTACTTCGTCAGTAAAAATGATGTGGATACCATGGATGGCAAAACATATGATCTATGCATATGACTCAGCCTCTTTGCAGGGAACTTCTGTCGGAGGCAAAGTGGCAGTTTTATTTCCACCCTCATTAGGCATGGGGGATGTTAGTGCAGATCCTCAGTTGTGATGGTGATTTTCCTGGTGGCTCATTTTAAAATTTGAGCAGCTTTGCTCCTCAGGATCCATCCTTCTGGTAAGTAGCCTTGCTGATCTGCCCTAAGACAGCCTATATAAAATTGGGTTTAGAAGGAAAGAAGATGGACCTAGAAATAAATCACAACCATATTTTATAAGCATTTTAATTATTTCTAAAAAAAATAGCTTCATTTCCCCATTATGGGGAGAAGCAAATAGGAATAAAACAAACCCAGTATATTCCTCAAACTGATCAAGAGTAGATTCAAGGGGCGCCTGGGTGGCTCAGTCGGTTGAGTGTCCGACTTTGGCTCGGGTCATGATCTCACAGTTCCTGAGTTGGAACCCCACGTTGGGCTCTGTGCCAGCTCAGAGCCTGGAGCCTGCTTCAGATTCTGTGTCTCCTGCTCTGTCTGCCCCTCTCCCATTAGTGCGTCATCTCTCAAAAATAAACATGAAGAAAAGGAAGAGTAAATTTGAAAATAAGTTAGGTCCTATGTTGTCACTTGTATGTGGAACTTGAGAAATGTAACAGAAGACCATGGGGAAAGGGAAGGGGAAAAATAGTTACAAACAGAGAGGGAGGCAAACCATAAGATACTCTGATACAGAGAACAAAATGAGGGTTGATGGGGGTGGGGAAAATGGGTGATGGGCATTGAGGAGGGCACTTGTTGGGATGAGCACTGGGTGTTAGACGTAAGCGATGAATCATGGGAATCTACCCACAAAACCAAGAGTACACTGTACATGCTGTATGTTGGCCAATTTGACAAATTAAAAACAAAATAGGTCCTAGTCAGTAAGAGAAATGAATTAAAACAGCCAGAAGTTGATAACATGGGAATTTAAATAGTTGCTTTGAGCAACAGAAGTATTCTCTTAAAGTGTTCCATAGAAATAAGCCATTCGATGAGCTATTTTTGATGAAAAGTTAAAAAACAAAGTCATTCATAATCTAAAGTCAGTGTTTCTCTTAAAGGCTTTGTACAGAGTATTTCCCTCCTTAGTGTGAACTGTTAAGTAGGAGTGTTAGGGATATTGAGTCTTGAAGATCGAAAATTGGGAAAGTTTCTATGAAAGAATCCATCTATAAGAATAGGTATGAAGAATTTTGAAATGGATTAAGACCAGTAAGACACTGTAGGCATTTCTGTTACAACAGAAATCAAGGGTAATGCCTAACTAAACTTACCAACATTCATAAATCACCTTGGCATTCTTGCTTGGGGATCTAATGCTACTCACGTGCCCCTTCTATTAGCCTGAGTCCTGAAAATAATGGGGTTTTCTGTCTGATGTGAAGATAAAGGAACATCTTAAAATCTAGAAATACATGCACCAGAGGATAGTTAAGCAAACGGGGTAGGGAGGGGGAAATCCCCCCCCCCCATAAAAATACTGGCATGATAACTGAGAGGTTAACCATAATATTTGCCATTAGCAATTAAGCTAAAACTTAGTAGGTTTCAAATTCTATTTTAGAATAATAGGCATTTATTTGGACACATCTCAATTTTCTGTCAAGGTTTCAGACATTCATTAAAGGTGTCATTTTGTTCATGGATGCAGTCATAAATACATGTGAATGCAGTTTGTAAATACAATACCAAAACCCAGCATGTTTGCTTTTGTCTGTACTAACCACTATTGGACTCTTAACCAAATTGTGTAATTTCTAACGGCCGCTGCTTCCTATTGAAGCCCTAGCCTCTTGGACATATTGATTGCTCTACCCTCATTCTCTGGGTGGAACAGGATAGTTTCTATAATCCCACTTACCCTGACTTCACTTCTTAACTTTCATATGAATGAATGACATTTAGCCTTGGTTTCAAGGCTCCTCAATGAGGCACCATATCATCAAAACAAGTATGACCAAATTCTTGAATAAATGGTCAATAGCATTATTTGAAATTGAAAGACACACATGAAAATATCTTAAAATTTGAAAGGCCTTGGCGTGTGATTGCTGCTGGCAAAAAGTTTAGGAAGCTTAGGCTATACCTGTTGATCCCTTTAGCAAAGCATCTTGCTATTACGAGTCCTCATGATCACAAATTCATGCGGTTCCCATTAAGCTTAATCTACAGTTTGTTAAAGAATTCTGCTTTATGGGTCTGTCTGAAGACATTTTTTTTTGATCCTGAGGTTATACATCTATTCTACATTTTCTTCTAGAGGTTTTTCTAAAATTTTTTCCCTTGTACATCTATGTCTTGAGTCTATTTGGACTTCACTTTTGAATATGCTATGTGGTAGGAAATCTAATTTTATGTTCTTCCATATAGCTAATTTCCCCAGCACTATTGACTAACTCATTTCCAAAATGACATATACTAAGTTTTCATGTAAATATTTTTGTTTCTGTATTTTTTAAATTAGATTTCCCCATTCTGTTTATGGTTCCAGAACTCTACTGTTATAAACTCTATGGATTTATTATAGGACTTAACATATGATAGGGGGAGTCTTCCCTTTTTGTTCTTTGAAAAATTATTTCTGTATTAAACTTCCATGGGGGGGGAAATTCATCTGCCATTTTTTAATAATGGTGTTGACTTCACTTTCACTTCCCCTTATATCCTGCTTGTTCGTGATTTTTTTTTTTCTGGTGACCCCTTATTTTCTATTCATGTTATCTTTCTATTTAGGATTTGAAATTTGAAATGTCTTGTAAGTAGAGGGATGGTCCATATGCCCTGAAGCAGTTAGGCTCTAGGTCCATTTAGTCTGAAGAAGAGAACGGAAAGCTTGAGCAAATGGATATGTTCACACTGATTTTTGGAAATTACCATTAACTTTTTTAATGTTTATTTTTGAAGGAGTGAGTGTGAGTAGGGGAGGGGCAGAGAGAGGGAGACACATAATCTGAAGCAGATTCCTGGCTCTGAGCTGTCAGCACAGAGCCCAACATGGGGCTTGAACTCCCGAACCGTGAGATGGTGATCTGAGCCAAAGTTGGATGTTTAACCCACTGAGCCACCCAGACACCCCTTGGAAATTACCTTTTTTTTTTTTTTTTTAATTTTTTTTTCCAACGTTTTTTATTTATTTTTGGGACAGAGACAGAGCATGAACGGGGGAGGGGCAGAGAGAGAGGGAGACACAGAATCTGAAGCAGGCTCCAGGCTCTGAGCCATCAGCCCAGAGCCTGACACGGGGCTCGAACTCACGGACCGCGAGATCGTGACCTGGCTGAAGTCGGACGCTTAACCGACTGCGCCACCCAGGCGCCCCGGAAATTACCTTTTAACTCACAATCACTGGGGTAGAATTCTTTAGCTGGGGTCACAGTATTGGTGACAGACGGTGTTCATTAGGCATAGATCTTGGTTGGCCCTGACAAATAATCCACATCTTCTGAAAGCTTGTCTAAGACTTTAATGATTTTGAAAGTGATGTACAATTAACAGATTAACATAAGGATTGAGCCCATAACCTTGGTCTCCTTAAACCCTACCAGTGAGTGAATTGTTGACAGATAAAGCCAAGAAGGAAAAAAACAAACATGGGGAATGATCACGCTTGATAACACAGTAAGTTGATGTGCTGGTATTTACTGAACTTCCAGGCTACTTGGCCAAAAGTGAGATTTGAACCTGAGCTTAGCAAGTTTGATAGAAGATAAAATTCTGAAGAACTATTTTATTCTTTAAAAGCCAATAAATATTTACTTCCACTATGTTGTTCACATGTTTCAGCACTTTGTCCTACTCTCCAAGGCCCTGTTTTGTTAAGATCGGGAACAGAAATGTAGAAGATGTGACCTAGTCCATTTTCACAAACAGAAATTAGTTTGCAACATGCAGTATCCTCTGTCCTATGCTCTCCAAGTGCTCTTGGAATCCGTCTCCTTGGTCACAGGTTCATGGCCAAAGCTTTAGAACTGAATAGCTATTTGACTGTGGGTCTCTCTCTGTATAACTAAAAAATGCACTTCTTTTGAGGACAGCATATCACTCTAGTAGGAAGCAGTTAGGCTTGCTTTGAGCTCCCTCCCAGTGAATTGAGGGCATGATTTGTATGTCAGAGAAGGACAGTTAATTTTGGTGTGGGACATCACAGACAACAGTGTGCCCAATTCCATCAAGAAATCTGACACATACATGCTGTGGTTAGAGACTGGACCAGAAAATGTTGGTGGATGTAAGCTCACCCCACAGTGGAGATAGTAGTTCTATCTTTGTGTGTGACAGAACCGCCCTGAATTTCATACAATGAAACTTGTAAGCTTATTCTTGTTCTTGGAACTTCGGGGCTTGGGAATAGTCCTCAAGTTAATACATGCCACTATTTGAGCTAATGGCACTTAATGAATGCAAACATGCTTTTTAGGAGACCTTAGCACTTCAGGTGGAAGATGAGGGACCTAAAATTCTAATTCCCCATGTGCCATTTGCTTCTTAAAAAGAAAACTACAGAGAAGATAGTGGTACTGCAGCAAGAAGGGAATTTGCAATGTTAGAAGAACAAACAAATCCGTTGCAACTATGAAATGTGTTCGTTTTTAAAAAGCTCACTTCTCCATAACAAACCTAATGTTCTGGTAACTCTAAATGCAGTAGTTTGCTGGAGGGTAGTCTCTCTGTTCACACATATCCTGCTTTCCATTTTTCACTCTGTTCATGTGTGCCATCATGCTATCGAGAGCTGCCCCTAGGAGAATTTTCTTCTCCCCACTTGGTCCAGTTGTGTCGTACTTCCTGCTCTTCGGCTAGCCTCCCCGCTCAGGCTGGGATACGGAACAGGGTGAGAAGGATTCAGAACTAAATATACATAATACAGAGAAGAGAGAAGGCTCTGGGTTATGCAACTATGTCAAAAAGTTCATTGCTCATAATAGCCATTGCTAGGATTGGTTGAGAACTGTGCGTTAGACATCGACTCAGCGGATACCATGGCCTATCTCTTTTATTTCTTGGAGCATCCCGATGAAATCATCTCGACGTTATAGTTACGAAAACTGAGGCCTAGCTAAGCGAAGTGACATGCACTTCGAAGAGGAAGCAGCTGAGATTTGAATTCAAGTACTTTGTCCTAGTCCACTTGCCTGTTGTGCCTTCCTGGAGACGTTAGCCTGAAGTTCTTTGGCCACAGACGTCCCACAAAAAAGTCAAATACACGTGATCTTCTGGGCCACAGTCAGTGTAGCTGTTTCCATTGGCTGAATGGATAACACTTACTTGGCATAATTGCACGTGTGGCAGAGACCCACCTGCTGGTTATTGCCTGAAATTTTATGATTAGGCTTCAGTGCATTTTTATTCCTGGAGGAAATCCCTAATCAGCCACTACCTAGCAGATTGTGTTCTTCCTGGAGTTTTTTTTTCTAAGTGGCATGATTTAGATTACTTGGACGTGAATAGAAGTTTATCTATCGATTAAAAATCTTAATTTCCAGTGTATTCTTTACTTTCATAGGATAGACGTTACAGTCCCTGGAAAAACCAGGATGGTTTTTATGCTGTGGTAAGAATACCCTGATAATCAGTAGTTCCCAGTAACAAGGATTTTATTGCAACTCAGGGAATGTGTCCGTGTCTATTGTAGGTTATTAGAGACACATATCAGAGAAAGAAGTGGAGGGTCTTACATCATGAGTTGTTTTTGTCTGCAATACATATACTTTCCCTTCTAGCATACTGGGGAGAAATAGTCACATAACTTGAAATAGCCATGAGAGTACTGTTAACTTGTTACGACAGCCCTAGGAAGCTAACACAAACTGGGTGGCTTAAAACAACAAATTGATTTGCACACATCTGAGCCAGAAATCCAAAATCCAGGTGTTTGGAAGGAATGATTCCTTTTAAAGGCTGTGTAAGACCCTGTTTCATCCTCTGCTGGCTTCTGGTGGTCCCCAACCATCCTTGGATCTGCTTGGTTTGCAGAAACATCACTACCATCTCTATCTCTGTCTTTGTGGGGGGTCGCCCCTGTATGGTCCATGTCTGGCAAAATTTACCTCCTATAAGAAATTCAGTAATTGGATTAGTGCCCAAATTAATCTGGTATGACTTCATTTTAACTTAAATCTGCAAAGATCGTTTTTCCAAATAAAGTCCCATTTACAGCCCCTGGGGATGAGCACTTGGACATATCTTTTGGGGGGATAAATCCAACTCTCAACAGGGACCATGAGGTACAATTGGACCATGACCTTGGAAAGGAAGAGATACGGAAAAAATGGCGGAGGGCACTGATGATTACATTCCTTTTTGAAATTAGCAACAGACTTTTCTTCTCAGAAGTTGTGAGAAGTTTAAGAGAAGTTTAGTCTGACCTGCTAACAATGTTTGAATAACAGCCACTATGTGGGAAAGTAGCTTAAGGATATTTATAGTGTCAGTAGTTTGAGACCTCTGCATATCTTACCTCTCTCACCTCATGGAAGGAAGTGAATCAGCTTTTTGTCAGCATAGGGATGGAAATACAAACCCAATCTTTTAACCAACTGGAGTACTTTGCATAGAATGAGTATTGTCTTGGTGGTATGGGGAAAGAGGATGACTTAAAAGTAAGACCTCTTGGTGCTAGGACTGTCTTGGGTTGAGGATTTACTATAAAGAACATAATTTGGTGACAGCGTGTGTGTGTGTGTGTGTGTGTGTGTGTGTGTGTGTGTGTGTAAATGGAAAAATGCAGGATTGAAAGGTTGACAAACTCTATCTTTGGTTGATTACTATTATTGGATGTTATTTAAAATAAAACTGCCTTGTGTTCAAAATCTGTAGGTTAAGGATGCGTTCTATCTGAATAGATAAGCTGTGTGAAATGCACAAAAAGCTTGTTTAAAACACACGAGTCAGATCCATGGGATTTGGATAAAGAGTCTAGTATAAAGGATGATCCTGGATCTGTAAATCAAAGTGGTAGCAACATCCCAAGAAGACTGTGTTCCTAGGTAGGTAGTTGGGATGTGGAGACTACTTGGGATTCCCAAGTGGTGAACTGATCATTGGGTTGGGGGCATTTGAAAACCCTTTTCTAAGGACCATCTCTTATTGCAAGATGTATCTGCTTACAGCTGGACCCTTCTTTGTGGCCTTTGCCAACTCCACTGTGTGTCCCTCCATGGCCTATCTCCTACCATTTGGGGGGTGGAGGGTAGGGGTTGGTGGTTGATGAGACCCTTGGTGCATCAGAATCTCCAGGATCTGTAAACACTGACAAAGTATTTGAGGAATAAAGAGGGTGGAGAATGTGGCAATGAGTGAGAAGGGCTGAAATGGTGGCATATGACAAATGGTATAGGTCTGAAGGAAATCAGTTAATCAAAATGAGAGGCCATAAATGGAGGAGCATAATGGAAGATCTGGGTTCCGGGACAAGCTTTGTCATCAACCACTTGTGGCTCAGGCAGATCACTCCTCTTCTTAAAAATCAAAAGAGACCTTTCCTGAGCTCTTGTCTAGCTAGAAACTATGGTTAAGGATATCTGCAACTGTCTGTTCATCAATATATATGGTCAATGCATTATGGGAAATAGCAGTCATCCACACTGGCAGAGAAAGGCTTTATTTCATGAAACTGCCGTGTGTTTATAAAAGAAGGTTATTTCAGGTTTGATACCAGAACTACATATTGGGAACATAACAACAGTACACTAAATACTGAGTATAACCATAAATCCTTATTGACATTGTTCTCTGTGCATAAGATTTTCGTAAAATACTAGAGCAAAAATGGAAACACAGAAGGTTAAAATAATTGCCCAAAGTAACACAAGAAATAGAAGGTGGCCTGATTGTTGAGCCTTGGCTTCTAACTCGTGCATCTAATGCCACCACGGATAAATGAGGTGGGGAGGAAAGCCAGGGCTCTCTAATGTCTGGAGCCCTCACTTAAAATTATGCATTCACTCGCTTACTCCACATTTACTTTGCATTTACTGAATGCTGCTGTTCCAGACATTAAGGATCTAATTGTGATGAGAAGTCCAGTCCCTGCCTTGAGTGTTTTCAGTGTAGTAGAGGAACAAAGGGAGTTAAGCTGGACTTAAGACAGAAGTGCCGATAAAGGGCCAGATAATTGAGCATGTGTGTAGGGAGGGCAAACGAGAAGAACTAACATTCAAATTGTAACTTGAAGGATGAACACCAGGTGAGAGAAGGGAGTAGATGAAGAAGACCGTTTCTAGCAGAAAACTTACCTGCGAAGAATCCAGAGCTAGCTTTTAAGCTTTGGACCGGTGCTGACGTGGTGGCTTAGGCATCACTTGAGATTCTTACTTGGTAGGTGTGGGTTGGGGGCTGGGCATTTATATTGTACAGAGTGGTTTGACTGCCAGGCTGGTTTGTGGACCCTAAATTTCAGGTTGTTTTGACTCTGGGATTCCCATGTGCAGGCAGGATGGTTTTGAGGCCCCAGCTGGAGGGTCTGAACCATTTTTGGAAGAGGGCAGGAAGAAAGCCTGGTTACAGGGGAAAGATGACTACTTCTGACGGAGCTTCCTTGGGTGGTGTCTCAGAGGCTGCACCTTCTCAGGAACAGTCTGGGAGAGGCTGGGGCGAGCTGGGGTTGGGCAGGGTGTGTAAGTTGGAGGAGATGCTGCAGTGACGTGACAGGATCGGTTTCCTTCTTGTTACACTGTATTTTGGAGACAATCTCAGACTTGTGGGAGGAATTACGTTCACTTAGGTGCCGTCTTTGTAAGCCATGTGGCACGTGTTAGTATTACAATGGCATTTGTAGATACTTGATGTCAACTTCTTATGCCAAATGCTGTGATAGCATATCCCTTTTTTATCAATTACCATAAAAGAATGTAAACAGGATCATTTTTTCATGGTTTCAGTGACACGTATGCATGATTTTTCTAGGAAAAAGAGTTCATTGTTTCGTGAAAACATCAAGTTACACTAGGTATTTGAGTTACTTTCAGAGTACTCAAAGGAGAAAAAGTTTTTAAAAAAAATTGTTAAATACTCCTTGTATTGAAGAACTTTTCTAATACATAAAAGGTAAAAAAAAAAAAAAAACAAAACAAAACACTGAGCATATGTGTGTATATTACTAACTTAAAAATTGTTCCCATCTGCTTCCTTCTCTCTCCTCTTTAATCACCTCCCCACATTTTATTGAACTTGTTCAATTTCAGTTGCTGTTCAATTTTAATGTTAAATGTCCAACTATAGGTTTAAGGGTTATACTCTTAAATAGACGATAACATTGAGGGCACTTAGAAAAATTAGGCATATCCTAAAAGTACATAGTAATTCAGACACTTTAAAACATGATTGAATCCTAGTTTCCTGTACATAGGTTTCTAGAACATTTTTGCCAATGTTTTATTTTGAAGATCACTGTTGATATAAACACTGCTATTTCATTCATTTTCATTGCTTTATAGTATTTCACCGTAGAAAAAGACCATGATTTATCGAATCATTCTCCTGTTGAGGGACATTTAAATTGGAAACAACCTAAATGTCAAGTTCTTTGACTAATCATAAATTATTCAGTCTTTGCCACTTACAGCTGCCTCATTCCATTTTCAATGATCCTGTAAGTTATACAGCTATTATTTCCAGAAGATTCAAGAAAGAGACAAGATTTTATTAAAAAAAAATTTAGTTTGAATGTTTGTTTTTGAGAGAGCACGAGCCAGGACAGGGGAAAAGAGATGGAGAAACAACCGAAGCAGGCTCCAGGCTCTGAGCTGTCAGCACAGAGCCTTATGTGGGGCTCGAAACCATGAATCGTGAGCTCATGACCTAAGCTGAAGTCTGTCACTTAACCGACTGAGCCACCCAGGCACCCTGAGACAACATTTTAATAACAATTACGCTTGAACACCATGTACCTAAGCTTGTAATTGGAACTAATGATGACTTTCTAGGTGGAGAGTAGTTGTTACACATAATAAAGTTGAAGTTCTAGTTGTCTTCCATAACCTAATACTTGCTGGCTCCAGTGAGGTTATTAAAGGGGCCAAATGAATTGGTAGCTATCTGTAGGAAAATAGTTCCATATCAACTTCTTCAGGATGGCTTAGCAGGTTCACCTTTAAAACAATGACTTACTGTAAGAAAAGGTCACCCAATCAGATCCTGTCACACTTTTGGCCTTTTCAGTGTTGAAATATGAAATAAAAAAAAAAAAAATCCTAGTTTTTAGCCATTGCTAATTTCCACGGAGTCCTAGAGGTCTCTGTTTCATGAGCCTGGAGGTAGATGTCAATATGGCCTAATCAGCCGAGACTATGATAATTCTCTGCAAAATACCTCCCATATGAGTTATCATTGATGCTTCAAATATTTTCACCAGAAGATACATCTTTTCTGCTGTATGAATGAAGATAATGCTTATTAAATTTGAGTGACAGAAAGCTCAGAAACTGACTAGGAAGCTAGATGAGAGTTGGTAATTGAATGAATATGTTGGGAGGAGAAATCCAAATCCTGCCCCCCCCCACCACACCCCCGAAAAAAATTGAAGTCCGAATGAACAGACAAATGAAAAGAATCAGTGGAAAAGCATTAGCCTGGGTCAAACATATTTGGCAGAATTCCATGTGGAACAACATGTTGAGATTTTGGATCACAATCGTATTTTGAAGTGAGTCAACAGTTCAATTATGCAGTAGAAGGGAAAACCTAAGCTGCCGACTGCGCTAATAGAAGTAGAATTCCACAGCCAAGGGAGAGATAATCGGCCTGTTCTAGTCAGACCACAGCTGGAGGCTTGTTTACAGTTCTAGGACCTGCATTTTCATTGGCACATGGATAAACTAGAAGTCTGGAACCTGACCAGGGTAATGAAAGGTTTGGAAATCGTGCCCTTGAAGAATTTCTGTGGATAAGTTTCTTCATAATTACCCATAGTTCTAGTGTTGATCGACCAGAAGTTGGCACAGAATACATGAGACAGATTGCAGCACTGTAAATTGTGACTTTTCTCTTCAAGTAATGTATAAACGATTTGTGAATCTACCTTCTCCTGACGACCTCACACAGGACGAACCACAAATAAGAAGATGGGAAAAAGGAATCGATTTAATAGTCTCTAACCTGTTGATATGTAATTATCAGGGTATGGAGGAAAATCACAAGTGAAGGAGAGATATGCTTTGAAGAGAAAAGCAAAAACCCCTGAAGTCTTAGTAAACATTAACTTTTCAGCTTCCAAGTAGGTTTTGAGGTCCATCTACAGGACTGCAAATGCAAATACTATTTGGAGGTGTGATGGGCTCCAGGTTTCCACGCTATCCCTACTCACCATGGTGAAGGGAGGAGTAGAAGAGTGCACAGCCTATTCAAGCAAGGGATGAATGTATTCTTCCTCTGCAGCAATCAGGAACCATCAAGGAGGGGTAAAGATTCCACAGCCTGGGTGAATTGCCTTAGAGGCTCCCTTGGAAACAAGTTTTAGAAAGAAAACTGGTCAAAAGAAAAGACTTAATGGTTTAAAGATAAAAGACTTAAATAGATCATTGTTAACTCTAATTATGCTTCAATGTACATATGAGGGGGCATTCATTAACTAGAAAAGGATTTGGGGGGGCAAACTTAAAATGTCAGTATTCTAGTGAAGTAGGTCTTGGGGTTTTATAAACCTAACATCAGTCTCCATTTAAGGAAACCTTTTATGGAACTTGCTGAAGTCTCCTTAGTGGAATTTGTCTTGACTGGTTTTGTGGAATGTGAATTGCCAATTCTTTCTTAAACTTCAGGGTTGACTCTGGAGATGGACATTTCTGTTCTGCTTTATGGCGTAGGTTTCATCTTCTCAATAACCTCTACTCAGTTGAGCCTTCAAAAGAATACTAGGTCCCGATATTGAACACATGTAGTTTTAGAATTTTCCTCAGTCAGAAATACTAGTATAAACTTTATTTTTATTCTAGGGTACTAGAGAAATAATCTTAGTCATAATACCGATAGAAGATGCATTTCTGTACTCCTATTTCTTTGTTTATTGTGAAGACTTATTGGAACAGACAATCTTCAAGAGAATGAAGACCTTTTTTTTGTTTTTCACATGATTTTTCTCAAATGTATAATGTACCTAAAGGTTGGGAAGGTGGGGTTTAAAAAAGATGGAATGTTTTGGGGGCACCTGGGTGGCTCAGTCGGTTAAGCATCTGACTCTTGATTGCAGCTCAGGTCATGAGCTACCAGTTCCTAAGATCAAGGCCCACGTTGGTCTCCACACCCTGCTGGGATTTTTTCGTCCCTTTCTGTCTCTGCTGTCACTCTGTCTCAAAATAATAAGTAAACTTAAAATACATTTCATACATGGGCTAACCTGATATTCAGGAGCTTATGACAGGAAATGTCACAAAAGAGAAAGACAAATTTATCATTTGTTCTCCTTACTGAGGAGTTCAAAGGTTAAAAGCCTTAAAAAAAACAAAACAAAAAAAACCTTCTCTTTTGCCTTAGTGTTATCAGGGACTCAAAAGTTACACACACTGCAGTGAGCCATCCATGGTGGTAATAATTCAAATAAAGGTTAGTGATGATGCAGTGATTACCCAGAAAAAGTTGTGTGGCTTATTTACAAATCATTGCGACATTGAATCAAGTCTGTGTTCATTAGGCAAATTTGTTCTGCTACTTGTGATGGAATATCTTAGAGCAGCAAAGTTCTTCACTGCTTTTTTTTCTGGGTACCTGCTGCTCTGCTAAGCACCTTGACAAACATAACTCACCTGATCCTCAAAATAATCCAGAAAAAAATCACCTTTGTTATTTTGCACATAGAGAAACTCCCCGAAATCCTTCAGTTAACATAATCATTTTGATAGCTGACCGGTTTTGACTTGATTGCAACTTCATTTTGGCAAACCTTCCAAAACTACATTTTTTCCTCCCTCCCCCATGTTTTATATTCTGGATGGCATGTTTCACATTTTCATTTTATGGATCCCTTAATTATTGTAGTGTTAATTTTACTGTTTTTGTCCTTTAGTATTCATGCTTGCTTTAGAAGTGATCCATATTTACCTTTTCCAATGAGATTTTTACTTTCGTATTTTGTTGTTGTTGCTGTTAATTAGTGCCGATTCTTTTGAGTTTAGAGAATTTCCCCTTGACATTTCTTGTAGGGCCAGTTTTGGGCCCTTTAGTTTTGCCTATCTGGAAAACTCTCAATGTCTCCATTTCTGGATGGTAACCTTGCCAGGTTGAATGTTTTTTGTTTTTTGTTTTTTTTTTCCTTCAATCACTTAATGTGGTGCCACACTCCTGAGGCTTACAAAGTTGCTGATGAAAAATCCGATAACTTTATGGACTTTGTTTTGTAGAAGCCTTACCTTGCTGCTTTTAATTCTCTGTATCTTCTAACTTTTGTCATGTTGATTATGATGTGCATTGGTGTGGATCTCTGGGATCCATCTCATTTGGAATTCTGTGTTTCCTTGACCTGGATGTCTGTTTCCTTCCCCAGATGAAGTTTGCAATCACTTTTTCTTTAAAAAAGCTTACTGGCTCTGTCTTCTCTTTCTGGGACTGTGATAATGTGAATGTTAGTCTGCTTGATGTTTTAGAAGTCCCTTACGTTAATTGAAAAAAAATTTTTTTTTGTTGCTTTGGGTGAGTTCAGTGGTTTTGTTGTTCCCCTGTTGATCAGATCTTGTGTTTCATCTAAAGTTGAACTCTCTAGTGTATTTTTCAGTACAGTTATTCTTCAGCTCTAACTTCTGTTGGGACCTTCTGTATTGTTTTAATCTCTTTGAGGATCTGTGTTCATCTAAGTTTGAGCATCTTTATGACCGTTGCTTTGGTTTTGTGCATGTGTGTGTGCACGCGTGTGTGTGTCTACGTATTTTGAGTATAGTTGACACAGTGTTAGTTTCAGGTGTACAACTTCAAAATTTGACAAGTTTATACATTTGAACAAGTTCACAAGTGCAGGTACCATCTGTCATATCACTATTACAATATTATTGACTGTATTCCTTATCTCCTTATTCTTACAAATTACTCATTCCATAACTAGAGGCCTGTATCTCCCTCTCACTTTCACTCATTTTGCCCAACGACCCACCTCCTTCCCCTCTGGCAACCATCTGTTTTGTGTATTTATACTTCTAATTCTGCCTTTTGTTTCATCTTTTTTTTTTTTTTAATTGCTTTTGAGTAGAGTCACATGGTGTCTTTCGCAGTCTATCCTATTTCCCTTAGTAGAATACCTGTTAGGTCCATCCATGTTCTCACAAATGGCACAATCTCCTCCTTTTTTATGGCTGTATAATATCCCATTATATATATACAATTTTCTATATCTATTTCTCAATTGATGGATGCTTGGGTTTCTTCCCTATCTTGGCTATTGTAAATTATGCTGCAATAAACATAGGGGTGCATATATTGCTTCGAGTTTTTGCATTTTCCCTGGCTATTCAATAGTGGAATTAATGGCTGATATGGTAATTTTATTTTTAACTTTTGGGGGAAACTTCATACTGTTTTCCACAGTGGCTGTGCCAATTGACATTCCCACAAACAGTGCATGATGGTTCCTTTTTCTCCCCCACATGGTCTCCAACTCTTGGATCTGTCTTGATTGTAGCTCTTCTAACTGTTGTGAAGTAATAGCTCATTGTGGTTCTGATCTGCATTTCCCTGATGAGTGATGTTCAGCATCACTTTGTGTCTATTGGCCATTTGTAGATCTTCTTGGGGAAAATGTCTTTTCAGATCCTCTACCCATTTTTAATAAGATTGTGTGTTTTGGGGGGGATGTTATGTAAGTTATTGAAGTATTTTGGCTACTAACCCTCTTCTAGATGGATCATTTGCAAATGTCTTCTCCCATTCGGGTTGTCCTTTTGTTGATAGTTTCCTTTGCTGTGCTAAAACTTTATTTGGATGTAGTCACAGTAGTTTATTTTTGCTGGTGTTTCCCTTGTCTTAGGAGACCTATCTAGAAAAATGTTGCTATGGTCGATGTCAGAGAAATTACTGGCTATGTTCTCTTCCAGGACTTTTATGACTTCATGTTTCTTATTTAGGTATAATTCATTTTGAGTTGATTTTTTTTGTGGTGTTAGAAAGTAGTCTTCTTTGAGTTTACATGTAGCTTTCCAGTTTTCCCACTACCATTTGTTGAAGAGACCATCTTTTTCCTGTTGCATATTCTTGACTCCTTTGTTGTAGGTTAATTGGCCATATAAATGTGAGTTCATTTCTGGGCTGTATATTATGTTCCTTTGATCTATGTGTCTTTTTTTGTGCCAGTACCATACTGTTTTGATTAGTGCACCTTTGAGTGTATCTTGACATGTGGAATTTTGATACTTGCAGCTTTATTCTGGTTTCTCAAGATTACTTAGGCTATTGAGGGTCTTCTATGGTTCCATATAAATATTAGTACTTGTTCTAGTTTTGTGAAAGATGCTGTTGGTATTTTGATAGGGACTGCACTGAATCTGTAAATGATTTGGGGTAACAGGGACATTTGAACAATGTTGTCCCAATCCATGAGTGCAGAATTTTTGCATTTGTGTCATCTTCATTTTTTTCCATCGGTATTTAATAGTCTTCATAGTTCAGGTCTTTCACCTCCTTGGTCAAGTTTATTTCTAGGTATTTTTTATGCAATTGTAAATGCTATTAGTTAAAATTTCTCTTTTAAACTTGGTTAATATGTAGAAATGCTACTGATTTCTGGGCATTTTGTCTCTTGACACTTAAATTCATTCTAGCTTTTTGGTGGAGTCTCTAGGGTTTTCTATGTATAGTATTAGGTCATGTGCAAATAGGAACAGTTTAACCACTTTACCAATATGGATGCCTCGTGTTTCTTTTTCTTCTGATTGCTGTGACTATACTTCCAGTACTATGTTGAGTAAAAATGTCAAGAGTACACATCCTTGTCTTGTTAGTGGCCTTAGAGGGAAAGCTCTGTTTTTCATTGAGGATGATGTTAGCTGTGGAATTTTCATATATGGACTTCATTGTGTTGAGGTAAGTTTCCTCTGTCCCCATTGAGGTTGCTTTTTTTTTTTTTTTAAACCATGTATTGATGGTGAATCTTGCCAAATGCTTTTTCTGCATATATTGAGATGGCCATATGATTTTTATCCTTTTTTCATTGAAGTGGTGTATTAGGACACTAATTTGCAAATACTGAACCACTCTTGTATCCTAGGAGTAAATTCCACCTGAGCATGGTGAATGACTTAATGTATATATTTTTTATGTATGTATTTTTGAGAGAGACAGAGAATGAGCAGGGGAGGGTCAGAGAGAGGGAGAGGAGAGAATTGCAAGCAGAGAGGAGAATTCCAAGCAAGCTCTGTGCTGTTAGTGCAGAGCTCGATGTGGGGCTTAAACTAAAAACAAAAACAAACCGTGAGATCATGACCTGGCTGAAACCAAGGGTTGGATGCTTAACCGACTGAGCCACCCAGGTGCCCCAGTATCTTTTTTTTTTTAATCCATTATGCCACTCTATGCCTTTTGATTGGAACATTTAGGCCATTTATATTTAATTATTGATGGGTATGTACTTACTTCTTAAAAATTTTATTTGTTTTGGTAGTTGCTCATTTATTTTTGCTTTGTGATGAGTATGGTGTTTTGTTTGGCTTTCTCTTTATTTTTTTCTGTGTATATCATAGGTTTTGGATTTGCGGTTACTCTGAGGTTCATATATAACATCCTAAGTAAATAACAATCAATTAAAATTAATTTGGTTATTTAAGTTCAAACATTCTAAATAGAAAAAAAATCTCTTTTCCCTTTCTATTACCCTTCTTCCTTCTCCACATTTTATGTATATGTTGTCATTTTGCATCTTTTTATTCATAAAAAAGTCCTTTTAACATTTTTTTTTATAAGGCTGGTTTACTAGTGATAAACTCCTTTATCTTTTGTTTGGAAAGCTCTTTATCATTGAGATTTGAAGGAGACATAATCTTACTGGGTAGAGTATTCTTGATTGTGGGTTTTTCACATTGTAGGAGAGAGCATTCCCACAGCTTCTAGGCCATTTAAAAGCCTCGTTGCTTTTTCTGTGCCCTGTCATAACTAGGGATGGTATGGGCTTGGGGACCCTGAGCTTGCTGAGTTGACCTGACTCACCTGTTTAGTGTGTCCGGACCCTATGCCAGACTAGGTTTTTAAGATGGGGTGTGAATGTACACTGGTGTTTACACTCCCTCTGACCTGGAGGGCATTCCTGTATCACTTGTTGGAGTTCTAGTATTGACTCTTATTATGTACTAGTTGCTCTCTTAAACTGTGGCTTTTTTGTTTTCTCTTCTGTTAAAGGACAGAGGAATCTGTTTTCAGTCCTTTAGGACTAACCCCTCTCCACTACCATTTGCAGTGTTGGGAGCAGGGGTTCCTGTCTTACCATATTTCCATCTCTTTAGTTCTTGCTCTTTGGTTTAGTGATTTCTCAGTTCTTCAGGAGGAACTGTTCGATTAATAGATACAATTTAGTGTGCTCTGAGGAAGGGACTTGAGAGTCTTCCTAAGACCCTACCTTAAACTAGAACCACCTAACCATTACTCTGAACTCTTAATGAAGCCGATGACTTAACTTCATTAATGTTTGCTTCTGGTGTCTTGTTCTTTAATTTGGAATTGATTCCACTGTCTTTGTTTGGCCTCTTTTAATTCTACGTGTTAGGCAAATGAGCTACCTCTCCCAATCTTGAAGGGGTGGCCTTGTGTACAAAATGTTATGTGAAGACCAGAAGCATAGTCCCCTCTGACCACTAGATCTAGGTGCTCAAGGGGTGTTCTTTGTGTGCCCTTCTGCAATATGGTCCAGGCTCTTTTCAAATAGGCACTTTCTTGCTGAGTGCTGGTGGTGGCGAGTTGAGTCTGTGCATAAGTCCTTTGAGAAGGTGTTTTCCTTTCCCTTCAGATCAATGGTTTTCAGGACATAATCTCCATTGGTTGTCAAAATTCAGCATTTGTAGGGTTTTTCTCTATCATGCGGGATCTGAGGGTTGGGGTGCCTGATGTGGAATATAAATGCTCACTCTTAAGGGAAAAATTGAGTATTTGGGGGGAGCAATCCCTCCCAATTGTGAATGATTACATCTGGGGGTTTTTGGAGTTTTGTGGTGACCTGTCAGAATGTTATTCTTCTTGTCCTCTGTTGTGGAGGCTCTGTTCATACAATTTTCTGGTCTTTGCCAAGGGAAGTTATTCTATACGTAGTTGTATATTCGTTGAATCCATGGGAGATAGATTCTTTCTTCCATGTGAATGTCCTAGCTCCCAATAAATACCTATGCATTTATGGTTAAATATAATACACATAAAATCCAGAATTGCTGTCCCATGCCGTTGCAAAAAAAAAAAAAAAAAGTCTACTAAAAACTCAAGATTTATTTGAATCCTCTCCCTACACCTAATTGAAAGTATATAGTTAAAAACACTGTGATGAAAAGCTACTTCAACTATTCTTTGTCATTTTTAGTGGCCCTGTTGTGAAATAAAATTTTGCACATTTCTTTGCATTCAGTTCTGGGTTTTTCCTTCTCTTTGATGTAATTTTATATTCTGCATTTGTAGAACATTAATACGCTTCTAGAAGTTAAAATAATACAATGCTTTTTTATTTCACCAGCCCCCACTCTAAGCCTCTATAGGAAATAAATTCTTTCCTTTTGCAAAAGTAGATAAATCTTTCCCTTTTTCTTCTACAAAAAGTAGAACACCATAGATAGTGTTTTTAAAAAAAATTGTAGACTTAGGAATGTGCGTTTAGGACTTGATGTATTTTCGTAGCTTGATAGCTCATTTATTATCACTGAATGTTGTGTTGTATTGCATGCATTTTAAAAATCTATTTACCTATTAAGACATGTTGGTTGTTTGCAATTTGTAGTAATTGAGTAAAGTTGCTATGAATATTGTATAGGTTTTTATATGGACGCAGTTTTCAATCTGTCAGTTAAAAAACCTAGATTGAAATTGCTGGATTGGATAGTAAGCCTGTCTTTAGCTTTGTAAGAAAGGCTGTACGAACTGCTTTTGCATTTCTACCAGGATTGAATGAGATACTTCTAAATCCTTGCCAACAATGGACAAGTCACTGTTTTTCACTTTTTTTTTCCCCCACTAAACAACATGGCTTGGAAACCACTCCCTATCAATTCATGGAGCATATTTTTATAGCTACATAGCATTTCATTTGGTAGAGGTATCATAATTTCTTCAACTGGTCTTCTATATTTGGCCCCTTGAGTAGTTTGCAGTGCTTCTACAGTGATAAATGCTTCAGTGAATAATCGTGTGTACTTGTGTTTTCATCTTTTTGGAGGTGTATCTCCAGGATACTTTGAGACTATGTGAAAATCCTGTTTCTGCTTAAAATTTAGTCCACTAATTTTGGTGTCCATCAGTGTGGATTTATTATTACAGTGTCCCAGTGGTCATTTTTTACCCTTATCCCTTCTATATATTTTGGAAATCTATTTATAAGAAAGAATAGTCCCTTCTCCCCCAAATTTATTCAGTTATTTATATAATCAATATGGATTTATGATATTTGTGCAAATATTTTAATGCCTTTAAATGTTCCTTATTTAATAGCAATGGTATTTAAATGTTTATTTAAAAAAATTTTTTTTTTCCAACGTTTATTTATTTTTGGGACAGAGAGAGACAGAGCATGAACAGGGGAGGGGCAGAGAGAGAGGGAGACACAGAATCGGAAACAGGCTCCAGGCTCTGAGCCATCAGCCCAGAGCCCGACGCGGGGCTCGAACTCACGGACCGCGAGATCGTGACCTGGCTGAAGTCGGACGCTTAACCGACTGCGCCACCCAGGCGCCCCTTAAATGTTTATTTTAAATTGTCACATTTTAATTCCAACTTTGTACTTTGGGAGCTTTTTTACATAGGCTTCTGTGCCCTTTCACGTAAACCCATTATGAGGTTTGTGTTTGTCACCACAAGATGGTCCTGGCTGCTCTTTGTCTGCACGCCAACCCCCCCCCCCCCCCTTCCTTTTTGGCATCCTCACTTGTACAAGGAGCCTTATTTCCTTTCATTGGAACATGTAGTTAAACCCTAAATTTGGTTGCTAGGTATGCTTCTTGCTACTGAGATATAACTGCTTTCAGTCCTTTTCCATGGATAGAGCTAAGAGATACATGTATATATACTAACCCATGAATTCACACACACACACATTTAGATCACAAAACCTGAGTCTGTGTGAAACGGATACCTCTGACTACTGTCCTATATCTTGGATTTATTCTAGCTTTTGGCTTTTCTGTCTTTGTCATTTCTTCCTGTGACAATGATAAACGTTCTCATGATGTATTTACATATTCTTTTTAGCCTTACCATATGTACAGTTTTAGAAATGCTAAACCATATTCCTAAGGGAAACACATTTATCAACTTCTGTACAGATTTGTTTTTGTCTTTAATGCTACAGTGTTCAGTCAAAACACTGTTTTCAGAGTTACTTAGGTCCGTTTTATTTCCCAGTTTCTTCAATGTGGTTCTGTGATTTTATTTGAATACACTTATCATTGTTCCCTACAACCTGTTACAATTTACATGTAGAAAAATTTCTCTGTGGTGCAAACATAGGGCTGTGTGTTCATGTCACCATTTTATTTAGAAGAGTTCATTACTCCCCACACCTCAATTCCTCTTGCTACCCCTTTATAGTCAGTCCTTCTCACCAACAGTCAACCTCTGACAACCACTGATGTGCTGTCTAACCCTGTGAGCTTTTGCTTTTCCCCCCAAGGATCCTATAAATGGAATCCTACGACAAATACTTTGGATCTAGCTTCTTCCTTTTAAAAAAATTTGATCTGTTAGTATGTGAAACAATAGCTGATTACTTTATATTGCTGAGTAGTGTACCATGAAGTGTATATGCCACAGCATATCTATTTACTGGCTGAAGGACACCTGCGTTGTTCCTAGGTTTTAGTGATTTTGAATGCAGCTATAAATTTCATCTGCAGATTTTTGTGTGACTATAAATCAGCATTTTTGTGTGTGTAAAACCAAGGTGTGATATTGCTGCATCATAAGGTAGGTGTCTAACTTCATAAGAAACAAAATGTTGTCCAAAGTGGCTCTATCATTTTGTGTTGCCATACCAGAATCCTAGTTGTTGCACATCTTTGCCTGTACTTGTTACTGCACCTTTTTTTTTTTTTTTTTCAATTGTGGAGATGTGGTATCGGCTCTGTACTCATTCTCAAAAATTGCCTTGTTTGCTTTGTTAGAAACGGAGAGCTCGTTTGTGTATTCTGGATGTACGATTTGTTGAACATTTTCTTCTAGGCTTGGGAAGGCTTTTTGCTGTCTTCATATGGGGTGTGTGTGTGTGTGTGTGTATACATATATTTTGGCCATGTAATCATTTGTATACTGTCAAGATTTAAAATCTAAAGTTTTATTGAACACGGATTTTTAAGTCTTGTTGGAGAGGCTTTCTCTATTCTCACGTTACAGAAGAACTCAAAATTTTTCTTGAAGTACTGACAGTTATGTTAAAAAACATAGGGCACTCCTGCATTTGGAATTTTAGTTTGTGGTGTGAGGAATAGATCCAGTGGATCTCACTGCTGTCTTGGTTCCGAATGGCTGTACCATTGTCCCAACACTCCTTAGGAGTGTGTGTTGCCTGAGTGATGTGAGCGCCACTTTTATAATATGTTAAATTTCCATAAGTTCTTAGGTCTATTTCAGGGCTTTCTATTCCATCGGTTCATTGGTCTATTCATGAACCAGTAGCGACACAGCTTTAATTTGGGAAGCTTGGTAGTATGTTTAAAAAATCAGGCAGAGCTAGGTTCTCATTTTTTTTCTGAGCTCTTGTCCACCGTGTGTGGAGTTAGCCATGTATATTTTTCCATTTGGATTGTATCAACCTGTCTGGCTCCAAGAAAAGATTCTTGCTGTGATCACAATAAGTTAATAAGTTTGAAAGAACATATATCTTGAAGATACTAAAACTTTAAAAGCAATAAAAAGGAATATCCATTTACAAAAGCCTCCATATACATGTTTTGAGGGTGTTTTATAAGTTACTTCATAAAGGCTTTGAAGTTAATTGCCTAGGTTCGTTTAAGTATTTATCACTTGTTGCTGTTTTGAATCGAGTTTTCTTCCATTTTACCTTCTAACTTGTTAATGAAGAATAATGATTTTGCAAGATAATTGTATGTCTGCTACCTTGTTGAATTCTTAGTTTTATCATTGATTCTCTGGGTGTCTCTTGATATACTATCATGTTACCTGAAAATAGAGATTGTTCTACTGGGAAGTAGTGGGCATCAGTCTTCACCTTGTTTTTGACCTTACTAAGAATGTATGTACTCTATAGCAATTTAAAGGCTGACTGACACTGAGGCGTGTAGGGATATGTTCTCAAGGAATTACCCATATGTTCCTCTTCATAAAGGGTTTTATTAAAGGTAGGTGTTGAATTTTGCCAATGACTTTTTCACAATCGAATATTTTATTGCAGGTATTTTTCTTTTGCTCTGTGATTTCCGTTGGTTACTTGTACAGTTTTCCTATCTTTCCAGAAATTCCTCTTTATTCTTTATCTTTTCTTGTAGGTTAACATTGCTCATGAGTTCTTCTTGGTTTTATTTAATTCCTGCGTGCTAAATCGGAAATTTTCCTCGGCATTGGATCTTTCTGTTTGTTTTTCTTCTATGATCATGAATCATTTTCATGCTTCTCTGTGAATACGCTGGGAATTCTGTAGGACACACTGAGGGTACTTAGGATTCTATCATGTCCCTCTTAAGAGTGTTGAGTGTTATTCAGCAGACACTTAAATTACTGGCAGATTACCTTGATTTTCCGGGGGCTTGGTTGGAACTTTTGTTGGAGTGGTTCTGTATCAGGTTTGCCATTAAGCTAAGGAATATCCTAGTCATGGAATGTTGGAATGCGAGATATATATATATGTGTGTGTGTGTGTGTGTGTGTGTATTTTTTTTTTTTAAACTGAAACTGAGAGCTTCAGTGGAATGACTAAGGTATTGGCCATACTCCTGACTTACTGTGGGGGCAAGGAAGGAAGCTGCCGAAGGAAGCTGTTTTCTCCTGGGCTGTGTGGAGTCTTACCTTTAACATATGCGATTAAGAGTGATCCAAACATTTTGAGAGAATTTTATGCAGATTTTGGGACTCCCTACTTGGTGGCTCCCTTCTTTAAGGGAGTGTTTTCCTTGATTTACAGTTTTTCTGGCACACTTAGACTCAAACATCTGATCCCAGTCCATTAAGATTACCATTTTCTTTTTTTCTAGCCCTTGCTCTGGAAAGGATGACTGGTGCTCTGAGGAATGGCTGTATACATGGGGATTTCATTCAGTGTCCTTTCAATGTTTTAAGGGATGGATTATTTCTAGTTCTATTTTGCTCACTCTGGAACCAAAAGTACATACCTCCAAACACATCAGACAAAAGAAAAACAAAACTTGTGTGTAGAATTTTTTATTCGGCAAGATGGAATATGGTCTGATATTTATGTGGATACAATATAGTCAGATACAGACATTATTACCTGGATTATAACCGCAGACCTGTGCCATTACCTGGATTCAGAAGTCTGGAACCAAGACTAATCCCGGTAGAGTTAACTCCAAAGTGTATGCCTTTTGGATTTTACCACGCTACCCTACCTACCTGATGCGTACCTCCTAGGTACGAGAAATGATGATTATTTGCTGGTTATTTTTTAAAGGCAGATCCTGATAAGATACCTTGTAGTATTCTGAGAGTATGGTACTAATAGTTTTTTGATGAATTCATTGGCAGTTGACAGGTACAACGACCTGGAATATTTTCTCTTAGACCCCATGTGATTTCTGTGACTTGAGTCACATTTATGCTGTTGATGTATGGAATCTAAGGTCAGAGAGCACCAGATCTTTGTGAGTCTAGCAGTGTTAAAGGTAGTATTGAAGCCCAAAACTTGTTTCTAAATGATAAATTCTAGTAGATTCTGGTTGATAGTAAACCTTACCCATATATTTTCATGTTAATAAGATAAAGTTGAAGAATCAAATAATGCTAAATCTGTAAGAGAAAAGCTCATAAAAAAGATGATTTGCTTATTCTTTTAAATAACCCAGTTTATTGGTCCTAGGGGCATAACATCCCACTGAGGATTTCTTTCTCCTATTTTAAATGGAAAAGTGCTGAACTTAATTTTGCTGATTGTCTTCAGAATTGTTTCATATTAGCCATGAGGAGTTATTTTCACATGCAGCTTGATCAAGTTATTGTTTGGTGTGAGTCACACTGGGAAGAGTATAAGGGTATGTTCTATTTTAAGTACTCAGTATATGAGAACTTACTAGTTAAGTTCAAGAATGGCTACTCATTTTATGAAGTATTCTTAATGGTTTTGTATAAGTCTTCTGATAAACTGAATATAAAACATAATCGAAAAGCGTATGATTTGCCAAACTTCTCCCTAGGGTTTTTGGGGAGACTCTAGGTTGACTGCAGTCTCTAATAACCAATCTAAGCTAAATAGAAAATCTTGCCAAGGAGGAGAGTCCTTGCTAAGGTCCTCAGTGAGCCAAGATCCTGTCTCCTGTCTGCAAAATGATTCATACTTCCAGGTCATTAAAATTGATTACAGCTGCTTTTATCTGCAACTCTGTTACCCATCCATCTTCTTCCTAATACTTCCTGATTTACTTCATCCCATTGTGGCAGTTACAGATTCAGTGGTAATTGCATTTTGTAATGTGGGGCCCAATTCCATCTCCTTGTCAATGACTGATACTTTATTCAATGATCTATACACACACACACACACATATATAAATAGATATATAAATATATATATATATTCAAATGGTGAATAGTTGGAGAGATAAAAGATGAAGAGAAGAAAATAGCATAGCAATTAGGGTGCTATTTGGTGAGGGCTTGACCCAGTGTCCTGCTTGAGGAGAGCTTAAGTAAGCAATATTTAAGATAATTACATTACTCTTTCATGTTATTTCTTTAATCAGATTTGGTAACTGAATGAAAATGGCTACGGTGGAGTAGTGCAGGGGGAGGATATATGGGGAGGAAAGGATGGTGAAATAAGGAAAACCAAGAGAAACAATTTGAAATAAAGGATTGTAGTTTAGGAATGTGGACAGGGATAGAAATATTTTGGATTCATTCTCATAGAACTGATAGATGAAATGTTAAGTAAGACAAGCTTAGCTATCATCTGTAAGAGAGCAGATGAGGTTATGGTAATTTGGTGCAAATTTATAGAAACATTTTTGTCTGACACTATTTTAGTAGTATTTCCCTGAGTAATTTCTGTGTTAGAAATTTTTTTCCTAGCAGTTAGCAACTCCCGTATATTAACCACAGTATAGATTTTCAAGTTTAAAAAGGAAAAAAGATCTCTTGGGTTTACTTGACTGCTTGCTTCTCCCCATTCGGTAGAAACACAGGAGCAAAATGTTAAGCACACTTAATATTAAAGTTTTGATGGATTCAAGGTCTCTTTTTGCTGAATTGTTGAGTTTTGATGGTTTCTTCTAATTACTGATTGTCCTACCTATTTGCAACAGAAAGCTCTTATCTTTCAGTATACTGGCTATGTTGTCATGTTCAATTTGATAACAAATAAATTTTTTACTATAGTTTACTTTAGAGGACTTCTTTTTCATTCTACATGTTTATCAATATTCACTTTTGATCATGATCTCTGGCATTTTTGCTCTTAGAAATTTCCAGTTTCTTATTGATACACTAACTCCTTAAATCCTTGAGATAGGGCTACATATTTATCTATTAAGTGAATTGTTTTTCAACTTTAATAAAGAGTTCAGAGATTTAACACATGTATCTGGATTTCCAGCTACTTTAGAAAAATGAGAAAATTGGATACTCTTCATTAGCTATCTACTCTTTAATAAGCTAATATTTGTGATCTTAATCTCTATGGGTCAGGAATCCAAGAGTAGCCTAACTGGGCTCTCTGGCTCAAGGTTTCTCTACAAAGCTGCACTTGAGGTTTCCTCTGGGATTACTGCCATTTTAACGATTGACTGGGAGAGAATCATCCAAATTCACTGTCAAGATTGTTGGAAGTATTCATTTCCTTAGGGGGTGTTGGTTAAAAGCCTCCCTTGGTTCCTTTTCATATGGGCTGCTCCATAGGCAGTTTATCACATGGTACTTTGTTTTATCAGAATGAAAATGAGAGCCAGTAAGAGTAAAAGCAAGACCCAAGTCAAAATCCTTTGTAACCTAACTCTGCATTTTGGCTGTATTGTTTTTGGTTTTTCCATTACAAATAAGTCACGGGGTCTGGTCCATACTCCAGGGGAGGGGATTATCCAAGGATGTGAGTGCCTTTGGGAGCCATTGTAGAAGTCCTCTATAGCTCACTTTTATGTTTGTGTAAGTTGTGACTAGCTCTCTAGAAGTAGGTCACGAACTCTCTGGTCCATAGTGGACCTTGTCCCATCCCCTTACCTTGTTGACGTTTCCTGCTAGAATTGAAGATGCAGTTGAGTTTGTGATCCCTGCTTAATGTCATTACTGCTATCTCTTTTGTAGAAATATTTGTTCCATCCTTGTGGATTCTTCCCTTCCTCTGCTCTAGGAAACATGACCATCACAAGGAGGCAGAGGAGTAGAATTGAAAAGGACTAGATTTAACATAGACTAGTTGGTTAACTATTCCACTTAGTTTTTCAGAAGTCTTTCAGGAGTGCTCCAAATTTTGGTTCAACTTTATTGATATAGTTTAATGACTTAAAACAGAGAAAACTTGCTAGAATGTGTTCTATAAAAGTTGTCACACTTAGAAACCAGAAAAGTTTAATTTGTGACTTTTCTAGGTAGAACTTCAACTGAGTATTTGAATTTCTTCTAAATGTGTTAATAATGGGAAGCTTGTGACACTGCACTGGTCTTCTTTTTTTTTTTTTTTTAATGTTGATTCATTTTTTGAGAGACGGAGTGAGATGGGGGGAGGGGGAGAGAGAGAGACAGAGACAGAAGACACAGAATCCGAAGCAGCCTCTAGGCTCTGAATTGACAGCACAGAGCCCGACGTGGGGATCAGACTCAAAAACCACGAGATCATGACCTGAGCCGAAGTCGGACGCTTAACCGACTGAGCCACCCAGGTGCCCCTGCACTGGTCTTTGAAAAACAATTCTTGAAAATGCACATGAATGCTTGGTGGCATCAAGAAAGTTCATGAAATTGTCCAATGAAAATGAAATATACCGGGTGCCTGGGTGGCTCAGTGGGTTAGGCATCTGACTCTTGATTGCAGCTCAGGTCATGATCTTGTTGTTTTGAGAGTTTGAGCCCACCACCAGGCTCTGTGCACAGAGTGTGGAGCCTGGTTGGGATATTCATTCTCTCTCTTTCTCTCTCCTTCTCTCTTTTTCTGTCTGTCTTCCTCTACCCTGCTTGTGCATGCTCTTTGTCTCAAAATAGTAAATAAAGTTTCCAGAAAAAGAAATACATGAATACATTTGATAATGAAGCAGAACTAACACTAATTTTCTGTCCTGTGTGTGATTTCACATTTTATGACTCATCAGAACGGAATTCATTCTCAGCTGACTGACTTTATGATGAATGAACTTAGGTAGATAAAACACTTCAGTTTAACTTGGAGCATTGTGTAAGAATGCACTTGAACAAAGGGTTTCAGTACTAAAAAAAAAAAAAAAAAAAAAGCAATAACAAGGAAAACCAGTGATGTAGACGAATCTTCCTTTGGCTAGGTAAAGGGACTTTAAGAGCTTGCCAGAATAAAACCTTGCTTTTGATAATAGCTATAATTTGATAATAGCTATAAAATTTAAGATACAAATTTTGAGGTGCAATATTCTGAAGTATATTTTAAGTTTTATTTGAAACCAAGTTAACATACAGTGTAATGGTGATTTCACGAGTAGAATTTAGCGATTCAACACTACAGTATAACATCCAGTGCTCATCACAAGTGCCCTCCTTATTGCCCATTTAACTCCTCACCTCACCTTCCCTCCAGCAACCCTGTTTGTTCTGTGTTTGAGTCTCGTATGGTTTGCCTCCCTCTTTTTATCTGATTTTTCCTTCCCTTTCCCTATGTTCTGTTTTGTTTCTTAAATTCCACATGTAAGTGAAATCAAATCTTTATCTTTCTGACTTTGCTTAGCATAATATATTCTAGTTACATCCATGTTCCAAATTGCAAGACTTGATTCTTTTTGATCACGGAGTAATACTCCATTGTGTGTGTATACGTGTGCGTGTTGATCCATTCGGTAGTCGATGGACATGTGGACTCTTTACATAATTTGACTGTAGTTGATAGTGCTGCTATAAACATTGGGGTGTGTGTGCCCCTTCAAATTAGCATTTTTGTAACCTTTGTATAAATACCTAGTGGTGGAGTTGCTGGGCCGTAGGGTGGTTCTACTTTTAATTTTTTGAGGAACTACCATACTATTTTTCAGAGTGGCTGCCCCAGTTTGCATTCTCACTAGCAGTGCAGAAGGGTTCCCCTTTCTCTGCATCCTCACCAACATCTGTTGTTGCCTGAGTTGTTAATTTTAGCTATTCTGACAGGTGTGAGGGAATATCTCATTGTGGTTTTGATTTGTATTTCCCTGATGATGAGTGATGTTGAACATTTTTGCATGTGTCTGTTTGCCATCTGGATGTCTTGTTTGGAAAAGTGTCCATTCATGTCTTTTGCCCATTTCTTCACTGGAGTTTTTTGGGCATTGAGTTTGACAAGTTCTTGATAGACTTTTGGATACTAACCCTATATTTGATAAGTCTTTTGCAAATATGTTCTCCCATTCTTTCTATTGCCTTTTAGTTTTGTTGATAGTTTCTTTTGCCGTGCAGAAGCTTGTTATTTTGATGAGGTCCCAATAGTTGATTTTTGCTTTTGTTTCCCTTGCCTCTGGAAACTTGTTTAGTAAGAAGTTGCTGTGGTCAAGGTCCAAGAGGTCATTGCCTGTTTTCTCCTCTAGGATTTTGATGATGTCCTGTCTTAAGTTGAGGTCTTGAATCCATTTTGGGTTTATTTTTGTGTATGGTGTAAAAGTGGTCTGTGTCTGGTGCCAGTACCATACTGTCTTGATGATTACAGCTTCATAATACAGCTTGAAGTCTGGGGTTGTGATGCCTCCAGCTTTGGTTTTCTTTTTCAGGATTGCTTTGGCTATTCAGGGTCATTTCAGGCTCCATACAAATCTTAGGATTGTTTGTTCTGGCTCTGGGAAGAATGCTGGTGTTATTCTGATAGGGATTGCATCGAATGTGTAGATTGCTTTGGGTAGTTTGACATTTTAACAATATTTGTTCTTTCAAACCATCAGCATGGAATGTCTTTCCATTTCTTTTGTCTTAAATTTCTTTCATAAGCTTTCTATAGTTTTCAGCCTAAGGATCCTTTGCTTCTGGCTAGGTTTATACCTAGGTATTTTGTAGTTTTGGTGCAATTGTAAATGGGATTGATTCCTTGATTTCTCTTAAGTGTCTTTTTTAATTCTCCCAGATTTGAATATGCATAGTATAGTTCTCATGGTGAGAGATTGTCAGTTATCCAGATAGGTTATTTGACAGCTATATTCAATTAACCAGTATTTTCTATTCCCTGACCATATCCTGTCAGTTTCTTAAAAATGCTAAACAATAACCCATGGAAATACTTAGTATATTTACCATGATTTTGACTATTTTAAAATATAAATATCAGAAATATAAAGTATGCCTAGGATGTACTTGGGGATCCTCTTGTGAGTTTGTTTCCCTCCATGCTTGCTGTATACAGTTTAGTAGAGAATTGTAGCAGCTCTGTGCAGTAACACTATTAGCATTTCAGATATTAGTCATATTTGTTAAAAGTAAACATTATTTAAATGTGAAGGACATTAGGCAAAATCTGAACATTAATAAAAGGTATATTTTGGTATCTCAGACAAATGTTGTAAGAGCTTAAAATGTAACCATGAGTTCCTGTGTGTAATAAAATTTTGTAAGTTCATCTGAATGTTTAACCTAATCTAGAAACGACTTGATTGGGTTACAATTAATGCTCATTTAGGATTATTTTCAAAATCTTCCAAACAATTTTTTTTGTTAAATCACATGAAACTACACTACCTCAGAATTCTAATGTCAATTTTATAGGCGAATCCCTGGAGTTTAAGCAAATTGTCCAAGATCTCATAGCCATTTAAAGATAGACAAAGCCTTTATCCTAATTCTTGGGCAAGTCCTTTAAGAAAAATGGTGACTTAATCTAGGACAGGGTTGTTACTCTGTCTGATCCTGCCACACCTGATGCTGTAAGGGCCCTATGCAGAAAGACTCTGGTTCCTCATTGATGTTTTATAGGCTTTGATTCCAACATGTTTGTGTCTTTGTCCCTGTCACCTGGTACCCTAGTGTCTATCCTGCTGCCTTCTGCTGAGATTCCAACCATCTCTTTTAGGACAGATACTTAGGCCTTAAAGACAATGTACTGTATCCTTCCAGTGAGTGTCCTTTGCCAAGATTACAACCTGGATGTTGTCCTCCATACTGTGCAATGCCCAACATAACAGTGTCACCAACCTTTAGCCTCTTTCGATGGATCAATTATTGGGATAGTTTTCCTTCTTCTTACACTTCCCCTCCACATTCTTGTCTCCACTACCACCTTTAGCACATACCTTTAGCGTTAGCTTTTGAGATCCCAGTCACCTTTGTTACTTCTCTGTGATGCAGAAATCAGAAATGTCCTCCATGCTATACTACACCAAACTGAGGATTTTTTCCCCTCAGTGTTAGCGAAAATATGCAATAATAAATGGTGACCTTTCAGGGATATTGTGATCATGAGTATAATACCCAGTTGGCTTTCAATAAATAATACTGTTATCCTTTTAGTACAACTGATTAATAGGAGATACTAAATTTTGGCAATGCCATTTATGTATGAATTAAGACCATGATTATAAAGGGTTTTATCTTCCTCATTAAAGTAGTCCCACACCATACTGAATACCTTTTGTTAGCCTGAGTTACTGTATGTTCTTAAAAGTAATTAAACTACATAATACAAAAAAATCTGCAATTTTGTTTTCCACAAATTTAGACTGCAATTATGGATCTAATTAGCCAATGTTAGTGAGATGTTCCTGTGTGCCATCTCACAAACATGGGTGTGGCTTGCATGAAGGGTGCACCAGGCCTGTGCATGAGGAATGTGTAAGTGCTGTGCTGGGAACAGGCCACAGCTTCTACTGGGCTGTGGCTTCTGTACGGTTGGCGCTCTCCTATTGTATTTCTAGATTTGGGTCCTTTTTTGCGCACTCCTTTTTTTTTTTTTTTTTTCCTTGTCTGCCAACTTACAACCCACAACACCATCCAATTAAAACTCCATGTGATGCTTCCAAGAAACTTACTATATTTTTTGGTACAAAAGTTGTAGTACTTGTGTTTGAGTTATTGGATGCTCATCACACACCAGGTGCTTGGGAATGTTCCTATGATAGAATTCAAGAATCATAAAAAACATGTTTTTGCCTTGGTGGAAGACCATTCACTGCCTCCCCCCTGCGCCCTACTCCCCAAATTCCTGAGTCATGCACATAACTTTGCCCCAGGAAAAAATGCAGGAAGAATATAGAGAATTGAGGTAATAAACGGTTTGGTAGAAGATACCTAAGAAGCATATTGATTTGTCTTTATGATTGCATATCATTTTGATTATCTGTGGAAACGGTTTTCAACGCCTCTTTTAAATTCTTGCCCCCTTTTACCATTTTTCAGTTTCATTTCAATCTCCAGTTTATAAAACCTGTAGAGATTCTATAGTGGAAGCTGCATCTTTTTGGCTTCTTGGAGCCCTTGGGTATATCCTCGAGGCTCAGCTCAGTTATATGGCTTTGGGATACTCCATACACAGCTTTTCCTCATCAATTGAAATGTAGAAGAATTATCAGGTAATTAAAACTATATTCTGTCTACCGTATGCTCAGAATCACATGAGCAAATGTAATTGTACAAAATATAGTTGCTAGAATTCAGGGTTGTTGATAGGTGAGTGTGGAAGGTGTGTGTTAACCTCTGGGACTTGGCAATAGGGATGTATTTCTTTGCATGACAGTGAAGGTAGCAGTTAAGATCCAAATGAGATGTGTTGCTGTAATGTAATACTGGAGACCTAGTAAAAAGAAATCCACTGAATAATCCTTTGTATTTTGAAAGCAGCTTCATATACACGATCATAGATAGGAATTTATTACGATAAGCTATAGTGTTATAATGAGTGTTGCTGTATGCTTTGAAAAGATGAGGAACTCCTACCAAAAGATCTCAAATGACTTGTCCTACCAGGCTAGGGATAGATGCTGGTGTGCAAATCAGTATTCCAGACTACTTTCCACTAAGGCTTTCTTCAGAATTGGGAGACAAAACAAAAAGGACACTTTGGTAGAATGCCGGGATGCTTTTATGAAGAGCAGATTTCAACCTATAGCAATGATCCATACTTGACAAAGAAGTATTAGATGAGAGTTGAAAACTAATTGCTTGAACATGGGGACTTGACCCATAACTATTTTTCTGTTTTTAGAAATCTTTCGAATTTCTCTGGAACTGAATCCTTAATTAGTTGATCCCATTCTTTTCCAGTAGCAATTGTGAAAGGATTGAAGCCTGCTTACATGAGACCTGGTGGCAGTCACCTAGAGAGAGGGGAGTGACAGGCGGTGTTAAGTCTTGGGGTTAATTACTTCCCGGGTATTAGCAAATTAGCCGAGAACACTTCCTCTTAGGCTCAGAATTTCAGACACCCCACTTCGGTCACATGTTTAGCTTTGGGCCATTTTACCCCATGGTTTGGGCCAGGAGAAGCTGGGAGAGAAATGGGATGAAATAGGGAGTGTCTTAGTAGGACACCCTAGTCAGACTTGGCACAGATTGAACTCCTAGGGATGAAGCAAAGATGAAAGAAATGAGAGAATACAGACAGGGGACTGGGGACTGTTTGGCTGCTCACTGGAGTATTTTTGTTTTCCCCTCATAAAAACAGATCTTTTCTTTGGCTGATGCCCTCTGTACCCATTCTTCTTTTGAGAGCCAGAGGCTCATCATTTCCCAAATGCATTGAGCCCAGCGGTGCTGTGGTACAGCTTTAGGGCAAGGCTTCAGGGCAGGAGAAATGGTTACTTGAAGGGCTGTGTTCATGTTGTGCTACTTACTGTGAAATATCACACATAGCTGATACTCAGGAGCCAATTCCCCTTATATCCCTTTTGGAAGTAGGAAAGGTATAATGATTAATACATTACAACATTTTTAAAACATGGACAGAACCTCCCAGAAAAGTGCTAGTAGGCACAGATTGTTTGAGAAGCAAACTTAACTTCTGAAAGGAATTCAGAGGTGGTGGGGAGAGATGAAAGAAGGGTTGAATGACCTAAGATGAGTGTGTTTTATTCCAGATGCACAGAATTAAAAACCAGACTGTACTAAATGACTCAAAACAGTGGCTCATTCATTGTATCGTATCATTTTGGGTTTGAAAGCCAGCCAGGAGGGGATTTGTTCATGCTGTTCCATATGGTTGTATTGTTAATCTCATGTTTTGTATTTATCTTCTCAATTTTGTCTCAAATGCAGCCAGTGTGACTCTTACTGGAGATAGAATACTTGCCTATCCCTCTAAAGCCCCAGTCTCTGCTGCAGGGTGAATTAGCTGGGGAGACAAAGAGCGTATGGTGTGGCTGATGAGCCTACAGCAGGATGCTAGGTTCTTACACCTCCCCAGAAGTCCCATCATTGGATGGCTGTCTGTTGTGCTCTGTGGTTCACTTCCATCCAGTGATCTTCTGGCCCTTATAACATATGAACAAAATCCTAACTTGGTACCAAATCTTATTAGCATCTCTCTAGTAAAGAGAAGGCATTCAGCCTCAATACCAGAAGAAAGCAGACGCCATAGTCCAAGGAGGGCAGAAAAGCAGCATAATTCCAAACAGCGGGTCCTACCAGCCAGTCCAAGGGTAAACTTGGATCTATAACTGAGGAACGTTTTCTATAAGAGAAGAGGCCGTGCAAATCAAAGGAATAGTTCGTGGACTCTTATGTAGGGACAGAATTCTGATGTTGTCATGCCAGGTGAATTCATAACCTGTGTGTTTTGGTCCTGGAGTGAGGACTCAGAGAACCAGGGCTTGGGAATCACAGCAGGGACATTGGTCCTGTTCTGTCTTCTGGTTCAGAGAAGGTCATGAGAAGGGACCCTCCTTCATTCCCGGGCCTCAGAGTTACTGAGAGTAGGAAGGTACTTCTGGGCCTGAGGAAGCTACAGCTTTCTCCAGTCTCTCCTGTTGATCTTTCCTATTCAAAAGCCTCTTCATTCAAAGAGCAATCATTTACTTGCAGTTCATGCCTTAAAAGTTTAAGTTCATTTTTTGAGTTCTTGACTCATTCAACCAATACAGCATGCTCCTGCTGAACCAGGGAAGAGTAGGATGCTATAGATACAAAGATGAGTGAAATATGTATTCTCTGCCATCCAAGAGATAGAAGTGAAGAATCCTAATGCAAGGAATCCCTGATGAGCATTGCTAAACTGCCAGTCCCTTGGAAAAGCCTTAGTTTCTATAGCTGTAAAAGGGAAATGTGGCATGAAATGGATTCCTAGCTGGTCAGGTTTGAAGTTTCATGATTGCTACTAACATGTTATAAATAAACATTATGGTTGTTAAGCATCTATTTTATTAAGACAACATTATTTGATTCAGTCAAGACATGTTGCTCTTGTCCACCAACTTTAAGGGAAGTATTCTCAGGGCTTGCATTTTAAAACTGTAAAACCTGAGAGAATTAAGGACAGCATGGCCAGCATTTTTTGAGAACAAAGAAGGGAAGTTGGTGTTGAGGTTATTGCTCTGATTGGTGCCTTCTGCCTAAGCAATTCCTTCACTCATTAACAAACATATTTACTTTGTGAAAAGAAGTTGTTGAAAATGTCTTTTTTGGTGACCTATAGGCAAAACTGGATTTGGACTTACATGATGATCCCTTCAGTTCTTAGTTTTAGAACTTAAAATAGGAGACTTGACAGTCTCAATTTCCTCACCTATGAAATGAGGGAACACTTTAATTACAAGGCAGTTGAGAGGATGTATGTGAATCATCCACATACATACAAACATGTATGTGAAAAAAGGTCACAGACACCAGATGCCTTCAAAGATGATGTGTGGAGACTGAAGACCTGTGAGCACATTTTCTTACACATTGGCTTCAAATGTAGAAGTTGGCTTCTGTTGACACTGATCTTGTTTCACACTCCTGTAAGAGGCTATTTTAGTATTTTGGGCTAGAGAAGTGTTTGCCTTTTTTTAGTTACAGAAAACACTGATAATTTTGTATCACGCCCTCAAGAGACCTAGGGTTTCTAATCCCTTTATGTATTTCTTTTTAATTCCCAATTTTCCTAATGATTTCCATACATAACAACTCTATTACATTTGCAAAGTAACAATAAATCTATACAGAGAGTAGAAAGTCCTACTAGGGAACACATTGACGCACAGGTAAAGTGTCAAGCAAATGAATTGCTTAAGGAAAAAAATTTACAATTGTATGCACGACAAAGAACATTGGGAATAAAGAGCATCTTGATTCAAGTCAGGTCTCTACCACTGTTGTTTAGTCAAGGCAGTTTTGGTTGTGACAGAGCCCACTCAGACTAGCCTAAGCAAAGGGATTTATTCTAAGTCTTCAGTAGTCAACTGAATTGTCATACAAGACCAGGAAGTGTAATCAGGCCTCGTGGGGATAAGAACTGGAAGACCAGCTATGAGATCCTCTTTTCTAGGCTGCGTGGTTCCCTGTGTATTATATTCTCTTTGATCTTAGTGTATCAACTTAGTTTTAGGTCTTTAACGTGTTTCTTTGGTTTGCTCACAATGGATATGGTTTAGATAAATCATTTCTTGGTCCATCAGACCATAGTGTGGATTTCCATTTCTGATGTTTGCATCCAACTGGCGCTAGTCTGTGTATGTTCATTTACATTCTCAAGACCATTTTCTGGGTTGTTGGTTAAGGCTCAGGCTCAAATGTATATGTCTAATCCATTTAGCAGTTTTGGGTGGAGAAGGGTGCAGACAATGAACTGCATTTAGTAAAGCCTTTCCTAGTTGGGTAAGCTTGGGTAGAATTCGTGTAAGTTTTGTCATCTGCAAAAATGGAGATAGTAATAGTGCTTTCAAAGTATAATCTGAGAATCAAATAGAATAATGTATGTGATATTGTTACGTAAAGTGTCAATCAAGAGTCGGTAGCAAGAAAGGAGTGCTATTGGGGTTAGTGGTTCCTGGGTAAGTTAAGTGTGGGGCAGCTGGTATACCTGAGACTTAAGCTCTTCTACTTGAAATACAGCTCATTTTCAGGACTTATGACCTGATTGTGCTGTAAGACCCAGAGGCTAATGAAATGGTGTCTCTGAAGAACAGAGACCGTACTGTGTCTAAATGTCCAGGATGTGAAGACAGGACAAATTAGCTTGAAGTGAACAGGAGAAAAAAGAGCTGCTTGTGTTCCTAAATGCTAAAAAAAAAAAAAAAAAATTTTTAATACACCAGCCAAATCTTAACATTTAGAATGTATCACCTTTCTCATTACAAAGGGCAAAAAAGATTTAGAAATAATGCAAAGAAAGGTGAATGAAAGTGGCTTTTGTTGACAAGCGTTTTAATAGCTGAACTATCTCACATGTAACTTGAAATAACCACTTCTTTATATCAAGTCAATGTATTTTATTTATAGTTTACCTGAGACCAGAGTTTTACTTTGGAAATGATGGCATTTGGGGAGAACTGCTTACCTGTGCAACTCCCATTGCAAATACATCAGAACTTAGAGATCAACTGAGATTAGCCAAACAAAAAAAAAATTAGCTGGTAGATATGGTACTTTTACACGAAATCCTGGGCTACATGTCTGTCTAATGTAGTTTATCTCTTTAATACTCTCTACTGAGGGGCGCCTGGGTGGCGCAGTCGGTTAAGCGTCCGACTTCAGCCAGGTCACGATCTCGCGGCCCGTGAGTTCGAGCCCCGCGTCAGGCTCTGGGCTGATGGCTCAGAGCCTGGAGCCTGTTTCCGATTCTGTGTCTCCCTCTCTCTCTGCCTCTCCCCTGTTCATGCTCTGTCTCTCTCTGTCCCAAAAATAAATAAACGTTGAAAAAAAAAAATTAAAAAAAAAAAATACTCTCTACTGACTCTGTAAGATTTAAGTTGGAAAAAGCTGACTCATCTTTGCTCCCCAAAAGTTCATGAGATAGGACTTGACGTTTTCCTGGTAACCACCTGAATCACACAGAACACGATGGCATAGTCTAACTCTGCTATAACCTGGGACATTATGACTGGCTAAGCTACCATTTCTGGGATATTATATCAGTTTGAATAGCTAGTTACATAGGAAAGTGCTTAATGGATTTTTATTGAAGAGAATTTATTGCAATCCTACAAGAAACAGTTCAATGTAAATAATGCAGTTCAATGTAACAAAATTTTATCCCAACTATGTTACTATCCTCTGATTGGGTGAGCCACTGGGTGGTTGGTTCACATGTGAATTACCTATGCAAAATTTCCATGTCAACATTCATTTAACACATCAGAATGGTGTCTCATGACCTCTAAGATGGCTTATGAAATGAATGACTTCTTGACTATAATAACCTATGATATCAAAGGAGTTAAGGTCACTGCTAAACATATAATGGAGTCTCAAACTTGGTCAGATATACTGGCACACCATTAATCCTTAGAATCACAAAATAATTCAAGTTGTCTATTCAACCAAAATTTATTTCATAAAAACATTAAGTCAGTTTCTGCCCCAACCCATTGGCTACTTTGCCTACAACTCATAAAATGTAATTCTTCTCCTGTTACTTTCTATAAAAATTTTATGCACCTATCAATCTCTCTTCTGACACTTGTCATTTTTTCTTAAGTGATACCTTCTGGTTACATGCTTTAAAATTTTTCTCCTATTAGGCACATCTCCTCAACTAGATAATGAACACCTTGAGAATAAAAAAGGACCAATTTTTCTAAGTCTGTGTGTGCTAAAAGTTGCTTACCAAATAAATGTGAATGTGCATAAATTAGCTGTTCAACATTTTCTGAAAACTTTGCTCTTTATAGAGGAGAGTCCCTGCTCAGATCCCTCAGTAGCTCTTAGGCACATTTAATCTCCCATTTCTGGGAGATTGTATTTACCAGGAAGTTCTTTTGATGGTAACTATTGTCATTTAGTCTATGAAACATGTATGTAATGTACCTGACCTCTTGTTTAGAAAATGCCCAAAATATTAACCATTTGTTTTTATTCTAAAAATGGGGAGGTCTCCTATGAATGTCTCCTAAGATGGAAGTGACATTTATGTATATTGCTGGTTTTTCTATTTGTAGGATTTCAACTATGTAGTTAAATGAGAGTGGTATAATATTTTGCTTTAGAATGATCGGCTTGTACTTCTAAGCGAGGCAACAACTGAGTATAGACTCCAGTTTCAAAGAAGTTGGTAATCTAGGCAAGAGATAGGATATGTCAGGGTCTAGTTCAGTGGCTTTGGGGTTGGGGCAAGGTGGATAGATGAAAGAGACAGTAGGTAGAATAAAAATTGTTGGTGATTGTAGTTCAGATGCTGAGGGCAAGAGGGGATGGTTTGTGTTTGGAAAGATCCCTCTGGCTGCATTGCAGAGAATACGAGGACGCTGGGAAGGTATGGGTTGACTTGCTAAGGGGTTACGTAGTTGTCTGTGATGGCAACTTGGATGAGGACAAAATCAGTAAAAATGGATAGAAAGGGACCAATTTGAGAGGAAGGTTTTGTTTAGAGAGTAAAGACCCTAAGAAATTATGATGCCTTAAAATGGGAGGGGCATAAAGGGGAGGGAAATGTCAAGGATGGCTCCTATGCATAAGTGGCTGGATGAATCACTCACCAAGATGGGGAATTAGGGAAGAGAATCTTGATGGGGAAAAAGAAGATCAAAAGTTTATTTTTGGCATGTTGATTTTGAGATGGCTTTGGAACCCTCAGTAGGATTTTTCAAGTAGGTGACTATGTACCTCTCGAGCTAAGAGGGAAGGTCTGGGCTGGAGGTGTGAGTCATCATGTCGAAGTGGCAATTAAAGGCATATGGGAGTGGATGAGGTTGTCAGAGCAGGAAGGGGGGATGAAGAGGGCTGACTGCTGAGCCGAGAGAATTTGCAGCATTTACACAGTGGATTGAGGAAGTTAAACCTGCAAAGGAGACAGGAGGAATAACCAGGGTTGGATTTTAGTGGCAGGGGTGATGGAAAGACCAGTGATTACATGTATAGAAGATAATGATAGAAGATAATTACTTTTCTCACATTGCTGAGCAACACTGGTGTTCTCTGATTTCTACGTGAATCTGTGTTGCTCTGGTCTGGTAGTGGAGACCCTTTTGATAAGCAGAAAATTGTTTCATGAGCATTTGCTCACTGAGGGCTTGGACCGTTGGAAATATTAATATTGCAAACATGCTTGCAATATCAAAATTGGAGGAAACATAATTCTAGGATTAGCTTTGCTATATCCTGCTATTTTTAGTGGATCTTTCACACTTGAGGGAAGATAGTATCTTGTAAGATGGCTGTGGTGCAGAAGATCCCCACCTTCCTCCTCACCCGAGTCCTTACCCTTCTGAAGCTTTATTGGAAGCAAATGCTCTTTGATCATGTTTTAATTACAGTAGTGCAATCCTTAAAATAAGTACAAAACCCAAAGTCTTCTCATGTATTGGATTTTATAATTGCTCTCTTTCAGATGTCTCAGGGATGAACAATGGTGGCACAAGGGAATTTGAACCCTTACCTGCTCAAAATTTCCTTTCCCTTTCATGCATTTAAGTCCCCAGCTGAACGGACTCCGAAGGGCCATTTGCTTATTGCCAAAGTTAATGGGATATCTGAGGCTGAGATTAACATTTTTAAGTAGTAATGTTAATGTACTAAGTTGTCAAGTACATGTAGTACTTGGCTATAGAGAGGATTATGAATCCCACTCTAATTGACCCACTAAGTTTACTACATGGGCAATAACAAAACAAAACAAAAAAACAAAACGAAAACTTGAATACCACTCAGATGAAAGGTGGAAAGCAGTTCAGTGGTTGCTGGGGGGCACCTAGGGAGGATTACCAAAGGGCAGGGGGGAAACTTTAGGAGACAATGTTCATTATTTTGATTATGGTGATGGTTTCAAATGTCAAAACTAGTGAAATTATATACTTGAAATATATAAAGCTTATTTTGCTTCAATAATATGTCAACATACTAAAAATCGAAAATAGACTGGAGTCATTGGTATGGTGGTAGTGCCATATGATAGATGGTAGCTACACTTGCAGTGAGCATGGCATAACTTAGGGAAAAGTGAATTGCTATGTTGTACAGCTGAAACGAACGTAACCTTATGTGTCAACTACAATTAAAGAGTCAAGAAAAATCCGTTTTAATGTTCCTTCTAACTCTAACTTTCTATGATTCTTATTTTAGAGGTGAGGGAATTAAAGGTAAAGGACAGTGTAGCTGAGAAAAGTTCTGTTGGTGCCTAGCATTAGAGCTAGTCATGATGACTGGTAACTAGTTCTCAACGACTGCCATTCTAACAGATGATCTTTTCCTTCTTAGAACGTTACTTAGTGAGGTAGATGCTCTGAAATACTAATGTGTTGAAAGAGAGGTGTATATGTTGTGAACTGTTACTAAACAAACGACCGTGCAGATGTTCTTGAAATAAACGTAATAGAACTTGATCAAGGAAGGGCTGTGTCAGTCCTGTCCAAATTTATAACAAGTGAAAATATTAGAATTTTTTTTAAAGCTTATTTATTTTTGAGAGCAGCAAAGGGCACAAGCAGGAGAGGGGAGGAGAGAGAGTTGGAGACACAGAATCCAAAGCAGGCTCTACACTACCAGTGCACAGCCTGATGTGGAGCTCGAACCCATGAACTTTGTGATCTTGACCTGAGCTAAAGTCAAGAGCCAGATGCTTAACCTACTGAGTCACCCAGGTGCCCCAGAATTTTGGATTTTTAAAGGAGATGTCATTGTAGTTAGGAAAAATGATATATTAATGGAACGTGATTATATTTGGAGCTAAGTCCCAATTACATAATGTCTCATTTTTTAAAGCCTCTCATCTGACTACTTTTTCATAGCTTGGAATTCAATAATGAGTAAACACATTGCTGAATTATCACAAAATCTATATAATAGACATCACTGATGATATTTTGGTTCTTCCCAATCTTTTTTGAATGTTGGAGGCCAACATTCTGCCTGTAGTTTTTCCAGAATGTATTTAAATGATATCCTTGTGTGTTTCAAGAATTTGGTCACAGATGGGCCCAGACTTAATATAAGCAATGTTATGTTTGGTAACTTTGGAATACTAAAAAAATAATATTTCATTAGGCACAAGAATGAATGAGAAATGCATTTCAGAAAGGTAAATATATTGAAATGACAGGGTTATTTATATTTTGAATAATTTATCTTCTTGGTCCTATAGAAAACACAAAGATTGTTTTTACTAGTCATCACCTGTTACTTCACAAGACATTATCTTTCTGACCAAAATAGTTATTTGTCTTTGGCTAGAAAGAACTACTGTCTCTTACATGCATTTGTTTCTGAGCCTTTACTCGTGATTTTCACATGTGTTTTGCAGTGAAAACATATGACAAGTCAGAATTACATTCTGATCATGAGAGTACATCCTTAACATCTGACAGAGGTGGGGGAGAGCAAAATAAAAGTACATAAACCAAAAAGCACTGGGAATAGGTCTCCTGTGTAACCTCAAAATCTTAAATACCTCAAGTTAAGGATTCAGTATGTGCAGGTTGTCCTAATAGAAAGCAAACAAACAACAACAACAAAAAACCTTAAAAAGATGATTGTAATCCTATGGATGACCCGACTCCTCTGAAAAGCCTGGCAGTCACTTGACCCACAGGATTTTCTCCTTTGAAAATGTGACTAATTCTTGTGGGTTGTATCAGCTTTCTATAGCTGTCATAAATTGCCACAACTTTAGTGGCCCAAAATACTAAAAATATTATTTTAGGCTTCTGTAGGTCAGAAGTCTGATGTGGGCCTCATGAGGGGTGAAACTAGTGTCAACAAGGTGGTGGTCCCTTTTGGAGCCTCTGCTGTGGGGGGAATCTCTTTCCTTCTGTTTTTCAGTTTCTAAAGGTCTACCCTGCTTCCCTTGGCCCATGCCTGCCTGCCTTCCTCTGTCTTCAAAGACAGCAAGGCTGTATCTCTCTGTTACCTCTCTCTCTGGTTCTTAACTCAGCCAGAAAGCTTCTTTCAAGGACTCATGTGATCAGGTTAGACTCCCCTGAATTCTGGATAATCCTTCCTCAAGGTACTCAACCTTAATCACATCTGCAGGGTCCCCTCTGTCATGTAAGGTAACCCAGTCACAGCTTCCAAGGATTAGGCCCGAGACCTCTTTGGGAGGCCATTATTCTTCCTACCATATGGTTGAAATACAAGGACAGGAACTAAAAGGCACAAGGAGAGTGAATTAATGGGCATGTTTTGGAGAGTGTCTGTTGTGTGGTTTTCAACAGAAGAATCCAAAAGTGAAAAAAGATCGAGAGCTAAGTGTAACTATCAGGAGAACGCTTGTAAGCTACCACACTTGACACCTAATGATCCTATTTGTTCATTGAATATTTCAATAAACTATTCACAGGCTCGTTTGGTCATCTCTCAACCTAGGTGGCAGAGGAGACTCCACTTAGGTACTCAAAGTTCTACGGCAAACACTGATGTGCATTGAACTATTGAGGTAAACTAGAACTAGGCTAATATTGTTTTTATCCTTGGAGTTTGTTGCTTAGGTTGTATTGAGGATCCATAGGAGAATGAGAAGGTCTATAGACCAAACAAAACGAGAGACCAAATATTTTCTCAGAAGATGTTTTTTACTGAAACAGATAAAACTATGATACGAATGTCAATAGAAGGGCAGAGTTTTTCTTGTAAATTAGCAAAATAAATCCCAATTTTCACAAAACTAAATAAGGAAAGGCAGAATGCATTTTAAAACATTGCTGGATAATAGCCTGTTTTAGTTAATTAAATGCCTTTAATTTCTTACAGAATCATCTTAAACTATATTTTTCTTAAATTGATTTTAATAAATGAGCTGGATAGGTTCGTGTGACTATTCCAACAGCTGCAGGCCTAACTGGATTTGATGATCTTAAAATTGTAGTTTGGAATTTAGGGCAGAAGCTGTAAAATCAATGGCAGGTGAGGAAAGCAGAGGTCTGGACAGAGTGGGAAGGTAATTTTGCATGTTTTAGGAAATTTCCTCAGCTTCACACGCATAGAATTTGAAAAAGGCCCTTGTTGGGGCACCTGGGTGGCTCAGTCGGTTAAGTGGCCGACTTCGGCTCAGGTCATGATGTTGCGGTCCGTGAGTTCGAGCCCCGTGTCGGGCTCTGTGCTGACAGCTCAGAGTCTGGAGCCTGTTTCAGATTTTGTGTCTCCCTCTCTCTGATCCTCCCCTGTTCATGCTCTGTCTCTCCCTGTCTCAAAAATAAATAAAATGTTAAAAAAAAAAAATGAAAAAGGCCCTTCTCCCAACACCAGCCTTGATCAAAGCAGTAATTGGCTTTGAGTAAGATAGGCCAAACAGTTGTATTGCATAACTCATAAGTCACAATGAACACCATATTTCTGTGTATATTTCTGATTTCACTTCCTGCAGTGGGTTGGACAACCTAGAAAGAATCCAGAGTCCCATTGATCTCCCTCTTCCCGGAGTCGAGAGGAGCAATGGGACAAATGGAGAAATAGAGGTGGTCTGGAGGCAGGGAAGGAAACCAATGCTTCTTGAACACCTGCCGTATGTCAGGGATACTGCTGCATGCTTCACGCACATTGCCACAGCTTTTGGAGTTATTATCCAGGAGAGAAACATCAAGACTTAGAGCAGCTAAGGAACTGTGCAAGGTCCAACACCTCCTCAGCAGCATAGCCTGACAGCATTCACAAACACTTGGCTCAAAGCTCTTTTCTTCCCCACACCTCCATGCCATTTCCTGAACCTTGAGACCTATTTGTCTTATCTCCACAAGTAGAGAGCACTTTGTGCCTGAAGGAAAAAACAGGTTGAATCCCTCAAAACCTCTGACTCTGACAAATGGACAGGATTCCCTAAGGCATCCCGGGGGCCCCCAAATCTGAGAAGTCTTCAAACAACGAAACGACGGAGGCTTTCGTGTTCTTCCAGTTGTATGATCCGTTCACTGTAACCTAAGGCCTCACTTACCAGCCATTGGAACACATAGATTATGATATGTGCTGTGCTGTCTGTGCGGTGATGGGGCATGGTGTGCTTCAGCTCTGATCTTCCCCCATGGTAACAACCCACATGAGATCTCCCCCTTCCTTCTGCTCATCAGGGCTTATTAGGGTAGGATATAGGGGCAAATAATTGCTTGTAATTTTAAAAGAACTTTAGTGTGGACTGTAGCTGAAACCAGAGAATAAAAGAAAATTACACCCAGATACTGAAGGGGAAGGGAGCAGAAAAACGAAGGAATAGTAAAGGAGGCATGAAAATGTGGGAAAATGTTTAAGTTTGCTAAAAAGGATCCAGGTATGGGTGACATTATTATGTGATAAAGGATAACATAATGGTGTTCATGGCCTGTCTTTCACAGGTATATTAGAATTATCTTTGAGACCAATATGGTACTGAGAGAAGCACCTGTATGGGGTAACTTAAAATGGAATCAGGCTTTACTATGAGAAGGTGTTCATTGCAACATCAGATTGCCTGGCAACAGGGAACTGGTTAAATAAAAAACAAGATGGGAAGTCAGGGATATGATATTTTTTTTAATTATGAAAACCCATAAAAATTCTAAGCAAAACTTCCAGAATGTTAACAGTGGCTGCCTGGGGAGGTCTGGTTTATCACTGATCTTTTTTTTTAATCTTCATTATATTCTTTATATTCTTCCAGTATTTACAGCAGAAAAACAAAGTTGTATGATGAAAAAGAAAAGCAAAAGATTTTGAATATTTTTAAGTAGTGAGGAAACAAAAGATCCTTCTGGCCAGATGGGACTTAGCATTGTTGAAAGTTTAATGGGTCCAGTGATCCTTCTGTTTAGAGGAAAGCCAGTAGAAATGAGCTAGTGACTGTATCTAGATATCAGGTTATCTTAGCAACAGGAAAAAAATAGAGTTAAATAACTAAGATTTCCCACATGTGGCAAATCAAGAGTAGGCATATCAAGATCCTGTAGGGCACATGTTTCAGACATCACAGTATATTTACTTGGGGAAACAATCCTATTTTAATTATATACCCTTAAAGAGCAGCGTGAATAGTATCTTAATGAAAGTGCTATGTTCTACTTTTTCTAACATCCTGTGATAGATTACCTATCTAAAGAATCCTCTTATTTAGAAATTAAGAACCAGCTATCAAATATCAGTTCATCCTTTTAAAGCTATTAAAGTACTAGATTTGGGTAGTCATATCAGTAAGCAATAACTTAGATTATATAAATTGATTTTCTTAAGAGCAGTTTTAGGTGATGGCAAAGTTGAATAGAAATTCTCGAAGTTGCCATATTCCTATAACCCTTCTACTCCTACACGTGTGTGTCCCCTTGCCATCAACATGCACACACAACCCACATTTGTTAAAATCAATGACCCTACACGGACACATCAGTTACTCTAGATAGGGAAAAATCTGTTAAGACTGTTAGGGGATTTCCAATCCCTGCCTGAGGACTCCCCATCCAGGTTTTTCTTCCCACATTGCTTGCTGTGCAGGCCAAATTATTACTAATGTGGGATGTGGAAGTAACAGACTATAAATTATCCCCTCTGCTTAGGCTTGGGTCTCAGACCTCTAGAGAATGATCTCTGAGCCCACCAGTGTAAAATAAACCACTTGCCTTCCAAGATATCCGAGTGCTGCTTGGTTCTTCTGCCGGGTTATCCAGACCAGGTTCTGTAACACTCTAAGTCCGTAATTTAAATTTCAGTTCACTCTTGGTGTCGTTACACTCTTTAGGCTTGGACAGATTTATAAAGATACATACCCACCATTTGAGTATTGTCCAAGATAGTTTCACTGCCTACAAAATTCTTTGTGCTCCACCTGGTCATTTTTCTCTAACTCCTGGCAACCACTGATTATTTGTCATACTGTCTCCACAGTTTTGCCTTCTTCAGGATCCCCTGTAGTGGGAATCGTACAGTATGCAGTCTTCTCAGATGGGCTTCTTTCACTTAGTAATATGCACTTATGTGTCCTCCAGATCTTCTCGTGATTTGATAGCTTTTTTTCTTTTCTGCTGCATAATCCATTGTATGGATGTACCACAGTTTACCTATTGACTTACTGAAAGTCATCTTGGGCTTCCAACTGTTAGCAATTAGGAATAAAGCAGTTATAAAAGTATGCAAGTTTTTGTGTAGGCATGTTTTAAACTGCCTTGGGTAGTACCAAGGAGCACAATTACGGGGTTATATAAGAGTTACCTGATTCTATAGGAAACTACCAAACTGTCTTCCAAAGTAGCTCTACAGTTCTGCATTTCTACCAAGAGTGAATGAGAATTCTTGTTGCCCCACACCCTTGCCAGCATGTCATGTTGTCCAGGTCTGGGATTTGGACCATTCTAATGGTTGGGTATCTCAATGTTTTAATATGCAATTGCCTGTTGACATATAATGTGGAACATCTTTTCATACATGGGTCATTGATACACCCCCTTTGATGAGATACTGTTCAGATCTTCAGCTCATTTTTTCATTTTTTTTTTTTTTTACTGTAAAAATATTAAGGGTTCTTAGTATATTTTGGATGATAGCCCTTTAATCAGATTGGTCTTCTGCAAATACTTTATCCCAGTCTGTGGTTTGTCTTTTCCTTCCCTTGGCAGTGTATTTAACATAACAGAAGTTTTTAATTTTAATGAAGCCTAGCTAATCAATTATTTCTTTAGTGGATCATGTCTTTGGTGTTGTATCAAAAGGTCATCACCACATGGGGCGCCTGGGTGGCGCAGTCGGTTAAGCGTCCGACTTCAGCCAGGTCACGATCTCGCGGTCCGTGAGTTCGAGCCCCGCGTCGGGCTCTGGGCTGATGGCTCAGAGCCTGGAGCCTGTTTCCGATTCTGTGTCTCCCTCTCTCTCTGCCCCTCCCCTGTTCATGCTCTGTCTCTCTCTGTCCCAAAAATAAATAAACGTTGAAAAAAAAAAAATTTAAAAAAAAAAAGGTCATCACCACAGTCAAGGCCTTCCAGATTCTATTCTATATTACTTACTATCCTACTTCTGCATTTTACCTCAAGGTCTATGATTCATGTTAATTTTCATGTAAGGTATAAGGTCTTTGTTTTTATTGCAGTTTGAGCACCATTTTTAAAAAGACCATCTTTTCTCCATTGTATTGCCTTTCCTCTTGTCCAATATCAACTATTTATGCAAGTCTACCTTTGGGTTCTCTATTGAGTTCCATTGATCTATCCAACTATTCTTTTGCCAACACCACACTGTCTGGAAGAGATAATGCTTTTGCAACTAACAAGGGGTGGAGGTCTTGCTATGTCCTATTAAAAGTATGATCCATTCTCTGCAACCTAAGTGTGTTTGTGTAGACCCTGTTTCTCTATTGGTGAAATTAGGTCTGACATCTGAGCGTTTACATAGTCTTGAAAAACAAGATGAATGTACAGAAAAATATATCGGTAATTTGGCCTCACTATATTTGTGTACAAGTTTTAAGCTATTTCTCCAAGAACATGAAATAAATTACTAGTATTGGTAGTAGATTATCTTTGTGTGTATGTGTGTTTGTGTGTGTGCATTTATTCACCACAATTATACAATGATCTAATAATTTTTAGTAGGGAGTACTTGTAAGGATAAAACTCAATTGAGCAGATTGCCAAGTTAAATCAATATCAAATTTAAAACTGTTCTCTCTTGATGGGCTCTGGTAAAGATAAAAACATTAAGCTATTTCAGGCTGAGTCTTGGTGTCCAGATTATGGTAGGGTATTATTTAGCATATTTTTCTATACTTAAATCCTCAGAGCATGTCTACTTAGCTGGTGGTGATACAGCCGAAAAGATTGATTCATATTAGCCAAAGTTACAAGAGATTGATAAATAAGTCTTAATGCCCACTCACTACACTGGAAGCTACATTTAGTACAATAACGGGATCAGTTAACTGAAAAAGACAATCCCTGGGGGTGAGTAGATTTACTCTAGTGGCCAAATTATACTTAAGAAACTTGTTTGGAGGTTATGAAATTAGAGTAATGGGAATTGAATATTAACATATTTCTTTGCAGCTAGGAGAGCCTAATAATTTACCTTTGTCCCCTTATCCTCTGAGATTTTTCTACTACAATAATCAGAGACATTGCCTAGATGAATTGTTTTTACCCTACCATTCCTTTCTCTAGATTGTTTAAAGTTATTGTAACATACTGTCATTAAATCATCCTTTATGAAATGTTGCTAAGATGATGGGGTATTTCATATTTGTTATACCATGGGTTCATTTTGATGACTTGTAGTATTTAGAGAAAGATCTCGACTTGAAAATAACATAGGTTATGATGAATTCCAGTTGTTACATATTCTTACCTCACTTATTTTCAGAAATTGCCATATGTACAGGTGTGTCCTATGGGCTTGTTGTTTTTTCCCCTGTAAAATATTGAATGATAGGCTTCCTAAGATCAGAATTTTAATTTTATATTTTATTTTGATTGTTTACAAATAACAGCAGTTAGGCATTTTTGCTATCGACTTCCATAAATGTTACACTCTGTTATGAAAGGTAAGTTCTTTCTGGATGGTTCTGCACTGTAAATTTCTTTCATAATTCAGTTCATGGGATAAAGGACAGCATAAATGCTTTATTCAATTAAAAAATCCCACAAATGACTTTTTAAAAATAGAAACAGTTGATCTTGGAATAATGTAGGGGTTAGATTGTTGGCCCACTGCACAGTCAAAAATCTAGAACTTCTGGCTGCTCCAAAACTTCTAACAGCCAACTGTTTATTGGAAGCCCTACTGATAAAATAATAGCACACATTTTGTATGTTACCTGTATTAAATACTATATCCTTACAATAAATCTAAAGAAAATGTTGAGAAAACCCTAAAGAGAGAACACTTCTAGTGTACTGTAATTAAAAAAAAAAAAAGCCACGTATAAGTGGACCATGCAGTGCAAATCCATGTTGTTCAAGGGTTGACTATATAGAGCATACAGAGGGAATTTCTTTTGCTGTCATTTTTGTCAATTATGCCGTGATATTTTGATAAAAATGCATATTCCCATTGTGAATTAACATGTCAACATACAGTTTGTAGGAAGTAGGTCCTTCTAAAAAAATGGAATCACTGGATTCAATATTCAAGTTGTTTTTTCCTGGGGGATGTTACTCAACTATACATTATTTCAGAATTACCCTAAAATTGTAAGATCAAGAAAATAACTGAAGATCCCCCATTTTAAATACATAGTTGTCCTGGATTGGCCAAACATACTTTATTTTTGAGTGATATGTGATTATAGTGATGGATGAGATCATTTGCTTTTGTCTACTAAGTAATTGAAACGAATTCACTTGAGTGCCCAGGTGGCTCAGTTGGTTGAGCTTCTGACTCTTGATTTGAGCTCAGGTCTTGATCTCCGGGTTTGTGGGATGGAGCCCTGCATCTGGCTCTGCTCTGACAGCATGGAGCCTGCTTGGGATTCTCTTTCCCTCTCTCTCTTCCCCTCCCATGTGCATGGGGCTTGTTCTCTCTCTCTCAAAGTAAACATTAAAAAAAAAAAAAACAAAAAAACAATTCACCTATATCTGTATTGAGACATGTCCATTGTACTTGCATTAAATATGTAACTATTGCATTTGTATTTCTCTAGAAAAAAATCAAATGTTTACTGTATTAGTTTGAGCATTTGTATTTGTATTAGAGCATCCATGAAATACAGGGAAATTTTACCATGCGTATAACATAAGAGAATATTTATGAAACTCCCTTCCAAAAGCCTAGGTATCATAAATAGGATGGCTGTAAGGAAATGGGCAGTAGACAAGATTATTTATTCCTTTTTAAAATGGATGCACATCAAACAACCTGGAGAAGCCACACTCTTCAATGGAAAATGAAAGATTAAAAAGTTTTGGATAGTGATGTTTAGATCACTCACACCAAATCCCGTTTCATCAGGGGGCTCCTAGCATGCCTTAAAATAAGTAGCAGCAGCCTTCAATATTGACCAGACAAGGACAAGTTCCTACTCAATGGCAAGTTCTGATAGCTGATGAAAGTCCCAGTTGATCTTCTCTGCTTAAAGGAGGAGTAAAATATAATTCCAATGCTAGAATTCAGTGCATTAAAATTGGCTTCATACCACAGTATTACTAAAGATTTGGGGGTCATTTTAAACCTGAAGCAACATTGGTCTTTATTTCTTGTTAGGAAAGGTTACCTCAGTTTTGTGCTGCTGTGGTTTCATGATGTTTGAGCTTTAATTACAGAGCACAGCAGTACTGTTTATGTCAAAGCCCCCATTACTTTGTTTGCTGAAGTGTAAAATAATTTTCATTCTGAGCCAGACCAAGTCCTACCCAATTTCCAACTGGCCCTGGAAAAGAAAATGAAGGCCTTTAAGGGTGTTAAATACTACTTTTAGGATGGGGATTTTAATGAAGTGATAACTAATCGTTAAATAGTTATGACAACTACATTCTGCCTGAATTGCTAGGAAGACCAGATAAACGTAGTAATCACAAATTGATGTTTAAATTAGATGTGCAAACAACCTTACTAATCTTCCTGTTAGCTCTCCTGGAGTCGTGCTGAGGAAACCTTGACTAACCCTCTATACTTGCGCACTGACAAGGTGTGAAAACAAGTAATTATTTAAAAGAAATATTCCTTAATTTTCACATAGATTGTGGGAAGAGATGTTAGAATATATTTGAAACTTAAGCCTTAAGCATTTAATTATTGAAATGAGTAAAAGTCAGAAATATTTTCAAGGGGGTAATCACATAAAGCATTTAAAACTCTAACCCTAAAACATAGCTATTGCCATTTCTGGAGACATAAAAATCTATAATAGAAATGTTAAATAACACAAATACCTGCTCAAAATTCAGATTTATCCTAGAATTTATTTAGTATTAGTAAGTTCACTAATGCAAGAAACCAAAATTGCAAACCAGGGGAAGGAAACCAATAGGGTTATATCAATAGATGGGGAAAAAGTATTTAATCAACATTAATACAAATTGACAAAACCACTCAAAATATAAGGTTACTTTTTTTTGACCTAGTTGATAGATATTCTAAAGTAATATGTATTTTTTCCTAGCTAACAACATCTCTATTATATATTATATAAAATGGGAAGCATGTTTGTCATTCTTTTAGCATGCTACTATCAACGTTTTGGGTGGTTTGAGAAATGCAATATAATAATCCTAAAATATCAGTATTAGAATAATCAGGAAACTAACAATATATAATTTAATAAAAGATTTCAGTAAAATAGGTGAATAAAAAAGGAAAATAAAAAAGGTGAATAAAAAAAGGAAAATAAAAAAGGTGAATAAAAAAAGGATGATAAAATCGGCTCATAACAATAGCAGATGTGTATGAAATCACACACAAATCTGCAAAGAGGATGCGCATTTCTTAGGAAACTTAGATAATAAAAAGCAAAGGTGAAGAAACAGACCTACTTTTAGTGGAAAAAAAAGTTTATATTTAAGACTATGCATCCAAAACTGATCTTTAGTATGACAATTCTATTAAAGATGAGACAGGAGTTCTTGGACAATTGGAAACTTCTGATTAAATCTAATTACATACACATTCCTTTCCCCAGCGCTGCCCCCCTCCCCCAACCTCCCTCCCAAAGGAAAGATGGGCCATATAAATAGTTGAGAATAAATGGTTGGCATTTTTGGGGGGAAATTTAGTTGGATACGCTTTTTAAACAGTAAATTTACTATGATAATTTCCAAAGAATTAGAATAGGTAAATAAGTAAAACTGGTATCTTTTACATGGAAGGATCTAAATTTAAAACTGCTAGGTGAAATCTAAAAGAAAAATCATATAGGGGCACCTGGGGGGCTCAGTTGGTTAAGTGTTCAACTTTGGCTCAGGTCATGATCTCCTGGTTCATGAGTTCAAGCCCTGCATCAGGTTCTCTGTCAGCACAGAACCAGCTTCAGATGCTCTGTTCCCCTCTCTGTGCTCCTCCCCTGCTCGCGTGCTCTATTTAGTTTGTAAATCTGTATTTACAAACCCAGATGTGTACATCTATTAGAATAGTGAATTTACATATAATTCCTGAATTTGATTTTAATAGAATAAACTGAGGTAAAAAGGAAAACTATATTGACTGTGTCTATTGTATGAAACAGGAAGTTTAAAAAACAAAACATCCATAGGGATGTTTCTGATTCAATTCTGGCAGGAGTTTTCTGTCGGGTGCCAATCAAAATCATTTGCTGGGGTGCCTGGGTGGCTCAGTTGCTCAAGAGTCCAGTTCTTGATTTCAGATTGGGTCATGATCTCAAGAATGATGTGTTCGAGACTTGCATTGGGCTCTGTGCTGACAGTGTGGAGCCTGCTTGGGATTCTTTCTCCCTCTCTTCCCCTTCTCCACTCATGCTGTCTCTTTTTCTCTCAAAATAAACTGGAAAAAAAAAGTCATTTTCTGCCTGGCTAGTAAGAATTTCTGTAAGAGTAGAGATGGTCCAGCATGTTAGAGAAAAGCGAACAAACCTACAGGGATTTCCTGTTCAGTCCAGAAGTTAGACTGCAGGATTATGATTTGATCTCAGTAGCCAAAATGTTTCTTTCCCACTTTTAAACCATGCCTCACCAAAGAATCTTATGGCAAGAGATACCAAAGAGCAAGGCAAGGCTATTTCCAATCTGCATTTTTGCTTCAGAGACTGTGCACTTAAAACAGCTAGATTATGTATGACAGTCCAACATTCATTGTGTCAACCTTCAAACACTACACGCAGATTAAACCATCAACCTGAAATGCAGACTGGGGAAATTGAGTGTACGTGAGTCGCTGTTCCTACATGTTCTCCTTGTAGTTAGAGAAAATTGCAAAAAAAAAAAAAAAAAAAAAAAAATAGCCATGATCACAAGATTTTCCAAAAGAAATTGGATACATATAATGAAGCCTACTTATAAACAGGTAGAGCTGTGAAGAACAGTTCCTGTGACGTAGAGGGAGAAAGGAGGGCAATACTAGCTCTTGAAAACTCATGTCCTCTTGTATTCGGTAAAATGATTCTCAACCCTGGCTGTACATTAGCTGTGTCTTACTTAGAGTGCTTAAAAATTATTGCCATCCAGGCCATGGCAGAGAACAATTAAAATACAGTCTCTGGGGGTGGATTCCAGGCAGGAATATTGTTAAAATCTCCCCCAGAGATTAACTACATGTAGCCAATGTTGAGAACCAGTGCCTTTATGAAATATCAGTAGTTGAACGTTTATTTCACAGAATGGAGTTTGTAAATATAAATACCTGTGGGGTCCTGATAAGTAGTCCGATGAATGATGCTGGCCAAGTTTCTTCATAATAGTGTCTTCAGTGACATTATTTCCAAGCAAACACTATGCTTACATATTTCATATGTTAGGAATCATTTGTACTGTACCAAAATTTTTTTTCTCAAACACATGGCCGTTTGGGGCTAGGTTTTGTTTGCCTAATTTTGATAGAGGCTTGGCACAAGAAGTATTTTCTATTTGATGTATGAAAATGTAGCACTACGGTGATAATAAAGGATAATTAACATTGGTAGTTTACACTAGTAGCTACTCTTCAATCTTGGCCTACAGTTACCCTGTGGGAACACAGACCCAGTCATTTTCATGTTTTTGGATGTTTCCGATAAAGACAGATTTAGACTGGCATGTGAGGTCCTTCAATATTGAAACACCGACAATTAGATTTTTAAGAGAGCCTGTATATATCAACATTACAAGCCAAAGAACACATCTGTGTGCTTTTTTGCTCAGGGATGAAATTTGGCTGGCCAAGTGGCAATTCATATTCTTTAAGGTCAATTTATTGAGGCCCCATGATCAATTGAACCTTACTACATGATGTGAGAAAGAATCTGTCATTGGCTATAAAAAAAAATGGGGATTGAGTTACAAAAAAGGTTTGGTCTCAAAAATAAAGTCAAAGTGCTATAGTTAAGGCACAGGATCAGAGTTAGATTATTGGCCACAGAGATTAGATACTGAATGACCTTATAGGGTAACAGTAAATCATCTCTTACCAGGGGCTGGTCATGTTCCATAGACTCTGGCAGGGCTTGTCAGGTTAGAGGGAAGATGGGCACTGTAGGACCAAATGAGCCAACATCAAATGAGTCCAAGTTCTTGGAACAGATGTTCATATTGACCCATAGGTGGCTTCTCGATGTGGAAGCCATGTGTGCCTCCTGTTAGTTGCATGATCTAAACACCTTTCTTAATCTGCCACGTGTACCTTTGCACCAGGTTGGTTTTTAGGAAGAATTTGAGAAAAATATTGTCCTTTGGCTGGTTAGACGAAATATAGAATGCTGTATCTAGAGAGCAGTGGTTTTCAAACTTCAGGCCTCAGACTCACCTAGAGAATTGGTTACAACACAGCTTGCTGGGCCCACCCCCCAGAGGTTCTGATGAGTAGGTATGAAATGGGACATATAGAATTTGTATTTCTGACAAGTTCTCAGGTGATGCTCTGGTGCTGGGGGTCACATTTCAGATCCTCAGGTCTTGGATCTGTAATTCACATTTTCCCATGGATCTGTTTTGTGCCTTTTGTCTCTGAGTTAGTGGGATGTGGTACTCTGTATTTGTGAGAGTGCTTCTTAGCGTAAAACAAAATATAAACGCTGAATAAAAGCTACGAGGTATTTCATGGGACTACCACTAATCTTTGGGTTCTGTTATCCAACAATTTTAGGGGCCCCTTGAGATCCTTTTTGTGAAAGCTTTCCATGGCCATCAGTGGAGACTGTTTCTGCCCTTACGCAATTTCCTGGCATGTTGGTGGGGTGAGGGCTGTTGAACCCAGAGCCCATACCTCATAGTCCAAACACGTATATGTGCTTGGATTGTCTGGTTTGAAAGTTTGGTTTCTCTTTTCTTTGTCTTCATATATGTAAAGTTATTCTCAAAGACAGTTGAATCATCTTGGAAGCAGTTTCTGATTTCCTTGTTATTGTGATGATAGTTACTTGACCTGCCATTTGTCAGGCATGGACCCAGTAACTGAACTCTCTGGTAGTCAGAATTACTCAGATGGAAAGTATTAGTATATTTAATTCAGCCAGATAATTTTTTATGTATTGTTTTTCTGGAGGGATACTACATTGTATTACTACCATTTGCAACAAATCTTTTTTTTTCTTTTTTTTTTAGTTTTTATTTGAGACAGAGACAGAGCATGAGCAGGGGAGGGGCAGAGAGAGGGGGAGACACAGGATCCAAAGCAGGCTCCAGGCTCTGAGCTGTCAGCACAGAACCCAACACGGGCCCGAACTTTTACTGTGAGATCATGACCTGAGCTGAAGTCAGATGCTTAACTGAACCACCCAGATGCCCCGTTTGGACCAAGTCTCAACAGGCCACCAGTCCTCAACTATGGGTGAGACCTTAGAAAATCGTTGGTATCTTCAAGGAGCCAGAAGGCCTAGGTCCCACCCCAGACTAATTAAATCTTATATTCTGGGTGGAGTCCTGGTACTGTTGTAATTTGAAATCTTCTTGAATCAGTGGTTCTCAAATTGCGGCCTGTATCGGAATCACTGGGAAAGCTTGTTGGAGATTGCCACATCCCTCGCCTAGAGTTTGATTGGCAGGTTATGTTGGGAGCCGCAAACATAGGCATTTCTAATAAGTTCTCAGGTGATACTGATGCTGCTAGTTGTAGGACCAAGCTTCGAAGATCAGGATTCTTGATGATGACAGTGTACAACTTCAGGCAGCATCAATGCCATGGGCACTCCTTGCCTTTTTCTCTGAGTGTGGTTTTCGCTCCTTCCTTAACCCTGGCTTGCTTGGCACTCAGAACCCTAAATCCATTGTGAACCTTTCTTTATAGATGAAAGTCTTTAGGGAAGTTCTATTAGTTATACTGGAGCCCATTAAATTCACATGGCAACTTAATTTTGTGCAAACAAAACGGTATTATTTGTATCAAAATTTGTCACTCCGGCCACTTCTGTCAGTCAGCTTCAAAGAGCTCTATGTTTACTGATAATTTTCACTGCGTTTTCCTGTAATTCTATTTACCAGACCCTTACGTTGTAGAAAAATAGCAACCACTGCATCAGACCTAAAATAAATTAGATCTGTGTGGGCAGTTTTCTGCGTTATGCTCCCCTGGCATGATGAATTCAGTCATCATTTTGTGTGGCTTGCCATTCCCGGAAAGGTTATTTTTACCAAAGTGGCTAAAGATCATTCTCCAGCTCAATGAATCTTAGGAGTTTCCAAAATGTAAATCTTAGTTTTCCTCTGCTCCTGCAACATTCTTTATATGTTTTAATTACAATTATAACTTTTAAAGCATGTACATACATTGGTTTTCTCACCATACCACATGTCCGTATCTCCCTTGCTACTGGAAAGAGAAGGGTGACAAGGCCTTCCCAGACAAATTTGTGTTATTACTACCTCAGTAGGTTTGGGCGAATTGCTTGCTCTCTCCTACCTTCAGTTTTACCTATAAAAGTTTAGAATAATTCCTGTCTCACAAGAATATTCAAAGGGTCAAATGAAATAAGGACTAGTACCCAGTACAGCACCTGCTGTAAAGCACTCTTTTAAGTAGGGGCTGTTTTTTTGTGGGGAGGATGGTGTCTCAGAAGTTCTTAGAATCCTAAATATGTGGGGAGAAGATGCCAAGACCAATACTAGAGATTCACCCAAGCCACAGAATGGAACTAAATGTTACTGTGTAAATGTAACCCTTGTAACTCTATTTTGTCTATGGGCTCTCTACATGTCTACATTACTTCTGTACTTCTTGACCTAGTGCCTCAAGAGAGAACATTGCAGGCCAGATCCTTATTCTAAAAAAACAAACAAACAAAAAAACGGGTGCCTGCGTGGCTCAGTCGGTTGAGTGTCCGACTTCGGCTCAGGTCATGATCTCAGTCTGTGAGTTCGAGCCCTGCGTTGGGCTCTGTGCTGACGGCTCAGAGCCTGGAGCCTGCTTTGGATTCTGTGTCTCCCTCTCTCTCTGCCCCTCCCCCGCCCATGCTCTGTTTCTGTCAAAAATAAATACTAAAAAAATGTTTGAAACAAAAAACCACTTTTTTCTTTTTTTCTTTTTTGCACATAGAACTGCTGGCCTAATTTTTAGTACTGTATTTCCTATTTATATGGAGGCATGATGTGTATTAGGCACTATTTTCAGTGTGGGGTCTTGGGAATAATTCATTTAAGCTTAATTATAATTGGAACTTGATTTAATTAAAGGATTACCTTCATAATGAAAGCTAGGTTGGATTTCTTTGAAGCCTTGTAAATCTTCATTCTAATTATCATGTGGCTGATGCCTTGTGAGACCATGCTTCTTTACAGCTTAAATCAGTCCTTGGAGTGCTGACTTCTCATCGTGTTGTACAAAAGGGGCTTTTGGGACTCGACCCTCCATTGAATGAGGTGGCCACACACAGCGGGTTCCTGCTGTTCTTTCATAGCCAGCACTCATTTTGGAGGAACTAAAAGTCCAGGTGAAAAACAAAACCAAAACCACACCTGGAGAACTCTGATTACTCTTTCATCTTGGTGTGTTCCTGTAACAAGGCTACAATATAGCTGTAAAACTAAAATTATCACCTAATTCCATAGCTGTGTGGACAACTTAGAGTAAATGCAATTTGTTGCATCCGTTTTGTGTGCAGTTGCTTCAACTTACGAATTTTCTGCCTTGGTTCTCAAGATGAGTGTGTCTGAGTGTTGACAGGAGTGTTGGTATGTTTTTATATAGGTCTGAGAGGAGGAGGGTTTTGGTTTATAATTTACAGAAAACTTTGAATAATCAATGCAGTGTAATAATTTTCCTAAAGCATTTCTGTTAAAACACCATTTAAAATAGCCTACGGGGCACTGGGGTGGCTCAGTTGGTTAAGCATCCGACTTGGGCTCAAGTCATGATCTTGTGGTTGGTGGGTTCAAGCCCTGCGTTGGGCTCTGCTCTGTGCTGACAGCTGAGAGCCTATAGCCTGCTTCGAATTCTGTGTCTCTCACCCCCCCAACCCCTCCCCTGTCAAGCTTGTGGTCTTTCTTGCAAAAATAAACATTAAAAGCAGAAAATAAAATTGCCTAAAGACCTCTGTATTCTGTCTTGTCTTTGAGGTCTTGGTGATAGGATTTAATTTGCTGTACCTTTTTATATTTTAATAAGCTACTAAAACGAGCTCTTAGGTTGAATTTGGTCTAACTCGAGGTAGAGATGAGTTTCTCCCATAGGACATGCGTCTCCTCATCTCCTCAGAGACCTAACTCTTCTCACTGATGAGCTAAAAACAGTCAAGTGCCACGAAATGTATGGAATTAGGGCTACTGGCATGAGGATGGTCCTCCCCGCCACTCTGATTTCTTGCCAGCTCTCCTCTGTCTTGAGATGCTTCAGTATTTTGCTTCTCTTCTGTTCATGATGTTCAAATCTGGCATGTAGTCTGTTAGAATTTGTACTATTTAGGATGCAGATACACAGAAATTGGACTTTGCATTAATTGGACGCAATTTGGTCATCCTCAAATTGGACTCAAACTGGTTCCCATTTCTGTTGACAGAGGAAAAATAAGCTTTATCTTTTTCAAAATAATTCATTTTCTTCATACAACTGAGAGTCTTCATAGAAAGCGATACCGGACTTGTTGCTTTATACCAGCCTCCTTCCCTTTACTTCTCTCTTGGGAAAGGGGATGGGGAAGTGGGGTGGGACCAGGTGGGCAGGGTATACTTTGGGCTCCCTCTGGCCCAGGTGGGTGATGACACTAGATTTACTCAGCATCTGCTAGTGTCTCTGGAGTGTGTGATAGCCCCAGGCCTCAAAGTTCAGGAACTCTGTATAGATCTTCTAATGTGCCGTGGCCACCAGATAGTCTCTTCTCAGAGGAGAGGGCACAGACTCCTCAACTTTGAGGTTTCCCTTTAGTCAATCTGGAGTTACTCAGTGGCATAAGCAGCATCTTAATGCTAGCTCTCTGCCTGTATAATCTCTTCAATCTGCAGTACTACTTGTTAAGGGGTTTTCTAAAACCTTTTATGATATTTGGCAAACATAAAATATTGGAGACTATACCAAAATAAAAAGCTTTTGGACAGTAGAGGAAATGACCAACAAAACAAAATACTGAAAGGGAGATATTTGCAAATGTTCAGTAAGGGGCTAATATCCAAAATACATAAAGAACTACAACTACAATTGAACACTAAAACTACAGTAATCTGATTAAAAATGAGTGCTGGCCCACAGATATGATTAGTGATGTTGAGCATCTTTTCATCAGGAAAATACAAATCAAAACCACAATGAGCTATCCCCTCACGCCAGTCTGAATGGCTAGTGTCCAAAAGAGAAGAAATAATAAATGTTAGAATGTGGAGAAGAAGGGAGCCTCATGTGCTGTTGGTGGTCAAACCACTGTGAAAAAATAGTATGTAAGATCCTCAGAAAATTGTAAAAGAGAAATACTGTGTGATCCAGTAATTTTACTGGGTATTGACCCAAAGAATATGAAACACTAGTTTGTAAAGATCTATGCACCCCTATATTTATTGCAGCATTATTTGCAATAGCCAAGATATGAAAGCAACCTAGTGACCCTTACCAGATTAAAGGATAAAAAGGATGTGATACACAGCTACAGAAGTGGAATTTCACAGCTCACCACAAAGAGCAGCACAAGACAAAAAATACATGGGATTTATTGAAAGAAAGTGCATGTGTTTTTAACCAAAAGCCTTCAAGTAACCTTTAATGTCAGAATTGAGTATTATGCAAAATAGAATTACTTATGGTGATGGGGGAAAAATGTGTATGTACACACACACACACACACACACACACACAAACACTATGGGATGTTACTCGGCTGTAAGAAAACAATGAGATCTTGACATTTGCCACAACATGGATGGACCTAGAGAATATTATTGTAAGTGAAATAAAGACAAATACCATAAGACTTAATTACATGGAATATAAAACAAAACAAATGAAAAACAAACAATGATGAATGCAAACAACACTCTGGTTATAGTTTGGGGGAGGGGATTCAGGGAACGTGTAAAATAAGGGAAGGTGATTAAGAAGTAGAGACACCAATAAAAGCAAAAATGATCTATTGGGACCTCATCGAGATAAAAAGCTTCTGCACTGAAAAGGAAACAATCAACAAAACTAAAGGGCAACAGATGGAATGGGAGAATACTTAGCATCCAAAATCTGTAAAGAATTTACCAAATGCAACACCTGAGAAACAAATGATCCATTGAAGAAATGGGCAGAAGACATGAATAGACACCTTTCCAAAGAGGACATCCAGATGGCCAACAGACACATGAAAAGATGCTCAATGTCCCTCATCATCAGGGAACTATAAATCAAAACCACATTGAGATACCACCTCACACTGGTCAGAATGGCTAACACTAACAACTCAGGGAACAACAGATGTTGGCGAGGATGTGAAGAAATGGGAACACTTTTGCACTGCTGGTGGGAATGCAAATTGGTGCTGCCTCTCTGGAAAACAGTGTGGAAGTTCCTCAAAAAATTAAAAAGAGAATTACCCTACAACTCAGCAATAGCACTACTAGGAATTTATCCAAAGAATACAGGAGTGCTGATGTATAGGGGCACATGTACCCCCCAAGGTTTATAGCAGTGCTTTCAACAATAGCTAAATTATGGGCAGAGCCCAAATGTCCATCAACTGGTGATGGATAAAGATGTGGTTTATATATACAATGGAATACTACTTGGCAATGAGAAAGAATGAAATCTTGACATTTGCAACAATGTGGATGGAACTGGAGGGTATTAGGCTAAGTGAAGTAAGTCAGAAAGAGACAGCTCTAAGTTTTCACTCCTATGTGGAATTTGAGGAACTTAACAGAAGACCATGGGGGAAGGCAAGGGTAAAAATGGTTTCAAACAGAGAGGGAGGCAAACCATAAGAGACTCTTAAATATAGAAAACAAACTGACGGTTGATGAGGGCAGGGAGTGGGGGAGAGGAAAAAATGGGTGATGGGCATTGAAGAGGGTACTTGTTTGGATGAGCACTCAGTGTTGTATGTAAGTGAATTATGGGAATCTACTCCTGAAGCCAAGAACACACTATATACACTGTGTGTTAGCTAACTTGACAAAAAATTTTATATATATACACACACTTTTTTAATTAAACTTACTTTTTTTATTTTTTAACTATAATTTATTGTCAAATTGGCTTCCATATGTTCTCATGTTGCAAATCAGTCTGTTGTAGGCAACATATAGAAAGGTCCTCTTTTTTTTTTTTTTTTTTTAAATCCATTCTGATACCCTGTGTCTTTTGATTGGGGCAGTTAGTCCATTTACATTCAGTGATTACTGAAAGATACGGATTTGGTGTCACTGTGTTATATGCAGGTTTGTGTTTGTAGTAATGTCTCTGGTTCTTTGTAGTCTTCACTGCTTTCCACTCACAGATTCCCCCATAGGATCTCCTGCATGGCTGGTTTAGTGGTTATGATCTCCTTCAGTTTTTGTCTGGAAAAGACTTGATCTCTCCTTTTCTGAATGACAGCCTTGCTGGATAAAGGATTCTTGGACGTGTATTTTTTCTGTTTGGCACATGGAATATTTCCTGCCACTCCTTTCTAGCCTGCCAAGTTTCAGTGGACAGGTCTGCTACTACCCTTATATGTCTACCCTTGTAGGTTTATCCCTACCTGCTTTCAGAATTCTCTTTATCTTTTTATTTGGTCAGTTTTACTATAATAGGTTGTGGTGTTGACCTGTCTTGGTTGATTTTGAAAGGCGTTCTCTGTGCCTTTTGGACTTGGGTGCCTGTTTCCTTCCCCAGGTTAGGGAAGTTCTCAGCTGTAATTTGTTCAAATAAACTTTGTGCCCCTTTCTCTCTCTTGTTCTGGAACTCCTGTGATAGGGACATTGTTTCATTTCATGGAACTGCTTAGCTCTCTTATTCTCTCCTCAGGATCTAGTGATTTTCTTTCCCTCTTTTTTTCAGCTTCATCATTTTCCATAATTGGATCTTCAATCACACCTATTCTCTCTGCTTCTTCCATCTTCGCTGTCACTGTGTCTATTTTATTTGGCATCTCGTTTATAGCATTTCTGAATTCATTGTAACTAGTTCTTAGGTCTTTAATTTCTGCCACAATAGATTCTCTGCTGGCCTCTATGCCTTTTCTTCAAGCCCCACTATTAGTCTTAGATTGTCATTCTAAATTCTTGTTCAGATAAATTGTTTATGTCTGTTTTGAGCAATTCTCTGGCTGTGATTTCTTCCTGAATTTTCTTTTGGGGGAGAAGCTTGTGTTTTGTCATTTTGACTGTTTCTGTCTTTTGCATGTTTTAATAGCTTGTTAGGTATCCTGTACCTATGAGTACTACTATATTAAAAACAGGTCATACCCTGTCAAGAGCCTGACACTCCAGAAAGTGTTCTGTGCAGTAGTGATCCATAGGATATTTTTTGGGGTTTTGGACTGTCTTATTAATTAAATAGCCCTATTTATTCAACAGTCTGTTGGCCCTTCAGTTTGATCATAAAACAGCAGATGAGAGTGTATAAAATAGTAATATTTGTTAGGATTTAGTATGTCTTGGATCACATAAGTTGATCTGCAATGACTTTTGTTCTATGTGATTTAAATAGCTACAGTTTTTTTTTAACTGTAGAATTTTAAAACTACAGTTACATAGGAAACAATTTAAAAACCTGTGTAGGAGTTGATTAGTGACACTAAATTGTACATCTTTTTTTGTTTTGTTTTATAGAGACATTTGGAGTTTGCACTGTTATTCCCAAAGCTATGGCAATTATCTCTAATGGTTCAGAATAAAGAGGGGGCATAAACACAAAAACACACAAAAAAACACATAATGAAACCTTATTTCAATAAGGTTCATTCAATGCAGAATTGGTAGGGAGAATAATTGATCAGATATTCTAATTATTGAGAAAACCCCTTGAGGGAAAATCCATGTTTCCACAGAAGCATAAAGTGAATTAATATTTAAGAAGCATCTACTGTAGGCCAGGCACTACACTAATGACTCATGTATATGATGTTTTATTTAGTCCCTACTAGGTAGGAAATGCTTACAGTAACGAAGCACCTGGCATGCAGCCAACCTGGACTTTAAAACTTTGGTCTCTCCCCTATACCCTTTGCCAAATAAATTGTCCTGTTAATCTTTATTAACGTCAGATGAGCAGCAGGTGATTTGCCATAACATATAAACCTTTTTTTCATTACATACTGACTCAGTGTATGACTTAAAAATTTGGTTTAAATGATTTTGAGAACAATTGAACACAATAGTTTAGCACAAATTCAATTACTCTTGGGAATTAGGAATAATGGTGACCCATTGTTAGAGAGTATCAGTTTCTCCTCCTGAGATTGATTTTAGCAATAGATTTCTCATGTTTTGTCTTCTCTGCAACATGAAAAGTCCAGTAATTCAGGTCCTCCAAACATTACATGGGTGCTTGTGACCAGATGCTGCACCACTTGCTGAGAAAATAAAGATGAATAATGCCTGAATTCTTACATGTGATCAGATGTCAAGAGTAAATTACAACATTTATGGCACATGTTGCCATGAGATCGTTCCCTGAGGACAGATATGCTGTTGTCCTATATCGTTGCATTTTAAAATGTTGTATAGGTAAAAATGTTCTATATGTACTCATTACGCATGGTAAAATGGAGCCTCAGTTGAGTTTTTTGGAGTCTACATATTAGTTATTGAATACGTATTGATCACATTAAGTTGATTTCAGGATGCTGTTTAAGGCTTGACTGAGGGTCCAATCTGGTCCTGAGAACATAACTCAATAGCAGGTGTTCTCCTAAGGTCTGAAATCCCACATATCTGTTGGGGACATCATTGGCTTTAGGTTCTTTATATTTTTCCATTTCTTAAGAAAAAAATGGTCTTTGAATATATCCGCTAGGAATTAATTGAAGAATTTGGAATACTGTCAAGGCTTTTCATAAGAACTTTTGTGTTGTACTCAGTTTTTAAGAGTCTCTTATGCTTTGGCTCTCTCCCACTCTAACCTTTTTTTTTTTTTTTTTTTCCTTCTCCTCCCCCATGGGTTCCTGTTAAGTTTCTCAGGATCCACATAAAAGTGAACACATATGGTATCTGTCTTTCTCTGTATGGCTTATTTCACTTAGCATAACACTCTCCAGTTCCTGGGAGGGAGGGGAGGGTGGGTGATGGGTATTGAGGAGGGCACCTGTTGGGATGAGCACTGGGTGTTGTATGGAAACAAATTTGACAATAAATTTCACATATTCAAAAAAAAAACTTTTATGTTGTAAAGACAGACTTGGAGTTAAGGGGTCTAAATTGGGAAGTGTGAGAAAATTCCTGATTTAGAATTATGTTTAAAATTTTACATTGATATCCTTTTTCAGGACAAACATATAAGCATGTAAACAAAAGCCTTGCCGTATTCATCATTCAGGTAGTTGTTTGTATTTAACTGCACTTAGCTAAAAAGGTTGCTTATCGTAATTTCTGATGAAATGTGTAAGTCTTACTTAGACCTTCACTCTACATTTGGACAAAAGAGAATCATGAGGAATGCAATAATGAGACTTTGTGTAAGCTTAGAAATGCATATACTTGACAACTGAATGGAGAAAGAATCAAATACTTTGCTAGCTCATTAATAGGCATCCCAATTGTGGGCTCCCATGAGAGTGCCATTAAAACCAGCTCCCAGCTTTCATGCATTTTGAAAGTGTTTTGACCACTCATGAGAATATATGTAAATTTTCATAAGGTTAATGTGTAAGCTACTGTTCCTTTGGTTGCCTTATGATGAATAATACTTCACCGAAACAAAGTTTCTTTTATCTTTAAGAGCCATCAAATGAAGGGCAGTGTCAATGGTCTCCTGCTTCTGTATAGCCTCAAGCACAGAGAGGGACAATTTTCAATTAGAAACTCCACTTTATCTTCACATATGGGGAAATAGCACATGGAGACTGATGGGACAGCTGCCTAGCTAATTTTGTTAGATTTCCTAGAAAGACCTCTAATACCAAGTCTCTCCCATATAAACAAGACGTTCTTGTGAATTTTCATCTCATTTGCTGTCACATTGGTCTAATATATTCATTTAAACTTAGATGGTCTTTGCCCCCATGCCTGGAGTTCTTTTAGCAGTCATATTTTTCACAAAATGTCTTAAAAGTTTCCATGTTTATAAATATGTGCAAGACCCTTTAAGGGAAGATATGCCATCTAAGTCACCCAGTAGAAAATAATCTGTGTTTTCCAGCTGTAACAACTTCCTACACGGAAAATGTTGGTTTTCCTATGAACTGTGAGGCACATTTTGCACTGAAACTAGAAATTGGACAATAATATTATTGGCAGGTGGGGATCTGGGTTTCTGGGTTTCTCCAGTACATTTACCTTTCTTTTTTCCTTTATTACTTTTGCATCCTTGTTTTCCTCTCCTGTCTTCCCCCATCCCCACTTTAAAATTTTTCTTTCCTGCCCTTTTTCTTCTCTTCTTCTTTTTAAAATTTTTTGTCTTTAAAACTTTTATTTTGATGAGTTGTAAAGGTATATGACAAACTTCCAGATGCCATTCATCTAGCTTCTCTATGTTGTATTTAACTATGGTATACTTCTCAAAACTCCTGTACTTTTCATTTGCCTGTAAACTTTCAAGTGTCACTAATTCATCACTAATTCGTATACCTTGAGCAAGCCGCTTCACCTTAACAATTGTCAAATGCTTTCTTAAAATGGGTTGACAAGAGGCCGGTGACCAGTTACTTCAACACCTGTTAGGCACCACCATGTAATAGGAAAGGTTTATATCAATGAAACTAATGCATGTTGCACATGGATACAGTTAAACAGCCTCAGCCCACATCCATTTATATTCTGATAGTGGATTTCGAATGACTGTTATTCCTAACATTTTCCCTTAATGTAGTAATCTCATTCAAGAGTCTGTTTCCTGAGCTCTTAGTTTTTACAGTAGTTTGATAACACTCAGAATTTTCTTGAAAGGCTCAAGCCATTTCTGGACTATTCCCTTTTTCTCTGGTCTTGGCACCTCCATCCTTTCTCCATTCAGCTCCATTTTTCTAGAATGTACATATGGATCATGTCCTTCTCCTTTTTCAAAACTTGCTAGGGAAGATTCCTCAATGACCAGAGCTGTGGTTCCCAAACTGTGCTAAGGTGCCTCAGGCACTGCCGTGAACTCACATGGGTACCATGAGATGTTTTAAATGGTTAGGTGAAACAAAGCAATACCTCTGTTGAACATGCTCAATACCAGCTTTGATGTGCTTTAGTTTCAGGATTTGATGGGCTACATTCCTTTTGATGATGCCCTATTTTACAAAGCTGGGTTTTCACTGGTGGCTATGATTAAAAGCAAGTATCTCATGAAAAAAACATGTAAAACAAGAAAGGTGGCAGTGTCCAATCTGACTTTAAAGTCTGAATATCTACAGTACCCAACCAAGCATATCCCATTTGTAAGCAGTGTAACTGCTTAAGGATGAAAGAAAAATGTTAGTAACCATTTGAAAAGTATACCTAAATTAAAAGTAAAACTAAGTTTTTAGGACCTAAATGTTTGTTGTTTTCAAATTCTAAAGAGAACTGCTATTTATTTCTTTTGACCTAGAGTCTCAGTAGGGGAAAAAAACAATTGCTGAAATTGAATGTGTCAAAGCTTGCAAATCTCGGGTCTATAATAGAAAATTCAAACACCATGGCAAGTTTGGCATGGAATGTCCTTCATAATCCATTTTCTCGTCTTAAAATGAGGGAATCATACCATTCATGTAAGATTTCTAAGGTTTCAATCTCCTCCTCTATAATATTGTGATAATGTTAGTACCTAATAGACATTAAGAGTTGCTGAAATGAAATTAGCATATACTGGCACTTAACCTAGTGTTGTCTTGAACATGGTGAGTATTGAGTCAGGTTTTGGTGATAAATATGTAATTTTTGCTTGTAAAATCTGAACCAAAACATATCCCACTTAGAACCTAATAACCCAAGAGTCTTTTTTTTTTTTTTTTTTAAACTTTGGGTAGAGAGAGGGGAAGAGAGGATCTGAAGGGGACTCTGTGCTGACAGGCTGACCACAGCAAGCCCAATGTGGGGCTTGAACTCAGACTGCGAGATCATGATCTGAGCTGAAGTCAGATGATCAACTGACTGAGCCACCCAGGTGCCCCGAGAAGGCCAAGAGTCTCCAGTCCTAGCATTGACTCATTTAAGGTATATCAGCTGGTTAGTGGCAAAGTGCAAACTCAAATACCCTCTTAGGTCTTAACAGCCTTTCCTCGGCAAGCAAATCAGTGATTATCATCATTCAGAAGGTGTATATTAGAAAGTACTAGTCTTGAGTAGAAAAGTTTCCTGGATTCAAGGAAGACATTAAGAATTCAAATCAAGTATTGTTTTTATCTCTTTGGACAAATATTTATCTGGTATTAGAGTTGTGGAAGTGGGAGGAATACAATACTGAGTTGTGTGTCTTTCTTAGGAAAGTAGGACAATGTGGGCTATAATTGAATTGGTTCTTATTCCCATGTTGCCTTTCTGATTCTGTGTCATCTTTTTCCTTAAAAGGGAGGGTTCTATAAAAATACTTAAATTTATTCTGCAGGTAAAAACACATTTGCCTAGTGACGCAAGTTCTCTGAAGGAGGCCTGTTTTGAGCTGGAGAGAAGTGGAGAGAGACTGTAGATGTGACATGAGAAGGTCTTGGCTGTGTTGCTACCTGCAGTTTAGTCTTGGGCCCTGGCCAAGTGGTGATAGGGCATCTGTTTAGGCTCTGAATTCCTAATATTTTGAGAAACAGAGAGCTTAAAATAAGGAGTTCTATACATGTCTCGGAATTAGTCAAGGACCATATTAAGTATATATTGCCGCTGAACAAACTTGGATCCTTGAACCTGATCTCCTCCTCATCTATGCAACTACAACACAATACTTGATTGGATTATCTCTAATTTCCTTTCTTGCTCCATGATAATTTGGGGGATCAAAATTTACCATCAGCAGGGCCATAAACTCCTACCCCTGGGGCTTATCTTCATGCATGAGTTTTCTGATCTGTTAGACTGATGGCAGCTGGGTCTGTGGATGATGCTTCCTGATGTCATGCAGAACAAGCAACAAACTTCAGGGATTTCTAGATCCAATAAGTTCAGCATGTAATACATCCTATATTCCTCTTACAAATACATAATAGACATTATATTAAAGACTGAAGGTACCCTTCAGTAAAAGTAGATTTATTTGACTCAGTTTCCTAAAGGAACTTGTTTTGGTGACCCAGTTTATGCTCATAACATTGACTTAACTACTCAAGAGTCTGCGTAAATTTCAACTATAAACATTTTGAGGTTATCTTTCCAAAAAAAATAAGAGACCAGAGGAGTTAGTACTCCTTGTTCTGAGTCCACTGAGCTATATACCATTCATCCATATAATTATATGTAGGGAGTCAGTTGCATTCTGGATGTGCTAAGTAAACCAAGAGATTGAGCATTCAGATGGTCAAGAGTAAAGCTAATAAACTGTGTTTTATTTTTTTATCAATTAAATGATCCTGATACTACCTACGTCTTGAGGTTCAGATCAGGACCAGGGCCTGGTACATAACAAATTCTCAAAATGTTACTACTGCTATGATGAAGAGGATGATTACTGAAAGAAACTAGGGGTTTCTCTTCTGGAGATTGGGAGAAGGAATGGGAAGATTCCCATCCTGTGTTCGTACATTGTTGAATTTTGTCTCCTTAAACCTTCGCCTCTCCATAGTGTTGTACATCTCTGTCAATGCCATTACCCTTTAGCCAATGGTTCAGGCCCCAAACTTAGGAGGTCAGTTCTCTTCATTAAAACCAGTTCTAGTTACTGCTCTCATCCTTCTGGAAGCCATCACTGTCTCTTCCCTGAAATCCAGCAATAACCATCTAGTGGTATGTAGTCCCCCATAGTCATTTTATCAATACCAGCTAAAGTGCTAATTTAAAATGTATGTTTGATTATTGTCTAAGACCCCAGGGCATTGGAATAAAATCCAAACACATAACCATGATCTTCAACATCCCTGCCTGCCTCCCTAATCTCATCCCCTTCATTCCCAGTGCTTTTGTCATCCTAGCCAAGCACACAAAGCTTATTCTCTCCCTGGTCTTTTGTATTCGGTGTTTCTTTTCCCTGCAATATTCCTTCCCCAGATCTTTCTAAGCCTGATTTCTGCTTTTTATTCTGAGTTACATGTGACCTCAAAAAACAGTCCTCCCTCATCCTAGGTAAAAGTAACCCCCAGCATGTTGTGTCTGAAGGTTATGTTTGTGTTGATTTTTTTTTTTTTTTTTTACATACTCCTACTAGAATTGAAAGTTGCATGGGGTAGGGACAATGCAGGTCTTATTCACTGGTATAGAAAAATTATTTGTTTCAGTATATGTTAATAACTGAATGCAGTTTTCCTTAGCAGTCTCATAGGGCCCATTTCACAGGCTTAGTTTGAAGGTTAAAAGAGAAGCTGTGCGTAAAGCACTCGAGTCCAGTGCTTACTACGTGGAAGCTGCTGAGTATCTGTCCTAAGTATTTCTGAGTTGTTGTATGCCATTTCCACATATTCACAGTAAGACTTCACACATTCTGGGAAAAGGACTCAAGAGACTGTTCTAAAATCTAGAGTGTATAAAGAAGCAGAAGCAGGCTTCTGCAGGCTGGATCTCAGGGTCTTTGGTCTAGGATTTTTCTCCCCATCACACTCAAGTTCTTTGCTGGATTATAACCAGCATTTAAGTTTTAGGAGACATTAGATACATTTTTATACTTTATATGAATAAATGATAATCCTTCTTTAAAAAGAAGGCAACTACAACATATTTTGAACCCAAGATAGTTAATACATTATCCTATAACGATTTGAAATCTTATTTTTTTAATAACCGGTCATCTATTTTTTTCAATTCTTTTCAACGTTAATTTATTTTTGGGACAGAGAGAGACAGAGCATGAACGGGGGAGGGGCAGAGAGAGAGGGAGACACAGAATCGGAAACAGGCTCCAGACTCTGAGCCGTCAGCCCAGAGCCCGTCGCGGGGCTCGAACTCACGGACCGCGAGATCGTGACCTGGCTGAAGTCGGACGCTTAACCGACTGCGCCACCCAGGCGCCCCGATTTTTTTCAATTCTTTTAAGATTGACCATTCGGTGTGAGTTCTCATTTTATAGTATTCTACTCAGTCAACTTCAGCTCCGTAATATAATTTTAAACTTGGAGCTCCCAAACTTCGAAAGTAGTGACCATCATATCTCACTTTTCACATCTAACCCCTATTCTAACCTTGTGAGTTTCATGTGACTTGCTGAAAGAATTAGGAAGACTCCCATTTAGGTACCTATATTACTGATAGAATTATGCATATTGAAAAGTATTAGGAAATATAGTGTATGTACAAAAGTGTGTGTAAAATGAGTATATGTATAATTTAAAGACCAATAAAAGGAACATCTCTAACTCCCCTCGCCAGGTTATACAAATAGAATGTGCTCAGTACCACTGATATTCCTTGTATGCTCTGCTCCAGGTAGAGGCGATTGCATTGAATTTAGTAATATTCCTTGGCTTTGCTTCATATCCCTAAGCAACACAAGTTTACTTTTGCCTATTTTTGTTCATTTCATACAAATGGAATTAGAGAATTATATACTCAGTGACTTGTGTTTTCACTTTGTGCTCTGTGTTTGAGAGTGATCTACCTTGATGAATGTTACTCTGATTCAGTCACGCTCACTTCAGTACAGAATTCCACTGTGTGAATGAGTCACCATTTACTTTATCTTGTTCATGGATATTTGATTGTTGAGAGGTTTTTTTTTTTTTGTTTGTTTGTTTTTGGGTTTTTTTTTTGTTTTTGTTTGTTTTTTTTTTTTTTTTTTTTTTTTTTTTTGTTTTTTTTTGCTATCATGAATAGTGTTGCTGGGGACAATTGCTTATGCTTGCTAGTCTAGTATACATGTGCAAGCGTTTAAGGTTTGTACCCAGAATCGGTATCACTCTGCCCCAGGATATACTTAAGATATTTTTTTTTCTTTAATGTTTATTCACTTTTTGAGAGAGACAGAGTGTGAGCAAGGCAGGGGCAGAGAGAGAGGGAGACACAGAATCCCAAGCAGGCGCCAGGCTCCAAGCTGTCAGCACAGAGTCCGACGTGGGGCTCAAACTCAGGAACCATGAGATCATGACCTGAATTGAAGTTGGACACTTAACCAACTGAGCCACCCAGGCGCCCCTGTCCCGGGATATTCTTAAATTGAACTCTATTATGCAATACTAACTAGTTTTCCAAAGTGATTATATCAATTTCCATTTCCCACTTGTGGTACATGAATAATCATGGGCTTTATATCTTGGTGAACATTGTCAAGAAGATTGTCAGGTTTTTCAAGTTTGTCAGTCTGGCAGGTGTGAAATGATATCTCCATTAGATTTTGATTTGCATTCCCTTGTTTGCTAAAAAGACTGAGAATCTTTCATACATGGCCTTGGTACCTGCATTTTCTGGGAAATGTTCATGTTTTCTCTTGGATTATTTGTCTTACTGATAGATAGAAGTTCCTTTCACATACTCGATATACTATTTTGTTTTCTCCCAGTTTTTGGATTATCATTTCATGGTTAATCTTGATGAACAGAATTTTTACATTTAGTAGACTTGATCAGTATTTTGTAAAAAATTGGTACCTGAAACATTTTCCATTTTGATGACATAAAGACATTTTCCTACATTTTTCAAAAACCCTTCGTGTTTAACTTTTCACATTAAAGTCCTTGAATAGATTTCTGTGTATCCCAAGGAAAGAATCAATTTTGTAATGCTTTGCATATGCATTTGTAATTATTCTAGCACAATTTATTGAAAAATGTATCTATTGCCCATATATGTGCATTACCAGGTCTGTCATATAAGCCAGTCTTCATATATACATGAGTCTGCTGCTTACCTTTGACTGTCCTGTTGCACTGACATATTTGTCCCTGAGACAGTATGATAGTTTTTAAACTGCTTTAGCTTTCTAATAAATCTTAACCAATAGGGCAAGTATTTTCTTATTTTTCTTAACCCATTACTCCTACACAAAAATATTCAGAACTAATGTCTCAAGTCGTATAAAACATCTTATTGGAATTTTTATTGGAATTGCATTGAAACTATAGTTCCATTTGGGAGAGGGACTGATACCTTTACAATATGAGGTATTTTTTATCCATAAACATAGTATATCCTTCCATTTATTAAGATAACTTTTAGTCTCTTGAAATAAAAATTTGTAGTCTCTACATACAGGAGTTGCCCATCTTTGTATTAGAATTGTCCTTAGGAACCTTTTTTAAAAAATGGTTTGTGAATAATATATTTTAAAAATGAATTTTTAAATTCTATTGAAAAGCAATTAACTTTTATTAACTATATTTGGGAATGCTTAACTCTTCTGTATATACAATGTCATCCATAAATAATGAAAAACTTATTTCTTTTATGAACCATTTGTTTTTTTAAGTTCTTTTTTAAAATTTTAAATGTTTGCATTTTTAAAAATTTAAGTCCAAGTTAACATAGTGTAATGATGATTTCAGGAAGAGAATTTAGTGATTGGTCACTTACATTTTCATTTACAAACCATTTGTATGTTAACTTATTTCTTGACTTAGTGCACTGATTCCAACATCAAAGGTAATGTCGACTAGAAGCAATTGTGGGCATTTTTTGGTGTAAATTTGAAGGAAATGATAGCATTATTTCACCATTGAATAAGATGTTTGGTCTGCTTTTGTGGGTACACTTTTTAAGATAAAGGTTTTGGTTGCCTAAGTTTAAAAAAAATATTATAAAATTTAGCTGAATTTGAGTACTTTGACCTAATAATTGAGATGTAGGTTGACTTCCTTTGAACTATTGATAGGATGAGTGACTTTTCTGATTTCCAGTATTTAATGAACTTTACATTCTTGCAATAAAACCAGTGTGGTCATAATGTGTATTTAGCTTTTTTTGTGCATTGCTGTGTTAAGCATGCTAACATGTCTGTCCATCTATCTACTTTCTACTTATTTTATACTTAACATTGGCCAACTTTTTCCTTTTTCTACTTATCTGGTTTTAGTGTCAAGGTTAGATTCAATTATTTGGAGATTGTTTTCTACCTTTCTATTTAACAATAATAGTACAGGGCACCTGAGTAGCTTAGTCAGTTAAGCATCTGACTCTTGATTTCTGCTCAGGTCATGATCTCTCGGTTTGTGAGTTCAAGCCTTGCATCTGTGCTGTTAGCACAGAGCCTGCTTGAGATTCTTTCTCCCCCTCCCTCTCTGCCCCTCCTCTGCTTGTGTGTGATCTCTCTCTCTCTCTCTCAAAATAAGTAAACATTAAAAGAATAGTAGTAGTATATTGACGTTATTGATTTCCTCAGCATTTGTAGAACTTATAAAATGGTCTGGGTATGATGTTTTCTGGGAAGATTTTTTAAAAACTGACTTTTTGAAATCATAGAATTCAAATTTCCTCTCGAGTCTGGACGAATCATTCACACATGCTAGGACATTGCCCTTTCTACTTTGTTTTCCTATTATAGTTGGCTATTTTTGTAATGTCCTTTTAAATTGTTACTTTTGTGCCTATTGTTACTTAGTCCTTTATTTAAAAAAAATCAGTCCTTTTTATTTTTGAGATTAATTTTTTTTTAGCGATCAAAAAAAGGATTTTGACTTCACTTATCCTATCCTATCTTTGTTTTCTATTTTCTGTTACATTGTTTCCTATTGCCAGCTTAAAACAAATGCTTCTCCCTTTTTTCATATTTTTTGATTCTTTAGTCTAATTTAGCCATGTCACTCTATACTGTTGCTTCTAAGTGCCACTTACAGGTTATGCTATATTGGATTTTTGTCGTCATCTTTGAGTTTTAAGTATTTGTTTTTAATTCTTAGTAGGCTTTATTTTATACATATGTTATTTAAAAGTGTGTTTCTTGAATTTTTATTTTCTATCTTCCTCCTCCTCATTCTACCAACTCTGGTCTTTGACTTCTTACCTTTTTTATTGTTTCTGACTTGTTTATAGTGACAGAACATGATTTATATAGTAATGATTGTCTGAAATATAGTGAGATTTGCTTTATGTCCTAGATTGTGGTCAGTTTTCCTAACTGCTCCTTGTGAACTGTAGAAAAATACATAGGCTGCAATTGATTGCAGGGTTCTATTTGTCCATCAGCTCATGCTTCTAATTATGTGGTTGAAATCTTTCCTATTTTCAATAGTTTCATTTTTACTTCTTTATAATATCAATTATTGAAGCCTATCCAAACCTCTTAGGAGTAATTTTTCTTGTATTAATTTTGTTTTGGTGTATTGTTGGTGTTATTGGGAGCATAGAGATTTGGAGCAGATAATAAATGCTTGGTAAATTAGGCAACTTATCAATAGTGACATACTCCTACCACTGCTAAGATTTTTGCCTTAGGAGTCTATTTTGATTAGTAGTAATATATATAACTTTAGGTTGATTCAGGTACTATTTGATAGATTTTACTGTTTATCTTTTTTTTTGTGTGCTTGTAAATAACACACATATAGATTTTTATCCTTTTGAATAAATCTGATAATCTTTGTTAATTGGAGAGTTTAGTGATTTACATTGAGTATTTCTAATATATCTGTCTTCATTTCTTTTTTCTTAATGTTTATTTTTGAAAGAGAGTGGGGTGGTGAATACAGAATGTGAAGCAGGCCCTAGGCTTCAAGCTGTTACCACAGAGCCTAATGCGGGGCTCAAACTCAAGAACCGTGAGATTATGACCTGAGCCAAAGTCACATGCTTAACCGACTGAGCCACCCAGGTGCCTCTCTTTATTTCTAAAATATTTGTTTTCCATATTTCTTATTTGCTTGCCTCCCCCCCCCCCCCAACCTCCCCAGGGTTTTTTCTCCTTCCACTTTCCATGAGTTTAGAACTTAAGTGTATTTTTGAGAGTGTGAGCAAGGTGGGGAGGGGGATGCAGAGAGAGAGAAGGAGACACAGAATCCAAAGCAGGCTCCAGGCTGTGATCTGTCAGCACAGAACCAGGCACAGGGCTTGAACTTGTGCATTACAAGATCATGACCTGAGCTGAAGTCGGATGCTCAATGGACTGAGCTGCCCAGGCACCCCAAGGTCCAATATATTTTAAAAACTACATTTAACATAAAAGCCTAACATTCATCCATATTTACCATCCTCCCAAATAATGTAAGGATTTTAGAATGGCTTTACTTGTATTAATCTTTTTCTGCTGTTTATAATAGTCCTGTATTGTAGCTATATTTTGATTCTTTTAAGTCCAGAAATAAGACCCGTATTATTTTGATTTTTATACTGATTTACTCCCATATTTGCAAATTTCCTTTGTTCATTTCTTGAATCTTACATAAACCTTTTGTGCAATCATTTTCTTTAATGTAAACTACATCCTTTAGAAGGGTCTTAAGAGTGTTTGGATTCTAAATTCTGTGCCTATTAATCTGAAAATATATTTGTTCTCCACTTGCTCCACTGGACATAAAATTCTTGGTTGCCTTTTTCTCTCCGTATTTTGAAAGTGTTGGTTCAACTACTGGTTCCTACTCTTGTAAGTAAAAGTCGTCACTCCTTTTATTGGTAAGTTTTTATTGCCATTTTAAATATATTTTCTTTGTTTTTGGTGCTCTGAAATGTCACTATGATGTATTTAAGTATGGACTTAACTTAATTTATTCATGGGATATCCTGAACTGTTTAATAATTTTATCTATTTTGAGGGAGAGAGAGAGCACGAGTTGGGGGAGGGTGGCGGCAGAGAGAGGGGGAGAGAGAATCCTAGCTGGCTCTGCACGGTCAGCCCAGAGCCCAATGTGAAGCTGAAACTCAGGAACTGTGAGATCATGACCTAAGCTGAAATCAAGAGTTGGATGCTTAACTGACTGAGCCACCCACATGCCCCAAGGTCTTGAACTTTTTAAATGTGTATATATCAGTGTACTAGAAATAGGAAGTCATTATCATTTCAAATATTGCCTGGGCTCCATTTTTTCTTTCCTCCCTCTTGTGGACTTTGACTAGATCTGTGTTGTATTTTCTCATGTTTGTTCTCTGTAAGCCTCTCTTTGGTATTTTTGCCTGAGTGCTACATTAGAGTAATTTCTTCAGGTCTAGAGTTTAAGTTCACAAACTTTTCCTCAATTGTGCCTATTCTGTTAAGCTCATTAGGGTTGTGATTTTTATTAGAGGTTTTCTCTCTAGAAGCTTATTGCTTTTTTTTTTTTTTTGAAACTTTGTGGTCCATTTTTGGTCTCTTTTCCTTTTATTTGCTTTCAGGGTCATCTTTTATTTATTCGTTTAAAGCACTTACAGATAGGAAAGATTTGTGGGTTTCGCAGGGCTGTTCCTACAATTTGCATTTTTTGCTCACTGTAGGTTACTACACTAGCCTACTCAGGTATTGTTTGCTTACCTGTTTTGTGAAGTTTTTTCCTTAGGAGCTTATGTTCCTTGTAGCTTTACCTGTGGAAATTCTTTCAGGCTTTGTTTTAAAGTGTTCCTCCAGAGAGGATTTGGGTTTGCTTTATATGTGGTGCTAAAGACACTACCCATCCATTAACTCCTTACATGTGCACACTAGGGAGTATTGAGCCACCGAGGCTGTACAAATTAGGCTCTCCCAAAACACAACTGGACCTGGGGTTAGAAAGTCTCAAGGAAAATTGTTCTCGTCCTCCCGGTCTAGAGTCGAGATGGAGAGGGCATCGTGCCCACTGTCAGCCTCTACTGGAGACTGCTCTGGCTTCATATATGCATGTCTTCTCTCTGACTTCCCATCTACTTGGGCTTTCAGCTTTTTTCTCCAATATTCTTCTCATGAAACCTTTAAGAAACCATACTCTGGGTAACTGTGGATTGGCCCACACTCCCAGAGTAAACGTGGACTTAAGTACTGTTTTACCTCTTGGGATTCATTCTTTGTTGTCATTTCTGTCCTCCAAGAAATTTTCTTTAAAATTAAAATTATTTTTTTAACCCATCATTTTTAGTTCTTCTGTATTACAGAGAGTGAGGGAGGGAGAGAGAGGGAGTGCAAGGGAGAGGGAGTGTGTGTGTGTGTGTGTGTGTGTGTGTGTGTGTGTGTGTGTGTGTAAAACTAGTCTCACCATACTATTGGAAGCCATGGGTATATACTTTTCACTAGAGAATTTTATGTTTACATGAACCTTATTTTTGTCTATGTATAAATATACATACGTGTGCATGTATATATGTACATGCATAGATACATGCAAATATACATGAAACAATTTAATGCTGTGGACAAATAGTATCAGTAAATTGTAATTTTGCTAATTATCAACCAATTTTAGCTCTGCGTACAGAAAATAGCACATACTATAAATGGCATTTTATGCATTTAGAATTTGTTCCTGTGCTAACACGTCTTCTATCTTTAAGATAGCTCTTTTCTTTTTAAGTTTATTTATTTTGAAAGAGTGCTTGAGCATGTGTGAGCAGGAGATAGGCAGCCAGAGTAAGGGAGAAAATCTCGAGCAAGCTCCAGTGTGTCTATACAGAGCCCGAAGTGGGGCTCAATCTCAAGACTGTGAGATTGTGGTGAGTTGAAATCTGGAGTCAGATGCTTAACTAACTGAGCCACCAGGTGCCTAGGTATCTCTTTGTTTAATGGCATAATTTTAAAAAAAGGGCAGAGATTTAGAGCAAGGAATAATAGAGGGAAGAAAGAATGCTTCATGTGAAGGAAGTAGCACATGTTAGAAAATTTCCATCCAGCGAACACAGAATAAAACCCTTTAACAAACACTTAGGATTGGACTCAGTCACAGAGAAGAGACAAGCAACATGGGCATTCTGTCTTCCAGGAAGTTTGACTGTAGGACCGTCACTGTTTGTCTTCGGCAGTACTTGAAAATGTCTGGGAAAACTGGCTGAAGACGTCTCAGAAATGTGACCTTGCCTGTACTACCTGCTTCTAGAGTTCCATTCCCAGCTCTTGCAATGTCACTTAGGTGACACTGGGTGTGTTGCTTAACTACCTTTGTCTCATTTCCTGAATGAGTTCAATGACAAGAATAAATGCATCTGTCTCCTATAGCTGCTATAAGAAAGAAGAGTTTCTTCAGTTGACAGCATAGTAAGTGGCTAGAGTAAAGGATTAATAGGCTGAGTGTTTTTTTTTTTTTTTGAGTAAATGACAACATGTTCTAGGATTCTGTAATTTTAGCCTTTTTGTGCATCAGAGTCCAGAAGTAGAATTTTGAAAACCTTTCTCTCTACACTTGTCTGCCCCAAATTGAGAACCTACACATGTCAAATTCCTACTTTTCTGAAGTTGGTGAGTATCCATAAAACATGTAGTACCAAAGAACATAGGAATTTTTGTACCCAGATTAATGTTTTCTCCCTACCCTACATAAGTTGGAACTTATGTGCCAATCCTATAGTGAAAACCTATTTTCTCTACAGCCACTGTAGCACTTTGGTGTATGTTCCAAGATTCTCAAGACTCAGGAAGGAAAGGCAAGTCCTTGTTTCTTCCCTGGATGCCTATAATTCTTCCTCTGACCATTTATACACTGTATCCAGGCTGGTTTTCCTTCCACTCTGTATTTCTCTGAGATATAAATCCCCAGAATAGGCTACTCTTTTCTTAATTATGTAATATAAAGTTATCAAGAATAATTTTATCCCTCATTCATTCATTTAACAAGTACTCATGGAGTACCAAGGGCAGTGGCGGGGGGAGGGGGAGGGGATACTTAAAAGTTTCAGGCTCCAGGATTATGCATATCAGTGAGCAAGGTACAAGGACCTAGACTGGTGGAATTCATATTGGCTTAAGAGACACCGGAGAATGAACAAGTAAGTGAAGGAGTGTAAAAGGTGGTAAGTGGTATGCAGTTGGGCGGGGTATGGGACTGGAAGGGCCACTTGAGCTAATGTGTTCAGGGAAGGCCTTGATAAGACTTGATATTGGAGCTTTAAACAATGAGGAGAAGCCAGGCACATTGAGGATGTGAGAGAAACAACACAGGCAGGGGGAAAAGGTTGGCATTTTGAAAACCAGGAAGAAGGCCAATATAGCTAGAACACAACACACAGGGTGTAGAGCAGTATTAGATGAAATCTGAGAGGCAGACCAGGGCTGGATCATTTGACATGTGATTTTTATTACCAGTATTCCAGGTGGAATTGAATAGAATTTACCATGTTGACTTCTATTTCATTTTGTCTTCTGCCCTACGACTGTTTTGCTGGCTTAAGCTGTTGATGCCAGTAAATGTCTTTTCCTGGCCCAGCCTTCCACAGGTATTGGAACTCCGTTGGGCCCAAGTGACCAAGAAAGCTAGTTGGATTAGTGAGGAATTAAAGAATTAATGTATTAAGGGGCTGGATTCTCTGGGAAGAGATTGTCCCCTTCCATGGAAGATAGATTTTGCAAAGCAAGCTTTGCACATGAAGGGCAGATCACAGCAAGATTCTGGCTGCTTGCAATAAACAGATTGGAAATCTGAATAAATTACATGCCCTCCCTTGGCTCAGCTTAATTTGAATCACTGTCGTCTAATCTGAGTTTCCTGAACTGTTAATCATGATTTATCAACAAGTTGATTGGGAAGGTATAAATCTCCTATTTCTTTTATTTTTTTTTTAAAGGTTATTTATTTTGAGAGAGAGTGTGAGGAGAGGAGGGGTAGAGAGAGGGGAGAGAGAGAGAACCTCCAGCAGGCTCCATACTGTTAGCACAGAACTGGACTTGGGACTCGATCCTATGAACTGTGAGGTCATGACCTGAGCTGAAACCAAGAGTCTGGAGCTTACCCAACTGAGCCAGTCAGACACCCCTAAATCTCCTATTTCTGATGACAGTCTAATTACAGATTTTCAGGTGTTACCATACTTACCTTTTGTTGAGAGGCTTATGTGAGGGAATTTTTGTGGTTGTTGTTTATTTGAGAGAGAGTGCAGGAGGGAAAGGCAGAGAGAGGGAGAGAGACAATCCCAAGCAGGCTGAGCACTGTTAGTGTGGAGCCTAATGTGGGGCTTGAACTCAGGAACCAGGAAATCATGATCTGAGCCGAAATCAAGAGTCGGACACTTAACTGACTGAGCCACCCAGGTGCCCCATGAAAGGGAATTCTTAGGATCTTAGAGGACACTATTAAACTTTCTCCTCACCTTCTCATACGAAACTGTGGTTTCTAGGTCTCCTGAAATGTGACTTCTCATCTGGGCAGAGGTAAGTATTAGAAGAAATAAGGATTTGGAGGAAAGGGACAACCAAGTGTGAAATGTTTTGTGCTGTCTCACTGCAGATCTTTGGCTTTTGTAAAATGGACATATTCCTGTTTTGAAATTATGGGGCCTGATAGGTTAATTTGCACCTGCAGGGTAATGGTCAAAGGAAGTCTATGTGGCAACCTTCTGGGAGGCTTGAATTTGAAATCTGGTACAAACTCCCCAGCTGGGAAGTTAGGCGACAGAAACCACAGGGGCAAGCTAAATGTGTGGAGAGACCAGTGGTGTTGGCCCTTGCTCTCAGCAAAGAGAGCCTTGTATGATGGCTGGGCACTTGAGTGGCTTGGACCAAACAGCTTAGGCATTATTTGATTTTGACTGAGCAGCCCTGGGATGAAATGGCCTTTCATTCAACTTTGTTAAACATGAGGGCATGCTGGGCCTTGCTTTCCTCTAAGTTTGCCAAGTAAAGGGCTGGCAGCTGTGGAGCAGAACAAGACATTTCTGCCCTATCAGTCTCTCGATGGAAGCTCTTCTAGCTAATAGGCAGCTTTTCAATTCTGAGAGTGCCAGTGTTTGCTCAGCGTTGGCCTTGCTGGTCTGGATACACAAAAAGGAATCGAAAAAGAGGCGCAGAGGTTCTCTTTACATTATGTAGCTAGGGCCCTCTGGTGGCCGATGGTAAGTATGCAGGTAATTTGAACAGTAGGTCTGGAAAAAGTGAATTATTTCGAATCTTCAGATAAATGATGCATAGCCAGGCAGGATTGGGTGTGGGTTCGGTGGGGCTGAAAGCTGTCACAGTTGAGAAGTCCCCTTTTATAAAAAAAGAATGCAAAATGTTTTAAGTCTTACCAAACATGCAAATGTATAAACACAGGTAGGTTTCCTCTCTTCTCCTTTATGGAGAACTCTGGATTTACTGATTCTGTGTCCGCTCATTTTAAATAAAATCGAAAATAAGAATGATGTGTTTTTAAACCATGTGGGAATTAAAGCTTTTAGTTGATTAGAATTTTGTCCAAAATAACTCATATACATTTTAAGTGCAATGCAAAATGCAGACTTAATGATTCTTTCATAGTAATCTAGCTTTTATAGCATTTCTAAGAATGAATATTCTTTTTTTTTTCCAGGCTTAGTTCATAACTGTGGCACCAAAGAATGTATAGCACATTAGTCTTTGACCTACAGAATCTTAATGGATGGAGTATGGTAATGTGCAAAGTTAGCGAAGGTTACTGAATAACTTAGGTTAATGAGGACAAAGTTATTCAGTAACCTTTACTAACTTTGTCCCTTTTAACCTAAAGAGTGGTCGGTCAGTGGGTTCAATTTTCCTTGCTTATCAGTAACTGTAGAAAAACAGGAGTCTTATAATTAGAAATTTGGGGATTTTGCGAATCGGCTTAAGATCTGCCAACTGGGAGACAGAACCTTCCGAGTAGAACGATGAGATTGATTTGGTCTTGAAGTGCAAAAGCATTAACTCAAAGATACTCTCTGCTCAAAACCTAGGGCATTAAAAAGTCAATATTTGAAACAAAACAAAACTCAGCTGTCTTAAATTAAAGGAGGTTGGTGGTTTTATGGTCACTACCAAGTTTTTTCTTAAAAGTTGAGAGTTTTAGAGGCGCCAGGGTGGCCAGTCAGTTAACCGTCTGACTTGAGCTCAGGTCATGATCTTGCTCCTGGGTTTGAGCCCCATGTCAGACTCTGTGCTGGCAGCTCAGAGCCCACAGCCTGTTTGCGATTCTGTGTCTCCCTCACTCTCTGTCCCTCCCCTGCTTGTGCTCTGTCTCTCTTTCTCTCAAAAATAAACATTAAAAAAAAAAAAAAGAGTTCTAAGTTAAATTACACTTAAGTCACAGAATTTTCTGTACTAAAAACATCCTGAATAAAGATGTATAGATGAGTTTCCTCTTGCAGATAGTTGACCTTCTTGGTAGGGTTTTTAATGTAAAATGTGTTTATCCTTAGAAATGTGCTGTCTTACCATTCAAAAAATCATATGCTAACAGAATCGGCTTTATAGAGGAAAAAAACCGGAAAGGCAACTTGTAAGGCCATCTTGTTTGGTCTTCTTTCTCATAAGATAATGGAGGTATGTTCTTCATGTATCCATCTAAGGGTGGCTGATTTTAAAGGAAACTGTACCTTGAGCTTATTGATCTCCATCAACGTTGAGGCAAGCTACATCGGATTAGCAAGTTACATTGGTTAACAGTAACCAGACTGTTAAGCTGAATCACTAGCTATCTTGTATACAAAAACAAGTTGATTTTATTTTTGCAAAGATAATTTGTTTCAATTTAAAAACTAGAGTACTATAAATAAAAAAGGGGATGCACCTGGGGGGCTCAGTACGTTAAGCGTCCAACTTTGGCTTAGGTCATGATCTTGCATTCTGTGAATTTGAGCCCCGTGTTGGGCTCTATGCTGACAGCTCGGAGCCTGGAGCCTGCCTTGGATTCTGTGTCTTCTTATCTCTGTGTCTCTCCCCACTCCCTCTCCCTCAAAAAAGAAAAAAAAAAAAACATAAATACTAAAAAATTGTTAAAAACTAGGGTAGTAATAGCTTTTTTGTTTGCTTTAACGGTTTATTTTTCTTTATCTTTACAATTAACCCATTGAGGCTGGTACTACAAATGAGAAAACTAAGGGCCACAAAGTTAAGGTAAACTTTGCCAGTGTCATCTTGGGTTCTTTAGGTGGCAAGTGGCAGACCAGGGCTCCTGCCCAGGCTGTCTCACTCTCTGAAATATTGCCCATCTGAAGGCCTGGATGGGGCAGGGGACAGATGAATGTGTTAAACAAAAAGAAATAGAGATAGGACCGTAAAACGTAAACCTCAGAAGATCATAGACTCACACAGATGTTGGGGGATTAGAAGGTAATTCTAAGTGGTGGCATTTAAAAGTGTGAGAGTAAAGGAAAAAAGAGTGCCTGGGTGGCTTAGTAGGTTAAGTGACTTTGGCTCAGGTCATGATCTCAAAGTTCATGAGTTCCAGCCCCACATTGGGCTCTGAGCTGACAGCTCAGAGCCTGGAGCCTGCTTCAGATCGTGTCTTCTTCTATCTGCCCCTCCCTCACCACCCCTCCCCCCTCAAAATTAAACATTCAAAAGAAGTTAAAAGTGTGGGAGTAGATAGAATTTTTAAGAAAAGCATTCTCGTCAGAATGTGGAAGCCTGGGGAGCTCCAGAAAAGGATGCCTGGAAGCGAGATGGAGATAGGACAGTGAGGTGAGTGAGCTCCCATGTGGCAATGCCCCAGGTGGAGAGCGGTGGGTAGACCTTCTTGCAACCTGAGGGTAGCCAGCAGCGCTGAAAGTGCACACATGGACACACAGCCTCCTTAGCTGTGGACGCTTCGTGTCGACCTAAGCATATCTGGCCACATCTGCCACAGTTAGTGTGATGGTGTTCCCCGAAGTAAGGAAACGGGTTCCTAGGTGGGGCTGTAATATTCCTTCAGTAAGAATACCAATCCGATGATGTTGGCTTCCCCTGCTGCTGAGCCTCAAACAAGAAACAACGTGCTGTTAGTTTGGATTTTGAAATCCTATACAGATGGTGCTAACAGATGTTCCCAAACAACAGACCTCTAAAAATCACAACTCTACTTGAAGCTTCAAACATAGATGCACAGAGACTGCGCACGTAGTGCTTTGGCATACCTCTTGGTTTCAAACTAGGACCACACTCTGAAACACTCAGGGTAAGTGAACCTCTGTGTAATGACCATCATCACTTCTAGATGGACCTTAGTGTTGGGGATGTTTGTGTACACCAGAAGGTGACTTTTGGGGTGCCTGGGTGGCTCAGTTGGTAGAGTGTCAGACTCGTGGTTTCAGCTCAAGTCATGATGCCAGGATCATGGGATCAAGCCCTGTGTCTGGCTCCACGCTAAACATAGAGTTTGCTTTAAGATTCTCTCTCGCTCGCATGCCCTCTCCCTCTCCCTCTCCCTCTCCCTCTCCCTCTCCCTCTCCCTCTCCCTCTCCCTCTCCCTCTCCCTCTCCCTCTCCCTCTCCCTCTCCCTCTCCCTCTCCCCCTCCCTCTCCCTCTCCCCCTCCCCCTCCCCCTCCCCCTCCCCCTCCCCCTCCCCTCCCCCTCCCCTCCCCCTCCCCCTCCCCCTCCCCCTCCCCCTCCCCCTCCTCCCCCTCCCCCTCCCCCTCCCCCTCCCCCTCCCCCTCCCCCTCCCCCCCTGCCCTTTACTCAATCGCACATGCTCGCTCTCTCCAAAATACTCCTTCCTGTCCTTTCCATACCTTTAACAAGGAATAATAAGATAGCTCAGGGATCAAACAAATTCTAAAACAATAAAATGGCCAAGTATGCCTTTCCTAGGGTAGTACAAAGAAATGGAGATAACCTTAACAGTGAAAATTATAAAATGCTTTTTTCTAAACCCCAACAGCAGAATCCATTCAGTCATTAAATACTGAGTTCATGTTACATACCAGATGCCATACCTCTGCAGACAGCAATGGGCAGAGTACAGAAAACAAAACGAGTAAACTAAATTAGGTGTAGATGAGTGTTTGGAGGTAAGATGGTGGAAGCTTCCCTGACCTTGTCAGTGCCTTAGGGTGCTTGTGTATTCTTGGTAATAGTCACTCGAGTTGTGTCACTGTCCCTGTAAAGTTCACCTCTCTGCCATCGCTTGCTGCCTTCTTGGCCTGCTCCATGATGTGGGTTAATCTTGCAAAATTGCAATCAGTCAGGATGGGTCTTTATCACATGGGTAGACCCCTCAACTTGACTTTTGGGGTCCTGCTTTTGTCTGTGGCGGTGCCCCTTTTCTCCAGTATATTTGTTGGTTACTTCAACAAATATTTGAGGATGTATTCCAGGTCAGGCACTGACCCCCAAATGGTCCGTCCTTGTCTATGCGGAGTCCCACCACCTAGACTTTCTTCTCCAGAGAGGGTTCTCTGAGCACCCTAGGGGACCAGTGCTTCTGAGTGTTCTGATGCTCTTCCTCCTGGGATGCAGTACAGTCCCTATTCCATCCCCTGTGTCCTGCCGGGCTGCCTCGGTGGCTTGATAGTGTCCTGAGATCCTTGCCATAAACCACACACGCTAGGGAAAAAAACGATACCATTAACATTTTCTTCCCCATCTGGATAAAACTTTTCTTTGGAATCTACATTTAATTTTCTCTTTTAAAAATACTTTATTTTTCAAAAGTACCAGATGGACAAATACTTACCTACACCCTCTGTTGTCTTGGCAGATTTCTGTAAGCCAACATACCTTTGAGCTCTGTTGTATAACTATTCATATTTAGGTTTTTTTTTTTCATAGTATATTTTTCACCCAGTGGATATCACTCCAGCTGTTGATACTTTCGCAGGAAGGGGTTGCCCTCCTCTGCCTGTGTGAACATTTTGGGCTTAGTAGCTGGGCCAAAGGAAATATTTGTAGTAAATGACAATCTCCTAAAGAAACGAAGTTACTTCCTTTTATTTCCACTACAGAGTATTCTTCAGCAATTTCACCAGAAGAAAAATAAAACAAGCATAGAAGGCTATTGGGTGTTTTTTTCATTTTGTTTGCTTTTTGTTTTGTTTTGTCTTTTGTGCCTGAGCAACATAAGTTTGGTGAAGAGAAAACTTAAGAAATAAATGTAGTCTTTGTCAATCTGATGACCAAAAAGTGTCTTCTCATTGCTTTAACTCTCATTTCCTTGTTTACCATTGAGATGGGCTATTTCTGATTCTGCTTGTTGGCCACTGGCATTTCGCTGTACATGGCTGCTTTTTGTCTCTTACCTACTTTTCTTTTGAGGCTTGACTTTTCTTATTGATGGGTAAGATTTCTATATACGTTGTATATGGATATATTAATAAGTAACCATTTTCCCTCTTTCACATGTTTTCAGGTTGTTATTTTTGGTCAAATATGTCTGTTCCTTTATATCAGGTTGACCCGTACGCTATTGTGGCTTGTGTCCATCAAAGTTGGGGGAAAAAAAATCAGCAATTCCATATGGTTCAACCTAAATGGTTTTTTGATTGCTTTTGAGGTCACTTTTAAAGAGTTTGTACTGACCCCCAGATTATATAAAGTTTCACAGGCACTTGTGTGCGCACGCACGTGTGTGTGAATAAGCACTGTATTTCTCATTCTAGTACTGAAGCAACTCCATTTTCTGGTGTTAAATGATGTGGTACCAATTGATTTTGTTCTGATTATAATACTCTGGTTTTCATGCTCTTCCTTAACTCCTTCTAGAGTTAGCTTCAGGCATCACCTTTTGTGGGAAAGCCTTGGTTTGGTGCTAATGGTCTCTGCTTTGATGGGACCCTTGGGATACTTCTCCTGTGAAATACACCATGTCTTCTAGGATTAATTTTTCCACTTGTGAGCTGTAACCACATTTTGTTTACTTCTGGGTCCTGGGATCTAGGACACAGGTTGCCTCATGATCAACTCCCAGTTTTGGTTCCTTTTATCTGAATTGAACTAATGGAGCAGGAGTTTACCATGGATCAAGGAACAGTGGCTGTTATAGCTTAGTGCTATGCGATGGACATGTGAACAGCTGCCCCAGCTGAGCACCGATGGGAATAGTAGAAACACCAGAACAGAAAGTGCTTAATTGCATTGCGTCCCTAGCTGACTCTCTCATTAGATCTTTCACCCTTCTCATTCATTTTCCTTCTTATTGAAATAACCTCCTGCCAAGGTACCTGGGTGGCTCAGTCAGTTGAGCGTCCAACTTGGGTTCAGGTCATGATCTCACAGTCTGTGAGTTCAAGCCCGGCGTCCAGCTCTGTGCTGACAGCTCAGAGCCTGGAGCCTGCTTCAGTTTCTGTGTCTCCCTCTCTCTCTGACCCTCCCCTGTTCATGCTCTGTCTCTGTCTCAAAAATAAATAAACATTGAAAAAAATTAAAAAAAAAAATAACCTCCTGCCTTTCATGTCTAGTTTCTGACCTTGCCTCTGCATCCTTTTGATGAAACTCCTCAGTGGAGATCAGTGTTTATTTCATGTGTATGTGTATTACAGTGTGATGAAGTGTTTTAGTATGTGAATATTTTACTCTTCACTTTACCTAAATATAGGCTAGATGCTTGTTGAAAAAACCATGTCATTAAAAGAGTCATCTCATGATATTCAGCCTGTAACACAAGCATTTTCTCTGGGGGGGGGGGGGGGATGCTCTGCATTTTGCCTGCTTATAGGAACATAGCCTAGACCATTATACCTTATTCTAGACCTTAGCATTCCCTGCCTCTGCTATTCTTTATGATCCACATCTTTTGCAAATCAGTGTTAAAAATTATTAAATCCAGGGGTGCCTGGGTGGCGCAGTTGGTTAAGCGTCCGACTTCAGCCAGGTCACAATCTCGCGGTCCGTGAGTTCGAGCCCCGCGTCAGGCTCTGGGCTGATGGCTCGGAGCCTGGAGCCTGTTTCCGATTCTGTGTCTCCCTCTCTCTCTGCCCCTCCCCCGTTCATGATCTGTCTCTCTCTGTCCCAAAAATAAATAAACGTTGGAAAAAAAAATAAAAAAAAAATTATTAAATCCAGTCACGCTTCTTTAGGTAATCATAATGATTTTTCCAAAACTTTGCAATCAAGCATGTTGTGTTTTATACAAAATATAAATGGTTCATTATAAACTGCTTTTTAAAAACAAAATAAAATAATAAAAACAGATTTTTATTGAGGACTATAGGCTGCATATGAAAAAGCACAGGGAAACATATGTAGTTCAAAAACAATACAGGAGGTGCCTAGGTGACTCAGTTGGTTAAGTGTCTAACTTTGAGCTCATAATCTGTCAGTTTGTGCATTCGAGCCCCACACTGGGCTGTGTGCTGAGAGCTCAGAGCCTGGAGCCTGCTTCCAGTTCTGTGTATCCCCCTCTCTATGTCCCTCCCCCACTCGTTCTCTCTGTCTCAAAAATAAGCGTTAAAAAAATACATATCTGTGTATACTTCACCCAAAACAAGAAATACATTCACTGTTTCCATTTTACTGTCCACACCCCGCCCCCCGCCACACACACAGGCCTTCAGATGGTGGGGGTGGGGAGGGGGGCATTATCCTTGCTTTTCATAATTTTTTTTTAAAAAAACATTTGTAGGAATTTCTAAATACTATGTACTTTAGATTTGTCTGTTTTTGTAATTTCTGTAATTGCAATAAAACCCCAGTGTGTGAATTCTTAGGCAATTTGGTTTTTATTCAGTGTTGTATTTTTAAGACTTACTTAGTTTGAATACAACCTTAAGTTCAGTGTTTGCAGTGGTATTATTGTATTCTGTGGAATGGGTATATCATGACTTCTTTTTCGTTTTCACTCTTCAGGTATACATAGGGGTTTTCCAGTTTTATTACTCTTACAAGCAGCATACGGGAAATACTCTTATACCTATTTCCTGGCACTCATGTGTAAGAATGTTTCCACTATAAATACATAGTAATGAAATTTCTAAGGCACTTGTTTGGCTTTTCTACATGATTTTCCAGTAGTCTTAACCATTTCCATACCTCTTTTCAGTGGATGAGAAACCTCGTTGCTTTATGTTCATGGCAATACTTAGATTACTACTATGATTACTTTTACAGTTGTGCTGACCTTGTGGATGTGATTGTATCTCATTAGGGTTTTAATTTATATTTCCTTGATTACTAAGTTAATATTTTTTAGTATGTTTTGGGTTATGTGTTTTTTTCCTGTTGTATGAAATTAGTGTTTATTTCTTTTTCATATTTTTCAGTAGTATTGTCTGACTTTGTCTCATTCAGAATTCTTTATATATACTGCATAGTAATCCTTTGTTAGTGTTGTGTCTTATCTAAATTCCTGGCTTATATTTTTATTCCATGATGGCTTTGAGGACAGAAGTTCTCATTTTTTATGTAGTTGCATTTACCAGTTATACTCCTCATAATTTGCCTATTTTGTGCCTTAAGAAATTACTACCCTCCCAAGATAAAATTGCTGAAATTCCTTCTAAAGTGTTGTCTTCCACATTAAAGTGCTTAATTCATCAGGGATTGATTTATACGTACGACTGAAAGTTTTTTTTCCATGTCATAGTCACTTGTCCCAGTACAATTTATTTTACAATGTTCATCTCTTCTCCACCACACCAATCTTCATTATGACATCAGTCATCTGCTGTGACTGTGCGGGCCTCATGCTATTTCTGGGCGCTCTATTTTATTTAGTTGTTCAATCCCTATTCCAATACCTGGCTATCTGAGAACACAACTTTATAATAGTGTAGTACCTGTTGGTCAGGTCCTGTGATAATAGCCCTCTTCCTCATTAGATTATGAGCAACTCTGGGAACTTTGAAATCCCCTATATATTTTAGAATCAGTTTGTCAAGTATCATGTATAAAACACACCTGCACAGACGGAATTTTGATTGAAATTTATGAGATGAGTTTGTGATCAAATAACGTTTTTGCAATACTGAGTATTCCAATCCATTACTATGTTTCTGATTAAGTTAGGTAACAATTGCTAAATTATTTAAATGGTCTTTCAATAAATTATAATTGTACCAGAGTTTACATAAGATTTTTATACTACTATAAAAGGTGTCTTTTTTTTTTTAAGTTTTCATTTTCTAAATTTTGTTGCAAGTAGAAAGTGCAAATGTTTTATGCATGGATTTTATATCTAGTCTTGCTAATTGTGTAAAGAGTCATAATAACGTGTGGATTATTTTTTATAGTCTACAAACATAATCCTATCGTGATGAATAAAGATAGTTTCCTCCCCCAATCCTCAAACCTTTATTTTTTTCCTTGCCTTACTGTATTGGCTAGAAAGTCCGAAACAATGATGAGTAGAAGCAGGGATAACTGGCACCTTTGTCTTTCTTTGTAAACTCAAAGGAGGTACTGTCAGTATTTCAACATTGAGGATCAGATGGGCTGCCCCTGTCTGCATTAGGTCTTAATGTGTAAGTCCCTAAGAATTGAGTCAAATCCCTGAAGACAAAGGATGCCAACTTAAGATTGTTTCTGCTGCAAAGCATATTAGAAATTTTTTACTTGAACTTTGTATCAGAGACAAATAATTCTTACATACCTAAGTTTGTAGACAAAGGTACATGCTCACTATGTAGTGAAAAGATTCAATAAAACGATATTTATTCCAGTGCAGAAAACATTTCCTGTGAGCATTTTCTGGCTCTGTACATGGATAATTTTGGTAAAAAGTTTCTGTATTGGAAAGCCAGGTGTGACTGACTAGCAATCTTAACGTTTCCTGGAGCACCATACGGTGGCAGGTGCTCTTAGGGCACCTTAAATGTCCCAGTAAGTAAAGGAAAGACCTATTGCTCTTTGACCAGTACCTTACAGGGTGGTACATGTAAGTGATGGGGATGCAGGACGGTAGTACTATCTTGTTGTCTTACTCTAAAGTCTTAAAAAAAAAAAAAGTTGCATCCCAAATCAAAATAGAACTCTCAATGCTGGTCCTTGCACAAAGAAAACTTTCTGTAAAATAGACATTTGTCTTTTGAAATCCAGTTGGAGATTTCTGAGGTCGAATTCAAAGTTCCTTTGATGAGGAACCTTCTTTCTGGCATGACCCTGTCACAGTCATAGTGGGGCTGAGCCCCTGGATCAGCCTGGGGTGCAGGTGAACCAGTGGACAGGAGGGATGATGAGCTCACAGCTCTAGAGGAGGAGGGAAGGCATGTTATACGGAAACTGTTGGTAACAGATGAAGAAATGCATGGTTTCTCTCTATGGACATGAGTTACTCTTAAATACTTGCTCAGAGGCAAGAAGCAGGATAGTCTATATTGTCAGGAACTGGAGTTGACAGACAGGATTATCTTAGGGAGAAGAGTCCCGGCAAACACCGTGTAGGATGTATATGGGATACTGTGAAGGTCGTAACACGAAGCTCATGGTGGGTTAGAGGGCATATTTCTTCATGCCCAGCAGACTTGTGTCTAAGGCATAGTAAGCCAGGCCTTGGACTAAGAACAAACTCGAGAAGATTCTGAAAATTGAAATAATTTTTAGAGTTGTGTAATCTCCCCTAAGTTTCAAATCAGTCATGGGCACAGCATGCTTCATTGGCACTTTAGGGAATAGACTAAGAACAAACAATGTAAAGCTCCCAGAATCACACAAAGGCCTTCCTTTGATGTTATGACCTTACTGACATCTTTAATGACCACCCGAAGAGGGGAATTAGAGGGCATGATGATAACTTAGTGAGTTTTCACTTACTGATCTCTACTGGCCTGATAGTGCAAACTCTCTGTCCTTGAGGCAAGAGATGAAAGGAAAAAGGAAAACAAGATTGGTGATGAGGGGGCAGGTAGCAGGACCATCTTTTTCTTTCATCAAACATTGTGGTGTTGCTTGTCAATAACACATGTAGTAATTTTGGCTTGGCTCTAGTAATCACTGTTGGAGAGCCATGTAGATGGAACTAGATGTACCTCTGGTGGCGAAGGGTTGGAGGGGGGAGATCATAGAATAAGCCAAAAATTGATGAACTCTTAACTTCAGAATTCTGGTCATATAAAATTGTTAAAGAATTAAACATGTTTCGATACAATTTCTCTACTTTCATGCACATTGTTAGAGTTTGGCTCCTGCTTTACCTTAATAGAACCCTACATCTGAACGTTTCACATAGAGCGTAATAATGAATAAATAATAGAATATCACATGACAGGATAAAATATATAAAAATGTACAAAGAATTTATTACCGTTTCTATTAAGGAGTCACAGCAGCATTCACCAGGAATATATTTTCCACAGGCATGCGAGCCTGGTCTAGTGGATACATCTGCGTTTAACCTTTTCATTCTAGGTTACAAACCTGAGTCTGCCTCATCTTTGGGACTCTCAAGTTGGTTAAGTAATTAGGAGATGAGTAAATACATTGAGTGGAAAAAAATGAGTTAATAGTTAAGAGCAGAATTACATAACTTGAATTTCTCTCAGAAAAGTGATTAGTATGTACTGGCTTATTTGGGCTGTGTGCAGTCTATTTACAAATAGACTTAACACTAAAACCCTTTACAGGACTGTACAATTTTTTTTTTACTTTGCAAAAATTTTTACTGAGATTCTAGCTATAAGAAATTGTAACCGCCTTTTAAAAGTGTCAGTTTCTTTCTGTGCCACTTGCCTTTTCTTGATCTCTTAATGATGGAGAATGAAGAAAAAAAATGAGAAAAAACCCAAACACTGAAATACAAATCAAAACCCCAATGAGATACCACCTCACACCTGTCAGAATGGCTAACGTTAACAACTCAGGCAACAACAGATGTTGGCAAGAATGTGGAGAAAGAGGATCTTCTTTCCAGTGCTGGTGGGAATGCAAGCTGGTGCAGCCACTCTGGAAAACAGTATGGAGGTTCCTCAATATACCTAAAGGATACAAAAATACAGTTCCCAAGCAGCATACACAACCTGATGTTTATCGCAGTGATATTGACAATAGCCAAAGTATGGAAAGAGCCCAAATGTCTATCGACAGATGAATGGCTAAAGAAGATGTGATACACACACACACACACACTCTCTCTCTCTCTCTCTCTCTCTCTCTCTCTCTCTCTCTGTCTCTGTCTCTGTCTCTGGAGTATGACTCAGCAATCAAAAAGAATCTTGCCATTTGCAACAATGTGGATGGAACTAGAGGGTATTATGCTAAGCAAAATTAGAGAAAGACAAATACCATATGACTTCACTCATATGTGGAATTGAAGATACAAAACAAATAACGAAAAGGGAAGGGAAGCAAAAACAAAAACAAAAAACAAAACAAAAAACCAGGGAGGGAGACAAAACCTAAGAGGCTCTTAAATACAACAAACTGAGGGTGGCTGGAGGGGTTGTGGATGGGAGCATGAGCTAAATGGGTAAGGGGTGTTAAGGAAGACACTTGTTGGGATGAGCACTGGGTGTTAGACATAGGGGATGAATTGCTGGAATCCACTCCTGAAATCATTGCACTAGATGCTAACTAACTTGGATGTAAATTAAAAAATTAAAAATTAAAACAATTAAAACCAACACTTCCTTTGCACCCAGGCACTGTGTGAAGGACTCACTCTCATTTCAGTTTGCTACTTGCAGGATTTGTCTCCAAGATTCCTTTGAAGCACAGCTCTCCCTCCCGAGTTTGGAATTAAGAGGGATTTCCTCTGTTACCCCAAGTTACGTTTTAGGCTTTCCATCTGGCAAACAAGTCTGGAATAAGTGGTACAGATTTGCTCTTCTCAAGAGGAAGGAGAGGAGCCACTAGATTCCCCCCCTCCAGGGAGGGAGAATAATAGTTCTTGATCCTTTTTATCCTCCACCACAGTCCCACGCATGCCTTTCCTTGATGTCTTTTGATTGGAAAGTCATTCCTATAGAAACATGTGGCGAGGATACTAGGACACAAAGATGTGAGGAGGTACAATGTTGCTCCCTCCTTGAGAGCTGGGATTAAACACTTTCTGCAGCTGTGCCTTTGTACAGATGGCAGGACCTCAGCCACAGGGGCTGAAAGGGCTTTGTGAAATGAAGCCAAGAACAGATCTAGTTTTCCCCACTGAATTTTTAGAAAAAACCGCATGAAAACACATGCAGGGTGTGTAGATACGTATGTTGGCTGCATATAGACCTTTTATCCATATTTTCAGTCATGGAATTATGTATAGGCTATACCTACCATCTGCTTGTGAAGTCTTAAACCATGTACCTCTGTAGAAGTTTCAAAAAAAAAAAAAAGTATGTTCAACTAAGCAGAAGCAGTGGTTGGAATACAGCAATATTTCTTTCCTTGGCTCTTAAAACCGCTTAAGACAATTCAGATGGGTATCTTTTTAGGTAGTCTGAAGGATTACATATATTATCCTTATTTGTCTGTCTCATTATGATACTTCTTTTTTTTCCCCCTAGTAATCATTACTTCTACCTTACTCAGATCTTAGAGTAGTTTTCCCAGTTCTTGATAAAAACAAAACAAAAACTTCTCTACATTTTGTTCATGTCTACTATATTTTCATATTCTCCACCCTGGAATATTGGATATTCCTTTAAAAATAGTGGTTATTATTCAGAAAGAAAAACAAAAAAAAAAAAAACCTTTTTTTTTCTGCAGCTGAAGACATGAGATTTTGCCCAAGGGATAGCTGAGATCCCTGGTTCATCATCTTGGTTGGGTACAAATACTTCTTTACTCTTGTACGAATCTGAGGCCAGTGACCACCACCCAGGATGAGAGAGGGATGCAATTAGCCAACCTCCTATATGCCATGGAGAACAAGTGAAATCAAATTTCCAGAGTATCAAGTTATTTTTTCCACCAGGTATTTATTAAGCATCTACTCTAGATGACCCAATTCTGGGACTAATCTTTGATGCATTGGGTGGACAAAGTGTCTGCTTTAGAGAAGCTTAGTTCCAGTGGAGTAAAAAAGCAATAAAAAACAACCACCAAAGAACAAGATGATAAGGTATGCCTCAGTACGAGAACAAAGACAAAATGGAGTAATTACATAACACGTGACAGGCCTAGGGTTTTCTTAGGTTGGGTGTCAGGGGAGACCAGTATGAGAATGTGTAAGAGTTTATGCTTTGTAACAAATTACCCCAAACCTAACCACTTAAAAAATTTTTATTAGGTGATTTTTGTCAGACAGGAATTCAGTAATGACATAGTTGGGTAGTTTTATCTCAGTGTCTCATAGGAGATTGCAGTCATCTGAAAGCTTGACCAGGGCTGGAGAATCTGCTGCCGTGACTGTTGAAAGGACCTCTCAGTTTGCTTCCAAGTGGATCTTTACATGATGATTGTACAAGTCTCCTCATGACGTGTTGACTGGTGTCCCCAAACCCAATGATCCAAGACAGTAACGTGAGGGCAGCAATAGGTTTTCTTCACCTTCAAAGTCACGTTGTGTCCCTTCCATTCTATTCTATTGGTCACACATATTAATGCTGCTGCAGCATGGGAGGATATGAATCCTAGAAAGTGAAGATCTTTAGTGGGCTTCTTGGATGCTGGCTACCACAGGAAGGGATAGTTGAACTGAGGCCAGAATAACGTGTAGCCATCTATTCGGTGAATACTTAGAGGTGTAGGGTACTTTAACTGAAGGGAACAGCAGATCCTAGGACACTGAGGCAGGGAAACCCTTAAGTTTTCAAACAATAGACTTAAGACTAGCCTGAACAAGGAGAATTGTATGGGATGAGTCCAAAAAGGGCAGATGACACAGGATCTTGTGGGGGGTTGGACTGTATTTTGAGTGTGGGGAGAATGCTGAATCTTTTAAACAAAGGAGTAACAAAAACTGCATGACTACATGGGGAACAAAAGTATAATTCTAACAACTGAATTGGAATTGAAAACTTAAAATGATCAAGAGAATGAATTAGACTTAGGAAGCTTGACTTTTACCCTTGATGGTCATATTGTGCAAACTCCTATAAAGACGAGATGTGCAAATATTTATTCTTCTCTGTTGAGTAATTGAACAAGAGTGATCCAGGGATTTAAAAATAGTGTCAACTTCTCTATAGCAGCTTTGATCTCCTGTTTTGTCAGCATAAAAGAGGCTGTGCTTTGGATCCTGACCATATATAGGAACCAAAATCCACAAGGAATTTCAGGCAATAATACACCTAGGAGGTACTTTATAAATGTTTCAAGGACTCTGTTCCTTTTCTGCTCAAGCAGTTGACGTTCTCCTTGTTACTTGCCATAGAGTGTCATTCGCTCCAATATTTCCAGTTCCTTTTCATGCTGTTAAAAGGCAGATTTTAACTCCTTTTTAGAGAATTCACTTCAGACATGAAAGAAGAGCTTTTCTTTTGACCCATGTTTCTTTTTTTTTTCAACGTTTATTTATTTTTGGGACAGAGAGAGACAGAGCATGAACGGGGGAGGGGCAGAGAGAGGGAGACACAGAATCGGAAACAGGCTCCAGGCTCTGAGCCATCAGCCCAGAGCCCGATGCGGGGCTCAAACTCACGGACCGCGAGATCGTGACCTGGCTGAAGTCGGACGCTTAACCGACTGCGCCACCCAGGCGCCCCTTGACCCATGTTTCAACCCTCCAGCTCACTGGCCGGTGCTGAGTCTTGCCTTTTGTAAGGTGGTTCCAACCTCAAGAGAAAATGCAGCCTTTTACTTAAAATGAGATTATTCTGCTCTGTTGGTCTGTGTAGGTGCTCAGATTCTGGCCATGGTTTGCTGACTTGGAGGAGGAATGTATTCAGTCTTACTCTTAAATACCTGCCATACTTGTATCCTGCCCCTTGAAATATTTCAACGATAAGAAATGTAGCACATAGAATTGTTCATAGTCTCTGGCCTAATCATGTATACAAAATTAACCTTTTCTCCAGGTCTAAGGGTTTTGATGTGGCATTTTCTCTTATGTTTCTTTGTTTTGACACAAGAACGGGAATACTGGTGCTTTCTAGGATCTTGCATATAACCTGCTGACTCTTCAAAGATGTATCTACTAAGCTTTGTATGTCTTTATAATTCAAAGTATTTTTAATAGGGGTGTACCTTCATTATACAATTCAAAAACATATTGGTTGACCCTCTACCTGTGCCCTCACCCTGCACATTATGGTGGTATCCACCGGAAAGTATGACATGTACTTTCCTATCTTCCTTTACACATAGGGTTTGCTCTGCCTGATGAAATGTCCTTCAATCATAGATATATTTTAATATTTTTTTAAGGTCATGCAAATCTTCCTTCCTCTGAGAAGCCTTCTCTGTTCCCCATAGACCAGTATAATTGCTATTCCCACCACAAACCTACACTAGGACATGGAGGTCCCCATTGAGAACATTTAGTTGTTAGTACCATAACTGTATAATGACACAACCTGGTTCATAGTCTCTGATGTATCAGAGACCTAATGAACGTTAACCAATCAGCTCAAATCCATTTTAAATAATCAACGTAAAGTACTGCAGTGTTTCCCAGCGAATTTACCTCCTTGTCATGTAGTCACCAGAACTTGTAACAACACCTTCAAGTTGATTGATTTCAAGGGATTTTGACTACACTGAGATAGAAAATAATCTGCCCTGTCCGTACACCTGGAAAGTTATGGATACAACGGTCAAGAATAGCTGAGGCTTGATTTACTTATGTGATGAGTGTTCTCATCATTTATCACCCACTGGGAATATCAGCTAAAATGACACAAGTCTGTCTTCTGTCATGTCCATTTAGATAGTGTGGCAGAAAATAAGTGCCTACTTGGATCTCTGGGCATTCTAAAAAGCAAATACGATAATATGACTGAGAGAGTGACCCTTGGCATGGAAAGTGAGGTATGGGCTGTGGAGTTTGAGGTCCTTGGAGCAGAAGGCAGAGATGATCAATAGGCAGAGTAAAGAGCCTCCTCAGGACTTCAAAATCTCTCTTTGAACTACAGGAGTAACTGGAAGGACTGATGTGCAGAGTCCTCGCGAAAATTGTCATCCATTTATTTGTCCTTGCATTCCTTTTATTCGTTCCCCAACCGTCTATGGGTACTGGGCACTCCCTGTGGCAGCCACTGTGCTGGGTGTTGGAGTACAGTGATGAATGAAACAGAAACAGATCTTTCCTTCCTGGTGCTTCCAATCTAGAAAGGAAGACAAATATGATTACATGAATAATTTGTTTGCTGTATTTTTGATAAGTGCCATAAAGTAATATTCTAGGATATAAGAGCTTATCATGGTGGGTGAGAATGCGGGGGTTCTTAGGAAGCTTTTCTGAGGAAGTGATATTTAAATTGAGTGTGAAGAAACTTCGGTAGTCAAGCAAAGATGATGGGACCTGGGAAGGAGGCCAGGAGGCTGGATGGGTGGGATGGATGATGAAGGGGGTCAAGTACTCCAGGTTGGTAAAATAGGTCCTGGGGCACTCCATGATTTTGTCATTAATGACTAACAGGGTTAGCGTTCTTCATCTCTTTCTCTTTGTCCCTTTCTCTCTGTTTCTCTCCCTCTTATTCTTTTAAACTTGAATCACATGGAATTAAAATTAACTTTTCTTCATTTAGCAGGACTTCTTTTTTGGGGGAGGAGAAAGAATATGGCATTCAAAGGATTAATATTTTGTTTTCTAATGAAAACCTAGAACACATTAAAATTTTACTTAGGCTTCTGTGCTCATTTTGCCACTTAAGGTGAAGTTAGAAAGGGGGAGAAAGAGTAAAGGAATTAGAGGATTCCCAGAAGGGAATTAATGGAAAGGGACCAAGACACAAAAAGAGAAAAAGAAGAAAATGTAAATAGTGTAATGGACTGTATGTACCTACTATTAAAAGGAAATGGTTATGTCCCTTTTTTTATTAAAGCAATTTATTTGGAAATAATTTTAGACTTAGAGAAAATTTGACACAATAGATCGGAGAGCTCCTGTATACTCAGATTTCACCAATATTGACATCTTAGAGCCATAGCACAATGATGAAAACTAAGAGATTAACAGTGGTACAATATTAATTTAATTATGGACTTTATTAGTATTTCACCAGTTTTTCCACTGATGTCCTAATTTTTTTTAACAGCATTTCTTTTAATGCAGGTTATTTCTACCAAGATGTAGTTTTTCTGTTTTATATTCTCATTGATTTTATTTTGTCCTTATTCTGTTTTTTTTTTTTTACATTTTTATGTCATTTATTTTTTTAATTTACATCCAAGGTAGTTAGCATATAATGCAATGATTTTTCCTTGCTGGGACATAAAGTTTCAGACTGCTATATTTCATCATTCCCTGATGATATAAAAATTACCAGGTTAGTCCATATTCGTAACCCTTAGCTTTATTTTGACACTTCTTTTGGACATCCTTAAATAAATTATTCTCCAGGTTTCGATGCCCAGAATCCTATGAACCTAAGTGCTGGTAAAATGAAGACAACCCGTCCAGCTTCAGTTCACTAGGACTCTACATTGGAATCCACGGGGGTGAACTAGAATGTGAAAAAAGCCAGGAACTAGCAGCAACGTCCTAGCTTTCTGATGTGGACTGCAGCGGAGCTTTCAGGTTTGAGAGGTCCTGATGGGTGTCAGCTACTCATGGCATTGGAACTGGAGATAAATACCAATCCCTTACTCTAGCCAGAGGGGGAACCACAGCAATTCAGTTAACATTCAGTGGAAAGACAGGCTCTGTATCCTCAAAGGGAAATCAGGGTATGACATCAGTTGATAATAACCATGACAGTTGGGGATTTCAGTTGAGTGCATTAGTTGAATTTAGGATGTGAGAGAGAACAGTCATGGGTTAAATGAGGTGACTGTATGAGGGAAGAACTATATCAGCAGGAAATAGTCAAATAACCCAGCCAACTGTTGGACATTGGTGTATTCACATTTTCCTTTCTAAAGACGTTAATGTTAATATCAAGAGAGATTATCCATCATTCTTGAGACTTGTAATAGACTTAGGAAGAGTCTTAGGCTACTCAGTGTCTCAGGAGTGAAAGCAATGAAAAGAGACTTGAGCATGGGTTGAAAACCGATGTTTGAAAACAAATGATGGGGGTAGAGAAACATTGGGAAATTTAGTGAAACTGAACTCAAGGAAGTCTTGAACTTTGCCTCATTTGATGTGTATACTCAGCTGACACAATAAAGGAATAGCTCTTTGGCATGCATATTCGCTTACATATCCTAAAATGTCACCTTGTCAAAGATTTTGAAAAATCAGTCTTATTAATTTACAGTTCCATCTTTGGTCCAAATGAATCTCTTCTAAAGGGTGTGAGAGAAAACAAACTTAATAAACTACATGAGCAATTTAAATTACTGTCAAAAAAGATAACCCAGGTGGTCTCTGTGACTAGGACATCTCATTATGCTCAAAGAAAATTTAGGGCACCTGCATGGCTCAGTCAGTTGAGCATCCGACTCTGTTTCAGCTCAGGTCATGGTCCCAGGGTCGTGGAATTAAGCCCAACATCAGGCTCCACGCTGAGTGTCGAGCCTATTTAGGGTTCTCTCTCTGCACCTCTCCATGGCTTGTGGGTGCGCGCTCTCGCGCGCTCTCTCTCTCAAATTAAACAAAATTTAAACCCACAAAGTAATAACTTGATTATTTAAAAAATGTGTAACATGGGCCGTCTGGGTGGCTTGGTTCGGTGTCCAACTTCAGCTCAGGTCATAATCTCGCGGTCTGTGACTTGGAGCCCTACGTTAGGCTCTGTGCTGACAGCTCGGAGCCTGGAGCCTGCTTCAGATTAGGTCTCAGGCTCCTTCTGCCCCTCCCCCACTCTCACTATATCTCTCTCAAAAATAAAACCCTACACAATTTTTTAAAAATGTGTAATATGTTTATAAAAGTGCATATATTAACTTTTATGTATTTTGTGTTACAAAAGCTCCAATTCATCTTTTCCCTTAATCCATTTTACAATAGTAAAGATCCCACACTTGGATTTAAGAGATCGGAGTGGGTGTTTTGTACTCATAAAAATACTTGTCTCTGCCACCATCCAAATTAAGTGTATTTCTTTGTTAAGACACCTTGTGGTAAGATGTAAACATTTTTTCCTCTAGCATTAATGAAAAATGATAAACCCACAGGCAAACAATATGCTTCTAAGGCTTTTTAAAAATAATGTGGCATTAAGTACATACTCAAAATATCCTTATTCTGGAAATACTCTTCTTGGGGACATAGAGGATGGAAGATGGAATAGTTTTAAAATGTGAGGAAAAAGGCAGAAATGAAGCTTACAGAAAGCCAGAGAGGTATTAGAGGTCCCTGTGCAGATCTGAGAGTTATGCTTTGCTGGGCTCTTAATCAGGTTCTGTTGACAGGAAATCTTGAGTAAGTCAACCCAACTTTGCTAGACTTGATTTCCTCATCTGTAAGATGGGTAGCAGTGGTTCCCACCTTAGAGAGGTTTTGTCAGGATCAAAAGTGAATGGGTGTAGGGGCGCCTGGGTGGCGCAGTCGGTTAAGCGTCCGACTTCAGCCAGGTCACGATCTCACGGTCCGTGAGTTCGAGCCCCGCGTCGGGCTCTGGGCTGATGGCTCGGAGCCTGGAGCCTGTTTCCGATTCTGTGTCTCCCTCTCTCTCTGCCCCTCCCCCGTTCATGCTCTGTCTCTCTCTGTCCCAAAAATAAATAAACGTTGAAAAAAAAAAAATTAAAAAAAAAAAAAAAAGTGAATGGGTGTAAAGCTCACAGACCCTGCAGGTGGTGAAGGCTCATCTGTTATTTTCTTCTGATGCTACTCCTTTGCTGATGTGGGGACTCTCCTTTGGGTCATTTAATGTGATTACTGAAACAACATCCACTTTTGTTTCCTGGGTATATGAGACAGTAGAGAAGATAAGGTAGCTACATTCCATTATTGTCAACTTTCTCCAGCTTCTAGAGGGAGAATACCATTCCACAGTGGACTTTTCTTCCTCAGCTCATGACCCTTTTGTCACTTTGCCTTCCTTTCCCTTGCACTTCAGAATCTTAATTAGGTTAACCATGATGGCATTAATTGAGGGCTTAGACCAAGGGGTAGGGATTAGTTCAAATCAGAATAGGGGAGAAGGTTGTCTATTTGAGACCTTGGGTGGTTATTTCCTCAGCTGATTCTGTGGCCCTTCTGTATATTCATAGACACCTTACTGCTGGACTCACTGGGATTATCCCAAAATCAACAGATAGCCTTGCTTGTGTCCTGTATGGAGAACAATCTGAGGGTTATAGAGAGAAGGTAAATAAGCCAAGGTAAATTAGCACAAGGAATGTGTCGCGTTGTACACATATCCTGTGTTAACTGACCATTCCATGGAGATCTGTGATGAACTCCATGAACTATGGGTGGAAGAACTGAAAAATGAAGATACTGTTAGAGTCGCAGAAGACTTCATTGACTTTCCTTTCTCATGGTCTTGGAAGTAAACTTGAAGCAAAAGAGTTGTTTGCCTGCCCTGTGAGTCACCTGCTTGCTATAAAAAAAACAAAAACAAAAACAAACAAAAAAAAAAACAACCTTTAAAAAAAAACTTAATTCTGTAGAATAACCGAAGAGAATGGAAAAAAACACACATTTGGTCGCTAGAACATTTAAAAGATACTAAGTTGTGAGCAAACTAAAGGCATATCAATGAGAGGAGATTAATTTACAATGTCAACTAAGTGAAAGAAGATGGAGCCATTACAAATGATAGCTGTGAAAAAACTTAAATGTTAAGTAAAATCAGTACCATAAGTTTTATAAGAGAAAAAATGAATCAGTTACTGTAAATGGTGGGATTATTGTGATTTTATTTTTTTTCCAATTTTCCTTAAAGCCATTGACATAAATGTACTGTTAAAATTGAGGAAGTCAGGTATTCAACTATAATGATTATCATTAAGAAACTAAGGTTATGAATCCATCATAATTACCTCCAATAGTATGTAGTCTATAAGTTTTTGTGTGTGTGTGTGTTTTAAATGTTATTTCTTTTTTTTTTTTAATTTACATCCAAATTAGCATATAGTGAAACAGTGATTTCAGGAGTAGATTCTTTAATACCCTTTACCCATTTAGCCCATCCCCCCTCCTACACCTCCTCCAGTAACCCTCAGTTTGTTCTCCATATTTATTAGTCTCTTCTGTTTTGTCCTCCTCCCTGTTTTTATTTTATTTTTGTTTCCCTTCCCTTATGTTCATCTGTTTTGTCTCTTAAAGTCCTCATATGAGTGAAATCATTTGATTTTTGTCTTTCTCTGACTAATTTCACTTAGCATAATACTCTCCAGTTTCATCCATGTAGTTGCAAATGGCAAAATTTCATTGTTTTTGATTGCCGAGTAATACTCCATTGTGTATACACACGCACACACACACACACACACACCACATTTTCTTTATCCATTCATCCATTGAGGGACATTTGGGCTCTTTGCATACTTTGGCTATTGTTGATAGTGCTGCTATAAACATGGGGGTGCATGTGTCCCTTCGAAACAGCACACCTGGATCCCTTGGATAAATGCCTAGTAGTGCAATTGCTGGATTATAGGGTAGTTCTATTTTTAGGTTTTTGAGGAACCTCCATACTGTTTGAGTGTCTGCACCAGCTTGCATTCCCACCAGCAGTGCAAAAGAGATCGTCTTTCTCTGCATCCTCGCCAACATCTGTTGTTGCCTGCGTTGTTAATGTTAGCCATTCTGACAGGTATGATGTGGTATCTCACATATCTCACAGGTGTGAGGTGTGGTTTTGATTTGTATTTCCCTGATGATGAGTGATGTTGAGCATTTTTTCATGTGTCAGATGGCCATCTGGATGTCTTCCTTGGAGAAGTGTCTATTCATGTCTTTTGCCCATTTCCTCACTGGATTATTTGTTTTTTGGGTGTTGAGTTTGATAAGTTCTTTATAGATTTTGGATACTAACCCTTTATCTGCTATGTCATTTGTAAATATCTTCTCCCATTCTGTCGGTTGCCTTTTAGTTTTGCTAATTGTTTCCTTCACTGTGCAGATGCTTTTTATTTTGATGAGGTCCCAGAAGTTCATTTTTGGTTTGGTTTCCCTTGCCTCCGGAGACCTGTTGAATAAGAAGTTGCTGCAGCCAAGATCAAAGAGGTTTTTGCCTGCTTTATGCTTGAGGATTTTGATGGCTTCCTGTCTTATTTACGTTGAGGTCTTTGATCCATTTTGAGTTTATTTTTTTGTATGGTGTAAGAAAAGTGGTCCAGGTTCATTCTTGTGCATGTCGCTGTCCAGTTTTCCCAGCACCACTTGCTGAAGAGACTGTGTTCCATTGGATATTCTTTCCTGCTTTGTCAAAGACTAGCTGCCCATACATTTGTGGGTCCATTTCTGGGTTCTCTATTCTGTTCTATTGATCTGAGTGTCTGTTCTTGTGCCAGTACCATACTGCCTTGATGATTACAGCTTTGTAGTATAGCTTGAAGTCTGGGATTGTGATGCCTCCTGCTTTGGTTTTCTTTTTCAAGATTGCTTTGGTTATTTGGAGTATTTTCTGGTTCCATACAAATTTTAGGATTATTTATTCTAGCTCTGTGAAGAATGCTGGTGTTACTTTGATAGGGATTGCATTGAATATATAGATTGCTTTAGGTAGTATGGACATTTTAACAATATTTGTTCTTATACAGGAGCATGGGATTTTCTCCATTTCTTTGTGTCTTTTTCAATTTCTTTCATAAGCTTTTTATAGTTTTCAGTGTATAGATTTTTCACCTTTTTGGTTAGATGTATTCCTAGGTATTTTATGGTTTTTTGTGCAACTGTAAATGGGATCGATTCCTTGATTTCTTTCTGTCGCTTCATTATTGGAAGCATATAGGAATGCAACCAATTTCTGTGCATTGATTTTATATCCTTCAACTTTGCTTGAATTCATGGATCAGTTCCAGCAGTTTTTTGGTGGAATCTTTTGGGTTTTCCATATAGAGTATCATGTTATCTGTGAAGAGTGAAAGTTTGACCTCCTCCTGGCCGATTTGGATGCCTTTTATTTCTTTGTGTTGTCTGATTGTAGAGGCTAAGACTTCCAATACTATGTTGAATAACAGTGGTGAGAGTGGACATCCCTGTCTTGTTCCTGACCTTAGGGGGAAAGCTGTCAATTTTTCCCCATTGAGGATGATATTAGCGTTGGGTCTTTCATACATGGCTTTTATGATCTCGAGGTATGATCCTTCTGTCTCTGTTTTCTTGGTGGTTTTTATCAAGAAAGGATGCTGTATTTTGTCAAATGCTTTCTCTGTATCTATTGAGAGGATCGTGTGTTTCTTGTCCTTTCTTTTATTGATGTGATGAATCACAACAATTGTTTTGTAGATATTGAACCAGCCCTACATCCCAGGTATAAATCTCGCTTGGTTATGGTGAATAATTTTTTTAACATATTGTTGGATCCAGTTGGCTAATATCTTGTTGAGGATTTTTGCATCCATGTTCATCAGGGAAATTGGCCTATAGTTCTCCTTTTTAGTGTGGTCTCTGTCTGGTTTTGGAATCTAGGTAATGCTGGCTTCATAGACTTTGGAAGTTTTCCTTCCGTTTCTGTTATTTTGGAACAGCTTCAAGAGAATAGGTGTTAACTCTTCCTTAAATGTTTGGTAGAATTCCCCTGGAAAGCCATCTGGCCCTGGACTCTTGTTTTTTGGCAGACTTTTGATTACTAATTCGGTTTCCTTACTGGTTATGGGCTTGTTCAATTTTCTATTTCTTCCTGTTTCTGTTTTGGTAGTGTATATGTTTTTAGGAATTTGTCCATTTCTCCCAAATTACCCATTTTATTGGCATATAATTGTTCATAATAGTCTCTTATTGTTTTTATTTCTGTTGTGTTGGTTGTGATCTCTTTCATTCTTGATTTTATTTATTTGGGTCCTTTCCTTTTTCTTTTTGACCAAACTGCCTAGTGGTTTACCAATTTTGTTAATTCTTTCAAAGAACCAGCTTCTGGTTTCATTGATCTGTTCTACTGTTTTTTTTTTTTTTTTTTGGTTTCAATAGCATTAATATTGGCTCTAATCTTTATTAGATCCTGGCTTCTGCTGGTTATGGGTTTTATTTGCTGTTCTTTTTCCAGTTCCTTAAGGTGTAAGGTTAGGTTGTGTATCTGAGAGCTTTCTTCCTTCTTTAGGAAGGCCTGGATTGCTATATACTTTCCTCTTAGGACCATCTTTGCTGCATCCGAGAGGTTTTGGGTTGTGGTATTAATATTTTCATTGACTTTCATATACTTTTTAATTTACTCTTTAACTGCTTGGTTAGCCCATTCGTTCTTTAGTAGGATGTTCTTCAGTCTGCAAGTATGTGTTACTTTTCCAATTTTTTTCTTGTGGTTGATTCTGAGTTTCATAGCGTGGTCTGAAAATATGCATGGTATGATCTTGACCTTTTTGTACTTACTTAGGGCTGATTTGTGTCCCAGTATATGGTCTATTCTGGAGAACGTTCCATGTGCACTGGAGAAGAATGTATATTCTGCTTTAGGATGAAATGTTCTGAATATATTTGTTAAGTCCATCTGGTCCAGTGTGTCATTCAAAGCCATTGTTTCCTTGTTGATTTTTTGATTAGATGATCTGTCCATTGCTGTGAGTGGGGTGTTGAAGTCTCCTACTATTGTGGTACTATCAATGAGTTTCTTTATGTTTGTGATTAATTGATTTATATATTTGGGTGCTCACACATTTGGCGCATAAATGTTGACAATTGTTAGGTCTTCTTGGTGGATAGACCTCTTGATTATGATATGATGCCCTTCTGCATCTCTTGATACAGTCTTTATTTTCAAGTCTGGATTGTCTAAGTATGGCTACTCTGGCTTTCTTTTGTTGACCATGGTTCTACCATGAACCATGATAGATGGTTCTCCATCCCCTTATTTTCAATCTGAAGGTGTCTTTAGGTTTAAAGTGGGTCTCTTGTAAACAGCATATAGATGGATCTTGTTTTCTTATCCATTCTGTTACCCTATGTCTTTTTTTTTTTTTAATTTTTTTTTTCAACGTTTATTTTATTTATTTTTGGGACAGAGAGAGACAGAGCATGAACAGGGGAGGGGCAGAGAGAGAGGGAGACACAGAATCGGAAACAGGCTCCAGGCTCTGAGCCATCAGCCCAGAGCCCGACGCGGGGCTCGAACTCACGGACCGCGAGATCGTGACCTGGCTGAAGTCGGAGGCTTAACCGACTGCGCCACCCAGGCGCCCCATCCTATGTCTTTTGATTGGAGCATTGAGTCCATTGACATTTAGAGTGAGTATTGAAAGATAGGAATTTATTGCCATTATGATGCTTGTAGAGTTGGAGTTTCTGGTTGTGTTCTCTGGTCCTTTCTAATCTTTGTTGCTTTTGGTATTTATTTTTATATGTATTTTTTCATCTTTTCTCCCCTCAGAAAGTCCCCCTTAAAATTTCTTGCAGGGCTGGTTTAGTTGTCACAAACTGCTGTAATTTCTGTTTGTCTGGGAAACTTCTTATCTCTACTTTGATTTTGAATGACAGCCTTGCTGGACAAAGGATTTTTGGCTGCATATTTCTTTCTGATTCAGCACACTGAATATATCCCACCACTCATTTCTAGCCTGCCAAGTTTCTGTGCAGAGGTCTGCTGCAAACCTGATCTGTCTTCCCTTGTAGGTTAGGGACTTTTTCCCTTGCTGCTTTCATGATTCTCTCCTTGTCTGAGTATTTTGTGAATTTGACTATGATATGCCTTGTTGATGGTTGTTTTTTGTTGAAACTAATGGGAGTCCTCTGTGCTTCCTGGATTTTGATGTCTGTGTCTTTCCCCAGGTGAGGAAAGTTTTCCACTATGATTTGCTCACATAACCCTTCTACCCCTATTTCTCTCTTTTCCTTTCCTGGGACCCCTATGATTCTGATGCTGTTCCTTTTTAATGAGTCACTGATTTCTCTAATTCTTAAATTGTGCTCTTTCGCCTTAATCTCCCCCCCCTTTTTTTTGTTTCATTATTCTCTATAAGTTTGTCTTCTATATCGCTGATTCTCTGTCCTGCCTAGTCCATCCTTGCCACTGCTGCATCCATCCGTGATTGCAGCTCAGTTACAGCATTTTTAATTCTGGCTATTTTTTACTTCTTTTATCTCTGCAGAAAGGGATTCTAATATATTTTCAACTCCAGCTAGTATTCTTATTATCGTGATTCTAAAATCTGGTTCAGACATCTTGCTTGTATCTGTGTTGGTTAAATCCCTGGCTGTCATTTCTTTGTGCTCTTTCTTTAGGGGTGAATTCCTTCATTTTGTCATTTTGAAGGGAGAAAATGAATGAGGTAGAAAAATTGAAATAAAAAAAATTAAAATAATAAAAATTAAACACACACACACAAATCGAATAGATGATGCTAGATCATAGGTGTGTTTTGGTCTGGGTGTTGAAAGTGGTTTGACAGTAAGAGGATAAAAAAGGCAGGGGGAGAAAAAAATCGTTTGAGAATTTGAAAAAATGAATACACTGAAGTAGACTAAAATGGGATGAAGGGGGTATTTTAGAATTTGAAAAAATATACACAAAAGTAAAGAATGTAGTAGAAATAATTAAAAATGTTTTTAGTAAAAATTAAATATATGAATTTTTTTTTGTATTTAAGAAAGAAAAAGAGAAAAAAGAGAAAGAAAAAAAAGTTTGAAAATTTGAAAAAGTGAATACACTGTAGTAGACTAAAAATGATGGAAGTAAAATAGAATTTGAAAAAAATTATACAAAAGCAAAAAATATAGTAACAAAAATTAAAAATATTTTTAATAGAAATTGAAAATAAGGGGGCGCCTGGGTGGCGCAGTCGGTTAGGCGTCCGACTTCAGCCAGGTCACGATCTCGCGGTCCGTGAGTTCGAGCCCCGCATCGGGCTCTGGGCTGATGGCTCAGAGCCTGGAGCCTGTTTCCGATTCTGTGTCTCCCTCTCTCTCTGCCCCTCCCCCGTTCATGCTCTGTCTCTCTCTGTCCCAAAAATGAATAAACGTTGAAAAAAAAAAATAAATAAAAGAGGTTTTTCTTCAAGAAAAATAAATGAAAAAGAAAAAAAAAGAAATTGTTTGAAATTTGAAAAGGTGAATACACTGAAGTAGACTAAAATAAAATGATGGAAGTAAAGTAGAATTTGAAAAAATTCACACAAAAGTAAAAAATATAGTAATAAAAATTAACAAATATTTTTAATAAAGATCGAAAAAAATGAATTTTTTCTTTATTCAAGAAAAAGAATTGTAAAAGAGAAAAAGAAAAAAGAAAATTGAATAGACGAACCTGCTAACAGATTGAAGTAGGACTGCAATTGTTTCGTTTTCTCCTAGAAGTCAGTCTATGTAGCTCTTTATAGTCCATAAACTAATCCAGCGGTGAGACTTGTGTTCTTCAAGAGGGAAGTTGGCCCAGTTGGGTGGGGCTCAGTGTAACAGCTCTGCACTCCACTAGATGGTGCTGCTACCCTACTGGGGCGGATTGTTGCAGGGCTTGTAGGTGTATATGCCCATGCGCAGGATCGGTGAAAATGGCGCCACCCAGCTACCCAATCTCTTCTCCCAGATCAGCAATTGCACACCCGTCCTCTGTCTTCAGGTCTTGTCTGCTCCCTGTTTTTTCACTCTCCGTGACCAGGCCCCAGGCAGTATCTCTCTCCTGAGTTTTGTCTCAGATGTGGCTGTTTTCCCTGGCCCCTTACTTCCAAAGGACTGTGGCTTTGACCCATTCTGCTCCTCTGTGGGAGGGTCTCACCAAGTAATGGCCAAATGAGCAATGACCAAATACCGGCTGCACCCAGGAACGCCTGCTGGACCCTGCTGCTGCCAGAGCCCCGAGACTGTGGCCAGGTGCCAGCCTGCTCCAGAAAAAGTTCGCGAGACAGTGTAGCAGCAGCATTTCAGGGATTATGGAAAATCACAACAGACATCTGGCACCAGGATTCACCCTTAATGACCTTGCCCCCACACCAGCGAATGTGGCTGCCTTCTGGGGTCTGCTGGGACCAGCTGGCTTCAACAGTCTCTACCAAATGACCTTCCAGCAGTGGAACCGCTTTTCCCCCGTGTGGCCCGAGAACATCCTGGACCCCACTCTGTTCCTGGGGATTCACCTTTCCTACCAAAGCACCGCCAGGTATTGAGCTGCGGAGTTGCAGCCTTTGCGCTCCCCTTGTTTACAGTCTTAATGGAATTTAAACGCTCTCCTTTCTCTTTTCTCCCTTTTTAGTTTAGTCCCTGTGGCTGTTTCTAATTTTCCACTTTGTCTCCAGCTGCTTTTGGAGAGGGGTGCTTTTCCTGTATGCCCCTCCCAGCCCCCCCCCCTCCCAGTCTCTGTCCTCTCTCTACCTGCAAAAGTGGTTCCCTACCTTTCGTGGCTTCTCGCTCCCCAAATTCACCTCTCTGTGCCGCATAACCTGCTGAATTCTGTGGTTCAGGTTGTGCAGATTGTTGTGTTAATCCTCCAATCAGTTTTCTAGGTGTGTAGGATGGTTTAGTGTTGGTCTGGCTGTATTTCATGGAGGTGAGACACATAAAAAACTTCTATGCTGTTCTGCCATCTTGGCTCCTCCCCCCTGGAAGTTTTAAGAGGACAAGTTTCAGGGTACTGGAACCAGGTAAAAGTTCTCCATCCCTTTGGAGCTCAGATTGCTTGTATGTAAAATATTCTGTTTATGTTAAAAAGATTAAATATGATGAATGTTGTAAAGTAATTACCTGGTGTTCAGCAATCACACAGGAAGATCTTTATTTAATGTGTTGGTATATTTTGAAGGAATGACCTCTGAACAATAAAAACATTGCCTCTGGGGATGGAAATTAAAAAGAAAATCTTACAAGGTGAATACTAGCTTATCTAAGTCATTTATTTTAGAACAGGAAAGTAAGAGCTAAGAGGAAACTTACTCTCAATATACAAAATCCAGATAATGGAAAGATTGTGCTGCTTATAATAAACACAAGCCATGGGGACATCAGGGGCATAAGCTTTGAAAGGTCACTTCTGGGCGAGTGCAAATAAGGTACGGCCTGAGGGTCAAGAGCTCAGACTCTGGAGCCAACCTATCTCTATCTGATTACCAGCTTTGGTGCATGAACTTGGGCACCCTACTTAAATTCAATTTCCCCGCCTATAAAGTGGGGTTAATAACAGCACCCACTTCACATTTAATGATACATTAATGGTTGCCACGTAATATACCTAAAAAATGTGACTGTAAAAGCTTATGCCGTATAAGGTTTTTGTTTCTGTAACTTGAGTCATTCATCCACTTGTGACTGAAAGAACAATATCACTTAACAGTGTTAATAAAATCATTTTTGGAAATGTAGGTCCTGATGCTTTTAAGAGATGAAAACTTCAGATGTATGTTCTTGAGGTATAAATATTTAGGAAATGAATGCAAGCAAATTCTCCTGCAGAGCAATTAACACACAGTGACCAGATAACCCTTCCCCCAATTTTATGTAGTTTATTACAACAGTCGCTTTATTCTCAGGAAGTGGTCAAACTTCTGAATGAAAAATAAAATCATTAATTCAGCTACCAGGATATCAGCTATAATGGTGGAGTCTGAGCTATCAAAAGACATTATCAAAAGAGCCACCAGCCCTCTGCTGGTCTCAGCTTAAAAAAATCAGCATGCCTGTAAGTGCAGATGTGATAAAAAGAGACATGTATTTGTGATGACAGGTTTTGTGAAAGTATTTCCCTTAAGAGTGTTATAAATGCACAAGTTTTCGTGGTGCAAATTCAATTTATAGGTTTATATAAATACGTAAAGAAAATAGTTTAAGTAGCCTGACAGGCCCATACCTTTCCTACTATATTGAAAAATATTTTATATGTAATATTTTAGTCCTCACAGTTTTTATTGAACAGCCATTGAGCCCATGGCATGTAGATTTTCGTTGCACCAGGACTGAAATCATTATTTTGCACCCAACCTGCTCTTCCTCCCATATCCCTCTTCTGTCCCATGATGCCCCATCTACTAAATTGCCCTGTTTGACAACATGGGGTCCATTTTCTCCTCCTCCTCTCTTACATGGTGCCCATCCCATCCCCCTGTCCAGTCAGTTACCATAGTCTCTAAAATGTCTCCTCTAAATACACTTTATCTAAGAGCTCATCTCTTTTGTGGTCTGATTAACTGAAGGCCTTGTCACCTTGATCTGTACTATTCTAATACTTTTCTACCTATATCTTCTTCTAATCCATCTACTAGAATGTTTAAGAAAATGACCTTAAACAGTTCTTCGAAAATGCAAATCTAAGTACATTAGCAGGCATTTTCCATATTGCTCTGCAAACACTCATTCTGCAGAAAGTTAAAAATAACACGTTAGGGGAATTCTGGGTTATATCATGTTAAACAGGATCCTTCGTTGTAAGATTTTTCAGAGCTTTTAGATTTACACATATTTTTTAATTAAAAACTTTTTAAATATTTATTTATGAGAGAGACGAAGTATGAGCTGGGGAGGGGCCCAGAGGAGGGGACACAGAATCCTAAACAGGTTCCAGGCTCCAAGCTGTCAGCACAGAGCCTGACATGAGGCTCGAACCCATGAACTGTGAGTTTGTGACCTGAGCCGAGAACCATGAGATCAGGATGTGAGCTGAAGTCCCACGCTTAACCGAGTGAGCCACCCAGGTGCCCCAGGAATTTACACATTATGGTTTTCTAAAAGGCTGTTGTAATACAAAATCTCTCCTAAAATTTACTGAAGAAAAAAAATTTTTTTGAAAGCCCACCAGAAGAGGACCTGCTGATTCATGGGATGCACTTTATGAAATACTATTTTGTTTGCCTCTTTAAACCTTCAAAATTCACAATGACCTAGAAGCTGCAGCACAAATTCTTTAGCACGCTTTATTAGAGCTGCTATGGTCAGCCCTCTGTTATCACCTTGGCTGTACACACCACATGTGTCTTGCACACACACTTCTGTTTTGGTCCTGTCAAACTCTACCTATCTGGATCCAACATCCTATATATTGTCAGATCTTGGCTATACTGCTCTCATGGCCTGAAATGTTTTCCCCTGCCTTCCTTGCCTGATGATTGTCTTCATCCTTCAAGATTCATCTCTGTAAAACTTGCTCTGACCCACCCAAGCAATGGGTTTCTTTCTCCAGTATCCCCCGGTACTGATGTCTCCTAGAGTTCTTATCCCACTTGATTAAAAATAAAATATTTGTATATAGCTTCCCCCACCCCACCATTCTGTGCCCGACTAGGAATTCCTTAACAGTCAGTGTTCTTAAATATTGTGTCCTGGCACGCACAGAGTGGTGCTCGTAAGAAAAGGATTAGTGCCTGTGTTGGACAGGAATGGGTATCTTGTTGGAAGAGAGAGATCCAGTGCAATTAAGTTAGGACTATAACAAAGTCACAGAAGCAAGACTATAGTTACTAATTAACACACTGTAACTTCAAACATGAAATAATTACCAGCAGGACTGGCATCTGAATATCAACTTCATTGTCTAGTAGAAAGAGATGACCTCATAACAAATGATGAGAATTTGTAACTTTGAAGATTACTTCCTACCTTTGCTCTTTTTTGCATTCGTGGTTACCATATCTCTGAATAAAAGAGAAAGGGAACAAAATGGCCTTTAGAGGGGCTGAAATCACTGTTGAATATGTCACATCTCAGATCTTGGAAGGAGATCAAAGGAGAAAAAATAGTTTTTGTTTTTTTTTTTAAATCTTTTGATTTAACTGCTTCCTCTTGGTTGGCTGTAGATCACTCATTTTTGAAAACACGATAATTGTGGCAACAGCTGTCTGTAAGAGGCAAACAGCCCAGTTGGCTTTATCCCAAAAGAAAGGATATTCGGAGAATGAATTTACTCAGGGTAATAACAGGATAGTTGATACAATCAAGAGGCATATAGAACCCGTATTATTACACTTAAGAAAATGGCACTGGAACAGGATAAAAGACTTTCCCAAGGTCACAAGAACCAGAAGGGCTCATTTAGTAGGTAGCAAAGACATGTTTTTACCCATGTTTAAAGACCATCAGGCAAAATAATATTGTCACGCTTTTCTCTTCAATTTCTGCTTAGCATATGTCTTTTAACTTATTTTTATATATTTCGTGTTAGTAGGTTGTTTTAGCAGAGACACATGAGGATGGAGAGGATATCCAGGATGAGTTAGGGTAGTGGTTGTAAACTCAGGGTGGGTGAATGCTTGGCCAGCCGACAGGTGTGATGGTGGATTCCTTTAAAGCCTTCTTTGATTTTCATTTTCTTGTTTCCTAGTTCAGGAGACCCCAAATTGACTAACCAGTCAGGATTTTCTTTAAAGCGCGAGTTTTAAAAAGTAGTTAAAAAACAACAGAACACTTGACCATTTATGGAAGCCAGAGGTTTTAGCTTTGCAGCGGTGAGAAGGCAGACATCAACAGACATGGTCACAATAGTCGGTTCTGGTTATGTTTGCTTAAGGTAGGCCCAGCAGTGGATTGAACATAGATGTAAGGACTTCTTTATTTTCATTTTTTAATATATGTATATATATATTTTTTGGTGAACTCGGGTAGACTGGCTAAAGGAAGGACAGTTCCACAGCTACAGAAATCAGCATAGTCTAACACTGGGAGTGGCTTTGCTGGAATGAGGGTGATTGATGAAAGATGTAGGGGCTGTCTTCTGATATTTGGGAAATTTCTGCCAACGTTACTTAAATAAGAGATAAGGAAGAAGAGTTGCTCATTTACTCCTTGTCCTTCCCTTCTCTGCCCTTGAAAGGCTGCATAAGATTTGATCTTACTGTTGTCAGAAATGCAAAAACAGTAAAAAATAAAACTGGATCAGTAAAGTAGTATTTACTAAGAGATTACTGTGCACATTAGAAGAGTTGACGAACTGGGAGCTTTCAAATCCAAAACTGATAGAAAAGCGCTGAGGCATAATGTTATATGATGGCTTTTAAAATAAAAATGAGGAAATTGTTTAACCTTGAACAATGATTGGTTATTACCACGGGGGTTGCCAGGAAGAAGATCGGTTCAAAGTGATTATCTTAAACCATTTTAGGAAGATAAATTTTATGATTGTCAGAGGCATTTGTAAGAAATCACCCAAATTGTACTTGTGATCATGAAATCAGCTGGATTGAGTTTTGGTTTCATGTGGTAAATGGGTTTGTGTGTGCAGTGAATTTTCAAGTTTCGTCTCCATCTTGTATTTTACCTCAGCACCATGTACACATAAAGCTTTCACAAACCATCTAAAGATCTACAAGGCCAGTATGCTAAAATGTTGCATTCAAACTCTTACGAAAATTGTTTTGGTAGATCGTAAGATTTTGGAAAGAATCAGAAGTTTCTAGTAGGATAAATTGGGGCTGCTGTACAATTTTAATAAGTGTAAAGAGTAATTGGACTTAAAAAAAAACTTTTTCAATGTTTATTTTTGAGAGAGCACGCGCGAGTGCCTGTGTGAGCGTGGGAGGGGCAAAGAGAGAAAGACATAAAATCTGAAGTAAGTTCCAGGCTCTGAGCCCAATGCGGGGCTCAAACCCATAGATCATGAGATAATGACCTGAGCTGAAGTCGGACGCTTAACCGACTGAGCCACCCAGTAATCGAACTCTTAATCTAAAGGTGAATACCTCAACCTCGGCACTACTGATGTCTTGGATCCTGTGATGTGTTGTAGACGGCTGCCCTGGGCATTGCGTGGGTCGTACAACATTTCTGGCCTCTATCAACTAAATGACAGTAGCAAAATCCCCCCTGTGAGCTGTGACAACTAGAAATTTCTCCAGATACTGGCGTATGTCCCCTGGAGGCCTAAATTGCCCCTGATTGTGCATTATCTAATACGCAATGTGTAGTTCCTCACTGTGAAGTAAAAACTTGCCTTTGAGTGAGAAAAACTTTCAACGAGTGCTGACAGTCCTTTTTCTTTCTTCATCATACATGTGTTGAGCATTTTACAATGAATCAGATGCTGGGGATACAAAGACAGTCAAGAAACTGCCCACAGAGACATACATTTTAACCAGGAAGACAGATGTAGGAAATAAGCCATTACTGTATAGAGTTGGAATGTAGTTCTCTAGAGGTAAGTCCCTGGTGCCATGGGAGCCCCAAGGATGCAGAATCAAATTTGGAGTGAAAAACTCGAGTGAGTTATGTAACGAAAGGGATTTATGCACCATTTCAGACTTGTTTCTCCTGTGTTAAATCAACTTCCCGGAAGATAAGGCCCCTCCTGGCTCCCTAGATGCAGGAAAGTCATTACTTTTAGTTACTAAAAATTCCCAATAAAAGCTACACAATTTTATGCTGCAAGAAGTTGGTCCTGCTGAGGGACTTTCTCATGATTATGTGTATATGAGGGAGACCCTGAGACAGAGGTGGTTAGTGTCAAAAAGTTTCATTGTTTTCAGAAACAGGCAAAAAGCAAAGTCAGTGTCAAGTAAGCAGGTATGCTAGCTTAAATAATAAAAAATGAACAGAATCTAGAATATGACTTAAGTGCCCAAGAAAAAACATCCCAGTATGCTTTATTCCTCTTGTCCGAAGAGCTGTTTTATAAAGAATCATGTATTCTACCTCAACTGGCCATAATTAGAAAACTTCAGATAAATGAGCTTGGATCTAAATTCTCGTTTGGGAAGGTGAAGATTCTAACTTGACAATTCCATAGTACAAGGGATTAGTATTATACTTGAATTTTTATTTAAATATGTATAATGAAGTTACCAAATACAAAGGGTATTATTCTGAGATTGCAGAAAAAAAAAAAAGACACGGCTAACTTTAAAGCCTTTCTAGTCATGGAGGGAAGATGAATGCAAAATTCCCGGGTTAGTTCATGGGTAGGTAAGATTCGTGCTGTGAAAGAGTTCAGATGGGAAAGTGGAGTATGAAGCGGAATGAGCATCACCTCCTGTTCCTGAGCCCCAGCGTATATATCAGGAAGTAAAAAAGTGTTTTGCAAGTCAAAACTACTTGCAAGTCAAAAATTGGGATCCCCTGCAGAAGGCAGATGGCAAAAACTGTGATGTGGTTTCAATAGATTGTTAATAAATTTATTTTTCCTTTTAGAAAAAAAGTGAAAGGAAACTTTCTCTTAAAGTGTGAGAATTCCCTCCCTTCCAACCATCCATTCATCTGCCCAATGGCAGTTGTACTCATGTTTTGGAAACAAGTCAAACTGTTACCTTGTGATTAAATCCTTTCAGTGGCTTTTCACTGCTCATAAAGGAAGTCAGACTCCTTCCCAGGACTTACTAGGTGTTGCAGTGAGCTGCTCCCTCCTATCTCCAACCTCAAGTCGTAGCACTGTCCACCTTGCTCAGCGTGCTTTAGCGATTTTGCCCCCATCAGGACCTCTGCATAGGCACCTACAGTGCTCTTCCCTTAGCTCTTCTCTCCTGTTTTTACCTCTACTGGCTGCTTTTCATTTCTCTCAGAATAGCCTAAGTGTCACTTCCCTGGGAAAAGTCCTTATTACAAACTCTGTTCACTTCCTCCTCTATGCCACAGAGCATTCCTTTAGAGTAGGAACCCCTTTTTTGTTGTTGATGTTTTTTCCTAATATATCCCTGAACACAGCCTAAGAAATGTGTATGTTTAATATGTATATTTTAAATGAATCAACAAGTGTGTATCACCTACACTAGGTTATAATCTTCTTGAGGGTAGGCTTAGGTCTGTTTTGCTCACCATTATAGATCAGTTTGACAAAGACTGTTAAATATTTTTTGAAGATGGAACTGAATTAATCAAGTGATCTCTAAAGTACGTTTAAGGTGAAAAGCAAAAAAGCAGAATGAGAGCAATATCAGAAAACACTATGATCCTACCATTAGGTTGCCAGTGGGTATGGAAAGGAAAAATAAAAATCTGTTGAGCTAATTAAAAAAAACAAAAACAAAAAACCTATAGCTTTGGGGCTCCTGGATGGCTCAGTCGATTGAGCATCTGACTTTGGCTCAGGTCATGGTCTCACGGTTTGTGAGTTCGAGCCCTGCGTCGGGTTCTGTGCTGACAGCTCAGAGCCTGGAGCCTGCTTCGGAGTTTGTCCCTCCCCTGTGCATATTTTCTCTTTCTCTTTCTCTTTCTCTTTCTCTTTCTCTTTTTCTCTTTCTCTTTCTCTTTCTCTTTCTCTTTTTCTCTTTCTCTCTCTCTCTCTCTCTCTCTCTCTCTCTCAAAAATAAGCATTAAAAACAAAACCCTATAGCTTCAAATAGAGTTGCAAATATCTACTCAATTTGAGTTTATCATGGAAAAGTTCCCTAGAAATCGTTAAGCCAGGTGTAATAATTTTGAATATAGTTCCCCTCTCTCTTAGAATTGACATTGATATTCCATCAATCATTAATACTTCTTAAGAATATTTCAGCACTCTAAAAGGCATAATAAAGGTTGTCAATGGGATTTCCTATGGTCACAGTAATGGAGAATCCTCAACCTTTAAATTATGGACCACATGAAAGACCAATATTCATGTTGTATAGTGTTATCAGTCTAAAATGATTTCCAACATTGGCCACCAGATGGCAATGTTTAGGAAAACCGTTCCCTACTTGAATAATTCTTTCTTCAGCCACTTGATGGCATCTCTCCATTGTTTTCACAAACTCGACCTACTCCTCTTGATTCCTGTTGTTTCTGTCCGCATTGCTTTACTCCTGCAGCTCTCCCCTATCACGTGCACTCCCACCTGCAGTATCAGGCATGTGTAAGGGTTCCTAAGTAGAAGGTCTTAAGAGGTTTCTTGAAAGAATATTCCTTGTGAAAATTTATCGTTCTAATCCTTAGAACTGTACTTGAGAGAAGATTTTCTTTTAAAGGAAGTGGAAAGCTCCATAGGATTTTTTTAGTTACCAGGAAATTAAATGCACAAAACGTGTGTGTATGTGAGTGTGTGCTGTTTTTGTCGAAGGACTTCATTACTGCATGGTGACATCATGTTGTTGAACTATCTTATCGTGATTCCATTAGAAGCTTTAAGCTGTACTCTTTATATTAAAAATACAGAATACTTATATCTCCTTTGCCTATTAAAAACTCCTATGACTTTTTTTTTTAGTATTTAGGGTAAAATGTACTGTAGACTTTGGTTTTACAGTATTTACAGGCCAATGAACCTTTCCAAATGTATATATATTTTTTCTTACAGACTGGTAATTTTTTCTCTGAGTTTGGATATTTCCTCAACTTATTTGGCCATATAAGGGAAATCGTGCTTGGCATTTGATAAAGCAGAGCTTTAGAGGATCATACCTTCAGAGGAACACTTGCTCCAGATGAATTTGGCTATTAATAGTTTGCAAATGAAAAGAAGCAATTTTTGCAAATGCTATTTTTAAGTCAGAGTATATTCTACACAAAACATTGTTTTCATTGCCTACTGTTTAAAAAGCAAATCATGGGCATCTTACAACTCATTAGATTATCTGATTTGAAATAAACTTATTTTCATATTCTTCCTTCATGAAGATTTTTATCTGTGTATCCTCAAAAGGCTTTTCTTTGTACTTTGTGCTATAAAGCTCTCTTCCACAAGGTACAGAATTTAGATTTATGATCCTGAGGGCTCTTCCAAAATGTAGTATTCAGGGAATTTGACAACCACAGGGATCTGTGTAAGTGTATAGCAGCAATTGACGTACTTTTTAACACTTATACCCGCGCTCTGTTAAAAGTGCCTTGGCTGAATGGGAGAGTCAGACAATGAGAGAAATAGGTAATTAGAAGACAATAGGGACTTTATCTCTCCCATGCCCCTCTTAAATCAGTTAAGATGGAATTTTCTCCAAGTAACAAAAAAAAAAAAAAAAAAAAAAAAACCTAAAGTGAAATACAAATGTTTTATCTCCTATAAAAAGGACTGAGGGATGAGGTTTTCCAGGGTTGGTTAATAGAGAGCCTGACAGATTTCCTTTCTGTCTTTCCCTGATACCATTTGCAGGTGGTTGGCTCTGTCTTGGGCTCCGTCTCCCATGGTCACTAGATGATTGTGTATTTGCACAAGTCACATTGAAACACCAGGATGTCCAGATGGAGAACAACAACAACATGTTTAAGACCACAGGCCCTGTAGCCAACTCCCTCGGGTCACATTGGCCAGAATTAGTTATATATTACTTTCTAAATCCATGGCAAAGCAATTTGATTTCCATCTTGCTCAGACTACTGAGTTTACCCCCGAGTCACATAGTAGAGGGGGGACTTTTCCAATAGAAAGCATCCAAGAAGGGTTGACAGGGCTTTGGGTGAACAACCAATAATTTCTGATGCCCTGACTTTCTGTCCATTGTTGGAAGAGAACTTGAACAAATTCAGTAATCAGGTAAGAGTGAGAGTTGACTTAAAATGTCAGTATTTTAATGTTTTTGGATCATGGACTGATAGTCCATCAGCCTTTGAGATTGGGCTGCCAGGTGGGTGAAGCTGGTTTCCTTGGTTTCCTCAAATATGTCACTGTTACACCTACTTTGAAACCTTCACTCTAGCCGGTACTAAAGCATTTATTATAAAAGAGTGATTGGGGGTTCTGAGCCTCCTTGTTTAAAAAAAAAAAAAAACCTAGTTCATAATTGGCTGCATGTCCTACTTCCATCAGAAATGGTAATCCTAGGGGCGCCTGGGTGGCGCAGTCGGTTAAGCGTCCGACTTCAGCCAGGTCACGATCTCGCGGTCCGTGAGTTCGAGCCCCGCGTCAGGCTCTGGGCTGATGGCTCAGAGCCTGGAGCCTGTTTCCGATTCTGTGTCTCCCTCTCTCCCTGCCCCTCCCCCATCCATGCTCTGTCTCTCTCTGTCCCAAAAATAAATAAACGTTGAAAAAAAAAATTTAGAAAAAAAAAAAAAAAAAAAGAAATGGTAATCCTAGGCCATTGTTAATGAATAGGCAGGAGAAAGGAATCTCTTGTTCCACCAGCGCTTCTCCCTGGCCATTGTTCCTCACTCTGATTACCTCCTATTGCTGAAGAAATGACAGCTCATATGGATCCCATCAAATGGTACTCCGTCATCTCTGAGGCTCTTCTTCCCTCTCATTGTTGAGTGTGGAATATTTCCATCTTCCAGTGCTATTCCCTCTGCCAGTATTTATTTTTTTTCTTCTGACTCTTTGAGCCTTGTCATCCCAGTCTTTGTCTAAGTCACCGAGGTGGAACATTTTGGACTTGACTTTGACCCTTCCCTTGTCCTTCACATGCAACGAGTTGCCCATTTCTATTGATTCTCCCTCTCAGGTATCAGTCCCATCCCTTTCTGCTACCACTGTTGTCTCTTGCTGACATAGTTTTAGATTCTTGGAGCTCAGTAGATAAGTTCCTTGAATATAGTTGTGCAATAGTCTGGCATTTGAAATAGACTTTTTATTTTGCTATGTATTTTTTAGCTTTATTAAGTATTCTGAGAGGTAACCTTTTGGTAATCTATATTTGCTTTGCAGTACATGAGAATTACAGGGTGTGCATAAAACCTGAAGAGGCTAAAATGGTAGCAACTAACTACCAAGTACCCAGAGAGCACTAATTAAAGTGTCTTACAACTAAATCTTCCTGATATTAGGGTAGATAAATTAGAACTGTGTGAGTTTACAGAGGCCAATTTTGAGATGGCAAAATAAATCCTATTATTATTCACACTCTGAAAGTAGGTTGATAAAATTGTAGGCGAATGTCAGTTAGTTGTGTGAAACTAGTTATTTGTATAAATGGCTATTAAATAGAGCCAATTCAATTCTGGGAGCTTTTCATTAAAAGCATTGTTGACTTTCTTTTCTTTCTTTGAGTTACAATCTCAATCCATTATATACTATGGTCAGGATTGAAGGGCTTGGCGAAACATCTCATTTTCCAGAAGTATGTACTGAAAGGTGTGAAGGGGAAGGACCTGAAGTAATTGCATTTAGTTTGTATACAGTGCACAGTTGATGATTCTGCTTTTGTTTTCATTGACTTCTTCAATGCACAAATCCAAAATGTGATCAGTCTTATTGGAAAACTTAAGGCAGCTTTTCTAATTCTTATCCAAAATATAAATACTTAGAAAATAAAAAATGTACAAACCCTAGAGAAGAACATAAAACATTCTTGTTAAAACCCTTAGAATATTAGAATTGTTACTGAATTCCTGGTCTAACTATCAGTGGATCAGGTAAAGGGTACATTACGCAAGAAAATAAGGATCCAAATTACCCAGCTATCCATTTTCCCAACCTTGATCCAAGTCCATCCCATTACATAATTGAAAAGTTTCAAAACAATGTTTAGAACCCTTGACCATATTCCAGTCTCTTCTGTTTTAACTTATGACCTTAGGCTTCTGCTTCACTGAGAAAATTCAAGACCTTCCTCTTTTCCAATGTAAACTCCAGACCCCGTGTATTTAATAATATCTGTTCCTGTCCCCTGAATCTCTGGCCATTAGTCTTTTGATTGTCCAGGCCCTTTGAAATTATCATCAGTGCCTTGCAGGGGGCCATCATCAAATGATAAACTATTTCTGTTCATTCATCTTCTCCATAATTCTGTCCATTTCTTTGCATTTCCACCACTATTGCCGTGTGTGTGTGTGTGTGTGTGTGTGTGTGTGTGTGTATTAAAGTATGTTCCTTCTATGCCTACTTTTTTTTTGAGGTTTTTTATCAAGAAAGAATGCTGTATTTTGTCAAATGCTTTTTCTGCATCTGTTGAAAAGATCATATGGATCTTATCCTTTATTTTATGAATGTGTACCATGTTTATTGATTTCTAAATATTGAACCCGCCCTGCAGCATAGGAATGAATCCCACTTGGTTATGGTGAATACTTTTTTTTGATGGACTGTTGAATTTGATTCCCTAGTATCCTGAGAATTTTTACATCCAGGTTCATCAGGGATATTGGCCTGTTTAAAGTTCACCTCACTTGCACATCCTTAACAATACTAACTTATGCTCCTTATGAACTCCTTCAGTTGTGTTGCTAAAATAATTGAGTTATGGGCTTTCTTGCCTTGAAAACATTTGTTCAGTGCCTTCTGTGATCTGGAGATAAAATTCAGGGGCGCCTGGGTGACGCACTTGGTTAAGTGTCTATCGATCTCTACTCAAGTCAGATCTCACGGTTTGTGAGACTGAGCCCAGCATCCGGCTCTGCACTGACAGCACAGAGCTTGCTTGGGATTCTTTGTACATCTCTCTCTGCCCCTCCCCTACTTGTGCGCACTCTCCCTTGTGCGTGTCCTCGCTCTGTCTCTCAGAGTAAATAAACATGAAAAAAGTTTGAAAAAGTTCAGATGCCTTCACGGTTCGTTCAGAATCTTCCTCAGTCTGAAATGAACTATTTTTCCAAACTCATCTCATGGCGTATTCTTCCATCTACCCGCTTGGACTTGCCAGCGGAACAGTGGTCACTGTGATCGTCATGCCTCTGCTCGTGTTGTGTTGTCAGTTCAGAATGTCCTCCCCACCAACCCATTAAAGTCCTACTTATTTTTCAGGATCCACTTTGAACAAAATCTAGGTCTTCATAAAGCCCTTCTCCTGATTCTTTGCTCAGAATTAACCTCACATTTTCTGTGTTGATACATGATTTCCTTATAGGGTTGTCAAATCACTTACCCTGCTTTTTACTGTATCCACTGGCTCATCTGCACTTTCCCCATTGGATGACACACCTTTTCAAGATGGTGACCATATCCTATTGATCTTTGCAGCCACTTATACTTCATTTCTCGAAGCACTTAGTAGAGGGTTTGACAGAGTAGGAACTCAGCAACGTTTGCTGGAACAAAATGATCTATTCCTCAAAAAGTCTGGTTTATGTTTTCATGTGATTTTTATAATTTTAGGGTATTTACAAGGAAAAGTAGAGCACAGTGCTCAACTTTGTAGTGGTCAGACACTAGTTTGCCTCAAGTGGATTTTTGATGTGTCTCAGCACTGATCCTCTTACCTTTCAAGGCAGCATGACAGGACTTGTGGTGGCTTGAATGATGAACCTCAGTATGCATTACAAATAATTTATATGTTTACTGTGATGTGAACAAGGTCGTGAGAATGGTTAAAAGCATGGGTACTAGAAGCAGAATGGCTCGAACATAACAGTCTTTCTTCACAAGATGAAGAGTTTATGCTACTGAGGGGGATGTCCTTACCTGGAGCCTTGATCTCCCCATTTAGAATATGCTCTGGATGCCTGAGACCTTGTGCCCAGATGACCTTGTACCTACTTTTAGGACCTTTCCTGGCCTCTTTGCTCAGCCTGTTTTCCCATGGCCACTCCACAGGAACAAAGTGTTGTCCAGGAAGAGCTGTTTGAGGGGTGTGGACTGAGCTTATACATGTCAGCTGGGATCTCCAGACTGTGCATGTGATGTCCCTTGCAGCGTGGGACAGTCAGAATGAGAGAAGGGAAGTAGGTTGGAAGGTTGGGCAGCAAGGATCTTTTTCTATGCCTCTGTGTCCCTGTGTGGAATCTGGGGAATTTAAGCCTGATTTTTACCTGTTTTTATGAAAGTATATTGCCAAGATGAGAGAGCATATTTTATATAACAGTTTATTAGTGTGTGTATATCTTTTGAGAATTTAGACTCTGAATGTTTGCATCTCCATTTGTCTTCTTCCCTAAACCTCGCATCTGTTACAGGCTATAAAATGAAGAACATTAACACTCCCTTATAGGCTGATAATATAGTTCAATTAGGATCATGAAATCACAGCACATTGGTTTTTAGCAAATGATCAGTAAATGCAAGTTCCCATTAGTAGTAATATTTATACCTCCATTCATTTGTTCAAAATATTTTTGCCAAGCATGGACAATGGACCCAGCACAATTTTATGTGAAAACAGACATGATTCCTGCCCTCATGAACTTTACATCTGTCAGAGAGACAGACAGTTGAGACTTAAACAGAATAGTCCCAAGTTATGCCAAAGGCAATAAGAAAGGTAAAGTGATAACTTACAGAGTGAGTGGTAGGGCAGCTCTGTGCAGTTAGAAAGCATTTTCTCGGGAGGTGATAACAAGACCAGAGGAGAGGACAATAGCTGGAAGGAACCTCCATGTGGAGGCTGGAGCTTGAGAATTCCAGGTAATGGGAATAGCAGGTGTAAAGGCTCTGAGGCATGAACAAGGAGGTGGTCCCTTCCACTGCACCCCAGCTACCCAGATATCATTTGAAATCAGTAAACAGGGGGAAGAGGGTGTGTAACAGGATAAGCAGCTTGCATTTTACTTTGAGCTAATGGGCAGTCATTGGAGGGATTTCAGCAGAGGGGTGATAGGATCTAATTAGCACTTTTAAAAGCTCAATCAGGTTGCAACATGGAGAGTGGATGATGAAGGGGGAATGAAGGCAATAATGCATGTTAAAAGGGCAAGAGCAGAGTTACAGAAATCACTGAGAAGGCTATTCCAGAAGGCCTAGGCAAGGGGTGGTTGTAGTAGTGATAGCAGTGGTCTTAGTAATAGGAATTGTACTGATGATGGTCGTAAAAGTGATGAAATTGTCAGTGTCAGTAGTAGCCCTGGTGATAATAGTGATTCGTTGGGTTCTGTACTGAATCCAGTAGAAATCGACCTTTAGATAGCCAACTTAAGTTGAATCCTGGTGTCAAGACCTAAATTCATTCACTGGCATGTTAAAAAAAAAAAGTCAAGATTAAAGAAAGAGATCATTTCCCCATTCGAGTAAGGACCTACACGTTTCAGAGCAGTGCTCTGTTATAGAGGGTGTTTGGCTGCAGAGAACCAGACATTTCCACGGTTACCTGGTAATAGAATCAGCTTCTCAGAGCTGAAAGTCCTCCTGTGGATCCTGTCCTTTACAGAAGACACTGCATCTGAGGACTTAGTGACATGAGCTGAAGGTGCCTTGGTTTCTTCGTGGCTTCAAGTCTGTATTGTAGCCATGCACTGGGCACAGCCGACTACCTTGTGCTGCTGAAGGAGAATGAAGTTTATGCCTAAAATAATGCTTTTCACATTTGTATGATACAAAAAAAGTTATTTAAAGCTGTCGAGAGGCAGTGATTTCCCAAGTTGACACGTATGCAGATAAGAGAGGTGTTTTTTGTTTTCAGGCTTCCTTCCCAAAGCAATAAGGTCATTCCCCTCATCCGTGGATTCGTTTTCCATGATTGTAGATGCTTACACAAGTAGTCTTGAAACAGACGATCGTCCTTTCTGCATAGACTAATGTCAGAAGGTCAGTAGTAGCCTAACACTGTGTCACAATGGCTGTGTCATTCGCACTTCATCTTGTCACGTGGGCACTGTATCATTTCATGTTACATAAGCGTTAATAAAATACTTGGCGAGAGACAGTATTTATATAACATTAAAGTAGGTTGTTACATTTGTTCAATTTTGTTAATCTCTCACTGTGCCTAATTTATCAATAACTTTCTCATAATAATGTATGTATAGGAAAAATTACATACAGGGTTTGGTACTGTCCTTCACTTTCAGACATCTATTAGGGGTCTCAGAATGTATCCTCTGTGGATAAGAGGGGACTACTGTAATACGTTTTAGTCATTATGATTTTGTGTGTCCACGGAGAAATAACATTGCTGCTGGATGTCTGATTCAATGAATATTTGGAATAAAATCACGTGAGAGAATTTTACCCAAGAATGCTTAATTTTTTAAAAAAAAAGTATTTCAAGAGAAAGTGGACGTGCATGAACAGGGAGGGGCAGAGAGTGAAAATTTGAATCTCAGCGCAGAGCCTACACAGGGCTCAATCCCATAAACTGAGATGATGACCCAAGCTGAAATCAAGAGTGAGATTCAGCCGAGCCACCCAGGTGCCCCTACCCAAGAATACTGTAAATCAACACTAATCAACAAAAACGAACGTCAAGCACAAAGTCCCAAGTCTGTCTCTTCAACCTTTAATTCTAAAGTGAGTGTGAATATATCACATTTATTTCTGTGATTTCTGTTTTGCAAGATGAGTTTAGATTTCATAACATGTCCAATCATCAAGCTTATGGAGCATTATTAGGTTGCATAACAGAGTTCCAATATAATCTATAAAAAATGATTAATCGAATCCAGATTTCGATCCAAAATTATTACAATGCTAAACCAGTTGAATGTTTGCCTAGATAGAGTTAAGAAGGGCACCAGAACTGTAGCGAAAGGATCTACAAATAACATGAACAGGAAAAGCTCTAACAGCTTTGCCTTCTTACCCCTGGAGAAGATGTTTACTTTAAAGGTGTTAAAATACGTGATTACCTGAGGTTCAAGGTCTACTCAAAGGACTTTACATGCAGGTGAAGTAATGTATTCTGCTGTTAACTTGATACCCTACAAAGGGAGTGGTAATTTTGAGGTATTTTCCTCTATTTGCATTTCTCTTGGAAGCCAAGTAACTCAGAGCTTTTTAAAAGCTTTTTGTCTTTGGAAAGAAAAATAGTTTAAAAAGGTCATAATGTTCATAAAAGTTCTAATGACCAACTAATAATATACAGCAAAATCTACATTACAGGGAATTTTCAACATAAAAAAAAATTAGGTATTCTTCTAGAAGCCAAAAAAGTTCAATTAAAATTTTATTCCTGGCATGACCTAGATACCACTCTATGAATTCTTTTAGCAGACTAATGCTGCAATGGGTAGTCTACAGACTTCTATTGTGCTTTTTCCCAAAAAATGTTGGTATTTTTCTTTGCCATTCCGGTTTCTTTCCTCCTAATTGATTTTAAATACTAAAATTATTTTTGTAAAGGTCTCAAACACAGAAGTAGTTGTTTACCAATTTCTATCTTTGCTCCAAATAAGAAAAGATATATTTGGTCTTGTTTAATGCTGGACATTTAAAGTAAACATTTAAAAAGCTATATTGACACTTTCAAAAGTTTATCTGTATTAGAATCACTGTAGACTTGGATAAAAGATGTTAAGCTAATGAGTAAAGCCAGATGGTGGTGGTAATGTATCCCATTGGCCAATAGTCATGGCTAGATTTACAGCGTGGTTCTTCTCACTCATTCAAGACAACACTTGTTTATTGTTCACTCTGGTAAATGGTGTGCCAGGGATAAAAAGATGAACATGACGTGACACTGTCCTCCAGGAAGGAGTAACCTGGCCAATCTCTCCTGATTATTTTTGTGAAAATTATAACTAATTTAAAATTGCCCTTAAAATAATGACTCCGTGTCAGAGAAAATTACTTTCAAGCTTACAAAATAAAATTTTGGTAAAGAATCTGAAGCAGGTGCAAAAAGTAGTTATATGCAATGTTCATCCAGTTCTAGCGGGAGAGAAACTTTACATTTATGTAATGAATTTCAAAATGCACTAAATTATTCCTCTAAGCTATATTTAGATGCTATACAGTTCTCTTTGGTTAATCCTTGACAAAAGAATGAAACCTTTCAAGCGAATAAACTCTTATATAGCAAATGTGAATAAATTCAACAGGCTGCTCAAAGTAATTCCATTTTCTAAATAAAATGAAATCCATCTTCGAACAAAGATCTAAATAGGCAAAGCAGCTTTTGAAAACTCCAATTCATGAGACTATGAGACTTTGTTGTGGTGATATAATAGTTTCAATGCATAACTTTTATTTTTGGTATGTTTAAGGACTTGGAGTCGATAAATGACATGAGAATATTTTTTCCTCATGTCTAACTAGAAAGACTAAAAGTCCATCAAATTATTCATTCTAAAAAAGGCATGGTATATTACCATTCTAAAGAATGAATGAGTATATTTCCTCTTGAATTATATTCTGAGTTTGTATCATAGGAAATAGGCAAATATTTCCTATAATTAATGTAATAATCCCTATTTGGATTTATGACTTTTGAAGTCCAAAGCTGATTTTTTTTTTTACTACTTTCTAGTGATGTTTACTTTCTTTACAATATTCACTTGATGATTTTTGAATGACAGATTCATGGCTCAATGATGTTACATGTTTTCCTAAATCACATTGAAATATAGTAAATGTAACTTAATATTTTTGTGATTCAGAAGTGGGCTAAAGATACTTGAATTGCAAGAGAAATGCATTTTGAAATGTGTATCTGTGAGAAACTTCAAAATATACCAATAATTGGATTAAACCTGTTTTATTCTGGTATAGGAAATGCTATCTACAAAAATGTATTAATGTTGGTAAATTTTACTGCATACAATGTTAAATTCCACATTGGATTTGTATCATTAGGTTTTTAAAATTTTTTCTTCAAGGGAAAGAGGCAAGGAAGTCCATTCCAAGAAGAGAGATATGTTTGAACCAACACAATAGATAAGCACTTTAGGAATATTCTAGTCTGATCTTTCATACCACGTTGTATTTTGGTGACCACAGGCTAGTGTTGGTAGATGGCCATACCAAAAAGAATATTGATACTTATATTTTTTTAATTTTAGAAGTGCATGTGAGGGGGAGGGGCAAAGGGAGAGAAAGAGAACCTTAAACAAGCTCTACATTCAGTGCAGAGCCCATTGTGGGCCTTGATCCCACCACTCTGGGATCATGACCTGCACAGAAACCAAGAGTCAGATGCTCAACTGAGCCACCCAGGTGCCCTGAGAATATTGATACTTCTTAGAATGAAGGTTGGCAGTTATTATATAAGTGTTCTTCAAAAGTAACATTAATAGTCTTGAGCTAGGGTAGGGAGAAAGAAAGCCCAAATATCCTTCCACATTGAAGAGGTGATGATAGTTTGTGTGATATGATTTGAAGAGCACTGAGAAGATGTTTATTTTTGTTTTCTTGACAACTTGCACATAGGCTCATGGCTTGAAGTTCTTCTGATTAGAGATACATTAAGTTTATGAGTAAATGGCCTCTGAAGAATAAAGATGTGTAGACCCAGTTTTACTTTCATAATACCTTCAATTTCATCACAAATCCACACATACTGGAGCACTGGGGACTTGAGAACTGAGAGATGGGGGGTTGGAGATGGCTAGAATTAACTGGGGGCTCCAAACAATAAAGGACATCAGAGACTACTTGCATTTTGAATGTCTTTCCCATGGTGGAGTTGGCTATTTACATCACTGTGTAATATCTGGATAGGTAATTTCACTTGAGGTAGGGAATGTTCCATGGAGCAGAAAGCCAGCCTTACTGCCTGAAATAGCAGGCATCATCTTTTGCAGACATTGTTCATGATCCATGTGTGAGAGAATAAACGTAGATTTACTGAGGAGAAAAAGGATATCCCAATAATTTAATGCTACTCTCGGTTTTTTTCTCCATTAAAATGCATTATGGAAATGCAGAGAAGAGGTTACCTAGAAAAACAAAGTTGAATATCTGTTAATCCTTCATTGCATGAGCCATTATAAATTTGATGGGTTAAAAAATTTGATAGGTACTTGACAGGTATTCCAAGGGGGAATATGAAGGTGAAAAATCTGCCAATCACTTTTTGAGAGGCTTCCAATCTTTTGCTCAGGAGATTCATGTTGATGGTGAAAATAGTGTCAAAATTACAAAAAAAAATTTTTTTATCAGGAATTAAATGCGTAAAGATTTGAAAATGGAAATTATTTTTCAGACCACCTATTAAATAGAAGTATAAAATGTCAGCTTTCTACTGCAATTCATATTCTCTCCCCCAAGCAGCTTGTAAGAAAATGAAGGAAGTTTTTGAAATGATGTGCCTAGGTAAAGAAAGACTACTTAAAATCTCTAGAGGGAAATGTTTCTAAAGAATAGGACATAGAAAAATGTCCTATTGAATGTGTTCTAGAACTATGCTCATACTATCATCACCACCTCATTCAGATGAAAACAAAGAAGATTTGATTCAAGAGTATACTAACAAAACCACGTAGCCTGATTCTACCCATTTCTTGCACTGCATGATCAAACTCTGAACATTTAGCCACTTTGATATATTGATTTTATTTCATTTTTTTTTGCTCCAAACATGTGAAAATATGTCATACACAATACTTTGTGTAGGGAGAAATGCACTGATGTATTGTGAACAATTTTTGAGAATCCTAGTTAGATAACTGCTATAGAAGACATATATCTTCTTGGCTTTGTCCTGAGGGGACTTAATGTTTGTGACTAGAATGTCTCGTGTGTGGAGAGATGAAATGAGAAAAGTCATCATAGCTAATTGAATGCTACCCACCTTTATTTTAAGGTATTAGCAGAGTGGTGCGTTATTTCTTTCAGTCTGAACGGTAAACAGAATTGGGTATTATCTGACCCTTTATGACCCAAAATGTCATAATTAATTCATCCCTAGATGCTTCTCAGGAGATTGGGGAACAATAGGGAGAAATGAATAGTAAAGTAACAACTTTTTGATTCTTAACCAAAACAGAATGATTTACTTATAAACCACTGCTATTCCTACATTTGTGCAGATACCTTGAATTTCCATTTACAAATAAGGGAGAAGTAGAAGGGAGAGTATGAGGAGAAGCAAATCAAAAGAAACAATACACAGGGAACCATCACTCCTTGATTTATAGGTGAGGAAACTAATGTATAGAAAATTTAAATGCCTTACCACACTCCACACATAGCAGTGACTCTAACACTAGAAATTAGGTCCTCTAAATCCCAGCCAAGGGAGACACAATATATAACAAATTGGAGAAGGGAGACAGGTAATTTATGTGTCTCCGGAAATTTTTTGTAGGTTTTGCCTGTTAACTTACCCTATTGAACGTGTAGATGATACAAAATTGCTAAGTTACTTAGACTTTTGTCACACCATGATATATCATAATTATTTTATAGGCCCACAGTTTGATTTTCAGTTAAGAAATTAATGTGCAGTAAAAGGGGACTCATGAAGCATTTTGCAAGCTTATCTTTGGTGTAAGTAATGTCTTGTTAAAGAATTATTTTCTACCTTTAGGGTTGAGTTTTGGTTAATATATAAACAGTATGCGTCAATAGAGAGCTCTTTGCAAATATAGAAACTTGAGGTTTTGAATATCAAGTATTTCTGGGAAACCTATCCAGATTGGCAGCCATTTGTGTGTTTGATTGTTGAGCATTGTGTAATATCTAAGAAAAACACTTATTTAGAATTTCCAATGTGATTAAAGCAATTTGCTGAAATGAAAGCAAAAAAATCTTATTGATCAGAAACCATGGAAAATGTAGATCATACAAGATAGATATCACCTTCATTCATCTTTTTCTGGTTTATCTACCAGTTTGCCCAAACTAACCTACTTGTTATTCATTTCTTCAACAAATAAACATACTGTTTGCCTCTGGGGGTACATACTGAACAAGATAAATAAAGCCCCTGTTATCATAGATCTCATAGTCTACTGTGAGAGATAATAAAGAAGTAGCAATAAATTCAAATAGTGATCTGTTCTATGATATTAAAGAAAAATTGTGAAAGTTTAGAGGCTCCTGGGGAGGACAGAGGAAGACTAAATAGAGTGGTCAGGGAAGGTCTTTTTGAAAAGGAGCCATTTTAGCAGAGTCCTGAATAAGTAAGTAAACAAGTCATGTAACAATACAGCAGAACGTTCCAAAGAGAATAGCATGGGCGAAAGTCCTGCATGGCAATGAGCCTGTCCTATTAAGGGAGCAAGAAAGAGGGAGTGGAGTGAACAGGCAAAATAGGAAGGAATTAGGTTGAGAGGTAGTCAGGGGCCAGGGGAGTTGGGGAAAACTCAGTTCCTAGGGGATTTGCAGTGTCCATCTTCTCCGAAATTTGTCTTGAATGCTTAGAACTTAGAGATAGGTAGGAAATAGTTACCTGTTCACTATTTAAGAAATGCCTAAATAGGCGCTTTGAATACTTGATTTTACAAGTCCGAGGCACAGGATATCTGCTGTGAAGAATGTGCATAACAGGGTGTTATGGACTGAATTGTGTGCCGCCAGACTGTATGTGTTGAAGCCTAACCTAAGTATCTCAGAAAGTGACCGTACTTGTGGAACTTTGTTATGGCTGTCATAGCTAACTAATGGATCAGAGGTCATCAGAATTTTATAGTTGTGGTAAAACATGTTGTAGCCAACATGTCTGCTGTAATTATATGCCACTACCTTCGATTGCTCATTTTTTGGTTTAAGTAGTATAAGTAAAATCCTGATGGGGCCCCCACTGGTCCCTGCCTCCTGCTATTCTTAGCCTTGTGTGGTTCCCTCACACAAAAGAGAACTGATTCATGTAACCCATAGAAAATAATGGTGACTTCCAAGGCTAGGTCATAAATGATACTGTGGCTTCCATCTTGCTTTCTCTTGAATCATGGACTCTGGAAGAAGCCAGCTACCATGTGAGAAGGACACACAAACTGCCCTATAAAGAGGTTCGCATGGCAAAGAACTGAGGCCTTCTGACAACACGAAGGCACATTAATAAGGAGCCTTAGAAGCGCACTGCAGCTCTGGCTGACATCAGGATGGAAAGGCCCTGAGAGATCTTGAGCCAGAAACACCCACCCAAGCTGCTCCCCATATTCCTGAACCATAGAGGTAGTTGAATAATAACTGTATATTGTTGTTGGGAACTGCTAAGTCTGGGGTAATTGGTTACATAGCAATAGGTATGTAATGCAATAAATAGAAACTCAGCAAGATAGCTACATTCCTTCTTGTGAATCTGAAAGTAGGTCAGTGGAATCTTACTCAGTCTGAATTAAAGGAAAAGACTTTTGAGCTTTCACTGCAAAGAGAAAACCCAAGCCTAGAGTGACATAGTAAAGGCCTAACTGAATTTTTGGCTAGGGTCTTTGGACGTTTGGCTTCTTAAAAATTCTGGAAGAGTTGCTAATAAAAATAACTATAATTTATTTAACTGTGATCTTAAACACATGTTGACATATGTTTAATTCAGTCTGGAAGATGACAAGCCTTTCTGTAGTTTCCTAGAATGTGCATCAGTTTCGACAATTACCAGGTCTGTTCCCATGGAATGATAAGACATTTGTTTGCTTTTATGGCATAGATGATGCCTTTGCAAAGTAGAACGAGATCCGCTCACTTTAACATGCCTTTTGATTTTGCTTATTCTACTTAGGCCAAAAGATGAGCAATTGAAGGCAGTGGCATATAATTACAGCAGACATGTTGGCTACAATAGGAGTATTTGGTACTAAAGCTCTACCTTAACTACCAAATTGTAATTTAAAGACAAATGAGATGTCTATTGGCGCTAAGTGATTGCAGCTTTTACAAAAAGAAAACAGAATATTTCATAAAGTTAGTCTGGATTTGTTATTCTTTCAAAAGGACATTATCTCTATTACTAGATTCATTAATCCAATGATCTTAGGCTGTTTTCGGCAGGAGTAATGTATGTTTGACAGTAAAGCAGGATAGTAAAATGAAGACCCTGCTTGGACTTTACCTGGCTTACATGTGGCACTTGGCAGGCCCCTTGTGGATGGAGGCTGAGGATCGACAGCAGATCCCAGCCCTCTCACCAGAAGAAGGTGATCTACACCTCCCCCCACCAACAGTGTGATAGTGGGGACTAGAGGGTTATCAGAGCACAAGACAACACAACGTAGGGAGAAGAAACACAAACTTGAGCATGGGACAGGAAGGGAGACAGGCACAAGTTAAAAGAACAAGTACCTTGACACTAACTAAATTCCTAAATGGATTACGAGAGGGGGGCCTGGGTGGCTCAGTTAAGTGTCCAACTTCAGCTCAGGTCGCGATCTCACGGTTTGTGAGTTCCAGCCTCATATCAGCCTCTGTGCTGACAGCACAGAGCCTGCTTCAGATTCTGCCTTGCTCTCTCTCTGCCCCTCCCCTGCTTGCATTCTCTCTTTCTCTCAAAAATAAACATTAAAAAGAGTAAATGCATGAGGTTATGCATTAGGGAGAGTATAGGGTAAGGGAAATAAATGGACAGCATTTTCATACCAAATACATAGGAGGCAGGATGGCACAACGTGTGTAGTTTGGGCATTGGAGTTAACACCAGCTCTGGTTCAACTTCTGGTCCCAATAGTGTGATCCTGAAAGGTTGTTCTGATGGTATGACAAGGGGCCTTTCACAGGCCAGACTAACGTGTAAAAGATGCAGACAGTGCTGGTTCCAGTTGACTTCCAGATGAGAAGCTCTGATTCCCCATGTTTGCTGTATTCTTTTCCTTCTTAGACTCTGCCCTGTTTGGTAATGGGATCTTTTTGAGCCTTCTGCTCTCTAAGGCTAGCTTTATTTTTAATTTGTACAAGATAATAGTTTATAGCTAGCAGCCATTTATGTTTCCAAAGGAACATACTGCCTTTGGGAGACTTTGAATTTAACTAATGGAAAGGACAAATAAATGTGACCTTGATGAGCACTGGGTGCTGTACGTGAGTGATGAATCACTGAATTCTGCTCCGGAAATGAATATTAAACTGTATGTTACTAAAATTGAAATTTAAAAAATCTGATTTTTAAAAATAAATTATCAAAAGTAAACGTATGCATGTAATGTGTGTGTGAGTTTCCAATTGCTATTGCCACAAATGACCACTGGCTTAAAAACCTGAAAAAGCACATACTGATTCTTTTACAGTTCTGGAGGCCAAAAAAGTCCCAAAATGGGTTGACAGGGTAACATTCCTTCTGGAGGTTCAAGAGAAGAATCTTTTTCCTTTTTCTAGCTTCTAGCAGCTGCCTGCATTTCTTGGATCATGGTTCTACTCTCGTTCTTTAAACCCAGCCGTGTAGCACCTTCCTCTCACTCCCTTTGCCTCTCCTCTCCTCTCCCACTCTATCTCTGTTTCTGTCTGTTGGTCTGTTTCTCTCTCCCCCTCCCTGTATCAGCCCATCTCTTTCTGACCTTTTTGCTTCTAAAAGTACTGCTGTGATTACATTGGCTCCACCTGGAATCAGGCTAGTCTACCCTTCTCCAGGTCCTTAAATTGATCACATTGGCAAAGTTGCTTTTTGCCATTTAGGGTACCTTATTTACAGGTTCTGGGAGCAGCACATTAGCATCTTTTGTGGGCCATTATTCAGCCTATGACCTCCTAATGACTGAAGGCAGTCAGACAGAAGGAATTCTCTTACCCAGTTCTTTTTGTTTTGTTCAGACCTATTGATTTTTTTTTTTTTTTTTTTACTTACAAAGCCAAATAGTGCAAATTTATTTCAATCAATAATAAAATGGGTAGGCAGTGGTAATACAGTATCATACAGTAGGTTAGTTAACAGCAGTAAAATGAAGAAACAATGCACACAACAACATGCATAAGCCACAAACATAGTGGGTGAAAAAGGCAATAAGAAAAGGAAACAATGCAGGATTTCATATATATAAAGTTGCAACTAATCTGTGAACATAAATTCAAATTCCGGGTTTTTGGTGATTTTGACTTGGAACTTCTTTTGTGTGGTAGTGTAATGGATATGTTGATTGAATTTTTTTCAGTTTTTTAATTAGAAAATACACATAAAATCTGTCATCTTACTCATTTTTAAGGGAACAGTTCAGTGTATGTTCATAATGTGTAAACATCACCAACATCCACCTCCATAATTCTTTCCTCTTGTAAAACTGAAACTCTACACCCATTAAAATTTTTTTAATGTTTATTTTATTTTATTTTTAAATTTCAGGTTTTTAATTTACATCCAAAATTAGTTAGCATATAGTGCAACAATGATTTCAGGAGTAGATTCCTTAATGCCCCTTACCCATTTAGCCTATCCCCCCTTCCACAACCCCTCTAGTAACCCTCTGTTTATCCTCCATATTTAAGAGTCTCTTATGTTTTGTTGCCCTCCCTGATTTTATATCATTTTTGCTTTGCTTCCCTTAGGTTCATCTGTTCTGTGTCTTAAAATCCTCATATGAGTGAAGTCCTATGTATGATATGTCTTTCTCTAATTTCGCTTAGCATAATAACCTCTAGTTCCATCCACATAGTTGAAAATGGCAAGATTTCATTCTGTTTGATTGCTGAGTAATACTCCATTGTACATATATACCACATCTTCTTGATGCATTCATCCATTGATGGACATTTGGGCTCTTTCCATACTTTGGCTATTGTCGATAGTGCTGCTGTAACATTGGGGTGCGTGTGCCCCTTCGAAACAGCATACCTGTATCCCTTGGATAAATACCTACTAGTGCAATTGCTGGGTCGTAGGGTAGTTCTATTTTTACTTTTTTGAGGAATCTCCACACTTTTCCAGAGTGGCTGCGTTAGCTTGCAGTCCCACCAACAGTGCAAGAGGGTTCCCGTTTCTCCACATCCTCTCCAGCATCTATAGTCTCCTGATTCGTTCATTTTAGTCACTCTGACTGGTGTGAGGTGATATCTCAGTGAGGTTTTCATTTCTCTTTCCCTGATGAGGAGTGACGTTGAGCATTTTTTCATGTGTCAGATGGCCATCTGGATGTCTTCTTTGGAGAAGTGTCTATTTGTGTCTTTTGTCCATTTCTTCACTGGATTGTTTTTTTTTTTTTTTTGGGGGGGGTGTTAAGTTTGATAAGTTCTTTATAGATTTTGGATACTAACCCTTTATCTGATAGGTCATTTGCACATATCTTTTCCCATTCTGTCAGTTGCCTTTTAGTTTTGCTGATTGTGTCCTTTGCTGTGCACAAGTTTTTTTATTTTGATGATGTCCCAGTAGTTCATTTTTGCTTTTGTTTCCATTGCCTCCAGAGATGTGTTGAGTAAGAAGTTGCTGTGGCCGAGGTCAAAGAGGTTTTTGCCTGCTTTCTCTTCAGGGATTTTGATGGCTTCCTGTCTTACATTGAGGTCTTTCATCCATTTCGAGTTTATTTTTGTGTATGGTGTAAGAAAGTGGTCCAGGTTCATTCTTCTGCATGTCGCTGTCCAGTTTTCCCAGCACCACTTGCTGAAGAGATTGTCTTTATTCCATTGGCTATTCTTTCCTGCTTTATGAAAGATTAGTTGGCCATACGTTTGTGAGTGCATTTCTGGGTTCTCTATTCTGTTCCATTCATCTCAGTGTCTGTTTTTGTGCCATAGTGATTTTTTTGAAGTTTATTCAAAGAGAGAGCATGCGTGCGTGTGCACATGAGCAAGCGTGAGTGGGGGGAGGGGCAGATGGAGAATCCCAAGCAGGCTCCAGACTGTCAGTGCTGAGCCCCATGTGGAACTCAACCTCAGAAATCTAGAGTCTGATGCTAAACCAACTGAGCCACCAAGGTGCCTCCAGACCTATTAGTTTAAATGTTGATTTCCTCTAGAAACACCCTCACAAACCCACTTAGAGCAATGTGTGACCAAATGCCTGGGCACCCAGTGCACCAGTTGACACATAACTGTCAAATATTGAATAGAATTTATATTCTATCACAATATAGCTAAAATAATTCCCACAATATAGGAATATAGTTCTTTATTGTCTTGATCTAAACACATCCACACTGGAGGTGTCAACCAGTTTGCCATATTCTGTAAAAGAACTTTATTCCCTGTGCCACTGTTGGGGAAATTTAGCTTGATGGGACTGGTTAAATTGTGGCTCAAAAACCTAGTAAAACTGGGAAGTAGTAGACATGTTTTCTCTGTTTGGCATAAATCCTTTCCTATGACGTAAGCAATTTGTAGTTTATCTTTCAAATGTGAAAGAATGACACTCCAGAAGCCAAAACAGTAATGTGTGTGTTAGAGGTGCAAGGCTGGGAAAATGGAAGAACTGCATTTGCTATCCTGAAGTCATAGAAGCTCAACAGTGGCCTTAGGTTGTCTTCCGTTTCTGTGTTGTTTGGAATCTCGCTGCCTTGAAAGTTACGCACTTCAGGACTCGAACTTGCCCAGAGTAAGATCATGAGCAGTGGGGACCAAGTCTATGTTGGGAACTCAGGGTTTGGGACAGAAATTGGCCAAGTTGGACTCTAAGGACCTTTGTATTAGCTTGCTTTGTTAAAATTGCCTGTATTAATTATTGGGAAGGGTATGTATGGGTGACTTGAAATCTCACTGCCCCTACCCTCTCTCTCCCATAAAGCGTACTAACAAATGAATTAAGAATCACTTCTTCTATCAATAGAATAAATATTGGTGTTTGTCAATGGAACTTTATTTCTTCAAGTTTCAGATTCTGATCCTGATCGTGCTAAACACCAAGCATCCTGGTGAGATTCACATTGTTCTCAGTCACTGAAAACTGGTTTATTATTACATTTTTAGTCCTTGATGCAGACAACAGTTCTTAATTGAGCAACAGTCTATTGCTTAGTTGGACCTTTACTATATTTGAAACACAAGCAAAGGGCCAAGCAACATGGTAGATGCCACGATCACATATAAACATGAATATAACATGGTTTTGCCTTCGAAGAGCTAATACTTTAAGAGTATATAACAAATGTAAGGATGATTCCAAATCTAAGTGGTAGGGAAAGTGACATTTAATTTTATTAAACTCGCTCATGGTAGCTCGAGCTACCTATATCCTTCTCCCTCATGCATGCTCTAACTTCCCTGCTTTTTATCTGACCTGATTTATATTCTGATTTATCTCACATAGGCTCCAGAGTTACCCGTTGCCTGACAGGGTTCCCAGAGGGAATCTGTGTGTATGTGTGTGTCAGTGACTTGGCCACGGCCTGATCACTGACCCTGCCATACATAGACCTTTAGACCAGTCTTGCGATACGTCCCCAGCAGCCACTGAACACTGGAGATGTGGCTAGTCCAAACTTAAGTATGCTGTAAGTACAAAACACACAAGGGATTTCCAAGATGTAGTATGGGGCAAAAAGAAAAATCTCTGAACAATTTTTAATGTTTTTAAATATGTTGGATTAAAGATAATATTCTTTGTTTTTAAAATAGCTACCAGAAAACGTAAAATTATGTAATTTATGTAATACATAGAATACATAAGATTTAAAAATTAAAAGTGCATTAGACTTGTGTTGCACAGTCCTGCTTGAGGGCAGAGGTCAGCAACTTTTCTGGTAAGTGGCCAGATAGTCCATGGTTTTGAGATCTGGTCATAGGCAATATGTAATGAATGATTGTGGCTGTATTCATGAGCTGTACAGGACAGGAGCAGGGCCAGATTTGGCCTAAGAGCCAGAGTTCATGGACAGCTGATTTAGACTTTAAGCAATAGGTAACTATTTCCTTCAAGGTGGTTTTTGGACTTCTGCCTCTCTCTCTACTTGAGTCATTGTCATTAACAAAGGCACACATTTCTCTGTGATCCCAACAATGCTCTTGTTTGGCCATTCTCACATTGTACAACTGTCTGGGAATAAAGGCCCATCTGTGAGGCCCCCACAACAGACTCCTGATGGCAACTAACTTGCATACAAGACAGAATATGATAAATGTTAAAGCAAAGTGCTTTAACACAGAAGGTTGTGCTATGGGCCTGAGGTGGTGCCAATAACTTTGTTGTTTCCTTGAGAACACTTTCTGAGTGGAATGTGGTGCTAGATCTATATGTGAGCAACCCGTGTCAGACACATTTCCTCATTGATTCTTCAGAATCTGTGAGGTATTACTGACTGCATTTCATAAGAAGACAATGACTTAGAAAGGCTAAGTAATATGCCCAAAGGAACATAGTTTATAGAGGCAGAGCTGGCATTGGGAGTTGGGGCCTGAGACAAAACCTCATATTCTTTTTCACTTAGTTGTACTGCTTCCCATGAAAGTCTTGTGAAATCTCAGAATAAGGCACAAACTAAGAAAATTTGACCTGTCCTTTGAGTTAGCTAATAAAAGTCTATTGGGAGAATGTGGTCTGGGATCAACTTTTCTTGCTTCTCTATTTAGGTCAGTTGATAAACTAAGCACAAAAGAATCAGACTTTGAAAAGTTAAGAAGCACTATGTGTTAAAACTAAGCTCCGTGGTCAAAGAATATCCACTAACTATCCACTAATATCAAAGAATATCCACAAAGTAATATCCACTAACTATTCTTCTAGTATCCCCAGGATAGGATATCCCCTAGTGTAGACATTGCCTCAGCATAGGGTGGCTCGTGTCAATTTGTGGGATTAGTAATTCCTCTTAAAACCATGGTTGACTCTTGGAAGTCCAGTTATTTTAAAAGCAATGCTGAAGAGGCTTTTAAACGGGGAACTTCATGTGTACTTTTTATTACATAATCAACCAGGCATAACTGTACACAATAAGTAACATATTCTAAAACAATACAGATTCCATGTCAATTTCTTTCTAACCATTGAAATCTCTTGGCTTGATGGTTTTAAACCATTTATGGAGGAGAGGGGTGAAAGGCAATACAGTCCATTCTGAGATTATGATAAAAATCAATCATAGAAAAATGTAGTTTTGAGTACACGCACCCAGTTGTGTACCCAGTATCGGGAAGTTTAAGGATCTTTGAAGGCTACCCGTAGACAATATTCTTAGACTCCTGATGAATATTCATTGATCTACATTTTCTGTTGATGACTTGATCCATTTCCTGTCAATGATCTAAATATTGTAAGAATGACTGGGCTGACTGGGCCTACCTCTTAAAAAGTTAAACGTGTAGACTGAAATAGCACAGAATTATCGTCAACTTCCCCCTCCCCAAAAGCTAGCTACAAAGAGTATCAGGAATATGAGTACCACTTGAGAATTAGAGAATACACCGATGTGGGTTTTGTGTGTGTGTCAATGTGGCGATGTTGTATGGGTGCTCAAAATTGTTCAGAAGTTGCTTAAATAAAAGCATTTGAGACCCATGGGGGGAGAAAAAAACAAAAAACCATGACCTCACTCACCAACCTCTTCTGAAATCTTGATTAGTCTAAATAAATCCACTGCAAAGAAATAGAAATGCAGCCATTTCTGATGGGAAATTTTGAGCACAATCATAATCGGGCTATGAAACCACCAGTCAGTAGGTTTCTCATCCTGTGTTAGACTTGGTTAAACGGTCCTTCACTATGTAAAAGTCTCCTTGCCTTGGCAGTCTCTCAGTCTTCTGTGCTCCTGTAGCATTTGAACTGATGAAATAGCATTCCTTGGAATATGGGCCTGCCTGTCCCTGCTGACTGTAACATTGTCCTCATCCATCTTTGCGTCCCTGACTCTGAGCACAGTGACTTGGGTATAGTAGTGCTCAAGAAATGTGTGTTAAACGAATAAGTAAATGGATAAATGTCTAAGAGAAGGATCAAAAGAGTTGAGTGCTGCCAGATTGCCAGATGGAGGACTGAAATGTCTGTGATGGAAAATTAAAATTGACTCTTGGTGATGATCCTTGGAAAATAGTACAGATGAAGACCTTTAACAGTATAATTTAGTGATTATTAATGAATAGAAATCCTGGCACTACTACTCACTAGCAGTGTGACCTTGGGCAAGTTATTTAACCATTCTGGGCTTAATTTAGTCATCTGAAAAATGTGATAAAACTGTATTGACCTTACACATTGTGTTGTTTTGATTAAATGAGTCCATATTTGCAGAGTGCCTGATGTGTAAGAAGTGTTATATGAGGGGCGCCTGGCTGGCTCTGTCGGTGGAGGGTACAACTATTGGTCTGAGGGTTGTGAATTCAACCCCATGTTGAGTATAGGCATGAGTTTAACTATGGAGTCTATATTTGGGGTGAAGAGGAATGAACAGACAAACCACATACTCTGCTCTACTTTCCCAGATTCCATGGGCAGGACACGCTGGGATCATGTGGATGGGAAAAGTTAGGGAAAGAACTAGACTGACATTAAAATACAAGTAACCACATACCCTTCTTCTATTTTGCCTTTAATCCTATTTTGCTATTAACATATAACAAAAATCAGTTAAGCAAAGCCATCTTCTTACTGGAAAAATGTATTTATAAGTAATTTCAACAGTCTGTGATTCCAGTGAATTAATTTGTAGTTTGGCAAGGACATATTTGGACAGAAGTAGTGTTCCCTTCTTTTCCAGGCCCTGGTCCCTCCAGGGTCATAAGTTGGGTGACAGAAGAGGCTCCTGAATTCTTCCAGATGCCCAGGCTGCTGTCAAGTACAGTCCAGCAGGAGACCCTAGAGGGGACACTGGGGCCAGGATGCACTATTGCATAAAGCTTTATGTCCCTGATGCCAAGTTTGCTGGTTTGCTTCCCGAGTAGACTGGCTTTCTCCAAAGCAGAATGATCCGGCCAAAGAAACATTGGATTTAATCAGAGGAGCTGGCTATATTTCAATCAAGACTTCAAAATCTTGCATCAAGTCTTTAGATGTCAAAAGTTTTCCATTTGTCTTACCCTGGTATTTTATTAAATTATATTAATTAATTCTTACTGTGTACCCTGTAAGAATGATAGTGTACTAAATACCATGGACCATCAATCCTGGCTTCAGTGAGAAGTGATGAAGGCAACTGGGCAGAAGACTGCTGTACCTAACCTTCTGCTTGATCCTAGAGGACGAACACAAAACGTCCCATGCTTCCATCTCTGCACCCTGCTCATGTATGCCTCAGTGCCTGCAAAAGTGTAGTGAGATGGCTGTTGCATGGCTTGTCTTGGCTAAGTATGTGGCCCCGTACCTTGCTACACAGTCCAGACAAAGTTCTAAGACATGGCCACTGAATATGCATGAACAAAGCTCCGTTCACAAATGACTCCTAGGGTATTTTCGTTAGATACTGTGAAGTAAATTTTCTTGGGGGTCAGTGTTGAAGTACTTGCACTTTTCCCAAGGGCATTAACCTCAAAAATCGAGAATCACTTCAGTGCTACAAATAAGAATTGAGCACCTACTTTGTGCCAAGTGCTATTTTAGAGATTCATTTCTTTTTAGAAGAAATTTACAGGGAATAGAGTCTAAACCTAAATCTGTCAGGTACTGTACTGAGTTCAGTGAAAACATGCCCTTTAGTTAGCTTTTCACTTTTTACTCAGCCTTACAGAATAAAAAGCAAATCAGCTACCTTGCCTTCCCTGTGCATATGTATAAAAGTCATTACGGGCTTATGTACTAAAATAGAAACCCAAAAGGCCCAAAGTCAAATTCTGCTGAAGTATAGAGCTGTGTTTTATGATTTTATGTGAATAATAACTGCATTAGACCTTTTAGGCAATTACAATGTGAGGGTAACTTATAATCTGATTGTGTTATGATTCACCGAGAACTAGGCAAACATAAGAGACAAATAAGCATAAATATATCTGAATCTATTTTAACCTGTTAGATAGGTATCTGTGAGATCAATTTATTTTACAATGTGTGCCAATGACTAGAAACATTACAATTTAATCGTAGTAATTCTCATTTAATAAAGTTACATCTGTTAATAAAAAACCAAGAATTTTTATAGGCCCCCTTTGTTGAAAGCAAAACTTTATCACCACTTTTATATTTCAGTTATAATGAAGGTATTTTCCTTCTTAAGCTGCCAAATGGTCAGCTTTCATGGTAGACACATACTGGGCCCATGTTTGTTTTTGGTTTTTTAAGTCTCTGTGGACTCCAGCCTATAAGATTCTGTTCCATCTTGAACTCTAACATGTACCTCCATCCTTCCTCCTCCTCCGAGCCCCCTGGAGGTAAACATTACCGTCTGGTCTAAGTAACTTTCTGAGGGTCTCCCTGCTACTTGCTGATATTAACTCCCTCTGTTTTGCACTGAAATGTCTGTTCATCCTCACATTAAAAAAATAATAATAATAAATAAAAGAGGAAGGCCATGGAAAACTCTTTAAAAAATTAAATAAGCAAGTTTATACAACTTAAACCACCAGCAAAGAAAAATGTGCAATTGCTTCTCAAAGTGGGGCTCTGTACTCTTGCGATTTCATTCAATTTTATTTTATACTTAAGTAAATCTGCCTCTTAAATTTGCTAATTTGTTAATAGTGGCCTTACTTTGGACTCCCAAGGATGTCAACAAAACTTAGGGCATTCACTGGTAGTGGTCCAATAATACATTTAGTTAAGACAAGCTCAAAGCAATGTATTTTGTTTTTTAAAAGTCTGAGTGCTTCTGGAAGGAATCTCTTAAGCTGAAAAATAAAAGGAGTTAGGATATATGGGATTAGATCATTCTCTAATGTTAAGCTTGTGATCTTGAGCAAAAGTGAATTGCAAAGCAGAGCCCCACTCCCCAGTCTAAATTAACTTAGCTTTCACATATGAGACTATAGAACGTGCCTGCTGCAGTCGTAACAGATGCCATGAAACAATAATCTTTGTTTTTGCCATTGGCTTATTTGCATGCTTTACAAATGAGTGCTTGTTCAATCTCTCTTCTATATGCAAGCCATTTCAGTGTCTTAATAAAAGAAATTTTTTTAAAGTTGCTTTCTAGTGAAGATGCAAGTCGTAGTGTTCAGGGATATTGATACTTAAAAAATAGTTAACGAACCACAGCTTTTAGTCAGGCATTTGTGTTAAGTGTGAATAAGACCTTTTTCCTATCCTCACAGAGCTTACAGTTTTAAAGGATTTTTTTTTTTTTTTAGCAAGGATGGACAGATAGTAAGTCTGCTACAAAGCTAAAAAATGATAGGATTATGGCAGCTGTGAAGAGGCTTCAGGGTAGAGAATGAATGAACAATTCACGTGTAAGTACTCAGGAAAGGAATCAAGGAGGAAAGACTGTTTGGACCTAGAAACTCATCTTTTAAGATGAATAAGGTGGGAAAGGGTATCTCAGGCTGAGGAACCCATAGAAGCAGGGATATAGAAAATGCAAGAAGATGAAATGTTCAGGGATAGTCATTAAGCCCATAAAGCCGGGATTCAGAGCGTATGATACCTGGGAATAATACCTGTAAAGGAGGTTTGCTACAGCACCAGATTCAATAGTTTGGTCTGCCAGTAATAGGGAGCCATCAAAAGTTTAAAAGAAAAGGGACATGATACGACAAAAATTTGAGAATGATGAATGGAGCCATAATATAGAAAAGATAGGATATTTTGATAGCTATGGTTAGGGGGTTTAGAGCAGTTAACCAGCAGTTGTTACCACTTTTTTTCCTGTACGAACATTTACATACAAGTCTTTGTGGCGATAAATGTTTTCAGTATTCTTAGGTACCCAAGAGTAGAGTTGCTACATTCTATGATACATGTATATTTAACTTTTTAAGAAACTTCCAGGCTATTGTCCTAATTTTTTTGAAATGCCTGTAAATTCTGATAAATCTGATACATTAAGTTATGATTCATTTTCCATTCTTCTAACTGATAGTCCTTTCAAACAAAATTTCATTCTCAGTTTTGTCTGTTCATTCTGGAGATGGTGGAATCCTGCCTAAGACCTTCTTAGTAAAAGTTGAATGAGTTGGAGGCATTTTCTCCAACAAAGACTATTACATAATTACTTGTTTTTGTATCTTTTAAGAAATGATGAGTTTTGAGATGGTAGTTAAGGGAATGAATATCATATCCCAAGTAAGTTTACTTTTCATTTTTTTTTAACTTGGAGGCAGAAAATGAAGGATTTTTAGAAAAGATCAAAAAGATGACAACACAAGAAGCTTTAGACTTAAGTTTTCAAAGTAAATACAAGTCTGAGCCAAGCTCTGCCATGACAAACATATTCCCGCGTGTGTGTGGCAGGGGGATGGGGTATCAGAAAAAATAGATATTCTTGACTTGGACAAAGTCCATGGGTGGTATCATTTCTTAACTCAAGACATACTTGTACATTGAATGGAAAATAGGGACTATGTTTTAGACTTGTGGTCAGAATTTTAAAACAGGTTTTTGTAATACCTCTTGAACCCCCCCCCTTTATATCTTATGAGAGTTCCATGTGTCATGAAATACTCTTTTAATTCTTTTCAACCATTTTGGAGTGTAAAAACTATTACCTCATGGGATACACATGGGACTGTGGGTTGGTTTGGCCTGTGGGTGGAGGTTTGCCACCACTACCATGGATAGCTCCCTCTATCAGCAGGTGATCTTTGCCCCTCTTGAATTTTGCAAAGTTCACTGATGTTCTTTGTATACCAACAATATTTGGCAGATGTTAGGAAACAAATAACATGGACTCCACTACTTGATATTATTCTGGTTGGAAATATTTTGGGAAGTTTATTTTTGCTTTTATCCCGTAGATTTTATATTCATGTTAGAGAGGACAGTTATGTTCTCCAAGGAAACTCTTCTCTCTCACTCTCTACTTGAAAGCCCCTTTTCCTTGGTTAGATGTTTTAACTCCTGTAATTACTCTTAGAACTGCCTTTTTCATCTGAGAGTTAAAAATTACAAAACATTTTTTGCTTAGGGAAATGCAAACGTTCACTTCCTAAGGTTTATGGAGAAATTAGAAGCTTCTTAAAAAAAAAAAAAAACAACAACAAGCAGTTAGTTTTAGCAGGCATCATTCAGAATACACTGAATCTTAGCCAAAAGGCCAAGAAGCCATATGATGCAGAATAGAAAAGGTGCATCAATTTGTTAATTACTTTTTCCCACTCTAATATCATCCAGAATTCAGTTTCTGTCAATGGTGTATGAAAAATTAAGAGGATCGAAGTTTCATGATTTATGTTCTGTACAGATGATCTTGAATGTCTATTTCTACTTAAATTATTCACAAGTAAATAGTTTCATGGACCACTACTAAAACTCTTGGGATTTTTTTTTCACGACTAGAAATACTTGAGGTTTATTAGGGTTCCAAGATGCATAATAAAACTCTACCATAATTCTGGGGGTGCCTGGGTGGCTCTGTCGGTTAGGCTTCTGACTTCAGCTCTGGTCATGATCTCACAGCTTGTGAGTTTGAGCCCCGTGTTGGGCTCTGTGCTGACAGCTCAGAGCCTGGAGACTGCTTCAGATTCTTTGTGTCTCCCTTTCACTGTGCCCCTCCCCTACTCATGCTCTGTCTCTGTCTCTTAAAAATGAATAAATGTCAAAAAACCCCACTCTACCATAATTCTTAAATCACAGAAGGTTATTATTTATATTTCCCTGGCCATTTTGGTTTTTACCTTGGAAAGTGAGACGATGAAAAGTAGAATTATAGTGTCCAATAGCAGATATATCACAAATAGTTAAAGATACTTGGACCATGAGGTCTATTCTTGTGATAGTAGATAACTGATTAGATAATTTAAAACCATTTCATGTTAACTTTTTATGGTAAGCCTTGGTAACTTGAATGAAAATAGGATTCTTTTATTTCAATTGACTTCAAAGACTGAAGTTCTTGATTCTTCCTTGAAACCTGACCTCACAGTCAATGTTAATGAATGTGAACCAAATTAGACCTTCATAGACGAATTAGAACCACTTACTCCTAACACTCCACCCACCAAATGTTTATGTATCTTTGAGTGCAGAAATATTTTCTACTAACTTTTATTCTAGTTTCATTGGTAAAGGATACAAGTCAAAGCCTAGCATTTCCTTCGGTGTTTCAAAAGCTTTTTAATACCTAAATTGCTCATTTTTTGGTGAGTGTTTTGTTCAAAATGAAGCTTTACAAGTTGTATCCCTTCTGCTCCCTTTACCCTAGTAGTATCATTTTGCACTAATATTCAGTGGTCAGGTCTAGCTAAGGTGAATGTCAATTACTAGTTAGATAAATATACTAAGTAAAAATAATGGCATTAACATGGAACATTCTCCAAGATAGTTCACATACTGGGTCACAAAACAGACCTTAATAAGTATAAAAGAATTGAGATCATACCATGCACACTTTCAGACCACAATGCTATGAAACTTGAAATCAACCACAGGAGAAAGTCTGGAAAACCTCCAAAAGCATGGAGGTTAAAGAACACCCTACTAAAGAATGAATGGGTCAACCAGGCAATTAGAGAAGAAATTAAGAAATATATGGAAACAAATGAAAATGAAAATACAACAAATGCTTTGGGATGCAGTGAAGGCAGTCCTGAGAGGAAAATACATTGCAATCCAGGCCTATCTCAAGAAACAAGAAAAATCCCAAATACGAAATCTAACAGCACACCTAAAGGAAATAGAAGCAGAACAGCAAAGACATCCTAAACCCAGCAGAAGAAGAGAAATAATAAAGATCAGAGCAGAAATAAACAATATAGAATCTAATAAAACTCTAGAGCATATCAATGAAACCAAGAGTTGGTTTTTTGAAAAAATAAAATTGATAAACCTTTAGCCAGGCTTCTGAAAAAGAAAAAGGAGATGACCCAAAAGATAAAATCATGAATGAAAATGGAATTATTACAACCAATCCCTCAGAAATACAAGCAATTATCAGGGAATACCATGAAAAATTATATGCCAACAAACTGGACAACCTGGAAGAAATGGACAAATTCCTAAGTACCCACCCACTTCTAAAATTCAAACGGGAAGAAATAGAAAACTTGAACAGACCCATAACCAGTGAAGAAATTGAATCAGTTATCAAAAACCTCACAACAAATAAGAGTCCAGGACCAGATGGCTTCCCAGGGGAGTTCTACCAGACATTTAAAGCAGAGATAATAGCTATCCTTCTCAAGCTGTCCCCAAAAAATAGAAAGGGAAAGAAAACTTCCAGACTCATTCTCTGAAGCCAGAATTACTTTGATTCCTAAACGAGACAGAGGCCCAGCAAAAAGAACTACAGGCCAATATCCCTGATGAATATGGATGCAGAAATTCTCAACAAGGTACTAGCAAATCAAATTCAACAGCATATAAAAAAAATTATTCACCATGATCAAGTGGGATTCATTCCTGGGCTTCAGGGCTGGTTCCATATTCACAAATCAATCAATATGATACATCACATTAATAAAAGAAAACATAAACATATGATCTTGTCAGTCGATGACAGAAAAAGCATTTGACAAAATTCATCATCCTTTCTTAATAAAAAAGCTCGAGAAAGTCGGGATAGAAGGAACATACTTAAACATCATAAAAAGCCATTTATGAAAAGCCCACAGCTAATAGTGTCCTCAAGGGAGAAAAAACTGAGAGCTTTCCCCCCTGAGATCAGGAGCATGGCAGGGATGTCCATTCTCACTGCTGTTGTTTAACATAGTGTTGGAAGTTCTAGCATCAGCAATCAGACAACAAAAGGAAATCAAGGCATCAACATCGGCAAAGATGAAGTCAAGCTTTCACTTTTTGCAGATGACATGGTATTATACATGGAAAACCCAATAGACTCCACCAAAAGTCTGCTAGAACTGATACGTGAATTCAGCAAAGTCGCAGGATGCAAAAGTGTAATGTACAGAAATCAGTTGCATTCTTATACACTAATACTGAAGCAACAGAAAGACAAATAAACTGATCCCATTCACAATTGCACAAGAATCATACAATACCTGGGAATAAACCTGACCAAAGTTGTAAAAGATCTGTATGCTGAAAATTATAGAAAGCTTATGAAGGAAACTGAAGAAGATACAAAGAAATGGAAAAACATTCCGTGCTCATGGATTGGAAGAATAAATATTGTTAACATGTCAATACTACCCAAAGCTATCTACACATTCAATGCAATCCCAATCAAAATTGCACCAGCATTTTTCTCGAAGCTAGAACAAGCAATCCTAAAATTTATATGGAACCACAAAAGACCCCGAATAGCCAAAGTAATGTTGAAGAAGAAAACCAAAGTGGGAGGCATCACAATCCCAGACTCTAGCCTCTACTGCAAAGCTGTAATCCTCATGACAGCATGGTATTGGCACAAAAACAGACACGTAGACCAATGGAATAGAATAAAGACTCCAGAATTGGACCCACAAAAGTATGGCCAACTCATCTTTGACAAAGCAGGAAAGAATATCCAATGGAAAAAAGTCTCTTTAACAACTGGTGCTGGGAGAACTGGACAGCAACATGCAGAAGCATGAAACTAGACCACTTTCTTACACCATTCACAAAAATAAAATGGATGAAGGACCTGAATGTGAGACAGGAAACCATCAAAACCGTAGAGGAGAAAGCAGGAAAAAAACCTCTCTGACCTCAGCCACAGCAATTTCTTACTCAACACATCTCCAAAGGCAAGGGAATTAAAAGCAAAAAAGAACTATTGGGACCTCATGAAGATGAAAACCTTCTGCACTGCAAAGGAAACAATCCACAAAATTAAAAGGCAATCGATGGAATGGGAAAAGATATTTGCAAATGACATACAACAAAGGGCTCGTATCCAGAATCTATAAAGAACTCACCAAACTCCAAAAAATAATCCAGTGAAGAAATGGGCAGAAGACATGAATAGACACTTCTCTAAAGAAGACATCCAGATGGCCAACAGGCACATGAAAAGATGATCAACGTCACTCATCAGGGAAATACAAATCAAAACCACACTCAGCTATCACCTCATGCCAGTCAGAGTGGTTAAAATGAACAAATCAGGAGACTATAGATGCTGGAGAGGATGTGGAGAAACGGGAACCCTCTTGCACTGTTGGTGGGAATGCAACTGGTGCTGCCGCTCTGGAAAACAGTGTGGAGGTTCCTAAAAAAAAAAAAAAATCTACCCTATGACCCAGAAATTGCACTAGTAGGTATTTACCCAAGGGATAATAATCAGGAGTGCTGATGCATAGGGGCACTTGCACCCCAATGTTTATAGCAACACTTTCAACAATAGCCAAATTATGGAAAGAGCCTGAATGTCCATCAACTGATGAATGGATAAAAAAAATTGTGGTTTATATACACAATGGAATACTACTTGGCAAAGAGAAAGAATGAAATATGGCCTTTTATAGCAACGTGGATGGAACTGGAGAGTGTTAAGCTAAGTGAAATAAATTAGGGAGACAAAGACAGATACCATATGTTTTCACTCTTACGTGGATCCTGAGAAACTTAACAGAAGACCATGGGGGAGGGGAAGGAAAAAAAAGAGGGAGCCAAACCATAAGACTCTTAAAAACTGAGAATAAACTGAGGGTTGATGGGGGGTGGGAGGGAGGGGAAAGTGGTTGATGGTCATTGAGGAGGGCACCTGTTGGGATGAGCACTGGGTGTTGTATGGAAACCAATTTGACAATAAATTTCATATTAAAAAAATAATACAAAATGCATTAAAATCTGATCGTGTTTTGTCCTGTTGTTTTAGCAAAACACGTGCACTAAGTTAATTCTCTTTTCAGGGTCTTTTCCTCTTGCTTTGCGGGGCTAGAGATGGAAGAAACATTTGAAATAATTCTGGCCCTTGCCTATTTTGTCAACTGCCCTTGTTCCCCCTCACCCCTGTAATATAAGTTGCCTCACTCCATTAATCAAGTGTGGACTTAGAAAAGGTAGGCTTTGATAGAAAACAACTCCCGTAAAGTAATGGGGGAGCATAATTTTGGAGCAACTAAGGACACAAAAGAAAAGTTTATTTAAGCTGTATCGGGGAACTGATGAAAATAAGCTTGACATATATCAGCTCTTTGTCTTTTATGTTGATTTTTCAAAAGGGCAATAAAGATCTGTTGAAAGGCCTTAAAGACCAAGTGGTTTTATATGGCATATTTTAAAATATTTTAAAGTTCATTCTCATTTTGAAAAATAACTAATTGAGTTTCTGTGATTATACTATCTATTACTATAGAGAGAGTTTATAGCACCACACTATAAAGTATCAAATTCCCCCTGGTGAAGAAGTAAGCAAATAATGGGCAGTATCTATTACAATATGTATGTTGGATATCTCACATTTATCTCCTGTGACAAAAATAGCTTTAGCAATGTGACCAATTTGACTTAATTGGACATGCCATTGAAGAATCTCAATACGTATTTTTTCATTTAAAAAGGTGAAATATGTAAAAGACGTATTATTTTTTCCAGAAAATAGGTCGGTAATGGCTAGTAGAATGTTAGGTATTTTCATAGTATCGTATTCCATTTCTTGAAGAAAAGGGAATACTAGTAGAAACTGGCTGTTTCGTGAAATTTGAAGGAGAAACATTGTTCTTACGCAGTGTCCAAGTGTGTACCACAGAAAGACAAAAATCAATGCTTTTAGACGAGTAGCTATTTCTCAGTCACCTTGTTTAGCTTCTGTACCCACTTTCATTGCTGAAAAGAACATCCCATGAAGGCTGGGTGGGGTAGTTTGGATTCGTGAATTAACAATTCCTTGGGGTAAGTTAGAGAACCCATGTAGCACAGTATACAGCATTTTTGTTCTACGAAGCATTTTTGCAAACCTCTGTATTTTCTTTCTTTGATACACTTTGTCTTTATACCAGTGATCTAGTGTCCCTCATTTTCAACTCCGTTTTCCTTTCAAATTCCTCAAGAACGTTCTTAGAATGGAAGCCACAGTTTCATTTGCTCGTCGTCTTCCCCTAGGGGTGACTCTTTGACACATTTTAACTGAAATCCTAGTGTACAAACAGGGATTGCTGTCATTTTGCATAGAAACTACCAGCAGACAGTTCAGTTTGTTCATTCTGAGGACAGTCTTAGGCAAGAGAAATTTATTCATAGGAGTGACTCACTTTTACTACTACACAAAAAAGTAAATTTGGGAAGGATGAGTAATTCTGGGGCTAATATCTTTCTGACTACACAATATAATAGTTCAAAATGTATCTGTGTATTTTTCTCAGGAAGGTGCATAATGAGAAAATAGAGCTTTTATTTTCTCCGTGTTCTTGAACAACACCAAATGTGTTCAGGTAGCATTGCATGTAATTTTACTTTAAAAAGTGTTTGCCCAGCAAATTGGGAATGGGCACCGTTCGATCTCCTTTACCCCTTATGTCCAGCCCCACTCTTGAACCACTCTCCACCCTGCTAGAAAAAAGAAACACACCTAGGATTCAACATTCTTGAAGTGCAAACAAAGATACAAAGGTAAGAGAAGGAGAAAGAACACTCTATTTTCTCCTTCTCTTACCTTTGCATCTTTGAAATGGGATTGCTAAAATTTTAGTGCTAATGTGTGGCCCTGAATTGGCATTTAAGATGGTGATGGTTGATGACAGCTGATACTTACATAAAGCTGCTTAAGCTGCACCAGGCACTGTCCAAAGTACCAGAGGTATATTAACTCCCAGAACCCTCACAACAACCCAAAGAGGTAGTTAAAAACTATAATTGCTGTTCCATAAATGAAGAAACTGAGACCCAGGGAGGTCAAGCAACGTGCCCGGGGCACATAGTCTAGTCAGTACTAGAGCTGGGATTTCAACCCAGACAATCAGTCTCCTGGGTAATTCTGCCTAATATCATTAATGCTCGGTTTTACTCAGCTCTTACTGAGCTTCCAAGACCTAATTCGAACTATATAAACAAACAAACAAATAAAAGTTAAAAAAATACTGGAATTTATGTCTTGCATTTTGATACAAAATTAAGCAGAGTGGATTTGGCTACGAGTTACTGAGAAACGTTAGGAAAGGAAGGTAACCATTGTACTGAATATGCATGAGAGGCTAACACATAATGGTCTTGTGATGGGGATATTTTCCACATGGGCAGATAAAGGAGAAGGAAGCCAAGAAAGGTTAGTAAACGTGTCCAGGATGACATTGTAAGTGGTGAACCCAGCATTGGAAATGGTGCCATCCTCCTCTAAAGCTTCTGTGTTTCTCTGGAATGAGACCTGCCCTCAGAGTGTGTGTCAGTCAGTGTCAACCAGAGAAGCAGCACTGTTTAGACATGTATGTTTTCCAAACTAAACATTTCTGCAGACTAACCTGCAGGCTACCCATTTGCCACCTGGCTTTCCATAACTGATACTGATCTCATGCAGTCGGTGCATTGGGCACACCATGGGATTAGTTGCCAACATGGGAATATCTCTTGTACGAAAAAAATGCATTATTCAGCATTTAATATCCTTGCTTGGAGAACTTGTTTTAATACCTTACCATGTATCAGACACAATTTTAAGCTATTTACATAAATTTACTTGCTGAATCCTCATAACACATCCATGAAGTTAGCTGTGTCATTAGGCTCGTCTTACTAACGAGGGTACAAATGGGTCAAGGGCCTTACAGGGCATGTAGGTAGCATTTGAACGTAAGCAGTCTGACTGCATAGTTTGAGCTCTTAAAATTTTTTTTTTCAACGTTTATTTTATTTTTTTGGGGGGGACAGAGAGAGACAGAGCATGAACAGGGGAGGGGCAGAGAGAGAGGGAGACACAGAATCGGAAACAGGCTCCAGCCTCTGAGCCATCAGCCCAGAGCCTGACGCGGGGCTCGAACTCACGGACCGCGAGATCGTGACCTGGCTGAAGTTGGACGCTTAACCGACTGCGCCACCCAGGCGCCCCTAGTTTGAGCTCTTAAAAGGATTCTTACAAAAGTGTTACAACCAACAATACTGGCTCACATACTGATGCACAATTCTGGGTTGTCCACCTGAGTACCTAGTACCTGAAGCCCATTAGTCTTCCACACGAGGCTTATATATAAGCCATTCTACACCTGTAAAGATGCTCAGAGCAAGCACAAAGCAAAAGTTGGAAAGCATTAAAAATAACAACTTGAGTGGGTGGCTCAGTTGGTTAAGCGTCCGACTTCAGCTCAGGTCACGATCTCAGTCTGTGGGTTCGAGCCCCGTGTCGGGCTCTGTGCTGACAGCTTGGAGCCTGGAGCCTGTTTCGGATTCTGTGTCTCCCTCTCTTTCTGCCCCTTCCCCGCTCATGCTCTGTCTCTCTCTGTCTCAAAAATAAATAAAAACATTTTTAAAAATTATAAAAACAACTTGAGATGTCTATGAAGTCTGTGCCAGAGAACTCTGTAACAAGATTGCATTAGAACATTGGTTAGCGGAGGTGGCTGGGATGGCTCAGCCAGGTAAGCATCTGACTTGGCTCAGGTCGTGATCTCACAGTTTGTGGGTTTGAGCCCCAAGTCAGCTCTGTGCTGACAGCTCCGAGCCTGGAACCTGCTTCAGATTCTGTCTCCCTATCTCTCTCTGCCCCACCCCTACTTGCTCTCTTTCTTTCCTTCCTTCCCTCCCTCTCTCTCTCTTTCTCTCTCTGTCTCTCTCAAAAATAAATAAAAGTAAAAAAAATAGAACATTACTTAGCAGAATCCTCTTCCATGGTGCACAGAAAGACCCAGCTTATAGTCTGTTCTGCTTTATGCAAAGAGCACTGTGCAGTTGTACCTGTGCATAAAGAATTGTTCAATTTCCTATGCATATATTAGTTTTCTTTGGAAAGATATAGAAGTCCTAGAAATACTACTAAATAAAATTTAAGGTAAAAAAGAAAAACCCTTAATCTGATAGTGGTTTAACACTATTTAATAGCCACTGTTGAATTTAATTCAATTGCCAGGTGTCAATTAGGAAACCAAACATTGGAAGATTGTGGGTGGAGTTACAGGTGCGGTGAGAGTATCATAATATATCAGTATACAGGGAAGAAGGAGAGAATGTGGCAAAATACATGACATTTATTATAAAACAGACTATCAAAATCCATAACCCTAGGGTAGAAATGCAAACACTGAATATGCACAGGAATCAGGACCACAAGGTGATGAAAATTTTTACATATGTCATTAGGGATGGGAGTATGGGTGATTTCTTTTTCTTTCTTGGCTTTCTCTTATTTCACAACTGTCTGAAATTATTTAAAACCAAAAAAGTAGTTAAGGTCAAGAAGTTGCAACATCAAATACGCCATGAATAGAACAAATAAGAACAAAACACTATTTTATGGTAGTTAAAAAAAAATAAGTGTATCTTTTACAATATTCTTAAGAGTGATGGCCAATGCGTATTCTATACTGCTTCTTTTTAGTTAATGAAATAAGGTTGTATCAGTGTTTCAATGTGTAATACACGTGCCATCAATCGTTAATGTACTACCTACTTAGAAATTAGTTCAGGGTGATTATTCTTGGTGTTGGTTCACGGTGTTCTATATATTCTGGTAATAATTGATCCCTTCTTGAAGTCAAGCTAAGGTATCAGAACCAATTGCAATCAAAATATTTTTTTAATTTTATTTTAGAGAGGGAGAGAGTGTACAAGAGGGAGAGGGGCAGAGGGAAAAAGAATCTTAAGTAGGCTCCACATTCAGCACGGAACCCAATGTGGGACTTTATCCCATGACCCTGAAATCATGACCTAAGCGGAAATCGAGTCAGATGTTCAACTGACTGAGCCACCCAGGTGCCCCAAGGTATTTTTTTTTCCTAAATAACTTCATACTTTAACCGGTAGAGTGTACTTCTAATATTATATTGGGACAGTTGTATACGGATAAAAATATTTTTCATCCTGATAATGGTAAAGAAGCTGATAAAGCTGATGATAAAGAAATGGATAATGATAAAGAAGCTTAGTGGCATATTTTTCATAATTCACACTGCCTTTCTGCATTTTAGGTTTGTTACTTGAATTAACCAGTGGATAGCAACACTCTCCACTGACGTAGGAGACACAAGATAATAAAACGTCTGGAAAGTAAAAGAAAAATTGTGTTGAGTTTTGGAGTTAACTCTCTTTAAGGTAATGGTGAGAGATTGTGTAGCAGATTTCATAGGCTATCTAAATTTCCATTTTGGAGATTAGTATGAAGTTGAGGATTGGAGCTAGAAAAGGAATACCTAATACAATGGTGTCATTTGAAATCTGGGGAAGGGAAATAGATGTTTTAGGATGCACCCATACAGGAAGAAGAGGGTGAGAAATGGGGGCAGGAGGGGGTGATAGCAATGAATACGTCAAAGAAACTAAGCTTGAGGAGAGAGTCTGGCTAAACGGGGTCACCAAGTAATGTGAGTCAATGGGATGGGCAACAGCATCAGGTATAAAGTGGAGCCCCCAAAAGAGCCCTGGTGACTTTTTCCAGATATTTTCGGTAGAGCCAAGGAGGTGGAAGATTTTGAAATGGAATGAGAAGAAGAGCAGAGAGGGAAAGAAAGTGATGGCCACATGGGGAAGGAGAAGGAACATGGTGCTCCGTTGTTAGGGTGAAAATGGAGATGAAGGGGGGGACTTTGGGGAATGTGGTAAATACATGATAAAATCCAAAATCTCCTTTGACCTTGGGAGAGGTCTGTCAAGTGCCATAAGTGGTTTTTCAATCATCATTAAGTTTACCAACTTAAAGTCCGCTTAAAGCTACACACATACATGCCTGTTGTAAATTTATTTAAAGGAATTTCCATTCATTTATTAGCATCCTTAAACTGGGACCTGAAACTGCCAAATATCAGGTAGCAAAACTTGATGCCTGATTCCACCACCCCCCCTCCCCCCACCCGAAGCCTAGATTTGGAAGAAGAGAACATTAAAAGTCCTATAAAAAGGAAAGAATCACAGTGAGACCGTTTGGGCTTCTTGTTCAATAATAAGCGCTTTCACTTTATTTACATAAAGATTTTAGACCCTGCCTTCCTTAAGCTTAGAAATAAAGGTTACCATATATGAGATCTACTTGTATTCTTTTTTCATTCTACTCCGGAAAAGGCAGGGCCAAAAAGTAATGAGTCTATCAGAATGTTAGATTCATTTCTATGTGAGGGGGTGAAACAGCCATAGGCACCTTCTCATCAGCTCTCCAGGTAATAGGATAGGAAAGGTAATGAGCCCACAGATACTTTATTACCCTGAGGCGGTGGGGGCGGGGGGGGGGGTCCCAGGGGCAGAGTTTACATGTTACTTTTCTGATCCTTGATGATGTCCTGCCGTCAGAAAATTGTTGTTCAGTTTAAAGAAATAAAATAACAATTTGTCCACCACAGAAGAGACCAACTTTATATTTGAAAGAGATCAGCTCCTGATTGTCAAAACAACAGTGTTCCCAAAGAATTTGTAATCTTGTGTTACAGGCAAATACAGCGCAGTCCACAAAAAATGTCTATATCCGCCATGCCAGGGTGGGGGTGGCAGGAAGACATTCAGCTAGGTGATATATCCAGTTTAAGGATGAATGACTCCATATGAATAAAAAAAAAAGAAAAACAAGGGCAACAAATACATAAACGTCGAAAGCATGTAGAGCATTAGTTGTGACTTTCTAGTGTAGATAATGAATTAAAGACCAAAGTGAACTGGCAAGGCCAGTGGTGGAGAGCATTATGGAAGAATATGAACTTGAAAAAGGGATTGAAGCAAGAGTGGGTGGGCTTTGTCAGTATAGCCAAAAAGCAAGAGAACAGACAGAACCCATAGGATCCTGTTTTACTTATTCAACTAAATTTTATTGAGGGACTATAATAACTATAATAATATTGCCGGCTATCTAATAACCTGGCACCATGCTGGCCACCGAGGATACAGGTAAGGGTTGAAGTCAGAAATCACAGACCCGTTTAGAATACCTTTTGGTTTAAGAGGTCTGGGAATGAGTATGCACATTCTTGCTACATTATTTTCCAGCTGCATGGCCTACATTATCATTTTAGGTTTAAATTGCCTGATCTCTAATCCAAGACAGGGCTGTTGTCAGGAGTAAATGAATAAATATCTCCCTATTAAACACACAGTTCCTGGCATATATACAGTAAGAGGTTAATAAATGGGAATTCTTTCTCCCTGATTGGAGCTTACATTTAGTGGAATAGGAGATTTCATCAGGGTGTTTGGTTGAGAGACAGTGTATGGATGCTTTTCAGTGGTAGTCTGGGAAGTTGGGCATATTCTGTAGGTCATACAATGGCCTTACAGGTCTCGGCCCACAGTAGTATCATGCCCACAGTGATTATGTGACAGGGGACTAGAACAGAGGAGCAGGACAGCCAGTTGGGTAACTCTTACAGCTTGACGTCCTAGAATAATTGGTATTGTGGTTCTCTGTACTTTCTTTGTATTTCATAAGGAAATGAATGTCACAAATTTGTGGAATTTAGGACATCTCCAGTGGTTTATCCTTCTCTTTATCCTACCCTTCATTATGTTACCCATCTCTCCTTATAGAGGGGCCTCAGAAACCTGGAAGCATATGTTTTCATATGCTTCATAACCCAAATTGTCAAGATTGTGGTCTTTTTAACCTCTGATTGCATGAAGTCTCTGTGGCAAAAACTTGAGCATGATACTTGGATATGAATGGGAATGCTTTAATTGGAGAGGATATAAAAAGGGTAGACATTCACTCACAGCAGTTACTAATTGAATGCTTAGTCCTCGGCATTTTTGCAGGTTCTTTAGGGGCAGGATGGACTGAGCTGGTTTGTTGAGCATGTTAGACACTTGTGGGTCCCAACTCGGGAATTTCAGTACCATTGCTACCCTGTCTGTGGATGTGATACTCCTCAAGCCTTGTAGACTAAGCTGTTGACATGAAGACAATGCAAAAAGGCAAGGTATTTGGTTTATGCTTTCAAATCCTTATGTCTCTGATAGCCATTGGGGAAATCCATTTGTAACTTAAAATGCATAAAAATGACACCAAAATCAATGGAGAGGATGGAAAGCCAAACCTCTGCTGGTTTTGCAAATTCTTTTTGAGTTACCATGGGCTGTGGGTGAATTTTTATATGAATAGTGCAAGTGAATGGAGACACTGTATGTGTCTGTTATTTGTAAAGTGTTGGACGTAAAAGACTTGAAAACTATATCATAGGTATATGTTCTCAAGAGGCATAAAATCTCAGAAGGGGGGAGAAATAGATAAATTAGGACGTATGTGGCAAGAGCTAACCTGAGACAAAGGTAGAGTGTTGAGGGAGGAGAGTGGGATGAAGAAGGGCAAAGGGATGGAAGAGACATTTGAGTTGGGCCATGAAGGACAGGTAGGAGTTTGCTATGTGAGGGTTGGAAAAGACAGTATTTTGAGGCAGCAGGGGAAGCTTGGTCACAAATACAGAAACCTGAAAAAGTGAGTACCGTCAGGGAGCCATGGAAAGCCAGTTAGAGCAGAGCTTGCAAGTGAGTGTGGTGGAACTCAAACAAGAAAGCTAAGGAAGTTCCAGTGCAAATAATCTTATCTGCCAATAAATGATCCACAGCAGGTTGAGCGTTTGTGCCTGGTCATTAGCATCCTATGTAACACATAGGTAATTTTAAAGTCACATACCCTGAGGTGGACCCAAATTACATTGCCATTCCTATGTCTATTGACTTACGTGGCAGGACCAACCAATTTTCATATGAACTAATCGACATTAATTCTCCACTAAGAAAGAGAGCTTTTTCTCTCCTTGAGGGGGAGGATGATAATAAGATCTGACATAACAATAAACTTGTATTATTTCTCAAGGCTTTTTCCTTTCATGATACTTAGCTTATGCTAGAGATGGCAATTTTCATGGGGAAAAGAGAGGGAGGTAAATTTTACTATGTAGCACCTATAGGGACTGTGTTAGTCTTAGAGTTTTTCTACAGATGTACCATATATGCTGTTCAAAGAAGAGGCCACCACTCCATATCGGAAATGACAAGCTGAAGATGTTGCTTATTCAGTGAAGGGAAGCTGTACTTCTAAAGTAGAGTGAACCAAGTCAACAGAGGAGCTTATAAAGCATTTCAGGAGGGTGGAGTTGAGAGGAATTTTACAGGCCAGAGTGTTAGGGACTGACTGACCTTTATCCCAGAAATCAGGACACCAGAGAAACTACTGCTGATGGAGTGACTTTGAGAAGCATCCTTATTAAAGTGGCACTGGCCTGTTGGTGGGAATGCAAATTGGTGCAGCCGCTCTGGAAAGCAGTGTGGAGGTTCCTCAGAAAATTAAAAATAGACCTACCCTATGACCCAGCAATAGCACTGCTGGGAATTTACCCAAGGGATACAGGAGTACTGATGCGTAGGGGCACTTGTACCCCAATGTTTAGAGCAGCACTCTCAACAATAGCCAAATTATGGAAAGAGCCTAAATGTCCATCAACTGATGAATGGACAAAGAAATTGTGGTTTATATACACAATGGAATACTACGTGGCAATGAGAAAGAATGAAATAGGGCCTTTTGTAGCAACGTGGATGGAACTGGAGAGTGTGATGCTAAGTGAAATAAGCCATACAGAGAAAGACAGATACCATATGGTTTCACTCTTAGGTGGATCCTGAGAAACTTAACAGAAACCCATGGGGGAGGGGAAGGAAAAAAAAAAAGAGGTTAGAGTGGGAGAGAGCCAAAGCATAAGAGACTGTTAAAAACTGAGAACAAACTGAGGGTTGATGGGGGGTGGGAGGGAGGGGAGGGTGGGTGATGGGTATTGAGGAGGGCACCTTTTGGGATGAGCACTGGGTGTTGTATGGAAACCAATTTGACAATAAATTTCATATATTAAAAAATAAAGTGGCACTGGCACAGATGGATTTAAAACCAATTCTGGGATTACATGTTTAAGGCTTGGGGATGAGAACAATCCATGTCTTCATTTCTTGAATATGTGAAATGGGTCCCTTTCTTTTTTCTTAATGGATACGTGCACAACCCCCCCCCCCCAGTAACCTAAAAATAGCAATTTTACACATTTACTATTTGCCAAGCACTGTGCCTATTACTTGAAATGCATTATGCAATGTAATGTTTTTATGTCAATTTTAAGAAAAGAGTTTGTTACCAGCTACATGTAACAGAAGAAAAAAGCAAAGCAGTAATGTCAGGAACTTGCCCATTAGCACAAAGCTAGTGAGCAAATGATTGGATTTATATATAGGTGAGGAAATGAGGTGGGTCCTGGTCCTGGTGGAAGATCCTGGGGTGCCCTGGGGGGAGGGTAGTGCTCTGAGGTTGGCCTAGAGCAGGTCTGTGAGTGTTTGAGAGACCTGTCCTGTTTCCCTAGCTCCCGTGCCACTCTAAGTCCTGTCTCCCAGGGCTTGTCCAACTACAGTTCAGTGTTTGTGCTATGCAACATCATAATCATAAATGTCACTGCCATGTGACATCACAAGGCACATCCATCACAAGGATCATCTACTAGATGAAACAAGAATGGAAAAATCTATCATTGCTGACACTGTGATTACAGTGATAGAAACCTCCCTGGAGACCTGGTCAGCTTATGTATGTCGACTCTATAAAAGGGCACTGCTGCCATGTCAATAGGAGGTTTTTAATGAAAGGTTTCCCTTTTCCTAATCACATTGGAGAAGATTGAGAGGTTGATGATACTGGGGTTTGGCAAGAATGTGGGGGAGCATGCCCCCTCACAGAGTGCTGCCAGGAATGTATACTGGTCTGACCTTTGACATTTCCACTAAAAGTGAAAACGGGCATAATACTTATTCAGCACTTCTTCCTGAAGAAACTTATGTGGCTATACTTGGGTTTGTGCCCAAAGTGGGGGTGGGTACGAGGATGTTTATTACAGTGTATAATAGGAAAAAAGTGGGAAACAGCCTAAATGTTCATGAAGAGCAGCGTTAAACAGTGAATTATGATATAGATACACAATAGAGTACAGGTTAACTTAAAATGAACACATCACATATTGAGACATGAAAAGAATAAATTGATTCAGAGAGGAGTATTGCAGAATCATGAAAAAAGTATGTTCTTTTTGTGATGTAAAACGTATATGTCTATGTATAGTCAGATTCTTGGACAATGTGGAAATGATAAAATTAGGAATTGTCAGCTCTGGGTAGTGGGAAAGCAGGAAGGGGAACTTTTGAATTTATTTTGTTTAAAATTCTTTATTATTTTGAGGGTTTTATGTTTTTATTTATTTTTTGAGAGACTATGAACAGGGGAGGAGCAGAGAGAGGGAGGGAGAGACACAGAATCAGAAGCAGGATCCAGGCTCTGAGCTGTCAGCACAGAGCCCGATGTGGGGCTCGAACTCATGAACTGCGAGATCATGCCCTGAGTTGAATTTGGATGCTTAACCAACTGAGCCATCCAGGCACCCCAAGTTTTTTTAATTTTATAAATATGTTTTTTTTAATGAAAACAAATTGTAGGTTAAAAAATCACTTGATATTGTTACAGGTTTCTCTAAGATGATGATGATGATTTTTAAAAAATTTTTAAGCTGATTTATTTTGAGAAAGACAGAGAAAGCGTGATAAGGGCAGGAGCAGAGAGAATCCCAAGCAGGCTCCACACCATCAGCACAGAGCCTGATGTGGGGATCCACCTTCCAAAACTGTGAGATCATGATGTGATCTGAAACCGAGAGTCCAACACTTAACCGACTGAGCCACCTGGGTGTCCCTCTGAGATGATGATTCTTTGTTATCCAGTTTCATCATTGCCAGTCTCCCTTCCCTAGTTTCCCATCAATTTCTTGATGGAGTGAGTGGTGCAGTGCACATGTCTGGTTAGGAGGACCAAGAGCACATTCTTCTCTGTCCCTTGTTGTCCTCTGCTTAGAGTGCTGAACATCCGGGAGCATGCAGTGGGAGACAAGGTGAGCAAGGTGATGTTGGCCTTGTAAGCAGGAATTTCCAGGAGGAAACTGTAAACTCTGTGTTGAAAGACAATTCAGTTGGAGCAAACCCTGTAGAAACAAAGATTGTGGTGCCATCGTACAGCCTCTTGAATGTAAGTTGACTAATTAAAAATGAGGGAATAATTTAACCTGAAGTGAACCACAGTTTAACTTTCTCATCTATGAAGAAATTCGCCAAGCACAATAGTACTGTTTTAAAGATAGCCAAACCTTGTTTAATCTGCTCTTTAGAGCTCCTGTTAAAGATTTAGTGAGCTAATTATTGGTACGCAAATAGGCTAGTAATTATAAATCAGGCTTATCTTTTAATTAAAACTGGCCCAGTATGATGTGTGTTCACCTGATAAAGTATTATGTGCTATTATAGATGGTTTCTAAGAAGAGTTCTTAACGGGTAGGGAAAAGTACGTTGATGAGATATCTTTAAACCCCTGTGGAGGGGCGCCTGGGTGGCTCAGTCAGTTAAGCGTCCAACTTCAGCCAGGTCACGATCTCGCAGTCCATGAGTTCGAGCCCCGCGTCGGTCTCTGGGCTGATGGCCCAGAGCCTGGAGCCTGTTTCCGATTCTGTGTCTCCCTCTCTCTCTGCCCCTCCCCCGTTCATGCTCTGTCTCTCTCTGTCCCCCCAAAAATAAATAAACGTTGAAAACAAAAAATAAAAAAAAAACAAACCCTGTGGTATTCTCAGTTTTGCTCCTAGATCCAGTTGAAGGATAATGAGATGGTTAGATTCTTGCTAGCTCACCTTCATGTACAAAGCATCCATCGGACGGCAATACATGGGGGCAAATCTTAAAGGTTTTATGGACATTCAAATCTATTCTTTACGTTACTAGCAAATACTTCTATTATATTCCTAATTAGGAATATTATCAATTTTGGGGAAATTCTAACAGATTTTGCCCCTAATCTTGGTGTGGGCTGAGTGCAGATAGCCATGATTCATTGGTAAATTTTTTTCAGACAGAGTCCATTGCTGGACATAAATCAGTTGCCTTTCCAGAGGATAATTTGCAAATGAAATGGCTTGGAGATAGAAAGTTTCAGTAGACATAGAACTTGCCCTCAAAAAGTATGTAATCTAAGAGCTGACAGGATATGCATTTAAGGAGAAATAGAGGCTGGGAGGCTTTAATAATCTGGAAACTAAAATGTTTGAGAAGAACGATTTTTCCCACAAATGTGTGACTGATGCTTTTCATATGGACATGTTTTAGTCTCTGCAAAAGGCTCTTGATACTCAGGGTGGTCACCGAGCCCAAGGAAGAATTCCCTTCTCTCTGAGCCTCAGTGTCTTGACCTATAAAAATACTTAGCCTGGTGTACCTAATGGCAAGGTTATGCAATGAGACTACACATGAAACATGTAGCACAGAGGTTGGCACAGAACGATGCTGAAATAAATGTGAGTTCTCATACAGTGCCTGTCTGAGTTGTGCAGGGCAGAAGATTGCTCCATGAGAGTCTTTGTCCAAAGTCTGCTCTCATTAGCGTCTGAGTAAGAAAAGCCTGGTCTACATCAGTGACTAGGTTTCTATCTCACCTGACCCAGAGGAGCCGGAGGCAAAGATGGTTTATCTACTTCTGAAACAAACTGTTGGTTTTTATATTATTGTTTCTGTTTTGTTTCGGGGGGTTTTGGCTACTCTATGTGAACATACGGATATCTGGAATTTCTGCAGGTTGAAATCTTTGCTTTCCATCTAGGGACAGTATGACACTTTTCAGGGGTGAATAGTAGGAACAAAGGATAGAAATGAGCAGCCGGGGCCATGCTCAGTTTTGTGTACCCAGGGTTGCTCTGAACTGATTGCTTTTATAATGTCTTCTCTCCTTTCATGTACCAGTTAGATACGGGGTTTTATTACTGTAGTTAGTCGATTCCCCCTAGCAACTTTTCTGCCCCAAAGAGTTCCCTATAGTTCATCCAAGAGCACAATCTTTGAAAAGTCACTTGGTTTCTCTGAACATGCACTTTGCTCATCAGTGCATGTACTTGCATATCTACATGTTAGGACCAACAAACCTTAGTCCAGTCATCCTGTGTCTTGATATTTGCTCTTTTACTCTGTGTGTGCTGACAGCCTATTTCTTAATTTCCTCATGATTTTTATAAGAATGAAACAAACCTCTTCATTAATGAGAGATAGGACTTACATGCAAATTCTTCCAGAGTAAGCAACACATGGAGTTAAGTTTGGATGAGCGTGCAAAAGTTGTTAGGTCCTTGCCTGAGAGCAGGGTCAGAGACGGAAGTGAGCCTTAGGAGAAAGAATGAGTCAACAACAAGATGGAAGAAGAGGCAAAGGCTGAGACGGCTTGATGAGAATTTTGGCCTTCTTCAGAATTTTGCCCAAGGCTAGTTGTAGGTTAATACTTCACAGCAAGAATATTGTCTGCCTGCTCGGTGCAAACACAAAACCTGCCCAAATAGCATCACTGCAGGAAACAGTTATGGATCGGATTGAAGGCTAGCAGACGTCAGGAGAGGCCCAGACCACATTCATTTTTCAGGACCTCAGTAATTTTAAAAGGAGAAGAAGGAAACGCTAAGCCAGGTCACCATAACCTCGTCTAAGTGACCGTGTTCAACAAGTTAATGGCTCTTGCACTGAGCCAGAAAGTTGTCAGTGTAGATTTGAGACCTCTACTAAGAATGGCCATGTGTCCAAGTGGTCCTCTTAGATTCCCCATCCCTGGTCCTGGCATAGATTGATACCTTTAGTGAGGGTTTGATTTATTCCCACATTCCCACGTCCCCATGTTTGAGATCGATTATCCTTACGTAATAGCAAAAGCTCATTACAGGTGTGTTCTCGACTTCTGTAACATCCACACACTGTTGACCTCTGGAAGACAATCCCCCAAAGCTGCTTCTGGAGCATTACATCAAAAAGCTGGCTACCTGTCCAGCTTAAAACGTGTCCTGATATTGGCCGAACTAATGGTATGAATCGACATATCCAGGCGAGGGTGTGAGAGAAGATGTGGTAAAACTGCAGTCCTGTTGCTCACTATTGGTCAGTGGGGCCCCAAATGGAATTGCTGTTGAATTATCTATACTGTGTTCAGTGGTGGGCATATGAAGAAGGGCTTAAAGCCGTCTACTGTGTTTGCTTCTATTCCTTAGCCCGTATTCCCCGTAGTGGAAACCTACTCACACTTTTATTTTAAATGCCCCCTTAGGTTAAACTGTGATGGGAATTTGTTAAAGAACAGAAGACATGGAGAAAATTATACCACTTAGATCATTCATGTTATTACTGTGTTCAGGAAGCAGTGTTATCACCTACAGTGATATGATAGAAGCTCCAGAGGGGAAGGTTTTCCTAGCGGTGTGTATTTGGATGTGAAAGTGTTCTAAATAAATCTATCTAAATTGTAGAATTAGCATGAATTTAATAAGCAAGACTTAGAGAAGAATAGCTTTGTATATAATAAAAATATTCTGCAATACAACTACGGTTGGCTAGGGCTGTTTTTACAGGCATTTGCAGGAGAAGGAGCTGATAATTGTAATAAGATGGGAAATTGAAGAGGAGAAAAGATACTTTGAAAGAGACCAGATGGGTAGGGGCAGAAAAGCCTCAAGGATCACTACACTGAGGAGGACTTCCAGGAGCAAGATGTGATTCGAGTGCGTGGTTTGTCTTATCTATTCTTCTACTGTATTTATTTAAAAATTGTTATGCTTACGTATTTCTTTTGAGAGTGAGAGCCCAAGGTGGGGGGAGAGAGCATAAGCTGCACCATCAGCACAGACCCTGATGCAAGGCTTGAACTCACAAACTACGAGATCATGACCTGAACCCAGATCAGGAGTCTGATGCTTAATTGACTGAGCCACCTAGGCGCCCCTATTATTCTACTTGACCTATCCTTAGTGTGGCGGAGAATGAACAGGAGGTGCTGAGAGCCAGAACTATGGTCAGTGCAGTGGCCTTAACCTTGCCAGGTCCATTGACCATGCTGATCTAACTGGGCATGCACTACTAAGTCCTGGATCACAAACATCTATTTGATTTTGGGTCTCCCCCAAATCATGAATGATGGATAATCAAGTACATGCATCTAGATACAAAACCCCTACTTACTGCCTTGCCAGGTATAGTCTATCTGTATACAGCCAGGTTGCTGTCTTTTTCACCCCACTTGTGGAATGCGTTAATCATTCCATTCCTTGGGGGACCTGGGTGGCTCAGTCAATTTAGTGTCTGACTCTTGATTTCAGCTCAGGTCATGATTTCACAGTTAGTGAGTTCAAGCCCTGCATCGCCGCTGACGGTGCAGAGCCTGCTTGGGATTTTCTGTCCGTCTGTCCCTTCCATATGCTCTCTCTCTCTGTCTCTCTCTCTCTCTGTCTCTCAAAATAAATAAGTAAACTTAAAAAAAATCATTCTATTCCTTGATGTGCTTTTAAATTTTGCAGTAGTGAGTGCTTTTAGTAATATAAGTAGGGTATTGTACTTTTTTGTGTTGTATTATGTTTAAATCCATCAACTGGGGTGCCTGGGTGCCTCAGTCAGTTAAGTGTCTGGCTTCAGCTCAGGTCATGATCTCGTGGTCCATGAGTTTGAGCTCTGCATCAGACTCTGTGCTGACAGCTCAGAGCCTGGAGCCTGCTTTGGAGTCTGTGTCTCCTCTCTGCACCTTCTCCATGTGTGCTTTCTCTCTCAAAAATAAACAAACATTAAAAAAATGAAAAAAAAAAAATAAATCTATCAACTAAGATTTAAAGTGCAGAAAAAATTTCCTCTTATAACAAATTGGCTCATGTATGTTTTTGATACATAGATGTGAAGTCATGTTTTCTTCATGGAGTTCTACTTGTCATATTAAAAATTAAAAAAAGAAATGATCATAATTTACTTGGTTGTATGAAATTACTTAATGACTCAGAGGAATCCAGAGTCCTTTCATGGCGTTGGAACCCTGGATGGCTGCTCTTTCAATTGGACAGGAAGTATACATCTCTAGGGATGCCTGGTAGATAAGCAATATTTCTCTTACACATATAAACACCAATAATTGTTCCCTTTCCTAATAATCTCTTCTATGACTTCAACTTAAGAAATATCTCTGCAAATGCTAGTTTTAGGAGAGAAAAGTATTCAACCCACACCTCAAGTGCCTATTATATGCTTGTGTGGGTCTGGTAAAATATGGTTCATATATTTAAAAAAAAAAAGCTAAGGGACACTTGGCTGGCTCAGACAGTAGTGCACGTGACTCTGGATCTTGGGGTTGTAGGTTCAAGCCCCCCACTGGGTGTAGAGATTACTGAAAAAAAATAAGAACTGGGCATGACATGCAAAAGATACTTTGGAGCCTGTATCAGGTAGAGGCCATTGTTTCCATCTTTCTTTGTCTGTGGAGCTTGTCAACTATGCATATTCCCAGGCCCCATTGATTCTGGTTCTGTATTTATGGTGTCGCTCTGGAATTTGTATTTTTACAGACATAACAGGTGATTATGATGCAGGTAGTACAGGAAACGCAGAGGGAATGATCTTAAACCTGTGCTTTTTGCCACGGTAGATAATTTTAAAAGTATTCAGGGCCAGACATTTGCACAAAAGCCGGGTCTAGGGTTATTTGCCAGCTAGTTGAGTTACAGCAATCAAACATGAGTGAATGGTATGGCAGATACAAGGACACAGAAGGGGAAAATGACCTAATGCTAAAGAACAATGGTAACGTTAGCATCCTTTGTGTGAGTTTTAAAGAGGAAAAACTGATCTGTTGAAATGGAATAATTATAGTGTTTACCTCATATGATTAAACAGGAGTTTATAGTAAAAATACTTCATAGTATTTCACGTAGCATCTGATAATAAGATGTTTAATAAATGCCATGTATTCTTAACACTTGGTTCTTATTTAAGCTATGCATTTCCTGTTTGTTGCTTTATTTTTAGTACGGTTAACCTGAAGGCTTGGTTTATCTTCCTGTCCTTTGAAGAACTAGGTTTTCTCCAAATCAAGAGAAAATAGCAGTTTCTGACTCCGTTATTGATTTTCAAAATAAAAAAGGTATTTTGATTAAAACAGAAGTTAGAGTTAAAAAAAAGGCTTACACACTTTTCCTAGTAGGGTTCAAAGCTGTAGAAGGTGGTGGAAATACTAGATCAGTCTCCACACAATTTGAAAGAGAACCTTAGAGAGGCTGAATGGTGAATGGCAAGAGATTGTTCCTTTGTTCTCTGGAAGATCACATACCTTTCTTTCTCTATAAAGAAGGAATATTAAAGGCAGAGTTAAATTAATTTTAATAGAAACGAATGTAACTTCTGAAGCATCCGGGTCGTCGAGTAAGGTCAGCCTTGTCAACCCTCTGTGACTAAATTACCATGATTAACATAAACACAGTAGAGCCTTCACGAACCCTTTGCTTTTATTCTAGCAACTTAATTCTCACAAGACTGAAAGGCCAAACCTTTAAAATGGTACTTTTATTCTATAATTAGGAGATTGAGTGTGCCAGAATTTGGGGAGGGAAGGAGGTGTGGGGCCTCTTTACAACCAGTATTAGTCTTTTATTTACTCTTCACCTCTTAATGTTGGAATTTAGATGTTTGACTGGGGTCACATTGTTCAAATCTTGCTTTGTACATAAGGGAAATGCCTTAGGATGCATGCTTTCCATTTCGGTAAAAATGTTCAGAATTCTGTAGGCTTCAGAGAAAGCCTGTGGCCTAGGACATCTTCCACCCATCCCCACAGCAAACTCACCACTAGTTTCCTTGGGAACGTTATATATAGCCACACAGCCTCTTTCTCTTCTGTCCAATAGGGCATGTTTTCGGAAATTAATTTGACCTCACAATGTCCGTTATGGGTTCCCATGTGAGGTACTGCCACTCACATTTCTTACTAAGTACAGAACTTACAAGGTACAGGTTCCTTTCTAGAAATAGGGTGAGGCCACGACCCACACCTGAGGGAATTAAGTAGAGGGTTAAATTCCTTTTCACATGAACTGAATTTCACATACATTACAAATGATGTCCCTCTCCAAGAAAGATGGATGGTAAGGCTCTCCCCTTGATTGTGTACGATAAAATCGATTATATTTTTTTCTGAGAGATCATTTCCAACATGGTAGTTCCAACAAAGCAATTTCCTGCAGTGATGAACACCAGCGTCCCAGACGCGTGAATGCCATATGGTGGACCCTGCTGCTGTTGTCAGGTGAACCACTAAAATTTACTTTCTATTTTGGGACGCAGATTTGATTAGGAAGTCTGATGATGAGTTTAAAATTCGGTTGACACAAGATGTTGATGAGAAAATATTCCCTAATGGAAAATTCCCCAAACAGGACTATAGGTTGCTTAGGTTTAATCCAGGTAAAGTGCTCCTGGATCATGACGGATCACAGCTGTCCTCAGCTAAGTCCTTATCCTGCCCTCCGGAAAAAGCAGAGTCTGGTTTTCACACTGCCTTGCCTGGCTTTAGGACCATGTTATTTCACAGTTTCGGCATTTACTAAATAGATGGCGTTTTCTTTAAAATTCACTCAGAATCACCTAAACTCATTAAATTCACCAAAAATAGTGAATTCCCGGTTTTGTTCATGGACTTTGATTTTGGACTCAGTTTTGAGTAAAATCAAGAAGCAACGGGAGGTAGTGGAAGCTTTACAATTTTGCTGGACAGATGGGATGTCTGACTGGTGACTGTTACCTCTCCTGAGGGTCACAGAAGGTGATGCTTCTTGCCTTTTCTCCCCCACCCCCCTTTCTAAAATTTGAGTGTAGTTGACCCCCAGTGTTAGATTAGTTTCAGGGGTACAACATAGTGATTGCACAGTATACATTATGCTATGCTCACCATAAGCATAGCTACCATCTGTCACCATACAACTTTATTACAGTACCGTTGACTGTATTGCCTTTGCTATGCCTTTTATTCCCACGACTTATTCCATAACTGGAAGCCTGTGTCTCTCTCTTTCACCCATTTTGCTGCCCCTTTGAACAACTGGCACACCCTATCAACTCTTCCATGTTCAGTCTGACTAGACCAGCCCAGTCTCTGTCACATTGGAGCCAAGCTAACTTTTCCTTCCACGCCACGTTGTGCTGCGCTAAAAGAAGTAAGGAAAATCGAAGTTGGGTACCTTATAGAAACTCCCATTTATCTAGTTCATCATTCTAACGCTGGAAATTTCTATCTGATGAAAGTTTAAACTGTCCTCTTAAAAATGTTTTTGAGCAAAAGTTAATTTTGAGAATCTAGGTTCTATGGCAGCCAGAGTGTCACTGGGGGAATAAAATAGATTAATTACCTTGACTTCGTAGAAGTAAATCCTCTGAAGTAAAACAAGCAAGCATCCCTTGCCTGTTGGGGTTTCAGAGTGAAGGAAGCAAATATTTTTAGGAGATTGGAGCAGCCAGGAGAAAGGGCTGATGATTCTGATATAGTGATGGATGCTAGGACATTTGAGTTTTATTTTCTTGGAAAATATTCTTAGAGATGGAATGAATATTATAAAATTGCTATTCTCTCTTCATGGTGGTATTGTCTCTTAATTTGACTGTTCTTTGGTAATAATTCCTTTATATCCTATATTGTAAAGACTAGTACCATAAAGATAATATCCTAAAGGAAATACAGCCTTAGATGTTTCCACAATGTAGAATGAATTGTGTTTTAAAAATAAATCTATGGCATACATTTGCAAACGATTATTGAATCTTGAAAGCCTTAGATGTGGACACATCTGAAATCTTGTTTGACAGGGGACCTTATTGAGTAATAATAAATGATGATGAGTTTGAACAAAAAACTAAATTGCCCATGTTCTTAGAGTGAAATTGTATTTTGTTTTCACTCCCCCTTTCATTATATTTATGTTTCCAGCTTTCTGGAGATCTGATTGACCTGTAACATTGTGGAATTTCAAGGTCTACAGCAAGTCGATTTGATACACATGTATGTTGCAAAATGATCGCTGTTGTCACATAAGCTACCGCCTCTATCCCATCCTGTGGTTACCGTTTCTTTTCCCTTCCTTTGATTTGCAATTGCCTTGATGTGTAACCTCCAACCAGATAGTTACTGTGTATTGAACTACTATGAGAAACATTCCGTTTATGCTACCTAAAACAGAGCGTGTTGAATTTATGTAGCCGCTTCTATTATATGCTCCTTTTTCTTGTATTTTCCATTGCAAATATGTATAACACAGGCATAAGAACTCCTGCTTGAAGTAGTCTTAGTCTTTTCAAATGCAATGATACCTGGTAAGTCACACTTCCCACATTGCCACGTTTGCCATTGTGTAAGTTTGTTGTGTTCTTTGTACAGTGTGGCTGTGCGATAAAAATCTTACTGAGAAGCAAATAAATTCCAAAAACTACCAAGTTGAATAATGCTTACACTTCTTCTAAGTTGAAGATCCTATCTTGGTTGAATATAAAACATCTGTTGGCAAAGGCAGGTTCATTAGAAGCTTTTTTGTTTTAAACTACCCTTTCGATTGTTTGAAAATACAGTCTTTCTGTAGCCTAAGGAAAGTAAGGCAAACAAAATGAAAACCTCATAAAAGTCAATGTAGGATAACCTTTTATGACACTTCTATGTGATTAAAAACCAAGCCTCAGTGTGCTAGTCCCAAAGTCAGAGGAAGCAAGGCTAAAAATCTAAACACTCGGTGAAGATTGGGGTCTGGGTTGAATAACTTCTGGGATATTTAAACGATGAGTTGCATCTTCTTGCAATTGAGTATTTGTGGGAAAAGTTAGATTTTCCTAATGCATGAATGACAAGAATCGTGTGTGTGTGTGTGTGTGTGTGTGTGTGTGTGTGTGTGTGTGTGTGAAAATTTGAGTGAAAATTTGGGCATTCAAAGTGTTCGAGAAGTATTTTTCTTTGCATGCCGTAAAATCACTGATTGCTTTTCATATCTTCTCCTGGCTTAGATTTTTAAGGCCAATTCTACTCACATACTTTACCATTTGATGGTTTTGATTTCCATGTCAAAAGCCAATCAGATTCCTCCCTCACCTGACTTGTATGGCTTCTCAGATGCGCTTTACCAGCAATGCAGCCCTGAATACAACTAGTGCTGTCTTGTTTCAGAGGTCTCTGTCCGGTCCTCTCTGTCTCTGACACTGCCCTCTGGGCCTGCGACCACAGAGATCAGTCATCACTCCAGCCTGTCTGTGGCATCTTCATCACTGACTGCCTTCCAGCTCATCACACGCCTGCCTTTCTTTAGCCTCCAGTCTTCATTATATTAGAGATTTATTTTTCCACCCACAGTTCCCTTGTCCTGTGATCTGCCTCATAGTTTCCCCATATGCACTGCTAACACTTAAACTGTCTCAGCTAGTGTTCTCAGCTCTTCTCCTCAGCTGCTAGGCTCAGCTGCTAGGCTCCATGGGGGAGAAGCATAGAATCACACACGCTGAGGCCATCCACGTTCACACCAATTTAGTTTGGTGATGAATGTCGCCCCACAGCCCATTGACTTCTCTCTTGTGCAAGCCTAAACTAACTCTCCCAGAGGCTGCTTGGTACCTCTCTTCTCTGACTCTCAGTCCTGCTTTCCCTCACTTGCACGTTCATGGCAAAGATTGTTTCACTCTGGCAGGAGATGCTCTGCCTCTTTGGTCACGTTCACCTCCATCTGTCGCTTCCTTCCTGTCAGCGCTCTTCTCCCCAACCCTCAGGTCTCCGGAACTCGCCTGCCTGCCGTTCTCCTGTGACTGCTCCCGGCCTTTCGGGGCCCTCCTTGGCTCCCAATAGCCCCAGCTCCTCCTCTGCCAGTTTTACAAGGACTAGCTCTCTAGAACGTGTGGTCCTCACCTGATGGCTCGGTTACCTCCAGCAGTAACATCTTTTTATGCCTCTTGACTCTGGCTGCTAACCTTGCTGAACCCCGATTCTGTCCAATAGTCCTGCACTCTCTTCTCTTACCTGATGGCTGCTTGTCCACTCTTCAGATTCTAAAGAGTGTTTTTAAAAAGTTTATCCTTGATAGTTTTCCCTCCCAGTTTTTTGGCACTCCCCAATTTTTTTTGTTTCTTTGTTTTCCCCCTCCCCTCCCCTTTCTGAGAGAGAGGGAGAGAGATCATCTTAAGCAGGCTCCATGATCAGCACAGAGCTGACCCATGACCCTGGGATCATGACTTGAGCCAAAATCAAGAGTCAGTCGCTAAACCAACTGAGCCACCCAGGTGCCCTGGCAAGTACATTTTCATTTCATCTATATTTTCACGATGCCCCCAAATGTACATCAACACAAATCTTTCTCCAAAATTACAGTACCATTTTCAAAGACCTTACTTGATGTTTCAATTTAAGTTTCCTACAATGTTTTGCATTTTTGCTTGTCTGTGATTTAATTAGTTACACTTGCCCAAGACCTTTCTCCTTTGGCATTCCTTCCTCAGATGCTTTTTAATTTCCAAATTTATTTTAATTTTTGAGGAAGAAATTCAACCCGATAGAAACATACTCTTTTGGTCTGGTGCTAAAATAATCACATGCAAAGTCAGTTAACACTTTCCCAGATTTTGAAATATTTTCTTTCATAGAAGGTATGTTGTATTGCAGATGATTACTGAGATCTGGTTTATCTTGGAGTGCAGTGAGTGTGGTATGACTTTATTTTTAGCAATTTCTAATGCAAACCAATGCCCAGATCTGGTCAATTATTTGCTAATCAAACTTGTTGTCTTTTTACAAGTAAAATAAGAATAGTAATTTGAAGAAATAAATTGGTCTTCCTAGGCAGTACATCTAAAAACAAATTAAAAGTTGACTCAAGCTATCCTGCAGCCATTTCAATATCATTCTTACCTTAGACTAAGGTAGAAAAAAACGTTTGGGTGATTTGTGATGTGCTGGCCTCCGAAGGATCTTTACTGGCAGGTAGTGATCTGTCTCCCGCAGCCACCCCCCCCCGCCCCCACCCATGGAATTTCCCACAAAGAAACCACCTCCATCAATACACAGCTCACCTCCGCTCAGTCTTCTTCCAAATGCAGGGGCTGTCCATCCCAGCTACATTTTTAGAAAAGAGCGCTTGTGCAAAGTACAACTTGTTTCTCTCTTCACCACCAAATAGAAGACTTAGGATGTAAATGTACTCCCTTTTCGTATGTGTTCTGTGGGGGAGGAAAAAGTTTTCCTCCAGCCTCTTAGGCTCCCTGGCTGCTTCTGAAAACTAAACTGGGCAGACTGTCAACAAGAGAAAAGCTTACAAATGGATTTAATAGAAGTTGTACTTGATACGGAACCTTCACAAGAAAGTGAAGTCCTGAAGAAATAGTTGAACCTAAGTGTTCTTAAATTTTTTTCTTTTAGTGTTTATTTTTGAGATAGAAACAGCATGAGCAGGGGAGGGGCAGAGAGAGAGGGAGACACAGAATCCCAAGCAGGCTCCAGGCTCCTAGTTGTCAGCACAGAGCCCGATGTGGGGCTCAAACTCACAAGCCATGAGATCATGACCTGAGTCAAAGTCGAAGGCTTAACTGAGCCACCCAGGCACCCCTAAACCTAAGTATTTGTTAATGCTAGGTTTGATGAAGAGTGTGTAGCCACATAGAAGTATTTTAGGTCAGGGGCGCCTGGATGGTTCAGTTGGTTGGTCAAGCGTCTGACTCTTGGTATTGACTCAGGTCAAGATCTCATGGTTTGTGAGTTTGAGTCCCTTGTCAGGCTCTGTGCTAACAGCACGGAGCCTGTTTGGGGTTCGTTCTCTCTCTCTCTCTCTCTCTCTCTCTCCCCCTCCCCCACTCTTAAACATTTAAAATAAAAAGAAGTATCATAGGTCAAAGAATGTGAGGTAAGTATGATACCTCACATGAGGATTTTGTGTCCTGTTCGAGGGGAGACGTTGTATCAGTGACCTGTCTGCTTCTGCTCTTTTCTCAGACCCCTTCAGCTAAAAGTACCCCATATGCTAAGGTGCATATCTTAAGATAGCATGTCCTGAACTCCATCGATTCAAAATACACCTCATTTATTACTTGTTTCTCTAGTTGTCCATATTATTCTGTAATTAGGAAAGGTTATATTCTTTAAAGTTTTTTTAATATGTATTTATGAGAGATCATGAGTCGGGGAGGGGCAGAGAGAATGAGGGAGACACAGAATCCGAAGCAGGATCTGGGGTCCGAGCTGTCAGCACAGAGCTCTATATGGGGCTCAAACTCAAGAACCGTGAGATCATGACCTGAACCAAAGTCGACACTTAACCAACTGAGCCACCCAGGTGCCCCAGGAAAAGTTACTTATAATGCTTTACTGGGGAATATGGGTGTTTGGTACAGGAGGATTTTTTTTTTTTTCAATTGAACAGTGCGTGCTGAAGTTCGGAGAGTCTGGGGCAATGTTAAATGCATGAGAAAGAGGTAGAAATATTGAAGGCATAGAAGAAAGACCAAGGTAAACGATAAATACACCGCCTCCGTGTATTCCCAGAACATGGGAAGTTCCAATAGGAGGCTGGGTGATGGGCCTGGAGGAAAAGGAAAGAAACATGTCAAGTTAGGGATTCATAAAGTGTGCTTGGAGAAGGGTGTGCTCTCCTTCTCCAGTTATACTATAAAACATTGAGGAAAGTCTGTGCTGCTCACTAATCCTTTTCAGTGTGAGTAGATTTCTTTCTGGGAAACTTAAAGAATCCTACCTACTGACAGCACTCATAAAGGATGCCTGGTCTCTGTTGCACATGACGGTGTTACCATTCACTTCTCCTCAAATGGCCTGTGGAGCTGTGTTTTTTTATTCATACTCAGCAGCAGCATATGTTCATGGTGCATATTGGTGTTCAAGGCACTGTGGAAAATGCAGTTCTGAGAGGATGCACGTAAAGGCTAGCTAAGAAGAGAGAACAAAAAGTTAGAAAGTCAAGTAGAACATCATGGACAAGTGGGTGGTTCAGTCTGAAGATTTTCCAAGGAGGGGCAGATATTGTGGTTTAGGATGGGGTGAATGCCCTACTAGCTGTCATGGTGTTTTTACTCATGCCCATTTACTTGTTACAAAATGCGTTTGCCCTTAAGATATCTCTATGTACCAGGTATGGTATCCTTGCCACCATTTTTAATTTTGAGTTTCTTATGCTGCACCCTGAATCAGTCCATTTCTGTGAAGTGAGAAGCAGTCTATTTAGATAATCTGTTTAGAAAATTCCTTCATGTACATCACATTCAGTAAATCTGGGTTACAATGAGGAAACTTGGATTGTTTTTCTCTGAGGCCTCCTAATTAAATATATGACTCACTATTTGGTGGCAAGGGTCCTTTAAGCATGCCAATGATGAAATTATTAAAGGCATTTATTGTATTTCTTTTTTTCCTTTTCTAAGTTCCTGTACAGGAATAAGATCTTTCCTATTCCCTCTTCCCTTTCTCTTTCCCAGCCAATTTCTGTATGGCTAAATTCTACTTTTTAACTCTATCCAGGAGCTTTTAAGAGTCCAGGAGTGATTTCCTCCAAAAGCCTTTTGTGGCCCCAAACTAGTCTCAGATGCTGAAACTGCCACATCGCAGAGTTCCAGAGAATACCGCTTCCACTGTATGTGAATGGCACCTCCTGGATTTGTGCAGTTCACAGCCTGAGCAGCAGTATATATCACCCTTGGGTACTTGTCCCAGATAGCCCAAAGTTTTCCTCCACTTCAGTACTGTTTGTATTTTTGTCTCTATCCCCTAACACATTGTATTTTTAGAGACAGAAACTATGACTTAATTCCTGGCCCATAGTAAGTACAGAGTAAAGGCTCATTTTATTAATGAAAAAGAAATGAAGCTGAATAGAACTTCTTTGCAAGATTAATACCCCAAGATGAAAGAGCTCGGCTTAACTCAGAGTGTTGCAGCATATCCTAACTCATTTTGACTCTTGATCCAAAATATTGGAGTTTCCATTTCTTCAGCCTTAGACACTTCTGACCCTCTCAGCTTCTACCCCTTTATCTTTGCATTTTCTGTCTCCTGTAACCTTGCGCATTGGCCATTATCACCTTATCCCCCAACTCGTTAATTTAATGGAAAGAATATTAGGAAACATTTTCAAAAGCCGACCACCTTGAGTTTTCCCTCCGGGGCCTGTTCCCTCTTATTTCTGTTGTGTACCTCCCCCCATTCTCTTCCGTAGCTGCCACCCAAAATAAGAAAATCAGCGATGAAGGTTGAGTTTGGATTCTTGCATCACCATGTGATATATCTCTCTTCCCTGCCTTTTATCCCAATGGGAGAAAATGTCATAGCTTTAACAACATCAGTGAAAGAATCAAATGTTTTTTAATTGCAACTGAACATGTGAATAGGGGACTTGCTTCTGAATATTTTTTTTTCCCCCTTTCTATCCATAGTTTTCAGTTGGCGCCCTGATCCACCCTTGATCTGTATGCATGGCCACGTTCTGCACATCATTTGTCTGTTGCATATCAGTAACGTTCCCCTACATACTCTTCCTGTCCAAGGCTGCATCTCCCAATCTCCTCTTACACTGAATAAATTGTGGGGCTCCTGTTTCCTGCCATTGGTGAACATGAAGAGCAAGCCTTGCAAACTGGAGGCTTGAAGGTCACATAAGACTCGCAGATCTGTTTTATTTGGACAGCACACTACTTGAAAAAGTTATTCTTTAGTCAATACATGAAAACTGGAAATTTCCATGTAAAAGTTAAGCATTCTAGGTTTTCTTTAAAAAAAATCAGACTGGGGCATGTGGGTGGTTCAGTCGGTTGAGTGCCCGAATTTGGCTGAGGTCATGATCTCGCGGTTTGTGAATTCAAGCCCCACATTAGGCTCTGTGCTGACACCTTGGAGCCAGGAGCCTGCTTCAGATTCTTTGTCTCCCTCTCTCTCTGTCCCCCCACTGCTCACTGCTCGCATTCTCTCTCTCTCTCTCTCTCTCTCTCTCTCTCTCTCTCTCTGTCAAAAAATAATTATTTTAAATAAAAATAAAAAAATCAGACGGCCCATTCTACAGTGTAGAAATCAAGAAGGACTTAGTAGCAGTTCTTCACGTGTACATGTATTCATTTCCCATAGACCACAGTCCTCACTATCCCCTATTGTGTCCCAGATGTGGAAAAGCCCAGTGAATGCTACCATTCATCTCTACTCTTTCATTGTATTCTCTTGTGGTGGGTAAATAGTTCCTTTGTCAGTTATAGGAAAATGAGAGATGTCTGGGGAGTGCAGCTAATTTCAAGCAAAAACTAGAAACTGGCTTCTTTCTTTGTGTCATCGAAGCATGTTCTTATACATCAGATGCAAACAAAAAGTGTGCCTGGAGCTTGAACCAGACATCATCTCTCATTTAAGACCGTTTCTTGTAGACATGGAAGTATGTGATCATTGAAAAATAGGAAGAGTGATCTTATTGTTGAAATAATCCCAACATCCCAGGAAGTAACTCCTTGCCAGTGGCACAGGGTAATCCATGTGGGAAAGAAGGTCAAGGTGTGAAAAGTATTGGAGATACTGGGGTTACACATAATGGTGAAGTGAGGCTCTCACTAAACCCCCCTGCAACTCCAGTTGTTCATGCACTAGTCACTGCACCCTTACCCCCTCCACCCAAGTGGAATGGGGGGGCTGCATTGAGAGGATGGATAGCATAAGATCCGTCCTGATTTCCTTCCTGATACTAAGATGTACAAATGAGTGAAAAATAGACCACAAGGAGAGACAGCAGATAAGTAGCCTCTTCAGAGTCAGTGTAGGCCATATGCCATTTGGAAACAGAAACGTCTGGTGGCTTCAAAGCCAGACAAATAATATCGCTAAAGAGAGTACAGTGATGGGTGGTATGTCTTAATTTGGTTTCCTTGCTTATTAAAGTAACGTTTTTGGCAATCCATTTTTGTAATCTCTGTAAGATGATAATAACAGTTTTTCCTCTAAATGAAGTATGTCATAGTGCACTTATTTTCAGCTTCAGCAAAAACAATTCCTTTGTCTATTTGTCATGGTATTATCTAGCTGCTGGTAAGATAACTGTGTACCTAATAAAAACTATTGTTTTATTTCCTTTATTCTCCCACATCCTGCCCTCCACTTACCCTTTCTAATTTCTCAATTTTTTTCTTGTGCATAATGCAACTAGAACACTGCTAGATTTTTTTTTTAATTACGTTGTCATGATTCCCTCCATAATAGGTTTATTGGGAAAGTCGGGTAAATCTCATAGCTCAATAGGGAAAACATTAAAAAAAACAAAAACTCGAGTTGTACAAGAGGTGACATTACTGGGGAGTTTTTAACTGGAACTTGAGCCATGAGTCTATGGTTCTTAGGATTCTGGAAACTGCTAGTTACATGCAATACGAGATTGTTGAATTTAAGAATGCATTGTTATTATGTGGAAAAGCAATCTCTACGAAGAATCAAAAATATGTCATGAGAGAAAGACTTGTGGGTTTGATTTTTGGGGTTTTTTGTTTTTGAAGAGGGAGTGCAGCACAGGAGATGTTTGGTTGTTTGGTTATATGGACAAAGTGGGTATTACTCTGGAAAGTTCACCCTTGTGTTTTTAAAGTCTTCTAGTATAAAATTGGAGGATACTAGAGGAAAATGACAATGAATTTTAAATAAAAGGTATATCCTTATATTTCTTAGTGGTCTTAAAGCCATAGGATGGAAATAATGTAAATAGATGGGGAAATTATCTATCTAAAGTAGGTCCAGCTAAAATGAAGATGTCTTTTTCAAAATTCCACTGCTTTTACTCCAGCCACAGACTACCAGCCCAAATGGTGTTTTAATCTTAAATTATAATATTTCACATATTTAACTTGATTCAAATTTTTGAAATTTTAGCTATAACAAATTATCCTTCCTTCCTTGACTGTTTTTGTTTGTGGACCAGTTGGTCTCTATATGTTGGAGACCAACTTCACTGATTCTTGCTAAGTATAAGAATGGAATAGTAAATGGCGTTTCTGAATCCCTTCTACCATTTACCTCATTTTTCTAACAAAATAAATTGAAATGGTATTGACAGTACCTGGGATATTTCCAGGTAATTTTCTATAATGTCTTTAATCAATTCCCAGTGAGTGGTTCCAGGTCATTTGTATGAGACTTCAGTCTGTGAAGCCCATTATTTTGCTTTGTCACTCCCTTAAATAGTCAATTTCCAAATGTTTTATGCTTGATGATATGGCTAAGTTTACTTTTAGATCATCAAAGATGTATTTAAGTTTCACTTTTTAGCCACTACATCGATGGCCCATCAGTCCTTTTAATTTTTGTCTTCAAGACCCTTTCAAAAGAAGATGCCAGCATAAAAGCATATTTTTATTTCTTTAGTCACAGCTTTCAACCTATTGTTTTCTGGTCCATTTTAACCAGATGCACTAACTCTAACTCTAACTCTCTGGTCACTTGGAGTTACTATAATTAGTCTAACCGTGTTGCAACTCCAAGGTCATGTCTGATTGAAAGTTCTCTTCCCTTTCTCCAGATAGGGGCTATGATCTTGGCCACTTGGACTTTGGTGAGAAGTGGGGTGGGTGGGTGGGGGGGTGTGTGGCTTCTAGATCCTCATTCCCTTTTCCCTTTCAAGGTCTACTCTTTTGGAAAGGAAGGGAGAGGAATAGTAGAAGCAGAGCTTACCGGAACTAGGCTGTTCGGTTTGTTGTTTTTGTTTTTGTTTCTCTCTAGCTCTGTATATGCTCTATGAGGGGAATGGTCTCTGTGTAGATGGTTTGCATTTGTAGGGGAAGGTCGTGGGAGGGTGGGTAGTGAGGGCTGTGTTCATCCCCCTGTTGGTGACTATAGTTGCTCACAACTACTGCAGAGGAGGATATCTAGAATCCTTTGAGTCCATCTGGAAGACTAGGTTTCCAGTTCCTTCTTGAGGATGGTACTTCCACACTTCTTGCTGCTCTTTCTCCGCCCCCCCCCCTTGTTCCTTCTTGTGGGGCTACAGAAATCATAGGAATTCTCTTCTGTGCCCCCATAATGGCGTCTGGGACTTTAGAAGGGGGCTGCCGCACCATTCTTCTTCACAAGTATTATGAGCTTAATCCTTTTAAGACCTGCTGACATACTTTGAAGGCCTTTCTGTCTTCTGATAGCTCCAGCCCAGAAATAGGTACCAGGTTCTGTCCTGTGTTTACCCCACATTCTGGGAGACAGGTGTCAACCTCCCCTAAGAACTTTCTCACTGTGCTCAATTCCAGCTCAGCATCAACCTGCCAGTTTCCCTCACAAACTGCTTGTTCACTGAGTCTCCTCCTCTCCTGAAAGGCTTGGCTCTGGAAACAAATGGTTCTTGCCTGTTAGGTTTGGGACAGGCATGGGTAGGGTACCCTCTCACCACAAAGAACGCAAACCCATGGAATTTAAGGCTGCCTTTGGAGCTCTTTATTCTTTGGTCTGGGGAATAGAGCGCAGAGAGAAAGGTTGGTGAGTGAGGAATCCTCCTGACTTGTTAGTACAGTTTTCTACACTTTCTGCATTTGCCACAGAGTCCCACTCTACGTGCTGTGAGAATGTTCGTGTGTATCTATGTTATGTGCATGATAGTTTCTCTCTCTTCCGTGAATTTCAAGCCACTTTGAGGCAGAAATCAAGTCTGGCAGCTTTTTTCCCATCCCTACTAACTACCACTGTAACAATAAAAATAAGAAAGATAATAGCAAACACTTGAATGGTGCTTACTGTAAGTCAGTCCCTGTCCTAAAAGCATTGTATGTATTTTAATGCATTTAATCATCACAAACCCCATGAGGTCACTATTATTGTTGCACTGTTGGCTTCTGAAACTAGATAAAATATTAAGTAACTTGCCTGAGGTAACACAGTTGAGAAGTGGTAAAGCTGGGGCTGGAACCCAGGCAGTCTCATTGTGAGGCTCATCTATACTGATTGTTCTTGTCATAAACATATGGTATCATTGTGAACAGGTGTTGTTGGTAAAGCTAATTAGACCCAGGGATAATTTGCTCAGTCTGATTTGGTATGTGAGAGAATACATTAAATTTTAATTTCAGTGGATTATTTTGTTTACAAGAAAAATCAGATTATTATTACCTATGCATGCAACTTCGTAAATTGTTGAGCTCAGTGAATAGGAAACTTTCTGGAATTAAGTATAAGCAGAAGGGTTACTCATGAAAGAATTGAGACTATTAAAGCAATTCCTTCCAAAGAGTCAAAGCAGTTATTTAGTGAGTAAGTATCCCTGGATGTATTAGATGTTCAAAAACAAAACCAAAAAGTTCAACACATATGGTTATCTGGTCTCAGATGCTATCTGGCACTCCTGGTTTTATTGACAGGAAGACAGAATTGAAAACAGTACATTTCATGGTTCCTGCTTTATATCATCTTAAAATCACAGGTGATCTCCTCCTAGCTTGAAACAGTTGCTTGTCTGACCTTGTCTCCTTTACTCCCCTTTTCATTTACCCTCTGTCTCCACCTCTGGCTCTCCTCTGCACCCACCCATGTCCCCTCCAATCCATCCACGGCACCAGTTGTGACGTATACTGCCTCTTCTCTCTTCCAGCTGGGGATTTGTTGGCTCTATCTCGTCCTCTGCCAGCTCCCTTCGGTTCTAACAATGGGTATCTGGGACCAATTGGACTCTCTTGACAGTGCTGTTAGGGAAGGAAAAAAAACTGGTCAATTAAAACACAGCATAAATTTTTTCCTGAGCTCTTAACCCTATCGCGTTTAATATGAACTTCTGCAAACCATTTCAAATTGTTACAAGCAACAAGTAAATTCAGTGAATGGGCTGTTGGGCAAATGGCTAGCTTTAAATAAAGTAGCCCTTCAGCCAGCTGATGAAATTGGGAATTACCTTTTTGGATGTTGGCCCTGAGGCTGTCCCGGTTCTTGCCTTCCTGCTTGTTGAGTTCATCCTTTGATGCCATGAGTTCTCCCAGCATGCTTTGCACTTCAGCGGGTTCTGGTCGGCATCTGTGACTTGAAGGAAGGAGTCCTGACTGGTACTTCTGAACCTTAGTTCAGCTAAGTCCTTGAGAGTTTCTTCTGGCAGTGACAGAAAAGCAGAAAACTCGGGTAGAAAACAGCACTCCTGCTTCCAGGCTTACGTGTGGCCTGTGTACCCATGTTGCTCATAATAGAAGCCTGATATTATAGATACACACCAGTAGAGTTAGGGTTCAGATCAGTGACTTGGTAACTTAGCTTAGTGATAGATTTTTGATTCTCTAATGAACAATGCTGACAATTCTCTACTACTTAAAATCTCCTTGGTTTCCAGAATCTTGCTTTCCACGATGTATGGTCTCTCTAGATGTTACCTCTGCCACCTTGATAAATCTCTCTTCAGACACTCAATCCCTTTAATAGTGTCTTTCTCTGGGATTGAGCCTTTGACCCTCTGCTTTCTTACATTTGTAAATGTACTTATCCAGGTCCCTGACTTCAATGGATGCATCTATCCTGATAATCCCCAAATTTAAATCTCTTCCTTTGGCCTCTCTACTGGTCTCCAGACACATGTACAGCTGTCTAATTGTTACCTCAGTTTGCTTATTTCACACACAATTCAAACTCACCATCACCCTTCTCCAAATTTTCCTCTCTGACATTGCCTGTCTGGTAAATGGTACCACTTTTACCCACCACACTGAGGCTTCTCGGTTAACCTTGTTCTATCCATTCAGCCACCAAATCTTATTCCCATTCCTAAATCAATCTCAACCAATGTGTCTCACCCTTGCCCCTGCTCTGGTACAGATCTGCATCTCTTGTCGCTCATATCCTTCTCAATCTGTCTTTAAAGACACTGCTCTGATCATGTCGCTTCTCTGGGTAAAGTTTCTCATTAGATGACCATTTCCTTTTCAACAAAGAGTCATCTAATTAGCGTGAACATAAGGCCGTTGTAACCTGGCCCCTGTTGAGCTCTTTAACATTTATTCTTTCACTTTACTGCCTGTATACGTTTTTTTCAGAAGTAGCAAAAATGACATTTCCTAAATATGCCGGTTGTATTAATTCTTTGTGTCTGTTTGTAGGACCTATGTGAAGTATCACCTTCCCAAGGAAACTTTCTCTGATACCTCCCACTCCTGCAACCTAACATATATACTCCTCCTTTGGCTACAGGAAGGCTATATGCACATCTCTACCTTAGTGCTTGTCAAACCCTTCTGGAATAGTTTTTTTTTTCCCTGACTTTTACACTAAAGACCAAATTCTATTTACTTTATCTCCCCAAAACCTAGCCCAGTAAGTATTAAATGAATGATTAATATATAAATGAATGAAACATAATAAATGAGAAAATTAAGATACAGGCAAAACATTTGAGTTAAAAAATTCAAATGATTCCTCTGAACAATTCCATTTATGTACTTTGATTTCTATTTTCAAACTCTATTTTGCATATTTGGAGAGAAGTTGCATTCTTGCTAATTAAGTATTTCAGTTAATACTGTGGAAAGCTATTTGTGTTATATAAAGTATGCCTATTTTACTAAATAAGAATATAATAAAATACATAAGAATGGTAGTAGAAATGATTCAGTATACAGTGTTCTTCTGTCCTTTGTCCATTGTCATAACTGTCAGTTGTAATTGTATGCTAGATAAGAGAACAGTAGGTTACTAGAAAGTCAGAAGTATTATATTTTATTATGAACTAATCCTACTCTAATCCCCAAAGCAGCTATTTCCTTTTAATAAGGTGGTTTTAAAAGCTCTTCTGGCATCTGCATATACTTGGTAATATGAATATAGCAAGCCTTTAGGTATTTCACTCATCTCTGTGTGATGTTTTAAATTACTAAACATCTCCTTTTGAAATAATTTTCCTGGAGAGGTGGCGGGGTGGTTCAGTCGTTAAGCGTCCGACTTTGGATTTGTGCTCAGGTGGTGATCTCGCGGTTCATGAGTTTAAGCCCCACATCTGAGTCTCTGCTGACAGTTCAGAGCCTGGAACCTCCTTCTCTCTCTGCCCCTCCCCCATTCACGCACGCACGCTCTCTCTCTTTCTCAAAAATAAACAAATATTTAAAAAAATGAAAAAGTTTTCGTGGAATGCTGTATCTTCCTTAAAGTCTAAACCTTCCCCCCCAACCCCGCAAAAACAAAACAAAACAAACAAAAAACCCTACTTTTTCCCTAGAGTTTGATTCACCAGAGGCTCCCTTTTTCACCTCTTCCTTACTATGGTACTAGGTACTAAGATTCTCGGTGGCTGTGTATGGAGTCTGCATTATTGAAGCTGTTCCTTTTTAGTTTGACCACTGTAGAGGATTTCCAACCTTCCAAAGTCCCTAATGTATTCTCTGCAAAGCCAAGGTTAAATTCAAGAATGTAACACAATAGAGAACAGAAATTAGACTGTTTCTTCCTCGGGATTGTGGACTGCTTGACCACAAAGAGTCCTCTTTTAAAAAGAATTCACGTACTCATATACTCACAGATGTTAAAAACAGGTTCAGGGGGTCTTGTATCTCTAAAAGCATTTCATTGACGCTTTAGGGTCCATGGAACTCAGGTAGGTTAGCTATGGATTCAGGTTTGGTTATTTCTGTAGTAAAGGATGTTGTGTTGTGTTGGGCAGGGTAGAAGTTGAGGCCAAACCAGAGATAACCAGGAGGTGGAGAAGGGGTTGGATTTAGTGAGAGAAGTTGGAACTTCCTCCTAAGGAAACATTAAAACTAAATTGAAGCATATTTACAAAACTAAGACCAGTAAGTCAGAAAGTAAACTTGATAGGGAAGAGTGAAACATAATTTTACCTAAGTTTCAAGAGGAATATTGGCTTTCCAGAGTCACCTTATTGCTCAATAAATTGTCACCAAGTAGGAAACCTCATATTTCATCCGATCATCAGACGAAACTGATTTGCAATGAGTTGGGAGTAGTTAAGTACCATCATCTGCAAAGCATAATGCTTGCTTATGTCTAATATTTTGTCTAGTAATAATACACAACCACAAAGTTATGGCCAGTTCAATTTCACATGTATAACTGAATTGTGTTAGTTTTTGTTAGTTGAATATAGCAAGGCCTTTTCTTTGGTTGGGAAAGCATGTTTCTATATTAGGTATTAACAGTCTACTCTATGTCACAACTTTAAGATTGCATGTAATCTAGCTCAAGGTCTGATACTATCATGAGATTGGAATAAGAAAAGTTTATTACCATTCTTGAATGGCAAGTTGTATTAACCTCATTTAACCCAGTCAAGTGTTCTGTAGCACCAAATGCAGAAATTTTTTGACAATCTGTCCTCATGGTTTTTGCATAATTTAATTATTTCACTTTCAACAATCTGTCTATGTGCTCTTCAGCTTGGATTGTCCTTTGCTAAACTACTTGATTCCTCTGATTCACAAAAGAATGATAAAAACGTATTTAAACCCAATTCCTTTTATTACTGACCATCTGCACTCAAATGTGAAGTGTCATTAAATGTTAGGCTATCACAAGTCTATAGTTTTTGCTTCCTGTAGTACTTAAACACAATAACGATGGAGCAAAGCATCTTTAGACCAATAGACTGGCTGATCACTGAACTTGATCAGAGTTGTGACTTTCTGAAAAAAAAATACACATTGATGACAAAGGAGAATGACTTTGCTTTGACTGGCAGTTTTTAATTGATATCATTGTATCTAACAAGATGACTTAGTGCCGTTGGCTTAATTTCATTCTGCTCATACTGTGAAAGAGGCAAGAGTTGGATGAATGATGCATCTTGAGGTGATTGTAGGACAGACACTTGTAGAGATTAACATCTTTTGAAATTGATAGCTATAGCCTTTAAAAGTTTCTGAAATAAAAAGTCGTGGTTTTAAAGATGTTTAGATAGCATTATAGACACATTCATTGTAATTTGCATCTGATATATAGTTATGATACTTTGCAATTTGTTTAGGCAAAAATATTCTTTGCCATCAGAGCAGTAACATTTGTTAGCTCAGCAAACCAAAATGTTCCCTTGACATTGTGTAGGTGTTATGTTTTTTGTTGATAATGTACTGCTTTTCATCTTCTATTAATGTTTGGAAAATAAACCTAGAGTCTAAGAAAGTCATTAAGTATTCAGCATGGATCATTGCAGTCAGGGAAGCCCCTGCTCATGGATGTGTGTGGGAAGGAAGCAGACATGGAACATTTAAATATTTAATCAAGTATGCTTTATGGAAATTAGACTGGACTTGGACATGGTTAGGCACAATCTCATGAAAAGCTATCTATATCAATGGTTAGGATTTAAGTACTTTCAAGTGATTTCGTCTTGGAGAATGGTTGTCATGAAGATGCCCATTATTACATCAAGCTCTCATCATTTTTCTTTTGAAAGCAATTTGGAATGCATTCACAACTGACCTTGAGCATTTTTTCATGAAAATCTGCAAATCTTCAAGAGGGTAAAATTTTCCCTATCCCATGTTAAAAATAAATGTACAAGTCTCTTAAGGATCCTGCAGAATGCTAATAGCAAGTTTTCCTAAGTATGGTGATGAGTAATTTAGAAATAAAACTACATTTTTGTCTTACTCATGATTTGAAAGGCATTTAAGAAAATAATTACACAGTATTACATGGGTAGCAACCTAATCACAATTAGTTCTTTTTTAAAGCATTTAAATGTGAATCCTGAAAACCAGGAATTATATTTGGGTTTTTTTTTTTTGAGTACATAAAAAGACTAGGTTGTTCACTTAATTATAATAATCATAGTTGTTACTTATCATTTACTATGTACTTGGTGCAGTGATAAGTGCTGTATATACATCAGCTAATGAAGAATGATGTAGACGCTGGTGGTATACTCATAATTAGTACAGAGAAACAAAGACTTAAAGAATTCAGTGACTTGCCCAAGTCTCAATAACTGATGAGAATATTCAAACCAGGAATGATCTGACTCCAGAACCCACATTCTCAACCAGCACACATACTAGGGTCTTTCTTAAACTCCCAAGGTACCTGAACTAACAAAAGTCAACCTAGGGTTGACATTAGAGTGAGGGACCCCAAAACACAGTCTGGTTGCTAGAATAAGGCAATTTTCAGATTAATTTAGAATGATGGCTTTCAGTTCTCATTGCATATTAGAATCATCGAGGGAATTTTAAAATATACTGAGGTTCTGATCCAATTGATCTTGGGTGGGGCCTGGGCACTGGTATTTTTTACTTGCTCTGTAATTGATGTTAATGTGTAGCCATTTAGAGACGCATTTATTTAGAGCAACCTATGTCTTTCAGGATGCCAGAATTCGGTGGAAATACTTCAAGTTTGTTTCAAGTTTGATTTTTAATACATGTGAACTATTAAATAGGTAAAATAATATAAAATATACATTGATATATGTATTAGGTATAAAGGTTTAATCTCAGACTGAATCAAGCTCACTCTAACCTCAGGGTCTTTGCAATTGGCTTACAATACTTAGAAGCTTTACCTGGATGGTTTCCTCTCTTGATTAAGGTTTCTACTCTAATGTTCCTTCAGAGAGAGATGGCCTATGAATATCCTCCAAAATAACTCTGTCCAAATTGTTTATCACATTAAAATTTTTTTCTTTAAATGCTTGTAATTGTCTGAAATAATATTTTTACTTGTTTAGTGTTGGTATCCTTGAAAAAAATGTGAGCAGAGATCTTGTCTGTTTTATCTTAGCATGTGTATATCCCTAGCAGTGAGGAGTGGAGTTGGGAACGTAATAAGCACTCAATAAATGCCTCTTGAATGAATGAATGGACAGCAAACATTTAGGACAGATTTTTGGTCAGTGCATCTGTTTATAAACTAAACTTGCTGTCCTCACTTTGAACACACATTCTATGTATCATTTTCTACATAATTGGAAAGAGAATACAGCTGCTGCACAAATAGAGGTGTTCTGTGTTCAGTTTAAAATGAAGGTTATTTGATAAAGCCTTTGCATGGTGACTCATTTGAGGATAATACTGTATCTGGAAAATATTAGTTAGGTTTTCAGTAAAATAACTCCTGTAGTGTGTAACAAGGCTAAGTTTTTAGAGTATCCGGCAACATAAAAAAAAATAATAGAAGATAATGCTTTTTGGATGGGTGTGTATCATTAGTAACAGTAGATAGAATTGTGTAGCTTATACCAGCTTGAAGGGAACTTGGGTTTTGAATTCTAGACCATATCATTATTTCCTTTGGTGGCAGTGCTTTCCAACCTTGGCACAATATTCTTTGGACAAAGTAAAACTGGTTGGGAAAGATTCCTTTTCTAGGGATAAGAAGCCGAACAATATGGAGTAATGAAAATCTCTCCTAGAAGGGGGATTAGCTTTTGTCTGCTTATCCATAATGGCAGTTTCTAGAAAATGCCCAAGCCAAGTAAAGATTCCTAGAATAATATAAAGGAAAGCTCACCTCTTGAGTAAAATTGGCTTGGTGCTTATCGTGTGTAGGGGGAAGCATTCTTTAGTTAGATTATTTTAAAAGACGGTGCAGACAGTTGAGTTTCATTCCATGCAAATGTATTTTGATCTGTGATTAACTGAAGTTTGTTGGCTTGCAAAATGACCGTGGACTCAAGGCATCTTTAAGTATGAGGAAGCCTTACATATCCTTTAGCTCAATCACTTCATTTTATTTTATTTTATTTTATTTTATTTTATTTTATTTTTTAAATTTAAATCCAAGTTACTTAACATCCAGTATAATAATGATTTCAGGAATAGAATCCACTGATTCATCGCTTACATATAATACCTAGTGCTCATCCCAACAAGTGCCCTCTTTAATGCCCATTGCCCGTTTAGCCCATCCCTCCACCCAACACCCTGCCAGAAACCCTCAATTTGTTCTCTGTACTTAAGAGTCTCTTAAATCTGTCTGCCTCTGTTTTTATATTATTTTTGCTTCCCTTAGGTTCATCTGTTTTGTATATTCAACTCCGCATATGAGTGAAAGCATATTGTATTTGTCTTTCTAATTTCTGTTAGCATATTACACTCTAGTTCCATCCACATTGTTGTAAATGGCAAGATTTCATTCTTTATGATTGCCCAGTAATACTTGATTGTATGTATACACAACATCTTCTTTATCCATTCATCCATCAATGGATATTTGGGCTCTTTCCATACTTAGGCTATTGTCGATAGTGCTGATATAAACATTGGGGTGCACGTGCCTCTTCTAATCAGCACTCCTGTACTTTTGTATAACTACCTAATTCAATTACTTCATTTTAGATCAAAGAAACTGGGGTCCAGGAAGAAGTGAATCTCAAACTATGGCTTCCCTTGGTGATTGCAGTGTAGCATGTCCCCTGCCTTCTGAGCTAATGCACTGGATGGCTCACTCTGTGTCTTTTGGTGTTTATTCTAGGAGAATCGTTTTTGCATCGTACTTATAAATCCTGAAAATGATAAGTGTATATGTATATTATGAATGTGAAATATCCCTGGATAAGAAATCTAAAGCATATGCAGGTATTTGAAGTGACAGTTGGAAACTTGTTTTTCTGCAAGTATACTTAAAATAGAATTACATTTCTTTGGAGAACTCCAGGATGATAAACTCTAAAGTTGTGTGCTGTTCAAGGTTTGAGCTTTGCCTCTGCCTCTCCATATAGGGTCTCTCTCACAGTTCAAATAGATTTACTCCTGATGTTTTAAAATCAGCCTTCTGTATAAACATGGCTATATACACCTCAAATTACAATACATTAAAGGAATTTGTAAGGAAATGCCCTAAATTAGATTGTGTGGCAAGTAAATGAGGTTGGTAAAGTACAAGACAAAAGGAAAGTGCTCTCTACACTTGATGGATCACATTGGGAAGTCTAGAATTGCTCCTTAGGGGAGGTGTTGTAGTGAAAAAGTACGGAGTTCAAAATCTGGTTACCCAGGGTGCAAGTCTGTCATCCAGTGCTTCTAGTCAGAGCCCTATGGTAAGTGGCAGGACATCCCTGGTCCTCTTTGGGCTCAGCTGCGACATTACTTTGAGTTACATGTATTCTAGAGTCAGCAGGGGTGTGTCCCAAGGCACCAAACTTAAAGGAGTACAAACACTTAAAAAAATTAAAATCTTTAATGACACCGTATAAAATGGTGTAACGTTTATATATTGATAGCATATATGCTGAGCTTGGCACCTAGTTAGCAAGAAAGAGTAATTAAAATAGGAAGCTGCTATGTGACAAGCGTGGTTACTCATACCTACAAGCATCCAGACACATTACCACGATGATCTAATGAATGATACAGCTTTCCCTGGGCTCAGTGTTGCCAGTGACTGCTCTGAGGATGCCAGCCTCAGGGTGTTACGGAGATTCCAGGAGACAGCACCAAAATGCTGCTAGGACCGTATAAATGATAGGCGTTGGTCATTATGACAATTTGGGGCTGCGTCTCCATTCTCCAGATTTAACATCATACTGACTATTTGATTGGCCTGCTATCTCTCCTACCAGACTTTCTGCAGGATAGGCCACGGTTATTACTCCTGTCTACCAAGCCCCATGCCTGATAAGGAATGGGTCCTTTCTAAACTGTTGAAATGAAAGTATGTCATCGCCCAATAGTTACCTAATTGAAGATCTTGTTATCATTTTGAAAGTTTGAATCTCTGTCCTAATAGGATAATGAGCTAATAAAGGAGAATTGAGTACTGATTCTATTGGCCAAAGGCTTGAACCTTCTTGGGCAGTAATGGGCCAGGCAGAGCCAGTGGTGATCAATCACTCCAGTATTAGGACAGACTGTGTATACATAATATCTTTTACTGGCTTTGCATTCTGTATTTCAGTTCATTTGAAAAATTCTGGGTTGAAATTCATAAAAACCAAACTCTCCCTTATTTATATTATTCTTATTGGACATTAATGATCCAGTTTAATGGAAAATAAAACTTATTTTTTGGTTAAAGCTGTATTTTCTTTTCCATTTAGAGATTTCCTTGAGGTTTAAATCTGTCAATAATGATGATTTACTCAAATACAATAAGAGTAAAGAAATTTCTCTGGTCGTTAAGTCCTTAGAAGCAAAGTGCAAAGCCATCAACATGCAGCACCTTTCTTGAGAATACACAACATAGATCCTCTAAAGTGCCTTCGTTTCTGGTGGTGGCCTTGACTTGAAAAATAAATTGTCAAGATAGTAATGCAGTAAATTTCAGAATCATTTCTCTTAGAGTTTATAACAGCAAGTTGAAGGTGATAAAATTCTTAACAACAAGGAGTTTACAGTTGTGTATGTGATTAAGGACATGCACTTCTGGTTATTTATAACATGCATCAAGATTTTAAAAACTCTCATGATCATAAAATCAGCTATGACATATAAATTGATTGAAAAACAAGCCATAGTTCTAACACCTCTTCTGACGGGAAAGACCAATCTATCAGAGTGCGGTTTTTGTAATGTACATTTTTCACTCGTTGATGGCAGATATTGAAGTAAAAAACAGAGCCTTCACACAAGAGCTTGGCAAAGGTTTTTGCAGTAATGGAAACACGAAAGACTCACTGTTAGCTACCTGTGTGTGTGTGTGTTTTTTAACTTGGAGCTCCTTTTTAAGGGCTACCAAATATCCTTTTATTTTGATTTATGTAATGTAGTTAACCATTCTCCTATGGATAGAAATTTATGCTGTTCAGAACCTTTTGCCATTATAAATAATGATGCAAAGCATATCTGTGCGCGTGCCATTGAGCTAATGGGTGAGTACTACGCAGAATAAATTCTTGGGTAAAACTGCTGGGGCCTAAGGTGTGGACATTTTTAAAATTTTTGACAAAAATGGCTAAGAAATCTTGTTGGAAGATTTCTATATGTCCACTCCCACTGGAGTGTAGAAGATAATTCTTCACGTATGTATATCACACTTAGAGATCTTCACCAATCTCATAGAAGAAAAATGCTTTCTGTACACCTTTAATTTACACAGTTTTTTTTTTTTAAGTAAATATAAGAGCATTGAAGGTTATATCTGTTTCATTTTCTAGAAACTCTGCCTGTCTTCTCTGTCCACTTTATCGTAGGTAGTTGCTCGTCTTCTGATTTGTTGAAAATCTTTCCATATTGGAAAAAGATGCCTTTTTGATAGGATTTTGCAAATATTATTCTCCTGATTTACCATTTATATTAAGGCATTTTACTGATGGGCTTGATATGAAAAAAATTTTTTTTTACCTATTAATCTTTTCTCATTGCAAATATACAAATGCTTGTGCATGCACACACACTCTCTTAAATGTTTCTAGTGGTTTTATCCAGAGTTTTTGATACGAGCTACATATCTACCCTTATTTTTTTCCTGGATGGCTTCTTCAATAGTCGCAATGCCATTCATTCTGCTGGTTCAACATGCCTCATATGCCATAACCTAAGGTCCCATGTGTGTTTGGATTTTTGTCTAAACTCCATTCATTGATCTATATTTTTGTGCAAGAGAACCACAATATTTGAATAGCAATAGACTTAAAATAAGACTAGTTTTCACTCTGTGTCCTTATCTTTATTAGAATTCTTTTCTAAAATTTCCCTTTTGTGCACATTTATTTTTCCATACAAATTAAATAAACAACTTGGTGTAGATCTAAACAAATATGTTACAGTTGTATTTAAGGTGTATTACCTTAATACACGTGCTATTGATGGGTGGTTGTATTGGGAGACTATTCATGGGATTTTGGCATGCATATTACACTGGCTCCATCTTAAATAGTTTAGAGGATTTTGTTTTCTTTTTCTGTGCTTTGGAACTATTTGAATAGTATTGGAGGTATTAGCACTTTGAATTTTAGTACAGTACTGGAGCTATTTAATTTTTACAGGTTTTTTTTTCACCTGGGAATTACCTAAGATTGTTGTTTTCTTCGAAGATATAAGGCAGTGGTTGGGGGGATAGGGTGAGGAGGAGAAATCACTCTCCTAGTGTTTCCTCAATTTCATTTTCACCAATTGTGATAATTATAGATTCTCTTGATCTAGGTCAGGGTTTTTTATAAAAGGCTTTATTTTTTGGAGCAGTTTTACATTTGCAACAAAATGGAGAGGAGGGTGTAGAGATTCCCCATATAATTCTCTGCCCTCACACATGATAGCCTCTCACTCATTATCGACATCACTCACCAGAATGGTACCTTCTTCTTCTTCTTCTTCTCCTTCTCCATAATAATAATAATAATAATAATAATAATTATTATTATTATTATTATTATTATTATTTTAGACCAGAGAGGAACCTACATTGGCACATTATAATCACTCAAAGTTCATAGTTCACTTAGGGTTCACTCTTGGTATTGTACATTTATTGGGTTTGGACACTGTATTAATACATATGTCCATCATTATAACATCAGAATATTTTCACTGCCCTGAATATCCTCTGTGCTCTGCCTCTTAGTGTCTCTCCTGCTCTAGCTCACTTTTTGCAAATTATATTTTTCTGGTTAACTATAGATTTCATGCAGAGTTTCACGTTTATTTTCAAGTGGCTGAGAAAGATAGCAGTCTATTTCTTTTATCTCAAGTTCTTGAGATTATTTCCTTTCACCTTGCATATGTATGTGCCTCCCATTTTTTTCTTGGTTGTGTTTGTTGCTTGCTTATTCTATTTTTTTAAGAAAAGGATCTCTTGTATTTTAAAATTCTTCAACAGCTCTGCATTCTAACTTTCTGCTTTTCATTTCTCTTTACCATTTCTTTTTGCATTGCTTAATTTCATTTTGTTGCTGTTTCTCAAATTTCTTGTGTAAGATTGGGTATTTATCATTCATTAATTTTATTTTTTATGATTACACAAAAAGTTAAGACTGTACATTTTCTCCTAAATCTGACTTTAGTTATTTCTTAACATTTTTAACAGAACTTTTATTGTATGTAATTTCTAAGCATTCTCAAATTTTATATTTATTTCCTCTTTAACTTGTGTATCTGTACTGTTAAATTTTGCAGAGATTTACTGAATTTTTCTGCATGGCCTACCTACAAGTTAATTTTTTGTGGCTATTGCATCATTACTTCACAAGGAGTTATTGTCTTGTTTATAGTTGATAGAAATCTATATCAATTACCTTGTTAATCTTGTTCTTTAGGTATAAGGTGAGCCATGGTTATTTCCAGTCCATTTGCTCTTTTGTGAGCTGGAGAAAAAAAAATCCTCTATGTTGGGTATGATTCTATATATATCTCCTGTGTTTCCTATACTTCTTGCTTTATCAGTTGTAATTTTACACTATTTTATTCACAGATGTCACATCTGTTAAATCTTCAGTGGGTTAAACTCTGAATCATCATGGAATCATGGAATGCCTTGTTTTTGTTGAATGTTTTTGGCCCTGAATTGACCTGTCTCATGTTAATTAATAACCCTTAAATTCCTTTTATTTGCATTTCCTGGAAAACCTTTGGTCCCCCTTCCCTAATCACCTTGTTTTAAGTGAATCTCTTACATGTTTATGGGCTACATGTAGTTACTTTGCTTTCAAGTGACTACATTCTTTCAATGGATAAGGATATTCCTTTTATAATACACATTTGGCCTAATTCTGTCAACATTTTTTGTGCTCTGTGTGCTCGTATTTATTTAGACAAAATATATTGGCTCTCTTCTGTATGTGGTGTTTAAGTCGGTAGATTTCTACTTCCTTTGCCTTGCCTTCCCTCCTGTCTTTGCCTTCACAATTTTGGGTGATTATATTTTTATTAATATCTTTGAATATACTTCTATTTCTGTTATTAGCTATATATGATAACTTTTGAATCCCCAGTTCTAAAAAGAGAGACTATCAGTATATAATCCACTACCATTTCCTTCTCATTTAAGTTTTGGTAGTTTTATTACTTCTCCGTTTTACGGTTCTATTACCATAATGACCACAGGTTTGATTTTTTTTTTCTTTATACTAAAATTGGATGGCTTCAAAAGCTACTGCCACTTGCTGCTGTTCATTTTTCTCTTCTTCAGCTGAAATTTATCCTCAGACTTAAATTCGAAACTCCTTAAGAAAGCATTCTTGGGACAATGTCCTCTGAGTTGTTGTATATCAAAAAATACTGTGGCCTTCATGCTTAAACAGTTGCTTAGCTGGGTATAAAATTCTTGGTTCATGCTTTTCCTAAGACCTTTTCAGACATCACTCTACCATGTGTTAGTTGTATAATCTGCTCTGGAGAATTCTGTGAACAGTTGACAGAAGGACAAGAGAGATTTTTAAAAATCATAAAAATCTAAATAAAGCCCCCCAAAATAAAGCCTTTCAAAACAACATCCAGTACACTTCAGTTGTACATGAAAGTATAGTTGCAGTGTTACCACATAATAATGATACCTGTTATAATGTGTCAGGGTGTTAAGAAAAATGTAAGTTACTCTCAACATTAATTATAATAATGCAGGTAAATGTATAATTTGTTTTGGAAACATTCTTGTAGTAGTTAAAGAGATGATCTAATATTTTCAACATTATCTGGTAATTTTAGCTGGTTAAAAAATTTTGTTCTGTGAAGTTTATCTCCTAAGGACCCAAGAAAAATGTGGTACTTAGGCCTACAGCAGGTTTTCTAAAATGGGAGAACAAGTATGTCATAATCACTTGAGAGGATTTTTCAACTGTAGACAGTTCTGTTCTTCAAGGTCCTATCATCCCCATTTGAGAATCAATAGTTAGGTCCCAAATGAAACCTAGTAGTGAGAGGAAGGAGGGGACATTGTTGACCAGGTTTTTCCAAGTCCGGCTTCTTGATGAGGTGACTCTTGGCCTGGAGAGATTTTTGTAAAGGTATAGAGGAAAGAGAGAATATTCTGGATCCCTAGAAAATGAAATGTTGGTCAGAAAGTGCCACGTAAGGAGTGCCCCTTGTAAGGCCTCTGCTTACAGTGTTGTTGCTGCTTCTGCAGGTCTGATATGAGTTGTGAACCTACCTTTGTCCGGAGGCAGCATTTTGTGTCTTTGAGAACTTGAATCAGCAAAGGTTGGCAGCAAGTAAACTTATTTGTTTCAATCTGTTACGTGATTAGCGTGATTAGCGCACTTGAAATAGGCTGAATTCCAAAATGTTATCTTAACCTGATTTCCATTCAGAGCGGAGATAGGTTTAAAAAAATCCCTGAGTACACAAGCCACGTCTCTTGAAGATTTCTGTCAAGTGTGGGCCTAGGACTTTAGAGAAGCTCTGAGAAAGAGTTCTCTTATGAGGAAGAGCAATTGCATTTGGTTTCCATTAACCTTTTCCCAGCCAGTACAAACTTTATTGCCCTGGGTGTGGGGGGTGGTATTGGGGGGAGTGTTTCCTGATAGGTGTGTGTATTTCATTTTACAGTTAAAGAGAAATAGTTATCTGTACTCTGGCCAGTTACAGTTGAGATACTTCGTGTATGAAATTTCTAAAGGTTCCAAGTTGTGTTTGTAATGCGCAGCAATTTGAAAACAGGGTCAGATTTACTCATGCCTTTGAATACACTCTGAAACCTCACAGTAATGTCTAGGCTTTTCTGTTTTCTAGAGAAAGCTAGAAGTATGTTACATATTTTTATTCTTTATTCAACAAACACTTGTTGAATATCATGAATTGGGGAACCCAAGCTATATAACAGCACCCATACATTGTGAGAATCCATGGGAGGAGTGGTCTACAGACTAAATCCATGGGAACTTTGGGAAGTACACAGAAGCCACATAGGAGCTCTGGTGTATTTGGCATTTCCTTGCCTTAGGGCTTCTTGGGCATCCAACTTCCTTTTCCCAAATTCTGTGGCCTCCTTGTGCACATCATTAATAGGTCAGGCCCCACATCATGGCTTTCTGTTTACCTCTTTACCCTCTCACCAGTTCTTACCTAATACAAGAGAAAGTTTTCTTTCTAGATGCAGTTGGTGACATGTTTATAAACCTGGTGTTTGTAGATGGATTAGTAGTCAGACTTACCTCTTAGCCTTACTAACTATGTGACATTAGGCTTTTAATCAGATCTATAAAACAAGAATGATGTGAACAGTCCTTATGAAGAGTAGATGAGGTATTGTGGGTAAAGGACTTAGAAATGTGCCTGGCACATAGTAATTGTCAATAATTGTGTGTATATGGCATATAGCCCTCTCAGAATTACTGTTTACAATAAATTTGTCAACTCTTGAAAGGCAGGAAGCAAGTTCGTTCCATTTTTCTGTTGAAGGATTGGGGGCAGTGCTTAGGATGAGACCATAATATAACAAGTGTTTGTTCAATGAGGGAGTATTAATAAATTATGCAAGGCTACCAGCTGCTGAGATCTTCAGGAGAAAGCATGTTCTTTCAAGGTCCCAAGGATATGGGTGTTGTCTCATTTCCTACAACCATCATGGCCACTATAGGTCAAGGGCTGAGCTTGAGAGACCTGGAGTTGGGTGTTTATTGTATCATTGTGTAGAATTAGAGGAGAAAAAAATTCAAATATGTATTAATAGGAAAATGGATAGACAAATGATGATACATGGACCTCAGTGCAGCTATTTCCTAGCATTTAAAACGGATAGGTCACTGTACACTGCCAGTTGACAAAGCACTAGAGCATTCTGATAAGCAAGTAGAGGCAGATGCAAAAAACATAAAACCATAAATGATTCAATTATTTAGAACCATATGCAAAATAACTGTGTCTATTCCCTTGATCCACACGTACACTCACAAATCTATTATTTTTATACCTACACCTTCAGAAGAGACCATCTCCCATTCCTTTGTATGTCTGTTCATTTACTCCCTCCCCATCTTCTCTTTGTAAACTGAGCAAAAAGTAGTTCTGAGGAGATGAACTAAATTGATAAAAATGGATACATTGGGGGATTGGATTGGGAAGGGGAAACTTTTAATTTATCTGCGGCATCATAATACTTTGCCAAGAGAATCCTTAAAGGAATTTCTTGCTTGCAACCTCTATTTAATATTACATAAGAAGCCCACGGAGCTGTTTCCTTGTTGAAAATGCCGTATCCTGTCTCTGTGGGTTGCAGGTGACAGAAAGTCTATTCAACCTAGCATGAGCAAAAAAGGAACATTGGCTCGCAGGCTGGCAAGTCCAAGTCAGCGATACTGGTTTTGAATAGGCCAGATCCAGGGGCTCAAGAGATGTTGTCAAGTTTGTGTCTCTGGGTTCTACTTGTCTCTGCTTCATTCTCAGATGGAATTTCTCTTACAGTAAATACATATAAGGGAATATTATCCAGGCATAAAAAAAAGAAGGAAATTCTGCAATATGTGACCACATGGGTAAACCTTGAAGACATCATGCTAAGTGAGGTAAATCAATGCAGAAAGAAAAAAACTGTATAATTCTATCTATATGAGGTACCTAAAATTGTCAAACTCCTAGAATCAGAGAGTAGAAATGGTGGTTTCCAGGGGCTGGAGGATGGGAGAAATAGGGAGAAGGTGGCCAAAGGGTATAAACTTTCACAGCTATGAGATAAATATTGGATGACCTTGATTGTGGTAGTAATGTATCATGGATAACGATTATCATGACTGTTAGCATATGTCCAAACTCATCAAATTGTGCACATTAAATACATGCAGTTCTTTGTATGTCGGTTATACCTAAATGAGCTTTTGTTTTAACAAAAAAAGGAGATGAATAAGTTCTGGGGATCTAGTGTAAAACGTGTTGACCATATTTAATGTTTTCTTGTGCACTTGGAAGTTGCAAAGAAAGTAGATCTTTTTTTTTTTTTTTCAGTATAGTTGACAAGAAAGTGAATCTTAATGTTTTCACCACACACGTAGATACAAAAACTATTCTGTGAGGTGAAAGATGTGATAACTAACCTCACACAATGTTATATGTCAATTATATCTTGGTAAAACTGCAAAGAAATTAAGGGACATCTGAATACACATGAAGAAGATAAAAGATGGTTTGGTCATCTTTTCTTCCAGTCCCCCAAATACACAAAGATAAGAAGTGTTTGTTGATTTTGTCTGCAAGTGGAGAATTGATCTAAATAGCAGAACTATGCTTAAAAGAGTACATATCCACCTAACTTAGAATTGAGTACATCAGATTGGCCTCCATATGTCTTCATAAAGAACCATGTTTTTAGGCAGACTTTTTCTTGTTCAGAATTTTTTGCTAGACTTGATGCACTAAGAATATAATCTAGCATTGGGGGAGGAATTAAAATGTTTAATTTTATAGTTTGGGATCCCCCTTAATTCTCATCTCTTATTCTAATTAGTTTATGAGAGTTTCCTTTTTTAAAAGATAATTTTAGATACTATTGGAAAACTTTAATCTGAAATTTAAATTCCATATTTTAAGACCTGTTTCTTTGAGTGCTTTTTTTCTGTAGATCACTTATGATAAGAATACTAACAGCAGTATACTTTTCTTTGTCATTGCACAAAAGAGAAAATCAGGATTGTATATAAGAAAATAGACTTGGGAATGCCTGTTTTGTCCATTCTTTATATTACCTATATTTTCTTTCCCAGAAATTCACATTTTTCCTGCAGGGCGCCTCCAGAATTCATAACTGTTGACTGGGGCTTTCAACATGCTCTGAGTAAACACAGTCTAATGGCATGGTATTTGCTGCTTTCTCACTGACCAAATATTCCAGAATCCATTCTTAAAGTCCCATTTCTAAAGGAACTGACACCTCTTACTGGAAAAAGAAAAGAGTAGCAGAAGCTCTTGCCTGGATGCCCACATTCACTCTTCTATTGCGATTTTCCTCTGGCATGTATTAGCTCCCGCTAAGTTACTCTATCCGACTTCCAAATGGGGTTCCATCTGGTATGGAAGGTAGCATGTACATTTTCTTTTATTTGCATAGCCTTTTGACTTCACAATAGTCCGAAGGGTATGTGACCCTTGCCTCTTGCTCTTCACGGTAATTAGGATAATAAATAGCCTTTTTAATTTCTATAAGAATAATAAAAATGTGTCATAATCTGTGATTCACTGTGAAGTTTTTGTTGGACTCTTTGCTAGTGGAAATTTATGGAAACAAATGATTTTATCTTATTACAACATTTTAAACAATTTACATATTTCTGGTGACATAGCTATTAGAAACTCAAAGATATAAACCCGAGTTGTCATGGATACGTACATGCAAAGGCTTACTTAATCAATTTATTACGAAACTATTTTTAGTATGTAATGTAGTTTGACCAAAAATACCGATGTTGTAATTGAGGTTCATTTTCTTTTTCTCCAAGTTTGGTTGATTAAGTGTGTTGTTCCTTACTCGTTTTCATTATTTTTTCTCTAAAGACAGACATTTCAGTGCCAAAGGGCATAGTTTAAACTGTGTGTCAAAAGGACTGATCAGCAGTCTGTGTTGACTTCCGATACTTTTCCTTTCTCTTGCTGATGTGTCACGTAGACTATATATACCCCTTAGAATAATGCTTATTATAATGCATTAGACCAATGCACTAGGGAGTTCATAGCAATCTAATTGGCCCAGAGGGGAAAAAAGCGAAACTTTAGCTCCCCCTAAGAGAAGTCCCCAAATCTCACTGTGCTCTCCCTGTTTCGAGGGTACTATAACAATTACTAAGAAGGGGCTAGAGGCAAAAAATGAACTGAATTGACTGAAACCCAAGAAGGAAGGAGAAAGAGAATGAATTTATGGATGGAGTAGGTGGAACCAAATACAGGTCACAGTGCCCATGAGCAGAGAGTTGGATGAAAGGATTTGGGAAAGGTTGTTTTGCTCTGTTCTGTGTTTGTTTTTGTTTTTGTTTAATAGGCCAAGATTGGCTCAGACTGAAATTAAGTAATCAGATGAATCTTTTTAAAGTAATTTGCTTGGATAAAATATACTGCTGCTACGTATGCAGAAAAAAGCCTGGGTAATAAGTTGAAAAAGCATGAACCTTAAGACATTTAGAACTCTCTTAATCATTTTTTGTACTTTTTTCTTTCCCATAGGGGTGGCCATAAAGTAAGGGATATTTTGAAACATGGAGCAAACATGCATTTGAGAACTGACCAAAATGAAAAGAAATGAAGTTGCTTAGAATATATCGTTCTTTTTTTTTCTTTTTTTTTTTTTAAATGCAGCTCTATTAACTAATGTAGTAGCTAATGGGACAAAGTTCTAACAGTGGAAAAATACACAACTGCTTTGAAAACTGTGTACTATTTATATAAAGTAACAGAATCTGACAGTGCATGAAAAATGCATCTTCACATAGGCAGAAGAGACAACTTCCATATAAATTGTTAGGCAAGCTTCTTTGTAGAAGTTAGCAGTGAAAAATAAATCTGGGTATGTTACCTGTGTTAAAGTAAACTGTGCTCAAAATACCTTGGTTGGTGGTTTTTGATAATCTGATTTTAAACATTAGATCTGATCTCAGGTCAAATTATATTATGTAGTTACAGATTATAATTATATATTTAATAATTATAGATGTTTATGTATGTATGTATGTATATATATTCATATGTATGTTTATACATATATATAAACTTCTTGGCCCACTAAGCCTTTGGTGTTCTGAATTTGATAGCAACATTAAAATGTCAGCATAAGCTACTCAACTATTTAGATGTTGAAGTAATTTAAGAATCGCAGACAGGGAGGGGTGCCTGGGTGGCTCAGTTAAGTATCCGACTTTGGCTTAGGTCATGATCTCATGGTTCATGAGTTCGAGCCCCACATCAGGCTCTGTGCTGACAGCTCAAAGCCTTGAGTCTGCTTCAGGTTCTGTGTGTATGTGTCTGTCTGTCTCTCTGTCTGTCTTCCCCTCCCCTGCTCATGCTGTGTCTCTCTCTCAAAAATAAAAAATAAATAATTGCAGACAGGGATGCCTATTGGGCACAAACAGCTGTAGTAACTTCTGTATGCTGTTTCCTTGGAGAAACAAAGTAGGAGATGGCTTGGTGAAGGGTAAATTTCTACTGAAGAACCATAGGCTTATACAGCAGCATCAGTCAAATACATGGAGGTGGACTGTGAGGTAGAAATAGAACTTGAAGTTTAATGGAAGGATAGATATACAATGTGACCATTCCTGTAATGAAAGGGTGTGGTATGGGGTGCCTGGGTGGCTCACATGGTTGGGCATCCAAGTCTTGATTTTGGCTCAGGTCATGATCCTAGGGTCGTAGGGTTGAGTTCTGTGTTGGGCTCTGCACTGAGCATGGAGCCTGCTTGGGGTTCATTCATATTCTCTCTCCCTTTCTCCCTCTACCTCTCTACCTGACTTGCACTTGCTCTCTTTAAAATAAAACATGTGGCCCAACACAGGTCGGGAGTCAGGGAGACTATTCAGAACTGATGTGACATTTGAGCAAGTCCAGAGGATGGGCTTGTTGGTAGATACTGGGAGAGGGGCAGTGCCCCTCCTATATCACTTCAGTGCACCTGAGTGCACCCTGGCCCAACTTAAAATTCTTCCCATCTGTATCTCTTTGCTTGATAACATCCTCTAGCAGCTGGAGCCCTGTGTGGCAGGATGCAAGTGCTGTGGATGGCACCTTCCCTTTCCAGTAGCCCTCAACTAATGACTGACAGGAGTTGGTGTACAAATCCCATGGTTCCTTCAGCCTTCAAATGGGATAACTCTGGGGAGCAAGTTCTACACTGTATCCCAAAGCATCTGGTGATGGAAGCTCTGGGTGCCCATTGTGGTAGTTCAGTAACATCCTCATTGTCCTTGCCTCATCAGCCTTAATTCCTGCATTCCTTTTGTGCTTCCTGGGGTAACTACCAAACAAACCGCTTGCACTCAAATTCTTGTTGCGGGATTTGTTTGGGAAAGGAACCCCACCTCAGATGTATCAGAACAATTGGCCACCACTTTCAAAGGCATTTTGGAGATAGGCCCTGTCAGGAAATTACCTAGCTCAAGTCCCTGTCTTGAGAAATAGGAAACAGGAGGTCTAGAGAGACTGCTAGCTACTCCAGGGTCACAAACAGAAGAGGTCCTATTCTATCTTCTGGACTCGAAAGTTAGTGTTCTTGAGTGTTATCAACATATCAAAATTTTTAGTACAACAGAAGTAAAGATTAAGCTACGAACACTTCAGTTGAGACAAACCCTTTGTTCTCAGTGCTGAAAACATTGCAATATTCTATAGTGGTGTTTTCGATGACATCCTTCGTTAGACAAGGAGTTTGGTAATATTATAGGCCAAGTGAATAGAATTTCAGAAACAATCAAAACACAGTTTAGTACAAGGCATTACAAGTGCTATTGTGGAAGGAGCTTCATTTCATGGGAAATCAAAAGGCCATTGCCAAAGTAATTGGGATTTTGCAAGACAGCAACTATCCAAATTACAAACATGAGTGGAAGTGGTATGTTAAAAATGTTGTCACCCTATGAAATGTAATAAATTTATTGTAACTGGTAGTAACACCATTCATTCCATTGTTCGTAGGCCTCGGAGATATACTTCAAACATTGTCATGTTTTGCTACAGATCCAGACAATCAGATGTGCATGTAACCTCATTAACTCAGAATATTCTAGGTTTGTGTTTGAAAAGCCCCTGTAACTTAATACATAATGCATGGAGAAAAGCATAACTTGTAACTAAAAGATGAATTAAGGAAGATTTACTTTGAAATTACCAGTAAAAAAAGTAGAATCAAAAGTCAAAGGACAGTGTTCTAGCCATCCTCAAGATCAAAAACTAAATGTTCACCACTTAGAATCATTTTGAATATTAACTCCATCTTCTATATGAATTTCAGTACTTTTTTTGTTTTTATATTAAGTGCTGAAAATGTAAGTTGTACAAGAATATCAGAAGCTCAATCAAGTAGATGCTACTTAGATCTCTGAAGCTAAGTGCATTGATAATTTTAATTGTAATACTTTAATATCGTAAGAACATGCCAACAGTCGAGCCATCTGCATTTTTTGCGGAAATTGTATTTTCGCACATAAAGTTAAACACATCACGTTCAATGTACTTGATTTTGGTTCTTGCAAACATAAAGAGGTAAAACTGGGATGTGCATAATCTTCATATTTTAACATGCATGAAAACATGACAAGTGAATTGGACCTCAAGGGTTTATCTACCTACTTCTGAGGATAGAGACAAATTAAATTTGAATATGATATAGTCCACCTCAAGCACCCACTTTCTGAACTGCTCAGATAACCCCAGAGTCTGTTGCTTTATTACTCTGCTAAAATTATGGCTTGTTTGTTTATACTGTGCTTTTCACTGTGATGTATTTATGCAATATGTTAATGTATAGTATTTTCCTCTGTAAGCACATGAATGATGCAACTGTTAGGCTCTAGTCCTGTTTATCTTTACCTTTGATACTTCTATCTCAAGGTCTGGCACATAGAAACTCAGCAATGTTTAGATGGATGGATGGATGGATGGATGGAATGTTAATTTAGAGCAACTGTTGAGGAAAGTTATAGGCCTATTGGTTTTAAAGATACCATGACCTTAAAATAGTTCCAGACATTATTCTAGGATGGGACAAAGGGCCAAACTTGGGGAGATAGCAGGATGTATCAAGGGAAGTGGGGGAGAGAAGGGGTTAAAGTGGAACAAATTAGAATAGAGAAGCAAAGTAAAGTAAACTCTACCTTCAAATACCACACTCTTTCCTTCATAAACAAAAGGCCATGTAGAGAAGATACTTACAACACTAGAGAGTAAGGGCTTCGGTTGCAATTATGTGTCTGTCACTTCCTGGCTTTGTGGCTTGGAAGAAGCTAAGTTTTTCTGTCCTTCAGCCTCTTGATCTGTGATTTGCTCCATAGGGCTGTTGATACTATAGCATAAAGCTGCCAGTAACTGAAAACCTAGTAAATAATAAAGGCATCTAATTACCTTGTGTAACTAGCAATTTTGGAGGTAACAGATTGTAGGTTGGCTCACCAGCTCAGGGTATGAGGCCGCTGGGCTACCACATCTGTCTGTCACTCATGGTGTCAAGATGATTGCTGCAGCGCCAGGCATCTCCTCCTCAAATGACAGCATCACAATGGTGGGGAACAAGTGGAGGGGACAGTGAGTGGCTTGACAAGGTGGCTACCAGACAACTCGGTACCTTTTTTATTTTTCGGAAAGAGAAGTCTTTCCCCCAATCCCCACATTATTTCTTTCCCCTTTTTAACCAGAATTGATGGTAGGGAGGCTTAGAAAACAAGCACCTGATTCTTAGCCTTTCTAGCAGAAGGGCAAGTAAGAAAGAGGTGGTGAATGGCAGCTGGGGCACCAGCCCAGAGTATATGTCACTGTTGTCACAAAGATTATTACTGCTTCACACCATGCCTCACACAGACTTGAGATTATTATCAAATATTTAATATTTGATAAATATTGCCGTTGTTACTGTGATTACCTTAAACTGCACTCAGGACAAATATTCCAATAGAAGTTAAGGTTTTCTGTGGTAAAATAGGCAAGTTCTGACTGTTTACATTTTTTAAAAAATAAATTATTTACAAACTACAAGCTATTATTACCCTTTAAGTATTATCTCCATTTTCGCCTTTTCTTTCTCATACCCTTACTCTTTTTGTGCAGATTCCCAGCCAAGAGAAGTAGTTTTATACCTACTTTCAGGACTGAAATGTAAACAGTGGAGTGGAGGTTTATTCTAATTATTTTTAACATATCCTCAGGAATTAAAGTTGAATTTTATCCCAGAGCTTGGCAACTTATAAAATTTTCATGGTAGAAAACCTCTTGAGATCATACCTTGCCACATGGCCATTTCTATGTGGCCTATTCAGCTAACGGGAAAATTGTAATATGCTGGTGCCATCAATTTAATCTTGGAGGCCAACACTCACTTCAGTTACAACATGACTTGTGGTGAAAGCAGACAGCATTTGGGGAAGATAAAATAGCATGTATTCAGGGAATCAAGTAAGAATACCAAAGAGGCAAACAAAATGCAAATCTGCGAAGGAGATAAGGATGTAAGTAATAAAACCTACAGGAGACCCCTTTGAACGTACTAATGACAAGACTTTATGTTATACAAGTTATATGCCAGTATAACGTATAACTACATTATGCAAGTGCTGTATGCCAAGTTAGGAGCCTTGAGGAGGAGTATTTTTCTGGTTTGTAAATGGGAAAACAAGTAAACACATTTTAAAATCAATTTTTATATTGGAGCAGGCAGAAGTGTACATGACTTTGAAATGTATGCCATTAATATACTGAAGGGATCAGAAAGCCAACTAGAGAAAAGAGACCCTCCCCCGGAGAAATCACATGGCTTCCACCTAATAGTTGAAAGATTAGGAAAATGGAACTGTAACTCAGGCGTAATTTTGTTTACATATTATAATGTGCTTTATTTTTTAAAATAACTTTACTGAGATACAACTTACCATAAAAACCACCCATTTGTAGTCTGCAATTCAGTGGTTGGTTCTATGATTTTTAATTAAACTGAGAAAACATTAAAAAAATGCATACTGGACTGCCTGGGTGGTTTATTCAGTTGAACCCCCAACTCTTGGTTTTGGCACAGGTCACGATCTCATGGTTGGTGGGTTTGAGCCCCATGTCGGGCTCTGTGCAAATGGTGTGGAGCCTGCTTGAGATTTTCTCTCTCCGTCTCTCTCTCTGCCCCTCCCCTGCTCACTCTTTCTCTCTCAAATAAACTTTAAAAAAGGATGTGTAGAAAATTCTTTCTAGTTAGAAACTCCTATAAACACTGAAAAACCAATTGGAGGGCAATTTTTTCATTTAAAACCTGGAAATAGAAAAGCACCAGATTTTGTCCTCAGATGCTGCGGGGCAAATATAAACAAAAGGACAGAGGGCAAGCTGGACAGAGAAGCTAAGGAGACTTTTGATGAGGAACCAGGTATGTGAGTTTGAGGATGGAGGTTTCTATGCCCAGTTCCCTTTCTATTTTTTCCTTGATTTCTAATACAGTAATCTCCCCTACCCCTTTATCCATGGTTTTGCTTTCTTGTGGTTTCAGTTACTGTGGTTTGTGGTGAACTGTTGCCTGGAAGTAGATGATCTTCCTTCCACCATCGTGTCAGGAGGTCAATGGTAACCTACATTAGGCACCTCACTTCATCTCCTCACATAGGTATTTTGTCTTTGTACATCACCACAAGAAGGATGTGCACAGTACGTAGGATAGTTTGAGAGGGACCATTTTCACAGTGTGTTTATTACAGTATATTGTTAGAAGAATTCTATTTTGTTATTACTGTTAATATCTTCCTGTGACTATAAATTTATCATAGTTACGTATGCATAGGAACAAACATAATCTATGTAGGGTTTAGTACTATCTGCGGTTTCAGACATCCCCGGGGAGGAGAGGGAGGATTTTGGAATGAATTGCCCACAAACAAGGGAGGACTACTCTACTTCTGCTTTGCAAAGTTCCGGTGTCTATTAAGAATCAAAAGATTCTTAAACGTGTATTTAAACTCCTTAAATAGTAGAAAAATGTTGCTTTTGTAAAAGTAATGCATGAAATGTATCCTCTAAGCCTGAAGCTTCCTTTTGGACATTTTGCAGAACCCTTGAATCTTTTGCATATGAGTCCTTTGGTGACCTATCAAAACAAAGAGCTGATGAGGATTATAACCCAAAGTCATGTGCTATTTCATGTGGAAAATTAAAGAGAAATAAGAGAAGAACCATCTTTTTAAAAAAAAAAAAATTAAAACACTTGGAATTGCTCAGCCATTTTACCTCAATTTGTTGACGTAGTTGCCAAATATATTCTCTACAATCCCACTAATGAATCTTCAAAACTCAGTTATCACTCTTCATGTTAGTAACATTTGGACAAGCTTATCTTAAGTATTTACTAAAGCATTTAAAGTAATCTGTTCACTTGATATTTATCAGACTATTAGATTTTTATTTGATGTTCTTGGTGCAGGGGAGAAGCTGTCTCAAACGTAATAGATTTTTGCCTTAAGCTGAAGCCATGAAAATGGTGACAATCTTTTTTTGAAGTAATACCCTTTTCCTCTTGTCTCTTTGTGTGAATTTCAATACTTTTCTATTAGTTTCAAGGATTAGTCACAACATAAAAAATAATTTGTTGCATTCTTAAGCACCCGCTTGGAGCATTATGTTGGTCTCAACTCTCTAAGAAGATTTTACCTTTGATTCCAGAGGTTAAAGAAAAATTTGGTCAACCACTAAAAACATGAATTACTACTATTTGTTTTCCTTTCTCTAGTTGTGATTGTCTACACAGATTCTAGAGTCATTTTCTGAAATGGAATCCTGATCACATTTACTCCCACACTTCAGAGCTCTCAACTTCCTGAACCCACCCCGACCCCATCCACTGCAGTAATACAGTTCAAGCATCTTAATTCAAACCATCATGGTCCACCCCCAGCCTATTCTTTAGCCATACAAAAGTACTTCCTGTCTTCAAAAGGTTACCATGGGCCCTCTTCCTTCCTCGCCTTTCCCAGGGCTGTTCTGACTATCCAGGGTGCCTTCGGTTAAATTTACAAAAATCTGGTGCTCCCAGCAATAGCTTAGAAATTGCATGTCTTCCTGTGCTCCAGACTGAGACCACCCCCAGATACTCCCTCTCCTGTGCTCCTTTTAGCATTTTCTGCATATGCTGATCTAGACCTGGATTAAAGAGCAAAGTTAGGAGCACCTACCTAGCTTCTGTCATATAGTGGACGTTTGAGTGTTATTAGACATACCGTAATACTCCTGGAAATGTCCTAAGGAGGAGGCTAATACATTTATTAGAACTTCTCTCAAGGAGACAATGGTATACAACTGGGAAGAACTGATTGAGAAGTAAGTAGGGTTGAAGAGGAAAAATCCTCAGGAAATAGGTTGCAATCAAAAGATGGTCCTGAATCAAAACTATCTTCTCAGATGAGTGTGGGTACCTGTGACACATTTAGTTTTTTAATGTTAGTGTTGTTTTTTTTTTTTTTTTAAAGAGAGAGCGAGCGAGCAGGAGTAGACAAGGGGAAGGGAGAGAGAGAATCCCAATCAGGCTCCACACTGTCCTCACATAGCCCAACGTGGGGCTCGATTTCATGAACTGTGAGATCATGACCTGAGCTGAAATCAGGAATGGGATGCTTAACCGATGGAGCCACCCAGGTGCCCCTGTGACAGTTTTATGTTACTAGATGGAGTACCCATATTTGGTGACAGAATTGGATGACTTAGGGCAGTAGAGGAGAGGCTGGTCCTAGCAATCTTTAATCATTTCCCACATGACACTCAGCCACTCCTCCAAAGGAGAATTTAAAGGATTAACACTTCGAGCCAGTAGCTACAGTATTGGTGGTTTTAGCTGGTCTTGAAGTCTCTGTCCTATCTTGTTTATCTGGTGGCACTTACTATGCTATGTGAACTTCTTGTTTTTTCAAGTAATGTGATGTGTTCCATCATTGTGTGGATTATATTTGAACCTCTTTCATCCTTAGAAACTGGCATAGTGTTAGACAAATAGCAGACATTCAGAAGGAATTGGTTAGATGAATCAATCTCAATCTGTCCAGTTAGTGCAGTCAGTGTTAATTAAATCACTTTTAAATATTGTCTCCAAAAATGTGCAAAAACCTTAAATTTATGATCAAGTGGGATAAAATTCTAGGCCTGGAGAAATATGTCTATGTAATTCCTCAGCAAACAAATAATATTTGTATTCTATATTAATAGCCTTTGACACATGACTATTTCAGTCTGAGAAAAATCAAGTCGATCTGAAATTTGCTGATAGATTTTTTTTTTGACTGAAGATTGCCATACGTTGAGGTATATCTGGCCCAGATGTTTCACAGCATAAACTCCTACAGAATGCAAAAATCTCTGTATCTCTGCTTCCACGTGGCTCTAGAGATGAGTTTATCCTTGAAGGCTGCCCTGTTTATAGGGGCAGTAAATACTAGGCAATATTCACTTCTTATTCCAAATAGATAATGGTGGAAATGGTTTATTTGTAATACACTGAAAATGGATGGAAACAATCTAGGAAGGCATTAGTCTCAATATGTAAAATGTTAGCTCTCGAAAGACCTCACCAGAGTGTCAACATTGCTCTTACTTTATACCGTCATCCTGAGGTCCAGAGGAGTGAGGTGCCCTGATAAAGTTGACACTGCTGCTTACTGGTACACATGGAGGAAAATCCATCTCCCTTGGCCTCCATACTACCTACTCCCATTCTGTATAATGCTGTCTCCATGGCTTCTGCCTCTCACCCTTCTCTCTGCCCTATCCCCTCAAAGAGAACTGGAGGTAACAGATGGCAGGATTTGTGTAAAGAGGGGATTAGTTAGGGAGGTGAAGAGTGTCTGAGAATTTTCTGTCCAATGTATGGACAAGATGCAAACATAAGATACCTTCTGAGTCCAAAAATAAGTTTTGGCTCCAGATGGATGCTTGAAGAGTCACTCAAGTCGTTCAAGGATGCTGAAGATGATCATAGTAATTCCAGAATGTTGGCATCTAAGGTAAGTATGCTCTTGTAAGGTGTATTTATGACGAGTTCCTTTTGTTGACTGTTCTTGATCTGTTTGCCTCTTGCTTGTCTTTACTATTGTGAGGGCTTAGTGAGTTTCCAGATTGGATTTTCCCGCAACACTGGTTTGGTGCCTAGTTGACGCTGTAAGAAACAGAAGTTCTCTGTTTTCTGGCTACCAGTCCAGAGAGCTCAGTTCAAGGTATTGGCTCTGATCTTCAAAGTCTGTAGTGGCTTACATTCATTTATTCAATGGTTGGCCAGTAAGATGCCATTCAATTCACTCACTACTTCTTCCTGTACGTCTTGTGGCAGAGATCACTGCCACACTGAATGTTGCAGGATTGCCTCTATCAGACACTGAGATGACAGAATTCCAAGGCAGCTGGATTCTTTCCTCTACAGAGATAATGTTTGTAAGAAGGAAAAAGCCCTTAATAATATTTGAAAATATGAAGGAACAGGCATCCTTTAGAACAGATTGTCAATTATATCATGGATCCCTGTATTCACAGTTGCTGTTGAAGGAATTTTATCACACCATTTGGATGGGACTATAATAAAAAGAGTAATAGAGTATTGCAGTTTGGTTAAGTATCAGCAAGGAGATTGTAGTCAAAATATTTAAAATATAATGAAAGGGAGAGCTTTTGAGATAGGCTAGGCACACTTGTGCACAGACTTTCATAGTAGGCGAAATAATGAGGTCAGGAAGGAAGGAGAACAGAGCCAAGATGGAGCTGAGAGTTCTGATGGAACAGCTGCAAGAATATATATAAACAGGTGTTGATCTGAACGTGGGTCGGCAATGGTCTTTCCTTAGCATAACATCGATAGTGAGGCAAAGAAATGACTGCTAGCCTTGAATGTGTATATGTTGAAAGATTGCTTAAAACTAACAGAACAAAATTCAGAGACAAATAGAGAATCGCAAACATGCTAGTGACTCCTACAACAATACCCTTAGTACAAGAGAGCTGCTATGAATTCATAAGAAAAATAAAACACTAACGTAAGAAGAAACAATTTACTAGAAGAATTACAAATGGCCACAGGAAAAATGGAGCTTTATAAGTTACCAAATAAATGCATGATATTTCTTTTTCTGTGATCAACTTAGCCAAAAGTTAATTTAAATTAATGATATGACTAGTTTTGTCAATGATTTAGTAATAGGGACATTTTTTACGTATTGCTGAGGGGCATGTAAAATGGATAGCAGTTTGGAAGTACCTATCAAGAGACTGAAAAAAATTCATGACTTATGAGCCAATTATGCTTCCTCCTAAATGGTATTTTAAGGAAATAATCAGATGTGTACAAAAATGTATAATACAGTATATTCTTAATAGCATTATTTATAACAATAAAAACGGAAGCAGGCTGATTATCTTGTGGTGAATAACCCATAGAATTCTATTCAATCAGGTAATACTGTATCTTCTAAGCCAACTGAATAACATGGAGATGAGTTCATGACACAATAATCTTATTAAGCTATAGGTAAAGCATGATTCCTGAAATACTTGACAAATTTTCAAAAATCACATCCATAGTTACTTATGGGTAATGGAATTTTAGGTAATTTTTATTTCCTTATATTTTGGGGAGTTTTCAAACTTTTCTATATTGAACAATTGTTCTTTTGCAATCAGAAAAAAAAAAAACAGTTAATAGATTTTCCCAAGGTTTCTTACCTACAGAAAATTCACACATTTTGACTGTATCACTTGATGAATTGCAGCAGTTACATACAGTTGAGTTACTGCCACTGCATTCCGGATAGAAAATATTTCCATCACCCTAAAAAGTTACTCATGTCCCTCTGTAGTCAGCTCCATCCTCCAAATATCCCTGGCAACCACTGCTCTGCTTTTTGTCGCTATTGTTTTGTTTTCTCTAGAAGACTCAAAATCTGTTAGGATTTTGAGATGCATTCATGATGCTGTATATGCTGTATTTTGTCCTAAAGAACATATTTTGAATATTCAGTGCGTGGTTCATTCCAAAAATTAATCCTGGAGTGGAGAGGCAGGCCATGGGCATAATGAAAAGAATGAGATACTGAGCCTGGAGACCTTAGCCAAGTCATTACATTTTCCCATTCTTAATTTGCTCATCTGTAAAATGAGGTTAATAATACCACCTTCCTTAGCCATGCTTCGGCATCATTGTGAGCAACAAACCGTAATAGGCCTCTTAAACTGCTTTGTGAGGCATGAGCATCAGTTCCTGGTTTTATTGTCATTATGATTTAATTAAGATAGCAGATGTGTAGTTCGGTCTTCCTATCCTCTTGAAAAGGACATGTGTCTTTATGCAAAATAGTTTGCCTTCATGAAGACCTTTTCTGAAATTAGGTTAAGCCCTTCATGAATTGCCATCATGGGAGATGTTTGAGAATGGACCAGAGGTTTGAGAATGTTTTACCACAAGGGTAACTGATAGAATTCTCTAGCATGAGTTATTTTCAAATCCAAGTTCTGGTATCCACAGTCTCCTTCTTTTGCATTCTTTTCCAAATCCCTCTGTGTTTAGAGCATCATCTCTACTAGCAGGAAAGAGTCTGAGAACATCCTCCTTTTGTTATTCTTGTGTTATCAGATAAGGAATTCTTAGACTTTTCAAGGCAATGGAGTTAAGATTTGGGGGAGCGAAAAGGCACTGAGAAAACAGTAAGTGTTCCCACCTGTTTGCAGATAAGCACTAGACGCTATAACTTTAAATGACATGAAAGAAAGGATACAGCAAGCCTGTCTGGGTCACCAAATTTTGGTTGGGTGTCTGTCAAGTTCTAGATGTTCTATAGGACCTGAGATACAGTTGCTAACTACCCTAATGGAGATGCAAACAAAACAAAAAAAATAATAAAAGCAACAACAAAAAACGTCAATTAAATAGTTACAAATTCTGAGAAGTAAAAAAGATTTAAACAAGAGCTGTAATGGAGTTGTCCCAACTCCGTAGGGAGAATTGGATGGTTTTGTTCATGGGAGTGACTTAATGGGTTTTAATCCTGGGTGATTTCATAAAACAGAACTGATCCTTCTCTCATCTGATCTGTAGCCAGCGGTTTACTTGCAAAGAGTTTAATTAACATGCAAGGAAAAAGTGCACACAGGAAAGCTTTATCTACCTTTTATTTCCTGAAACAATAGTTTCTCAAGATTTTCCCATTGGGATAATGCCAGGTAGTACAGGACATTGTAGTCTTTCCTCTAGTCATCTATTGGCTTTCTTGTCGGGGAGGGCTCCCCACCTGGGATCCCCATGCAGTGAACGAGATACCCTATGCCAGTGCATGTATCCGTTAGGCTCCTGTGGATAGTTTGGGCTGGATTTACAATAGCGGTCAGTATCTGATTCATTAGCCAATTGAGAAACTGTTTTAAATCAAATTTTTCGGCACCTCCATTTTCTAACTTAACCGCTTCAGGTCATTAGTAGAGTTTTGATAATATTTTCCCCCAGATGTTCTGCATATTTCAAAAAAGGTCAGGTAACCCAGAAGAATCCTCATCATTTTGCTTAAACGTTACACAGATACCTTTGGTCTTTACTTACTATGATAATTACCAGGTTTTCTGGCCAAGTATATCTTTTGTGTGATTGCAACCTCTTATTGCCCTGATAAATAGTTGAGAATATGGTTTTTCAGTTGTGAAGAATGATGATGGGGTTATAAGATAGCTAACCAAGGTATCTGAAACTCAGTGGCCTTAAAAATAGATTTTATTTTTTATTTATTATAAAACATACAGTATATCAAGAATTTATATTTGAATTAAAACCATGGCTCTGAAACTCAGGGTGTAAACTTGGGCAAATATTTAACCTTTCTGTGCCTCAGTTTCCTCATCTGGAAAATACAGCAGGTGGGTATACAAGTAGAATAGTAGGAATTCAATGTATTTGAATATAAAGAATTTAACTCACATTTGCAAGAATCGTGGGAATCCTTGAGAAACAGTCATTTTTCCATTTAATAAATACTGTGTCCCAGGCACTTGAATCATATATCGGCCTACTAAATGAGTGAGGATAAATCTTTGTCTCAGTGAGCTTGCTGCCCAGGCCAGGCTTCCCCAGCCCAGATGGAACTGGAGTGTAGGGAAATGTGGAAACCCAGAGCCACTGAGAGACCCTCAATCCTTCTGTGCTCTGCAGGATTTTGATGTTAAGGTTAGATTCACTGAGTGGCTTCTCCTCTTTTCTGATTGTATTAGTGGTCAAATACTACTTTGCTTTAGAAAACCACAGGAAACCTTGTGTGAGTGTTCTTTTTTTTTTTTTTTTTTTTTAATTGGCAGCAGCATATTGTAGTGGGGATGGGAATAGATTATAGAATCAGATAAACAGAGTATAGAATCATAGACCTGGATTCAAGTCCATTTACCAGCCATGTGACCGGCAAATTTCTTAATCTCTTTGAGTCTCTGATGTCCTGAGACTACTACCTCACCTATTACCCATACTATGAATATGAGGAGAGTAGTGCTGCAAAAGTTGTTTGCAAACAAAATAGGTTTGTAGTAACATCTAACAGAACTATGCCTTTAGAAGACCTAGCACATTTTAGCATATAGTACATGCTCAAAGTTACTAATCATCATTGTAACATTATTATAATTAGCCATTGCTAATTAGCCACTATGTTTTTTTAAGATGAAGATTTATAAAGGTTATTGGAATTGTCCAGTGATAGAATGTGGATTCAAACCCAGTTCTTCCGGTTTCAAAATCCATATTGTTTGCATTGATTTTGTGTCTCCTCAATGAGAGAGAGAAAGAAAACAAAAGCCAGACCAAGTCCTCTGAAAAGCTAAAGTCATTTAATTCTTGCCACTACTCTTAGTCAAGGTAAAAAGGAAAGGCTTATGGTTGTTAAAAAAGATATCAGAGTAAACATTAGCAGTTATACGTTTTATGGAAGGCTGATAAAAATAGACGGCACGTATGGTTTCCGTTAGCTTTCTTCATTCAAATCCTCTGCTGTGCAGAGCTACCACTCAGGGTCGTCCCAATCACAGCATGTCTCTGCTTCCCAGGTGAGCAGACCTTATGGTTCAACCAGTGCTCGCAATTTGTGTCAGAAGCTCAGATGCAGAAAGGGGTGTGGTGTTGCTGCGGCAGGTTTTTGGCTCTCATGGGTGGGCATCATAAGGTGTTCGGGAAGGTGTATGTGAGGCTTGAGCTTGAACTTGAGTTTTACTTAAGCATCCATGGACTCCAAGATCTGACTTAGGCTGCACTGTCGGCAATGAAATGTTCAGCTTCCCTCCAATTCACACGATTTAGTCAAACACTAATTGGAGATTCACAGCTTAAAATCCCCTTCCCAAAAGGTATTCATTGATGAGTTCTTCACCAAGTTGGTCAGATTTTTGGCTTCATAATGGAAAATTATATAAAATATCTATATTCTGCGTGTGTTTGTATGTGCACACGTGTGTTAGAGAAAGAGGGAGAGAGGTCTAGGCTCAGAGTAGAGAACATCTACAGTAATGAATAGCCTTGCAGATATTAGAAGAAGGCATATATTAAGTGGTTTAGAAATGCATATCTCAAATTCTTATATTTTTAACAAGCCTCTATGGACTCATTAAAATTTCAGCATACCCTGAAATCCCACAAAATTATCCCCTTTGTAAATGGAAGTTTTAGGTTTTCAAAGCTTGAATGACGATGTGTATTAGCTTTTGGCCTTTGAATATTTGGTGTGTGTGTGTGTGTGTGTGTGTGTGTGTCTGCATCTGCATGTAGGGTTTCTATTTTTGGTGAGACAGAAGCTGCATATATACCTTAGGGTTTTCGGAAGCGAAACATACTCTATTAATGGAATCTGTGATCCCCTCAGCTGCAGAAAGGAAAGCCGTAAGCAAAGCGCCCTGTCTGGGTCTCCTCACATGTGTTGTTTGCTGCTTATCTTCTGACTGGAGGAAGCAAAGGAGGACGTGAAGTTGTGTTTTGCTTTGCTTTTCCAGAGCAGCAGCTTTGGGAAAGGCCATACATAGAACTTGATATTGATAATTTCAATTGCTAATATTTTTTGACCTTTTACCATGGGCCGGTTTCTCTTTTAAGGGCTCCATACATTTTAGCCATTTAACTTCCCAGTATTTCTCTGGCATAGGTAGTATAATTATCCGCAATTTGTGGATGAAGAAGGTAATGCGCAGTGAGGTTAGGAAACTGCTCAGAGCTACACGAAAGGGGTAAAACAGTGTTGACATCCAGGCCACATATGGCTTGTGCTCCTAAGCACTATTCCAGTGGTGTCAGCTAAAGAAATAACAACTCTCATCATAACCATTATTCCATTTAAATGTGTGTTTGCCGTATAAGCATTGTGCTAGTTTTTTATCATCACGAAAACCCCAAAGTGGAAACTATTGTAGATGCCATTTTACAGCATGAAAACTAAGACTGACTGGTTAAGTAACTGGCCCAGGCCTATGCAGCTAAGTAAGAGGGGTTTGAAATGAGTCTGACCTCAAAACGAGCAGATAAAGATACAGAAGAGGAAGCGCAGATGGTCCAGTCTCTGCCCATTTCTTGATACAAGCCTGGGCTTCTCATTAGCCAGGGCTGACCACTGCCTCCCTGATGAGTCAGGGTCAAAAAGGTAAAACACACACCACATTTCCGGTTTCAGGTGCCAAGGAAGCCACTTTGCTACGGAGTTTCTGTTGGGCATGCTCACTCTAGGGGTCAGGGAAAGAGCGTCTGTGTGCGTATCAGCTGTTACTGAAAGAACCTTTATGAGAAATGATTCAAGGAATTGAAGAGGATTAGACGCTATTATATTTAAAGTTCCTTTATGACATAATAGAGACTGTCCCCCTAAGAGTATTTCTCAATAATTGCAATCCATCGTGTGAAGATAGAGTAAAAGTCTAAGATTTGTCTACTGAGGAGAAGAGATTTAAGGGGAGCCTTTTGTCGTACACTGGGACAGCCATTCTCTGGAAGAGACGCTTGCTTTAGAAATTAGAGGGAGGGACTTTCTGCCACTAGAGCTGTCCAACTGTGGAATGTGTGGCCTCAAAACCTTGCCCGCTCCCTGTCGCTGTAAGTTTTTGTGCAAAGGGTGGACAGCAGTCAGGGAAGTGAGGAAAGATCTCAGTAATGGGGCGGGGAATGGAGAAAACAGGTATTCTAGTTCTGAGATAGTGTCATTTCACACGGAGTAAGTGCTATCGAAGCTATAAATGTGAGTCCTTTATTTTAATAGATTTTAAGGTATTTTAGAATCTATTACCTATAAAAGATACCAAAAGGAAAAACAATGAGTTTTTTCTACTGAAGGTATTTCACCTATTAGAAGAATATCTATTTGGAAGTAAGTTAAGGACTGTTCACTCTCAATTAAATGTAAAAAGAGATTTACTGTTTTGGAAAACACTGTAGAAGCATCTAAAAATTTCTAACAATGTTATAACTGTATTTGTGGTTGAAGGGAAGAAATGGGGAAAAGCATGGGTTTTTGTTTAAATAAGAATGTTAAATTGTCAGGGTTCACAGCATAAATGATTTTCTGATAAAATTGTTGAATTATCAAATGCAACAGAGCTAATACCCGAGGCCAACCATAAAGCAAGTAGGAAGTTAATAGTGAGGTTACAAAATATTGTGGTACATGAAGTTACTTACAAAGACTTTACCATTGGGGCTGTTCCTGCTGTTTCCCTTGAATGCTTACATATCATCTTTCTGCACTTAAGTACGTTACGCTTACTGTTAGAGCCTGAAAATATCTGTTCAATTACTTTCCAGATACCTATTGAACTTCAACATTAAAATATACTGTGAAAAATTACCTTGGAGCCTTTTTTGAGTGTTTGGTGTAGGAAACACATTTTAGCAGGAGGCTTTGGAATGCTGAACTACCCAGACACTGTGTCCTTGCCTTTCTGTTTTCTTTTTTTTTTTTTTTAATTTTTTTTTTCAATGTTTATTTATTTTTGGGACAGAGAGAGACAGAGCATGAACGGGGGAGGGGCAGAGAGAGAGGGAGACACAGAATCGGAAACAGGCTCCAGGCTCTGAGCCATCAGCCCAGAGCCTGACGCGGGGCTCGAACTCCCGGACCGCGAGATCGTGACCTGGCTGAAGTCGGACGCTTAACCGACTGCGCCACCCAGGCGCCCCGCCTTTCTGTTTTCTTAGGTTTTCATGGGTCAGCCCCTTTTTATATCGAAAGGATGTAAAGTAAAACAGTGTACAAAGTGGTACATTGAGGGTGCCATGAGATTTTTTTTAAATGTTTATTTTTGAGAGAGACAGAGCATGAGTGGGGGAGGGGCAGAGGGAGAGGGAGGCACAGAATCTAAAGCAGGTTCCAGACTCTGAGCTGTCAGCACAGAGCCTGATGTGGGGCTCAAACTCACGAACTGTGAGATCATGACCTGAGCTGAAGTTGGATGCTGAACTGACTGAGCTGCCCAGGCGCCCCCAGATTTTTTTTTTTTTTTTTAAAGAGAAGGAACATGGTTTCCCAAAGGAAGAAATACAGAATGTCTATATTGTGGCTTATTGTCAGCCATGAGACAGCTCAAATCTTATCATGATTCTTAAATTTAGCATCATTTACATGGGAAATGCAAAGCATGAAAGAGAAATAGTTTGTTCAAAGGCAGACTTCAGAGTGCAGAGATTCGATGGGTTGGGTTTGCTATTTGTTAGGACACTGACAGCTAATATGTCCTTGTCAGATTTTTAAAAATTTTTTTTAAAATATTTATTTTTGAGAGAGAGCGTGAGTGGGGGAGGGAAAGGAAGGGAGACACAGAATCCAAGCAGGCTTCAGGCTCTGAGCTGTCAGCTCAGAGCCGGACGCGGGGCTTAAACCTACAAACTATGAGATCATGACCTGAGCCGAAGTCAGACGTTTAACTGCTTAAACAACTGAGCCACCCAGGCACCCGGCTTTGTCAGGTTTTTAAGTCTGCCAGAATTTTTTCTGCAGATGTGTAAACATCCACGTTCATCAAATTTGTAAACAAGCCTTTTGGATTGATGAGAGGCTAATGTTGAGGGCTTGGCTCGCTCGTGTGATCTCAGCCCTTTCCTCATTAGACTTCTCTCTCAAACCCAGGAAGGCAGCATTCCATGCAAAAATTGCATTTCTTGAAGGGGGTGGGTTCCTGAGAACCCTGCTTGAAATGTTGTGATAGCAAACAATTCTGGCACAAACTACTCCAGTGATGGAATTAGAACCCCCCCCAGGCGCTGCCAGCCTTCTTTGATCTATACCTCTCTCGCAGCATCGTCTCTAGAGCAATCCTCCAGAGGTTCTGTGCTGCTCTCTAATTGCCATTAGAGAGGGCTGAGAATCCTCCTGCTTCCTGTTCTGCAGGGTTCCTAACTATTCTCTTTGACTAACGTCATTCACTAAGAATTAAAGGGACTAGGATCAAAGGTTGTGAGTTTTCAGAATGACACTGTCATTTTTGTGGGGTCCTGAACAGTGAGGGGCAGACGAGAGGGGACTGCATGTTGCAGTCTTTCTTGGGGTCAGACTTCTCACAACTGCAAGGGAACCACTGCTTAGCATTTAATAGCTCAGAGATCCTGGAGCCTCAAAGCTCCACTGAGGGCAACCTCTTATAATCTGCTGAATACCACGCTGCAGTATAGCATGAGGAAGCCCATACTTAACTTAAAGGCTCCCGCCTTCCTCTTTACCCCAGTTAGGAAACGCATGGTAACTGATAGGAAACATTGAGATTCACTCTGTCTTGCTCAACCTCATTACCTGGTCCTAGAAATGCATACACTCATGCATGCTGAATGGAAATTACCAGTGGGTTCCTCCTTCAACTTCAACACAAGCTGCCTGGAAGATGGATCCTGGTGGAAGGGACTTAGTCTGTACCAAGCACTGTTCTGAGGACACATGAGTAGCTCGTGTGGTCCTCACAATAACCTCAGGTGTGTTTCCATTTTTATCTCTGTTTATAGATGAAGACTGCAAAGCACAGATTAGGTGAGTAAATTGCCCAAGGCCAGGGTCAGAATTAGAGTTTGAACCATGTAGTCTGATTCTACAATTTCTTTTGGTCATTACTGCATCAACATCACACCAAAGAAATTACCTGAAAGAAATGCTGAGCATTTCTTCTTTAAGTGCTTTTAGCTCAGCTCTTACATAGTTAAGTCACCGGAAAACAGAGGCACTGGGTCCCCTTAATTATAAAAGAAAAAGAAGAAAGAAGAGAGAGCTTGTCTTTGGAGTCCAATAGACTGGTTTTGATCCAAATCCTACTTTTCCTAGTTACGTGATTTCGGCCTGTTAGTAGTTTCTCAAGTCCACAGTTGCTTAATCTTTAAAGTGGGGATATGACCACTGCATCTACCTCATAGGGCTGTTGATGACACGAACTTTGGAAATGCATCTGGAATGCTGACCACAATGCTTGACATGTGCATGTTAGCTGTTGTTATTTTAAAGTTATCTTTAATGCTTTGTGGAAATAGAATGGTGACAGAAAATGAACCAACTGCACGGGGGACCTATTACAGTGATAATCAGACACTGAATTTTCTACAAGGCAAGTCAGTGGTCTGGGTTCCACCACTAGATGAGATTTTTCTGCAAGTGTCCTTGGTGCTCTAACACAGGACTATTGCGAGGGAAATAGTGTTATAATGCAACGTGTCAGGTATTTATTCGAAGGAATAAAGGGTGGGTTCAGATCCCAAATTCTGAATTACAGCAGGGTCCCAGTGTAGCATGTCTGCCCTCCCCCGTCTTAATGCCACTTTAGAATGCATAAATCGTGGAGCTAGGAGTTACTAATCTCCTCGAGTTAACTAGATGTGGAAAATCAGTGTAGTCATGGGGAGGGACTTAAAGAGGGAAAATAACGTAAGATGGCAATCCTATAAGGATGTGGTGAATCTCTGGGCTGCCATGCCATCGGTCAACTGCACCCACTGTGGTCTGAGGCCTAGAGGATGTGTGGCAAGTTCACGCTTGGATGTGACATGAACTTCCTCTTCCCAACCACCAGAATTTCACCACTTTCTACCAAAGTGAAATTATCCAATTTCTGCTTTCCAATTGAAAGTTCTCCTTTATTCTGTTTGGCCACAGGAGCCTGAACCATGCTAACTCAGCCTTCCTGCCTCTCTCTCTCTCTCTCTCTCTCTTTCTCTCTCAAAGCCATCCTTAGAAAATGATGGGGGTCAGTATCCCCACTTGAGGAAACTTGATCTTTTATAGAGAGCATCCTGTGTGGCACCTTGAGGGTTAAACTTTTGTTGCAGAGACAGAGTATCAGTGGCTTTCCAGGAAGATATAAGCCCCGATTTAGAAACTGCCATTTCTAAAAGGTAAGCCAAACATAAATTAGTTTGCACTGCTTTCTATGAAAGGGATAACTTGCCGCTCCCACTGTCTCTGTGTTAGTTTGCTTCTCTCTGTGCGGGCAGCCTGTCTGTCATCTACATAATGTATATATCAGGGCGAGGACCTTCACTCACAGTTAATAAAAACCTCAGCGCATGACAAAGGTGTCTTTTACTATGGATCCATCTTACAGTAGGTCTCAATTTACCGTGTCACGTAAATCAAAAGGGAAGTGTTTATCTTCTCATTCGAAGGCATCCCTTCTCCCTCTGTGCCCTAGCCCCTCCCCTCGTGCCAGTTTCCAGCCCCTCAAAGATGCTTTGTGCAAGAAAGTGCAAGTTCCCTCGTTCTGGATTTATTGATTTTCCCTCTTGCTCTCCTCCTGGCTCCCCCCCAGAGCAAGCTAGCGGAGCAAATGGCCCGGGTTCTCCCCCAACGCCTGACTTGCGTTTACTGGGAGGAGAGCCGGAGAGGGAGCGTGCGTTCGGAGCACACTGCTCTGACTGCGACCACAGACTGTTTTGTGCAGGCTGTCCTTCTCCTTCAAAACGGTGCATCCCCTCCCCGGAGCAGCAGGCAGTGTGCCTCCATTCAGCCACATTTGGTATGCATGAGCACGGCTGCAGGGAGAGGGGAGGTGGCTTTCTTAAGAAGGTTCGGTGGCTCAGGAAACGCCACTTGAGTAGTCTCCCAAGTTCCAGGAAGCCTCTGCCCTAATGGAATTTGCAGGTGTGGAGATGACCATGGGATGCCAAGGCCGTGGGGGACCGTCTATTTTCTAGGCATTGCTCAGGTTTGCAATTTTTGGTTTTCCCGGTGGAATTTGGAAGGGGTCATGAATCAAACTGATGCTCCTCGTCCCCTAAACTGGACCATCCGGAAGCTTTGCCACGCAGCCTTCCTCCCATCTGTCAGACTTCTTAAGGTACTGTAACTTGCTGCTTTGAATGGCTCTAATTGTGCTTTGCAGGTCTAAATACCCAACTTCGCACTTGGGCTGGGACACACCTTTCGGGGAGCACAAATGCTTACAGTGCTGGCTCAGTTGCCCAAGGCTGGCTCAGAGAGGCTGTCAGCAGGCTGTAGACCCCCACGGTGTTAGGGAGGAGAGATGGTCTGAGCCACATTTGGGAATGAGATTATGGTGGCAGAGAATGGGCTCCCCGAGTGCTCCCCTCTGTCCCTCAGCCCCCCACCCTAAACATTCCTAAAATAGAATTAATTAACTTCTTTGGGAGGGTGGGAATAGTAATGGGAGTGAAATCTCCTACTCCAGGCATTTGGCTCCTGGTTTTTTTCTCCCCCTCCCTGGGGAAGCCCTTCGACCCACTTTCCCTTTAAATGGAACCTGAGAGAACAAAGGATTCTCCTCACTATTTTAAAAGCCTTGTGTCCTTAGGTGGTCGCTCAGGTAAAGACAGAGAATGAATCTCATCAGATTGTGACTTCTTTGGTGTCCTTGTTTTTAGAAAGGCATGATAATTTTAGTCTCCTAAGTGAAGCCAGTAGTGGGAAAGTGTGGTTGAATATGTATTGAACGTATGCCTCCAGCTCCCGCTCTGAGTTACACAAAAGAATGGTACTACACCTGAGCTTAGAATTTGTTACTCTGTGTCTGCAGCACTTCCTTTCTAGAAGCAAATGCATTGAAGGTACTGAAAAAGTCCCCACAACTCCGTAATAATTGCACCATCATCGACCTTATTATAGGGAAGAAAATACAAATAAAATTTACAAGGTGGACAAAGCGTGTATTTTTTTCTCCAGAAGCGAGAATGTGCTAACATTTTTTTTGGGGGGGGAGGGGGGAGTCCATATCTCTGAATGTCCCACATCCATGTGAAGTTAAAAAGGCAAAGCAAAGTTCTTCATTCTCTTTTCCATATTAATATGATACTGGGATTTAATGACCACTGGATATTGAGCCTAAGTGTCTACAATGGAGGATTAAAGAATTAGTCCTGAATTAATTATATTGCAATATTTTATTTTTATTTATGTATTTTATTTTTATTTTTTCTTGCTGAGGCTGCGTTTTGGTTGGGTCAAGTTTGATGTGGACAATTAGTTCTGTCCAGTTAAGTGGTTCCTCACCACAGAGCATTGGCCACTGTTTCCTTATCCTGTTCAACAAAAACCGGTGTTAACTTTCACAAAGGCTGGCCCCAGGTCCTGTTCAAACCCCCAGCATATTGTTGTCATGGCGATGGTTTGCTTCCCTAAAAGAGTATTTAGGAGGAAAAACCAATTTGGGAATAAGGAGTGGGAGAGAAGTGTCCTTGGACATAAGTGCTTTTGCTGTATTGGAACAACATGTGTGATAGGGCATGAGAAAGAATGAGGCCAGGGAGCTAACAAATGAATGTAAATTTTCCTCCAGAATCACAATTGAATCAAGAGTCTGGGGCAAAGAATATCTTGACAAATCCAACTAGGACTGAGAAAATTGACTCTGGCAATTCCATGGGCAGCAAGAGACATTTTTCACTTAAAGGCATTCTTTGGCCCGACCCCAAAATCATGCTTTTTAACTTACATAATGACCTTCTTAACAGGTGTACTTATACGACTCTCAATATATTATTCATTAATGCTCTATTTTTTTTTCTTTTATGGGAAATGCTATTCATCACTTCCTAGTCACAAAACCAGCAGAGACGTATCTATTAGAAGTAGAGTACTGATTTTGAGAACAGCTGTCCGGTTTCTTAACAGAAAGTGCTGTTGATGCTTTATACCACCAGGCATTGTCAGCCCTGTGTGCCAATACTGTGGTCTGTATATGGTCAATCCCACCGTGCTTTATTAACATGGTGCTTTATAACAATTCATCTGGGGCACGTGGGTGGCTCAGCCAGTTAAGCGTCTGACTTCGACTCAGGCCATGATCTCACGGTCTGTGGGTTCGAGCCCTGCATTGGGCTCTGTGCTGATGGCTCGGAGCCTGAAGCTTGCTTCGGATTCTGTGTCTCCCTCTCTCTCTGCCCCTCCCCTGCTCATGCTCTGTCTCTCTGTCCCAGAAATAAATATACATTTAAAAAAAAATTCATCTAATTAAGCAAACTGATGGGTAGCTTTCCAAATTTCTCAATATGCTAAAAATGATGTGTTGTCCTAGAGAAGTTCCTTTCCAAATGACATCTGTAATTTTGAAAGGTATTGATCTATCCTAGGAAACTTCAGATAGTGAGCATATTTCAAACTCGTTAAAAAAAGTGATAACCAAATTCTTTCAGCGATACTTGAAATGAGAGCTGCTTCTGTATGTGGGTTTGATAGCCTCAATGTGCTGGATAGGAATGCCATGGAATTTTTTCCCCGTTTGGATTGCTGCTGTCTTGTCTGCTTTGCTAGTCCCTACGTCTTCTTGCCTTGCTTTTAATATTTCAAATAAATTGGAAGTTCCTGAGCAAACATTTACATCTTTTGATCACTGTTCTTCCTGCTTTAGTCCATAAATTAAATATTTACAAACAGTGCCCCCTTTCCCAGTCTCTTACTCCACCTTCCCCACCCTACCACCACCATGTTAATTTAATGGATGGATTCTCTGGGTGTCCAGGAGCCCACTGAAATCATAAGCTAACAAACCCAATTCCTCTATTCAACAGGTAATTTTTGGTCCCCTTCCAGGCATTTTTCTGATGTAATATGTTTATTCCAGTGCTCTGACTTGTCAGTAACACAGTAGAGGTCGTGATGGCAAGGTTAGGCTTAACTAGACTCTGATCACTCACCATTTCTCACAGACTTGGCTCATGCCAATTTCCCCCATGTCCTCTCCTTGAAAATGTGTTTCTTTGGTACCTTATTTCAGCATCACACCAATAATTAGAAATGGCTTTATAATCCTATTTTCTGTATTTCCCATTTCCTAATAGAAACAGGATACTAAAGAACTAGAAGGGGGAGGCTGGCATTTGAAGCATGAATTAAACTCAGTGAATCAATGTTGGAATATACTTATTATTCCTCTGAAAACATCTCATTTGTTGCTTTGTCCATCTCAGCAAATTTTGAACATGCCAACCAACTCCTGTTTTGAATGTGGGATTGCATTTGGAAATAACATTTGAAAGTGAATTTTTGGACAGGCATATCATGATGATAGCCAAAAGACAGAGGCTGTTTTCAAACGGATGCATTTCAAATGGGACCCTGTTGAAACTATTTCTCTTCAGTTGTCACTTGCTATGTTCTTATGTGTTTCAAGATTTCATCTTATTAATAACAAAAAGTCATGTTTATTTCAGTGACAGAATGTTCTTAGCATATTTCATAGTCATTATTAGCTCTCTCTGCCATTGTTTTATTTGGGAGATTTTATTTTGGTAACTTATGTTGAATTTGAGAATTTTTAGGGTGGAGAGATTTTTTTATTGAAATCTCAGTGGACTTACTAAAAAGAAGGCTTCTGAAAGATGGGTTGCACTAGGGGAAAGGGAAACTCTGTAGTTCTAATAGATTGTGGTGCAAACATTTAAGTCAGTCTGTCCATGAAGCCCAAATGGTCAGTATCATGTTAGGATCTTCAAAGTTTTATCCTGAGAAGGAATCTGATTTTGCATGTTGAGCAATGTCAAAATAGGTTAAAGAAATTATATTCTGGAGTTAGACCTAAACACTGAAGCCTAACTCTGTTGTGTTCCTAACCACCTGTATGATCATGGGTGTGTTACTTAACTTTTCTATAACTTGGTGTCCTCCTCTTTAAAGTGAAGAGTTGAAGACTTGACTTGGACCCAGTGCTATGATTCCCTGTGGGGATGAAAGAACATAGGCTAAAAATGGTTTAAGTGGATTGGATGTTCAAATAGCAGAGGACTAGAATATTCAGCAGTGTTGGAAATCACAGAGGGCCTTAGCTGATAAATTATGACATTTGACGATTATCCTGAAAACCATGAGTATCATCAAATGGATTTTAGCAGGGAGGTGACTGCTGCATTCAAGCATGGGTTAGATAGATGACTCTGGCTGTACTGTCTAGAATGGGGAGGAGATGGTAGGACTGGAAGCTCAGAGATGAAATTGGAAGTCCAGAGAATTGATGAGGATGTGAGTTAAGGCAACAGGAGTGGAGGTAAAATGCACAGGGCTTTGTGAAGTTGATGAATTGTGGTGAAGGGAAGAATTTAGGATAACTTCTGAGTTTCGGTCTTTGTGGCTAGTCTGGCACTGGTCCCCATTTCTGAGAATAGAGGTCTTGATAATGAAGGACAGAACTTCTCACTTTGTGGTTCATCTTTGTTGAGTTAGAGACGGTATGTCAGTTATTCTGGTGGGACTGAGAAAAAAAAATAGTGCTAACGATACAATTCCATTTTTGGGCACCTGGGTGGCTCAGCCAGTTAAGCGTCCAGGTCTTGATTTTGTGTCAGGTCATGATCTCACAGTTTGTGAGTTCAAGGCCTGCATCAGGCTGTGCCCTGATAGTGCCAAGCTTGCTTAGGATTCTCTCTCTCTCTCTCTCTCTCTCTCTCTCTCTCTCTGTCTGCACTCATACAAACACATGTACTCTCTCGGTCTCTCAAAATAAAAAAAAATAAAAATAAAAAAATATAATTCCATGTCATTGAGTATGAGCCCCATTGAATGCCTGATAATAGAACTCTTTGAAGTAAATAATATACAATCAGGAATATCCCTCCTAATTTTTTTTTTGGACTGTAGGTGTAGTAAGCTCTCAGTTTTTTGGAATCCAGTCAAAAAGCTCAGTTTTCTCTCATTTTTTCTCCTCTTAGTCCTCTTTTATATTATACAAAGGATTAATGAAAGCGAAGTGGGTAACACAAGGGAAATCCTTGAGAGTAGTGATCGAGGTAGGCTACAAGATGAGGATAAAACCTGCTTAATTACTAATGTTTTCTACTTCTATAATTTCTTGTATTGGTAACCAGTGTCCATTCTATTGAGTGTGTCTTCTACAGTTGATGCCAGACATTCCAGAAACCGACTTGCCTTTGATGGTCTCAAGCTTGTAGGAAACAATCAGGTTGAGATTTATTTCAATGTGTGTTTTCAATTTAAGACTTCCAAGGTTTCCTTTTCACATCTGAAATCCTGGATCTTGACAGGACACATAGAGGAATATCAATAAACCCAAGTTTTTGCTTGGTCAGGACAAGACACTCCTGAACCACATGTTAGTAGTAGCAGTTAAGTGTCCCCAGCAGGAGAGGAAGCACACACCTGTTAGACGTGTCAGGGAACGTCTCATGGGCCAATTCCACTAAGTACCTAAAAGATGAGACACTCGAAGAATAAACTGCTTTTAGGTCAACACAGTGTATTGTCAGGAAAAAAATTTTAAGGGCTACTAATAAAGAAACTTTTGTCTTTTCATCTCAGCATGCCAACCTCAGATTCCCTTTAAGAAAGTGAGAGAAAGAAAAGAAAGAAAAGAAAACGTGTGCTCGGCACTAAAACCCGGGAGAGAAAAAAATCTGTCTGGTGTGTTTCAAATGGTGGCTTGATCCAGGCTGCTGAGTGGTCACCATGTGACTTGCCTTTTTGTGAAATGTTCCTCGGGCAGCCTGACGGAAATTCCTGAGGCAACAAGAAACCCCTCCTGTCTCTCCGGAGAGCTCTGTCTTCTGGTGGCCTCTGTTATGGAGAAAAGACTGAAAAGTGTGCGGTCGCTGGGGAAAGAGGGAGGATGTGGCTGGGAGTCTAAGTCCAGGGCCACCTGCTTCTCAGATGACTTACGGAGTCCCAGGAATTCAGGGCAAGGTCTGTCTCCAGGGGAAAGGGTTCTGCCTTCCTTTTGGAGGACTTCCTCAGGGAAAGAGAACACTACCTCCCCAGCAGAGGATTTTCACCCCCCCCTGCCCCGCCCCCCCCCCTCCCGTCTGTTGGTATAACTCAATTGGCTCCAAGCTCATCTACAGAAAACTAATCATATCCTTGCTGTCCTTCTCTTATCTTCCATGAAAAGCAGTTTTAAAAAGCTCTGGTTGACGAAATAAAAAATAACTAGCCAGTAAATGCTTATTGAAGAATTAAAAAAAAATGAACAAACAATAAAGACACATGCAATTCTGAGAATGCTGAGGAATCACTTGGGCAGCTGGTGAGCAAAGCAAATATCCAAATATCCAAGCCCATCCCCTAAGGATGCTGATTCAGTAGGTAGGTGGTGGGCCCGGGAATTGGCATGTCAACAAGCTCCTTGGTGATTCCCACGGGAATAGCTCTTAGAAGAACCACACATGGAGGAAAGCTGACACAGATTCAGCAGAGCTGGAGAGAAACTGGATTAAGTGCCCTTTCTTACGCTGGCATCTGGATAGAACAGATTTTCTGATAGCAAACAGAGCAAAAGGTTTTAAGCAAACCCTTCACAGGTTTTCAAAATTTAATCATGAACGATCATTTACAGATACAGAAATAAATTGAGTTCAGCTGCCCTGTTTTGATTTGTAGACGACCAGTCTGGAAGAATGGTTGTCCCTATTCCTATTTTTTTGTTTATGGATTTCTCTGTTATTTTCATGAATTTTTTTTTCTACTCATGTGACCTACAACTTCAGAAGTTTCTATTCTATTCAATTTACATGGGTATCTGTGAACCAGAGCTCCCAAAGACTGTGTTTATGGTCAGAATTTTGCAATATCTTCTATGCACCCCCTTTATCCTTCATCTATGCCTCTTGGAATTGCGATAGTCACTCAAGCACACGCTCCTTTGATACCAATGGAACGTGATAGTACCAAGTGAGCAATGGCCTGTTTACTTGGGGGCCAAATCCAAAGCACCCATAATTCATGCCCATAGTGGTAGAATTGGTCCTCTCTACGCCTGCTCTCTCTACGCTAAGGCCTTGACAAATGAAGGAAGAGATTCCAGATAGGGATGGGGAGGGAGGGAAGAGAACATTCAGGGCTTTTGTTTGGAAGAACACATTCAAAGCTAAAAGTAATTTAAACTAGACATTTTTTAAAATGATGCCCAGTATTAATGATCAAATAAGGAAAACAGTGCTGAACAAAATTTTGTAGGCTCTCAAGTATTTGAAAAAGATACAGTACTGGAATGGCTGTGGTGGGGGGCTGGCACAACAAAAACTTGAGGAGAAGGGTGTTCAATTTTCATGCTTATCGCACATAATTGACTTTAAAAGCACTTGGGTATTCTTCAACCAGTGGCTCTCCTTCTCTACTTACATTTGCAGAGGCACGTGTGTAGGAACTGCCCTTTAGGGATGGCATGGATAAGTTTTACTTCTTCTCCCCCAAATAAGTAAAGCTTTTCAACAATGAATGGATAGATCGGTAGGTGGGGAAGGAAGGAAGGATTGATTCTCTTATTTGTAAATCTATTCACAGCAACATTTAATATACTAAATTGGCTTGGAGGGAGATTTATCCACCAAATGAGCTTTTGAGGTGTTATTTCAAAGTGTGGTCCAGGGCTGCCTGTTACAAAATCGGTTTCTTGGGATTCTACCCAAACTTACTAAGATAAGGCCCACAATGACTGAGAATCTGCATTTTAGCAAGCAACACAGGGTGATCTACCCTGTAATATTTTGAGACTTCTCTCAAATATTTTGTAATATTTGTAATATTTTGTAATATTTGTAATATTTTGAGACTTCTTCTGAAGTGAGCCACTTAAGCAGAGAGACCTTGGTTCATCAAAATGAGGCCTCTGGCATGACCCCACCTCAGTATCAAATTTTTATTAAACTGAGCATACACTATCTCTCTACGAATTTATATAGGCCGGTAAAGTTTCCATATCTTAAAATTCCCCATGCTCACAGAGCATCGAATGAGTCTCCTAATTGTTTCTTAAGGGATCACACAGGAGAGCTAGTTTAGGTGCCAGAAACGTATCATCCATAAGCGGTATCCTGTGTTAAAAGCAAACATGGCACATTGTTTACGTAAGGAAATGATGCCCGTATATGGTTAGGAGGAAGAAAAACGGCAGCAGAGAAAGCACTAAGTCTAACTTCTGCCCGGATCATTCGGCCATTGCTGAATTAATCAAGTTCCTTCACATCTGCTGCTTCTCCATACTTTGTTCCAATTACTAGTATCACACATTCACCAAGTTGTCTGAACTGGAAAACCTGGGCTTACGCCTTTTGCTTTGTTGGCTCTCATCCCTTACATAATCAGCCAATTAGTTCTGCCAGGTTTCCTCATAAATATGTCTCTGATCCACTCCTTCTGTCTATTCATACTTTCCAAGATCAGTCTCCTTTTTTCTCAGATCCAAAATACTACAGTTGTCTACTTCAAATTGATCCTTCCCACGGCCACCAAAATGGTCCACTTAAAATGCAAGTAAGACAAGGTTGCTGTTGACGTTTTTCAGTTTCCCTTTCTGCTGTATAATAAAATCTAACCTCCTAGGTATGGTATATAACACCTTCAGTGATCGGTCCTTTGCCTACTTCTCTACTGTTATATTTTGTTTTTCCCTTCCTCAAATCTTGAAATTCCTCATAGCTGGACTTTGTTGCACAAGGTATTTCCGACTGCCTGGAAAATGTGAATCACACCTCCTGCCCAACTCCTGCCCATAGTTGAATACTGGACTCAGGTGAGTTGGATGAATGTAGGGAGAATTTCCCTGAATCCCCAAAGCCAGATTAGGCTCTCCTTTTATACACGTCCATAAAAATCAGTGGGTATTTTTATCTTTGCATTTAGCGTGTGGTAACATTAGCTCCTTTACCTCATGGGAACCCTGTTTGTAGACAGTTTGGTTCATGTAGCCTTTGGCAAAGAGTTGATAGTATTTTGGGTGCTAGATATATTACCCTTTAATAGGTAAATGCTGGGATGGATAACTGTGCTCTAGATGTAGTGCTCTGAAATGGTTACTCAAAAGAACCAAATGCTATTACAGAGTCTTGGTATTTTTGTCTCATTAAAGAAAACTTTGAGCTTGAGTTGATAGACTTCCTGTTCGCCAAATTGGATGATTAGTTAAGGAACTGAACCAATAATTAATACTCAGTAAAAGTGATGCAGAATAAAATTACATACTCAAGGAAGAGACTGTGAGTAGGTAGCACTAGATGCGTGCTTTGAAAGTATTTGCTGAAAGAGAAAGTGCAAGATCGTAATTACCTCATCTATTGATTATGTTGGGGAAAGGGCAGTCCTTAAGTTAGTGATCTAAGAGACTTTAACGTAGTGCCTGTAATAGTGTCGTTGGGCAGGTTACACTGTGAATTAGACAAAGTACTATGAGAAGAAAAACTACATAGTTGCTGGGCCATTCTCGCTTTCTTCTTTAAATGTGCCTGTTGCAAGTGTCTAGAGCTATGTAGATACGATCCTATTGTATTTGGGTATTTCCCTTTATCTTTAATTTTTTAAAGTTTATTTACTTATTTTGAGACGTAGAGCTCAGGGGAGGGGCAGAGAGAGAGAGAGAGACAGAGTGAAACCCAAGCAAGCTCTACACTGTCAGCACAGAGCCCCATGCAGGCCTGAACCCATGAACTGTGAGATCGTGACCTGAGTTGAAATCAAGAGTCGGATGCTTAACCACTGAGCCACCCAGGTGCCCCAGCATGTCCCTTCAAAGGTACATGTGACTTAGCATTTTTCTGTTATCATTAGGTTATTTTACTGTATCAGCCATTGTGGATAGAAGTCAAATAGAAGTCCTTAGTTTATCAGGTTCCTATTGAGAAAAAAATAGATCAGAGTCCAAATAAATTTTTTAGGGAAGATAACTGAATCATAAGAAAAATTATCCTAGAACTTGTAGGTTAAGATCAATAATCAAAGTGACTGGAAAGAAAGTAAATAATTCTGGTGGGGGGCATAATCTCCATCTTTATCCATTTCTTTGCTAGAAGAAAGAAATGAATAAAAATAGTTTAAAGAATGAACTGTTAAACAGGCATCCATAAAAATACTTGCTGTATCGTGCTAGTTGAGGACCAAATGATGGCGTGACATTTAAGCTCTGGAGATTTAATTTGCTGAATGCTTTGGGCTAGCCCAATGATTTCCCTTTAAAATAGGATTTCCCAACTTCTGCACTACTGACGTTTTGGCCTGGATAAATCTTTTTTGTGAAGGCTAGTGTCCTATGCATTCTAGGACATTTAACATCACCTTTGGATTTAGCCACTGGATTCCAGGAGTACCCTCCTCCCATTCCCATTTTGACAACCAAACGTGTCTCCATACACTGTCAAATATCCTTTGGGGAATAAAATCACCCCTAGTTGAGAACCACCGCTTTCAACGTTACCTCCCGAAGATGGGTATTTTAAGAGGTACGTAGGTAATTGATTTCACCCGGAACCCAGTAGAGACTTTCTGGTGATGTGAAGGGGATGCTTCGACTTCAGACACACTTTCTTTTTTATTTTACGAAAGACTGAAATTCAGCTTACATTTGGGAAATTAACTGGTCTAGTTCTATTCACTAAACATAGACTAAGGAATTATTTTCTCATCTTATTGTCAATCATCTCTTGGAAGAAAATTCAATGTGTCCAATTTGTCTGAAAGTGTTTGAATGTTCTGTATATTATCACTTTGTGGAATAAAAGCAGAGCATATTTTCATTTGATTGATATGTCAAGTGAAATATTTAATTTTCATCATCATTTTGTTCTCCAATAACTTCTACTTAGAACTATTTAAGAATAATACAATATAAAATCCATTTCAATGAACACATAAAATATCTTCAAGATGAATTTTTTGTATGAAGTTAGCTGATGTGAGCATAGATTTTAAGATAAATTGAATAATTAGCACAAGGAAGCTATATGATTTAAAGATGAGTAGTGTAACGTAGAGGTGTTGAATTACTATGTGGTACATTTGAAACTGGTGTAATATGCTGTGTCAACTCTACTCAAAAAATTAATAGCATAAAAACTTATAATTAAAGCTAATTTTCAATCATTAAATTCAGCATGATCAAAAATGGACAGAAAAACTAGGTTTGGCCTTAATTCTGCATTAAATGATAGGCTAGCTGAGCTGCCTAGAGTAAGTAGTTTTATCTTACAATGATTTAGTTTCCTCATCTATAAAATAAGATTGGGTTAGCTCACACGTGTCAAACTTTTTCTATAAAAGGCCACATTGTAAATGGCTTTGTTGGCCACATAGTCTCTGTTGCAACTACTCAACTCTGCCATTGTAGCTTGGGAAAGTAGCCATACACAATGCCTAACAAATAAATGCAGCTGTGTTCCAATACAACTTACTAGGGACATTGTGTAATAATGGTCTGGATGTTCATATATTGAAAATTCATATGTTGAAACCCTAATCCCCAAAGGTGATATTAGGTGAGGACTTGGGGAAATACTTACGTCTTGAAGGTAGAACCTTATGAAAGGGATTAGTGACTTGGAAAAGAGTCTCCGTAGTGCCTTCGATCATGTGATGACACAAGAAGTCTGTGACCTAAAAGAGGGCCTTCACCCAACCGTGCTGGCACCCTGATCTTGAATTTTTGCCTCTGGAACTATGAGCAACACATTTCTGCTTACAAGTCACCTGGTCTGTGCTATTTTGCTACAGCAGCCTGAATAGATGAAGACAGGCTGAAATTGGGATTTTGCATAATTGTCACAGGTCATAAAACATTATTTTCATTGTTTTCAACAACTGTTTGAAATGTTTTTTTTTTTTTTTAATGTTTACTTTTGAGAGGGAGAGCGAGAGAGCATGAGCAAGGGAGGGGCAGAGAGATAGGGAGAGACACAGAATCTGAAGCAGGCTCCAGGCTCTGAGCTGTCGGCACACAGACTGACATGGGGCTCAAACCCATGAACCATGAGATTGTGACCTGAGCCAAAGTTGGACGCTTAACTGACTGAGCCACCCAGGTGCCCCTGAAATGTTTTTAAATGTAAACTATGCCCAGCTCACTAGCTGTATACAGAGGGCGGGTGGTACTTGGCTTGTAGGCTGCAGTTGGCCAACCATGAGATGATTGTTAAGGTCCCTTGCAGCTCTAACATTCTTGGATGAGGTAGCAATGCTAGAAAGTCACTTTATGTCCCTATTGATCTGAAAACTACTTTAATACCTGAAAGAGCTGAGAGTAAATCTTGTATTAATTATAATAATGGAATCTTACTGGAGAGCAATGTGTGGTGGGCTTGCTGTCACACAATGTAGCTCACATTTAGCAAATGTTTATAGGGGGTGTTTGTTTTCTGTCTCTCTGAGAAAAAAGAATGCTCCAGTTCTACAAAAGGTGTTGTTTTTCACAAACTCTGCTGAAATGCACAGAGACAGAAAGTGAAGTGGTGCTAAAATGTAACATTTGTAAAGTGCTTTGCAATTTGCAGAGTACTTTGCTTCACATCAAATGAACTGAACTTGATAGCGATCCTCTGAAGCAAATGTAGTAAACCGTTACTCTCCTTTTCAGCTGGGGTGGCGGGGCGGGGGGGGGGGGGGGAGATCCTGGTTAGGTTAAGCCACATATTAGTGGGCTTTTCTGATTCCAAATTCAGAATTGCCTCCTTTGCACTCCCGTGCATCTTACATCTGCCTGCTCCCCCCCTTTTTTTTTTCACCTGAGGCCCAACTAGACAATAGAGTTCAGGTTCTACAAACAAATACATCATTTAAGTACTTGACAACAAAAAGAATTACATAGCACAGTGTCAGAATGATCATTGACAAGATACAAAACTTCTCTGAACCTTAGTTTTCTTCATTATAAATTAAACAAAAATACTCTTTCTATTGTTTAGAAATTAACATGTTTGGTTTGGGCATAGGTTACAGTTGGTGTTTAGTAAATATGAGACCTTTCCAATCTAATAAAACAGAGACAGTGCACTGCAGATGAACAGAATTCAACACGTCTTTTGTAATAACTTGGACTTAGGGAATACATATTATGTATGGGCAAGTAATTACACTTTGTAGTTATTGCACATTGTATTAGTAAGGGTTCTCCAGAGAAATAGAGCCAACAGGATGTGTATGTGCGTAAGTATGTATGTGCGTTCATATCTATATATGAGGCGGAGGGAGGAACATTGACCAGATTTTACAGAAGTGGCTCATGTGACTCTGGAGTCTTGGCAAATCCAAGCTCTGATGGTGGAGGCTGGCAAACTGAAGACCGAGGAGAGACTTGGAGTTTGAGTCCAAAGGCTGTCTGCTTTAAAACCAGAAATAAGTACAAGTTACAGATAAAGTCCAAAGGCAGTCTTCTGGAGCATTCCTTTTTGCTTGGGAGGTCAGTCTTTATTGTATTCAGGCCTTCAGCTGGTTAGATGAAGCCTACTTACATTATGGAGGTCAATATGCTTTTCCCTAAGATCCCTGATTTAAGTTAAATAGGATCCAAAATACTTTCACAAAAATATCCAGAATGATGTTTAATCATGTATTGAGACCCTGTGGCCCAGACAAGTTGACATAAAATTAACGATCATAGAGGTCATTGTTACAGTTATATTAAAATTGCTTTTTTTGATGTAGTTTGCTTGCAAGTAATTGATAATCCATTTAAATTAACTTAAATAAAAATTTTTCTCTAAGGCTACTCTCTAGGATATCCAGCACCTGGAGTGGAAATACAGCCAGATACCATGGGGACTCAGGCTTCTCTCTTATGGGACCCTAGAGTCTCCTTTTGGCTACTTTTGGCCCGTCTACTCTGTACTTGTGTTTTTCTTTGTCAACCAGCCTTCTTTATTACTCCATATTTTGCTTAGACTTGCCACAGTGTCCAGTACTATACGATCTTATAATTGTTTTCTTTACATCTCACCCATACGTTTCTCTCACTTTCCTAAGGAATCTCATTGACTCAGCTTTGGTCACATATCCACACTGGCCTACATGGATATGGTAGGGAAATTGAATCACAAGATAAAAATATGGCCGCCTAGACCTATTCTTCTTGTAGGTGATGTGGGCGGGAACAGATTTTCTTTAACAAGGATGTAGGCCCGATGCTTCATGAATTCAATTAGCGTGGATCCCCTAGATACATAATAGCTTAATGATTCTGGAAGCCACCCAGGCCTGAAAGGTATTGCAATTAATCTAAAACTAAGATTTCACTCTGCAAACGAGGATAAGCAATGAGTCTTTACCTTTTGCTATTTTATCATAGGAGGGGATGGACTCTAACTACAGAACCCAATTTTAGGGTACTGTAAACACAGTATTTCTGAGGAAGAGGCCTAGTGAACCTGGAGAAATAGTAAGCTCTCCTCTATTGGAGGAACACATTGAAATCCAGAAGAAATAACATTGAGAGTCCCAATGCAACATGGCATGATGGACTCCCATGTCCCCCTGAATGCCTCCTTGAGTTCTCCAATGTTACTAGTTTCACGACTGCTGAAAGCTTGTATGGATCTTCTAATGGGGTTTGTCCTCTCTTCCAGCTGAATGAAATTGAACCCTCCCCAAATCTAGAGCCCTGAGAAAAAGAAACCAGAATAACATGTTGTTTAGAAGTAGCAATGTGAGGGGTATCTGGGTGGCTCAGTTGGTTGAGCGTCTGACTTAGCCTCGGGTCATGATCTCACAGTTGGTGAGTTCAAGCCCCGTGTCTGGCTCTGTGCTGACAGCTCAGAGCCTGGAGCCTGCTTCGGATTCTGTGTCTCCCTCTCTCTCTGCCCCTTCCTTATTTGCGCTCTGCTCTGTCTCTCTCAAAAATGAATAAACATAAAAAAATTAAAAAAAAAAAGTAGCAATGTGATAGTAAATGGAATATGAGAGCAGTGTTAGGATTTCTTTAAATTAACCATGTTTAAAGGAATTGGGTAGAAGAGAGATTAACGTTTTAATCAGAATATTCCTGTTTGTGTCGACATTCTTTTGAGGGGGGAAAGTTCATACACATTTAATGCTGTCAAAATGAGTGTTTTGTTTTTAGGTGTACAGCAATTCACAAAACAAGAATATAAAAATTGGGTTTTATCCCCCATTCCTTCTTAACACATTTTTTTCTGCAATCCTCTATTGCTCTGTGTGAGAAACTATACAAATGGATTAGGAATTCAAGAATGAAAAATACTAGGCCCCAATCAAAACGAGGTAATAATGGAGTGAGGGAGACAGACAAGCAAATTGGAAATGACATTATGGCTTGATAGATGTTTCCATTTTGGTGAATCAGAGACACCAAATACAGTCTGAGAGTTAATAGAACGGACCATTGAAGGAGACCCTTGCGGGAAGTTGGGGTAGAAAGAATGTTCCACGTGAGTAGTGTGGCACGTACAAAGGCAAGGAGGCATCCTAGAGAGCATGGTGCGTGGAGGGACCTCCCATGAGCAAAGCTGAAACATGAAGTGTGACAGGAATGCCGGGGCAAGAAGTGGGCCTGATTCGGGGCGGTGGGGGTGGGGTATAATGATACTGATCCGTGCCCAGCTCGTGCTCACTCAACAGCCTGCACAGTTGAGGCTGCTCAAGTTCCAGTGCAGTGCTGCCACTTCCTCACTCTCTGCCTCAAAGGACTCTGTAGGTCACACCCTGGCCCCCCAGCTATGCAAATGCAGAGGTGAGCCCAGATTCTTCAGGCGTTAAATGTAGGAATTGTTCAGTGGTTGCAGGGTGCTTTATTAAGAGAGTTACACTGTAGGAGGGACCTTTGCTTTCCTTTTCCTCTTTTTTTTTTGTGTGTGTTTGTTTGTTTGTTTGTTTTGGTGCCCTGGCAGACCCATTTTTCATATGCAAACGACTTTGCAGACTGCCCCATCATGGACAAATGTTTTGTTCTGTTTCAGTGTCCTGGGACTCAAATTCACAACTGGCTCTTCTAACGGAGCCAGCCAGGTGTCTCCTGTTTCACACATCTTAAAAATGTCTTCATCTAGAGTGCTATGATGGCCTTATGAAAATTATAGTAAATAGAAGCTATGGCACAGGACATCTTTCCTTTGTTCTGGACAGCTACGAAATGGTAGGCACTGGAAACAATGAGCTTACTATGCAGTTGTTAATACTGCCATATCACCGAGGAGAAGGTGTGACTATGTATTCACTTGTGTCCCAACACGAGCAACAAGTGAACTTTAGACGTCAAGACTGTTTATCTTCTTTAAGAGAGGGTGAGTGAGAATCCCAAGTAGGCTCTGTGGTGTCAGTGCAGAGCCCTGCGCTGGGCTCTGTCTCACGAACCATGAGATCATGATCTGAGCTGAAATGAAGAGTCTGATGCTTAACCACCTGAGCCACCCAGGAGCCCTTAAGATTGTTTAAATTTAAACTGACTTCTCCAGGATGGTCTTATTTCGCCATCCTGTAAAAGTTTCTAGCAGGTGAACTCCTCAAACAGTAAAACATTATCAAGAACCCTTAAATTGAGGTAAACTTACATATAGTAAAATTAACGAGTTTTAACTATAACCTCAATTTTTTAAAAAAGGTAACCACTTATTTGACCACCATCCATATCAAGACATGTCAATTTATATCACCCTAAGAAGTTCCCGGGTGCCCTTCCCAGTTAATACCATAGCAACCACCACTTGAGGTAACCACCACTCAAGGTACCCACTTGGGCTTTTATCATTCTATATTAGTTTGGCCTAAATTAGAACTTTTGAGTAAGTGGACTCACATGAAGTGTATTCTTGGGTCTGGATTCTTCTATTCAACAAAATCTTTGTGAGATTCATCCATTTTGTTTCATCTATTGTTTTGTGGATTATCAGAGAGTGTGAATACACCATCACTGGTTTGTCCTCTTGCCTGTTAATGGACATTGGAGTTGTTTGCCATACTGAGCTCCTACAAAGATAGGTGCTGTGAACATTCTTGTGAACATATGCACTCATGTGTCGCGTCTATGTGTCAGGAATGGAACTGCTAGGTTACAGGGTAGGCATATGCTTGCTTTTAGTAGAAGCTATCAGTTTTCCAGAATAGTCCTATTTTATACTCCTTTTAATGTAGTGTATGAGAATATCAACTGCATATTCTCACCAAAATTAGCATTGCATTTTTCTTCTTTATAAGTTTTAGCCTTTCTGGTGGGTGTATAGTTGTATCTTACTATATTACAATTTTCATTTTCCTGATGAGTAATGTGATACTAAATTTCACATGCAACAATATTTTTGAAGCAAAACAATATCCAAAAGAAACGGGTAAAGTTGAAGAAAGGGGAAGAAAATGAATTTCTGTCAAGCTTTCATGGCTAGAAACCAAGATATGTAATTTATATGTTGTCATTTAATCTTTAATAATGATATATTATTTCCAGTTTTCAGATGAATTTGTGATTAAGAGACATTACATAAAACAGGGAGAGAAATAGTATCTTGCAATGGAGTTGGGAGAACAAAATGACTTAGATATATTTATACACGCTGTTTTTTTTTTTTTTTACATAAAGTACTGACTATAGTACCTGGCACATAAGTACTCAGTGTGTTTTCACTGTTTGGAAATACGATACTATAAATTTTAAATAAAAACAAATTAGCCTTATGGCTTGGGAAGATCAGGGTGTTGTGATAGGCTATGGATTTAATCCAGCTGAAGTTAACATGAGGAAATTTTATAAAACTGGCTGTACCACTAGGGGTGTGTCCCTATTAATGGTAATGGTCATCCTTGAAGAGTCACTGAATGGGTCTGCTTGTTCTCAGCTATAGTTACTCCATGGAGCTGGGTTTGGACAGAGAGTGTCCACATTTCAAAAAGATGACATAGTCTGTTAATTGAGTGATGAATTCACTGCCCCTGCCAAACTTCCTCAGATGCATCCTATGCATAAGTTGTCCTACTGAGTGCCCGAGATGCACACTTGTACAGTGAGTATGGTTAGCCTTCAGAGAGCTGGAGAGAAGAAAAGGCTGTCTTTCTGGGTATATTCTATCTCCCCAACCCGTCACATGTAGTTTCTTATTCAATTACACTTAGACCACCTAAGGGTGCTTTTCAAGACTTGCCGGCTTCCAGGTCTCTGTAGTTATCAAGATCTTTATGTTTGGGACATAGGCTTGTGTTCTTTTGTTTGTGCTTGTTTTTCTGATGTCCCTTGTAAGTAAATTTCAAAGATCACAGTGACACAAATGACTGTGCCAGTATTTCATAATTTTTTTTTCCCGTCTCTGGCTTCTGAAATTTCAGACCTTATTTGGCAGGCTTCTCAAATACATAGTCCTGTTTTGATCTCAGCGGGTAGACAGACAAGTTTTTGTAGGATACTCAGGTAATAAGAGAGAAGACACTTCTCACTTTGTTCTAAGGTTCTTATTTCACTTTTTCTTCTTACTGTTTATAATAAAACTAATAAAATTTATAATCAGGATTCATTGGGAAAAAGTACACATGTTTGAGAAAACTTGAAACAGTGCAATTCAGCATGTGACTTATTAGGGATGAGTATTTTAAAATGACCAAAGCTGTCATCTTTTTTTATATTCCTCTTATTTTAAAGAAGATTTGAACTAAAACATGACTTCTCCAATTAAAAAAAATTTTTACTATACCCCTAGAATTTTAAGCACAAATATTGGTAAGGGGGAAATATGTACTAGTTTATCAGAAACAGGCAAAGTATATGTTCGGGACTTAGCACTAGAAATCAATTTAATTTGATGAATATTTTTGAGCCTTTCTGTCTTCTGAGCCTTACACTAACCATTAGCAATACCGAGGTGAAAATGATATAACTTAAGCATTCTAGGATCTGACCAACTAATGAGAAAAATTGACGTAAGCCATTAATCATAATGCTTTCTAATAAAACGTACCATAAAAATACTCCAGCTATAAAAGAACAGTGTACAAAATAACTAATTTTACCTGAGGAAATAAACATCATAAAATGAGTTATATATGGGTTGTACAAATCTTAAAAGATGATTAGAGAAGGAGGGAAAGAGCATTCCAGATGGAAAAATGAGTGTGTGCAAAGCATCATGGTGTTAATGGGTATGGCATGTTGGGTGATTTGAAGTTTATCAGTGTCACTGAGTAAAGTAGGCTTGAGGGAAAAGTAGGCAAGATGGCAGTGGCTAGGACAGGAAGCGAGAGGGGCCTCGTGCAATGCTCAGTAATTTGGATTTTATATTGAAGTCGTTTGGACATGAAAGCTTGTTCTTAGAGGAGAATGTATTTGACAAATGATTACAGAAATCTGTGTGGCAGAATCTGAGCAAGGCACTACAAACACGATGAATAAAAATTCGTTCCCCTCTCTCAGAAATCTTCAGTGGAGATAGACCAACATAGATGCAATGACAGTTGATTCAAGGATGGGTGGCTCTTGTTACTTACTGGGGAGGGAGACGGGAGAATAAGGGAGGGCGCTTTGTTTTGCTTTACCTGTAAAGGAACACATTTCACTCAAGACTAAGATAAAAATGTTTTCAACCCAAAACTTAGTGTGTGTGTAATGTCATTTCTGATCTTGCTTTGGTGTGGAAGAGATGATTGAAGTGTATTTGAAAAGAACAACTCATGCTAGAACTCTGTTTTCACAGATTTGGTGTTCAAAGCACACACATATCCTTCTAAACAGGAAACTGGAACAGTCTTGATCTAATTGCTTCTTGCCAACAGCCCAGAAAGCTGTAGGATTTTGTGGGCCCTTACCAATTTTGTTATCAATAATACAAAAGATGGATGCTTAAACGTAGCTTCCTCACAAGGGAAATACTGTCACAAGAGCAATGACCTAAATTGTCTTTGAACATCACACTCTAAAGTGAAGAGAATGCATCTGCCCTTTGAATATTAAACTAGTCACTAAACTGGGTCAGAAGGCCTACAAAGAGTGCTTTTACAGAGCTCTCCTCTCCCTCTCCAAGGAAGTGATGTCCTGGGTGTTCATTACCTTGAAGAAATTCATTGTATTTCCTGTGCAAATTGCTTATGGTAGAAGATGTGTTTTTGCAGTATTTATCTTGGCCAACATAGGCCTATGCCAATTTTTAGATTTCCTTAACTAAGTTTGAATGAGATCCCTGGAAATGACTCATTCCACCTTACCTGCATCCCCACTTTTGTCTTCTCTGTCTTCAGTTGCACGAACAAATCAGCTCTCCCTTTAGTCATTAGAAACAGCAATTGGTTGAGACTACTTCTGCAGATGTTCTTGCATTAGGTGCCTTGGAAGGGGGAAGTTGGTGAGGTCTAAGGAAAGACCTCTGGTTTGAATGATTTGGAGGATCAAGGGTGACTGAATGAGGTGTTACGGTAGCGTGCTCAAGGAACAAAACACCCGCAAGCATCTCAAGAGCAGAGATCATAACACATACACTGATGTCACAGATGCTCATATGTTTCCTGCCTGGGTGAGTAAACGAGTAAGAAAAAGTAGAGGCAGTGGGTATAGTCTAAGCAGTGCAGGAGGGAAAATATATTAGGTGGGCTTCAGGTGGTTACATGGCCCAGGAAAAGGTATACATAGCTTTTATACACATAAGGGAAAGCAAACGGTGAAAAGATTTAAACTTGATGCATTATTAAAGAAGAAAAGATGAGTCAAAGAGTTTTCCTTAGGAGATGTCTAAAAGTGGGCACATAAGTACTTGCTGAATAAGCAAATGTGTGAAGAATGACACTTCATCTTCTAAGACAGACGGAAGATTGGCTAAAAGTACAATGGTTTTGATGGAGGAGAGTAAATTGGAGACTTTTACTGCTCTAGCCCTCCAAGGTAATTGTAGTAAAGATTTAGGAAATGGTTGCTATGTGCCAGATAGCATATTGTGTACTTTACGTATGTTGTCTCACGGGGTCCTTACCATACACCTACAAGCTGAGTGGGGGTAAGTAGTCTGGTCATTTAAAGTTAAGGGAACAAGGCTCAGAGAACAGCCATAGCTGAGCTAGGATTTGAACTTTGGAGACTGTGCCTCCAAAGTGTGCCCCTGATAGGAAGGGAACAAGGCTGGAGGCTCGAACATCTTCACTTCCAATTTTCTAATGGTTTATTATTGTCTCATGTTAACGTGTTCATTGCTGTGTGGATTTACTAAAGGTAAAGACCTTGACATGGTGTCTCTGAATCTCCCTCTGTGGCTAACAAAATGCCTGGCTCATTGTCAAATATTCAACTGATTTTTTAAACAAGGGAATTAAAGTTGGGGATATCAAAATGAAGAACTGAAAGTCAGAAATTAATTAAACATGAAAGAGAAATATAGCAGTGCCTCGAAGGATGGCCAGTTAAGATCTGAGGTCCTACTATGTCAGGTAAGACCTCTAAAATAAAGGCATATTTAACTTCTTCCAGTGTTAAAAAATAATGGGAGGGACTACAGCGTACTGTCCAGCACATATTATGGTCAATATACATCAACAAAGGTACAGAATACCTAGATGTTATGTCTGTCCAAATCTTATGTCAAGTCACTGGAAACTGTGGGCAAATTAATTTCTGTAATCCTCAGTTTCCTCATCTGTAAAGGAAATAATGATACCTCCCTGGGTCGTTACAAAAATCGAAAAAGAAAGCATACTTAGAGTACTTACTTAAGGCCTTATATACAGTAAATGCTCAGTAAATATTAGCTGCTATTTGATGTTGAGTGGATGAACGGGAGCTTGGAGTCATAATATAAATGTAGTCTGGATCTAGGTGGAGACCACGTTGCCTCTTCTTTCCTGGCATGTGTATAGCTGGCACGGGCAGCTTGCCACTGGCTTTTGGGGAAAGACTGCATCTGAAGCTTGGATGCTTACAAAGGCCCTACACTGGCAAGGAGGGTGGTGGACTGTGGCATTGCATCCACACTGTGCATTTCAGGAGACAGGGATTATAAATTGATGGTGGTCGGGACACAGGCTGCTCTTTGGCTCCAGAGTGCTTGCGATATTGGAAGCACCGGCTAATGTTGCTTGGGAATCGGCATCACGGTGTGAATCCGGGGGAGTGGGAAACAAGCACTTCCCCTGCCCCTGAGCAGCCCAGTTTGGCTCCTGTGACAGCATCATGCCCACAGCTCTGGGAGAGAAGGAAGTGTAGGGATGTCTAGGGGTCCTGGGTATCACTTCCTGAGTGACAGTAGTGTCACTTGTGAGATGCCATCATGGGTTTCACTGGCCCACTGAAATCTCCAGGGAACTCCAGGATATCTTTGGAGAAGACCCGAGAAGAATTAGCAATCCTCGGGTTGAGGTTAGAGGTAGAGAACTATGCTACAGTTCTGTTCATACGTTTACAACTTCGAGACCAGTGTGATCAAGGAAACAAGGAATTACATGGGATTCTAGAGCTGAAGAGATTGGAACGGCTCATCTGGTCCAACTGTATCCCTTAACCTGTGGTCCAGAAAGTCTGCCTGGTGTTCCTAATATCACCTGCAACAAGAATCCATCCAACAAAGTTTGGTGGATAGGGGAGAATCTGCCACTGCCTATGCTCATTAGCAACTAGCATCATGACAAGTGTGACTAGGCTGAATAGTGTGTGAAAGTAGTTGCATTAAACCGGAAAACACTGGTATGAACAGCCATGCAGCCCACCTTGGTTGGTTTCCCTACACATATCTGCTCCTTGGTCTCTAAGGGTCGCTAGTTAACTGATGATGTGAAAACCCACTTCCTTAGCTCCTCCGCGCTAAAGCAATTCATCGTAGGTGCCGCTAGGTTCACATTGAGAAGCATTGGTTTCTGGCCTTTATTTTAAGGTGTGGCTTCATTACCTTCGGTCGGGGATTGTTGAGTGAGGACATCTGACACGATCCATGGCCCTAATACAGGGGCTGATAGGAGATAAGCATCTTACACATGTTCCCGTGTTAACCGAGCCTTCGTTACACAGCAAAACTCCTGGCGTGAGCGTGCATCTGAGAGCCATGCTGGTATTCGCCGAATTTTTGCATCATCTTTCCTTCCTCTTTATAGCAGGATACCCAGGAGAGTCCCGGATGGCTTTGGAAGCTTTCCTATCGGCGTCTTTCCCTTACCGGACTGATTTAATCACCCATTCCTTCCTTTGCCTACTTCTCTAACTGCATACCATCTGTGCTATTTGGCAGCTGCTAGTTATAGCCAAGGTTCCCCTCAGCCCCAACATCTATGAGAAATTTTTTCATCTGTTGGCAATGCCTTTCAAAATCATAACTGCTTATTTTGTCACCCTCGATATTGGGATAATCCTTTCCCTTCCACATGGCACTGTTGGGCACTTGGACTTCAGTTTACAGCTATTTTTAGGCCCTAAAATGCAGAGGCATGTAAGCTTGAATAACGGGAAATATGTTTTTCCTATTTGGTTTCAGGAGAAATTCAGCAATAAGAAATAAGGAGAATGCAGGGTTGGAAGTGTCAGAAAGTGCTCCATGAGGAGTTTTAAGCTCACAAGAGTTTAGAAAAACCCAGAACCTAAAAACACATATATTTACATATAAATGTCTTTGGTGTGCATAATATTAAGTGTGAATAAATACCATAGAGATGTGGAAGTTAAACATATCCTAACTTACACCACGTATATGTGTATGTATGTGGGTGTGTGCATGTACACAAAATGTTGGCCAGTTATATATATAAATGCATATGTATCTGAAAGTGTTAATATTACTACATGACTACAGGACAAAATTACAGACAATTTTCATTTTTTATGTATTTTGGGTTTTTCTATTTTTTTTTCAATGAGCATGGAGGCTTTTTATAAAAAGGAACAAACATTATAAAGCAAATCTATGCTTGATTCCTTTTTGACAACAAACTATAAAAGCTGCCAGAGTCAGGAAGGACACAGAAATTGGTAATGTTACCTGGGCTTTGGCCAAATAGGTCACAGGAATGGGTTTCTCCCTGCCACCTCCTCCTCTGGAGCACTAGCTACTTGGAGCCGACATTATATATGTGACCAAGGAAGTGAGTGCTATAGTATCGTCAAACAGATTACTTTGGGAACTGTTGTGGAGACAAAGTCTGATTATGTTTGAATTCTAAATCTGTATTTTCTTTCAAGTAGTCCCAGATAGTGTCTTCCATTTGTTCACAAAAATTGCAGAAACCTAAATTCAGACCACCAGCTGATCTGAAAGTTAACATCTAATTACGAAGGATTATTTCTTTACCGACCGTGATGGCAGCACTCCAGGTGAATAAAACCTGCCAGTATACTGTTAGCTGCTTGGACTTTCTTCACCATTTTATTACATTGGGTGTGTGTGCCCATGGAACATGGGGGTTGCAACAGTCCGGGGTGGGGGGGTGTCCTGTAGATTTCCTACCTGCGGGGTCCCGTTCTCACCCTCAACCTCTGGAAGCATTCCACATCACCGAGCGGCAATGCCGTATGAAGTATGAGCTTTGCTTTTTTCTCAGGTTTCCTGACCTAGGTTATTCTAATGATTTTCAATTAGAAATTCAACCACAGACCTGATTCTCTTTTTCCTTCAGATCCTAGCAGAGTAGTTAAAGGGAAATGCAACTAGATATGAAAATCAGTTGCTGTTAAAAGCTACCACCCTTTATATTGTTTGGATTCTGGATAGAAGCATAATACTTATAATAATATTTTGAATTTGCATTTTTTTTCTGACCACTGATCTGTTTGTAGATGGGAGCTACTGGCCTTCTGTTGAGAAACAGTAACTTCACTTAAAATCAAATTTGGTCCTCCAGAGGCGAGAAAACTAACATTGGAAAGTTAGCCTGCTGGAATTAATACCTTTGTTTAACTCTTAACTAGATGATGCCATGGTAGTTCCCAGAAAAGAAAACCACAGGCCTGCTTTGATTTTTATGACTGATCTGATAATAAGAGAGAACAATCATAATTCCTTGAGAAGTTATTCTGATAAAGGTCTCAAGTGTCCACTCCATATCTCTGGTAGGTATGAGGTGAGCAGTGGACATAACCTCATAACTATTAGTAGAAAATAAACTTCAATAGAAAATTCTCAAGTTCTCCTGGATTGGCAGAGTAAGTTTTGTCTTCTGTTTTAGCTTGTGGTTAGGGGCTCATAAGAAACCATCAAAGAGTGTAAATAAAGAGCTCTCCCTTCGTGCCCCATGGCATCCTCCCCCCAAATTCATGTTCTTTCATGAGGGAAGAAAAAGAGGGGAATCTGGAAAATGGTTCTAGCTTCTCTAAGTGATGGTGGGGTCTGTTTGACCCTTTCTCTATTCATTTAATAAGCAGATCTTTTGTTAGTGAAAACAGGAGAGTTTTTGTTCACATAAATTTTAACAGCCAAATGTAATCAGAAACTCAGTCCAAGAAGCACAAAAGGGAAATAGTAACATGTTCTTTGAGCCCTACTCCAGATAAAAGCCAAGGCATTTCCCAGGGCTTAGGTTACCGTCCATATTGTAGATAGTCATCTGTGGGGATGATATGGTCCCTCTTATGAATACAGAGTAGTTGTTTTGGATGGTGTGTGCTGAGAGGAACTTGAGACCTTCCTAGAGCTGTGTGTACTTTGGAAACTGGAGAGCTTTGTGGCCATGCATTTCCTGGCCCTATACTGTGTCCAGAGGCCAATTTTATTTTTAGAGTGTGCCTTTATATTATCTAATGTACCACAGAAAAATTACTGTGTGATGGGCACTGTGCTTACTACCTTTCATATGTTCATCTCTTTGATCTTCCGAACAGCCCTGGGACTGACATGTGATCACCCTTTGTACATACAACTTAGAGCTTTATATGTTAGACTGCTGGTAGACGGTGGTAAATGGTAGCCAACATTTGCTCCTGCTCAGTGTCCTTAAATACTAATTGATTCCCTCCTCCTGTGTCCATCTCACTATGCTCTTCTGTCTTTACCATGGAATAAGAGGGATTCTCTAAAACAAAGCACAGCACGTAGAAATGGAAGAGAAACAGAGAAGCAGTCAGGCTAATACGGTGAGCATATGCAGGCTGGAAAGAAAAGATTGAATCCTTCAGTCCTAAATGTCTGTCAGAGTTTCGAACAAGAAGAAAGACCTTGTCTTTTCATTCTTGGATTGCTGACCCCTGGCACAGTGCTTGGCAAATGGAGGCCACCAAATATTTAAAAAAAAAAAATTTGTTGTATCATCCATAAATGTATCACAGTGCTTAATATGAAAGATACATTATAATAAAAACCAAAGAGCAGAGGACATTGATTTTGTCAATACAAATAAATGCCACCATATTGATGTTAAAGATTCAGAAATTTAGAATCAGGGCAGAAAGAAATGAAATATTTATTTTGTCTTTGTTATTCTTAAGTCAGTATTATAGTCTATACAGTATTACAGTTAGAGAATGTGACCCTGAAATTGCAAAGGGAGTGTGTTTTATAACTTCTAAAATATTAAGGGAAGGCAGAAAAGTCTATAGTTGGTAAGTGAAGAAGTTAGTGTTCTTGCCATTAGGGAAACATATTTGTGAGAAATCACATTTAAATTTGAATAAATCCACGTCTCCTCATGTTTATCATGAAGGTACATAATGAGTGTTGTATTTTCTATGGTTTAGAAACTTTGTTCAGGCCGCTCCACTGCACAACTCCAGGGGGCATCGTTTTCCTTGTAGTGAGTGTGAATAGAAGCCTGGGATTTAGGACTGTTGCAGTTGCATAAACGTTAGTAGCCCTACCTTTCCTACTCTTTCAGCTCGACTATTTAGGCCAAAGCAATGATTCCTATTTTCAAAAAGAAAAATGTATCCGGGGAATGTTTGTCCATATTACCATGATGATTCATTTTATATTAGCATTTATTAAGCACCTATGTCAAATGGTGTGCTAGAGACTTGCCGATGAGTAAGACATTCTCTGAAAGAGATTTACCATATGTCAGAATGAAAAATACTAAACTGATATGACATTATCTACAAACATTGATCTAGTGGCACAGATAGATACATAGAGGCTTAGATATATAGAGATATAAATAATGCGTGGTTGTGCTCAGATAGCTAGAAACCAAGGTTGTTATGATAATTTAAATTTGGGACATGCGCACACAATTCTTCACCTGTCGTATTCACTCTGAGCAATCACTGTAGCTAAAACTCTTTATTTCCATGGGGTTTCTAATACCAGAAGATGCTTGGAAACTGGTCTTTTGTAGGGTTTTTATATCCTTTTCTTTTTTTTTTTTAATTTTTTTAAATTTACATCCAAATTAGTTAGCATATAGTGCAACAGTGATTTCAGGAGTAGATTCCTTAGTGCCCCTTACCCATTTAGCCCATCCCTCCTCCCACAACCCCTGCCATAACCCTCAGTTTGTTCTCCATATTTATAAGTCTCTTTTGTTTTGTCCCCCCCTGTTTTTATATTATTTTTGTTTCCCTTCCTTACGTTCATCTTTTTTTGTCTCTTAAAGTCCTCATATGACTGAAGTCATATGTTTTTTGTCTTTCTCTGACTAATTTCACTTAGCATAATACCCTCCAGTTCCATCCACGTAGTTGCAAATGGCAAGATTTCACTCTTTTTGATTGCCGAGTAATACTCCATTGTGTGTGTGTGTGTGTGTGTGTGTGTGTGTATACACACACACATATATATATATATATATATATATATATATATATATATATGTATGTATATGTATATATATGTACGCACACCACATTTTCTTTATCCATTCATCCATCGATGGACATTTGGGCTCTTTCCATACTTTGGCTATAGTCGACAGTGCTGCTATAAACATGGGGGTGCATGTGTCCCTTCGAAACAGCACACCTATATCCTGTGGGTAAATGCCTAGTAGTGCAATTGCTGGGACGTAGGGTAGTTCTATTTTTACTTTTTTTGAGGAACCTCCATACTGTTTTCCAGAGTGGCTGTACCAGCTTGCATTCCCACCAACAATGCAAAAGGGATCCTCTTTCTCCGCATCCTTGCCAACATCTGTTGTTGCCTGGGTTGTTCATGTTAGCCATTCTGACAGGTGTGAGGTGGTATCTCATTGTGGTTTGGAATTGTATTTCCCTGATGTTGAGTGACGCTGAGCATTTTCTCATGTGTTGGTTGGCCATCTGGATGTCTTTATCCTTGATCTTCTTTACTAATACCTGTAACTAGTGATTTCATTCATACCAGGTACTCCTCTTGGTGAGCAGAAAACAACAAAAATCCCATGTCACCTCATCTGAAGCGCCTTATCGGGTCCTATAACTGCAGGCTCCAGGACTTGTTTGGCTTCAAGTAGACAACGCTACTAGTATTTGGTTTCTCCTGTTCCATCTTTTTATTATATTATTTCTGGGTTGTTTCCATTCTCAGGCACGGTCTCCTCTTGAGACAATGACTTGCAGCACGTCTGGACGTAAATCATTGTGTTTCACAGGCCCTACTCACATCCTATGGCAAATTCAAACCAACTGTCATTGTAAAGGGAATGTCCTGCTCTGAGCAGCCTGGGCCTTACCCTACACGTTCGAACCCTGAACTGGAGTAAGTTTGCCAGCTGAAGAATGCAGGCCAAAACTGAGCCCAAAAGGGCTGTACCTCAGGAGTTAAAGTTTCAATTACCAGAAGTGGGGTGAGATGAATTCTTGGAGCGGGCACAACAGATGTTAATTACAGAAACCATAAAGAGAAATTTGACCTTCTTTACCCCTTACCACAGTCAACTCAATGTTTGTAATAAAAGCCATCTCCGTGCCAAAGAAGGAGATGTTCTGTCTGCCAGGCAATGGCAAGCAAAGCTTTTTCGAGTTTTGATGGTTCAAGGTGTTCCTTACTGAGCCGGGATCAAAAGATAGGGTCAGTAGCCATTAAGCAAAAATTGAGAGTGTAGAAAATGACAGTAAATTTTTATGACTTCTTACGAGAAAAAAAAAAAAAAGGATGGGGTGGGGGATGTTTGAAAATTTCCTGATACAGACATGAATCAAGAATCTGAAAGTTTTATTAGAGCTTTCAAAATCATTACATATGATTGTGCTACTAATACTAATTTATTAGGTACTTTTTGCATGTCAGGATTATATTGACTACTTTAAAAAAAATTAAGAATGTTTATTTTTGAGAGAGAGAGAGCTGGAGAGGGGCACACAGAGGAAGGCACAGAATCTAAAGCAGGCTCCAAGCTCTGAGCTGTCAGCACAGAGCCCGATGCGGGGCTCGAACTCACAGACCATGAGAGCATGACCTGAGCTGAAGTCAGACGCTCAACCGACTGAGCCACCCAGATGCCCCTCTATTGACTACTTTTAATGCTCACATAATCCTCACTGTAACCCCCTGAGATACATACTTGTTATGCTCATTTTGCAATGACAACATTGAGGATTGGCAAAGTTAAATCCCTTTTCTAAGTTCACGGAACAAGTGAGTAGTGCAGCTTGCCTTAACCTTTGGTACAGTTCGAGAGACAGTGACCTCACCTGTGCCCTCAGCTTCCTCCATAACCGAAGCAACCTGCAGCAGGAGAAGCCATCCTCCCACTGCCTTTGTACTGGTCAGGGCACGTGGAAGGGCAGTGTAACAGCCTAGGAAGTGTATCATGGGGGAGACCTTGGGAAACATGAGGGCGTAGTATGGAGAATTGCCAGGATGGTGGTGCGTCTGAAAATTGGCTGATGGGAAGGCTTATATCAAGAGAAAGGGACATGATGACCCCTCCTATGTCTCAGGCTGTTGTAACAAATTACCAGAGCCTGGGTGGCTCACACACCAAACATTTATTTCTCACAGTCCTGGAGGCTTGAAGTCTGAGGTCAGGGCACCAGCAGGTTTCTGGCAAGGGCCCTCTTCCTGGTTTCCATGTGGGAAGTCTGCTTCTGACCGTGTGCTCACATGGCGGAAAGAGGGGAAGCAAGCTGTGCGTGTGTCTTCATATAAGGGCCCTAATCCCTTCGTGACCTCATTATCTCCCAAAGGCCCCATCTCCAAATACCATCACATTGGAATTAGGATTTTGACATAGGAATTTGGGGGGGGGGGGCACAGACACTCAGTCTGTAGCATCCTACTTGGGACAAACAGCTTGTAGAATTATACTTTGCCTGCATAGAATGGTTGCTAGATGTTTCAGGGAGACCATTGGCTGCTAAACAAAGACTTTAGCAATTATCCTTTGACGTACGCTATTCTTTCTGTCTAGAATGCTTCTGTGTCCTTTACGTATCTAAATACAACCCGTCCTTGAAAGCTCAAAATGCCGTTTATTTTCTGAGGCCTTGCTCAGTTTCCTTCTCTGCTGCCATAAGTTATCTTCTTCCAGTAACTGAGAGTCCCAAGACTTTGCTGTTCCTAAAATACTCACCACTCTTGCCTGTGCTCTCCTTTACTAATGTAGACATCTTATCTGTGACTTCAGCCTATAAGCTCTTTGAGGACAAGTGTTTTGCTAGCTTCATCCATGACCTTTCCAGGGTCTTCCATTAGCCTTGCACACAACAGATGCTGAGGGCATCTACTGAAAATGGGCTGGCTGTTGGGACACTGGGCTCCTGTCCCTGATCACCTTCAACAGAAAAATGAGGACCATGGTTATGGTGGTAAATTACTGCATTAAGCAGAAGGTACATTATATGACTTCCATGACCCCATTTTACTGTATGATATTTATGTCATACATAATTTTATGCCTATTTTGTATTTTTTTCATATTATTGTTCATATATCACTTTATGCATCTGAGCAAAAAAAAAAAAAAAATCCTAAATGAATTTCTGGCCATGGAGTATGTAGATGTCTCTACTTAGAAATAGCTTCAGGTGATATGAAGGAATATGCAGATGATACAGACCAAGTATGTTACTATCTCTAATCTATTGCTAAGCAGATGATCTATACAAGGTATATGGAGATAGAAATGCTATGTAAAGAAAAAGAGTATTGTATGTATATATGTATTCTTTCATGTATGCTCTTATATAGCATGTTTAGAGTTATAAAACACTTCTCCAAAACTAATTTTGTAGTTATGTAGGAACTATACATACATATGAGCTAATGTTCATATACATAACTCAATATAAGTAACCATACGTACACACACACAAATGTACATTATATATGTGTGTGCATGCACACATTTACAAGCATGGCTTGATAATTGAAGTTGTCTTTTACTCTAGTACGTGGCTGAGATAGTGCCTGGATCATTTTTCAGAGAAAATGTACTAGAGAAAGAGGAGAACAGTGTATCAGAAGCTGTTTCCTTCCCCCTCAAGTCTCCATTACACTTTCTTCCCACTCTTTTTCCACCTCTGTACTGATAGATCTTATCATTTGGTCTAAATGCACAAGTGCAAGTAACAAGTTTGGATAGAGTGATTTCCAAAATCAAAAGAGCATGAAGCATCTTTCAAAGAGAAGAAAACTGGGTGATGTGGTTACAGAATTTTAGGACTGTAAATGAAATCAAAATCCATGTACTAATTATGTTACCTTAAACTGGTTAAGAATGAGGAAACCTTGTTATGGCTTTGAAATCCTGCTTATATCCAGAAATGTCGGTTGGCTTTTTAGTTAGCACAGACGATTTTGGGCTTTCTAAAATTAATAAGTAGTAGTTGGCTTGAATCTAGAACCAGAGAGAGACATTGTTGATATATTTGGAAACACTGGGTAACTAAGTAACTATAGTGTGTTTGTATAACAAACTATTGTTAGATTATATATATAATCTTGGCTTCCAAATATATCTTATGTCAATCTTTAAAGTATGATTTAGTACATCTTAGGATACATCAAACCCATTCAGAATTCCATGTATCTCTCTTCCCACTTAATATAGAATACAGTTCCTCTCTTGCTGTCTGGAAAAGTCCCGCTCAACCTCCAAAATCTGTTTGAACAGCTTTCATCCTGAAATCCATTTTCTCTTTTTAGGTGTAACTAAGGGTTCTGTCCTGTATGTAATTTGGGTTCCTAAATGCTTCCCTCTACCAGTGCTGGTCTTTTCTTCCAGGACTGGCTATGGAGTCCCCATAACCTGACAGGTATAACTGTATTTCATTGTTGACAAGACATCACTGACAGTTTTTTGTTATCTTTACATTTCTAGCACCCAGTCCATTATGAAGCACAATGGAGACACAGAGTAAACACTTAATTTAAAAAATGAGTAACAGTATAAGAGTTACAGCAGATGGACTGCTGTAGATGCAATTTCTTCATGTCAACATATGATCCCAAAGAACACCACGTTCACATTTCTTGAGCTCTTAAAATATTTGCGCTTCTAGCACTTACTTGCTTCATATGCATGCAGATTGTAATTTTCAAAATACAATTACACCATGTACTCACCCTGAAGTCATTTATTAGTTACAAGTGTTTTCCTAGTCTTTATACCCAGTAGAATTGGCTTGAACATTCACCAGCCTATGTTTAAAATCTCTTTTACTGATTAAAAAAAAATGGAAGGAAATGAACTTGTACTCACTTGCTTGCTCTCCCCAAAAGCTTATTAATCCATATACACTTACTTTACTAAAGAATGTACTCAGTCATGCTGTGAGGTGCAAATGTATTGAGGCCCCACCATGTGCAATTCATTGCTTGATCCTGTGGGAGTACAGAGACAAATAAAATAGACTCTTCCCTTCAGGAGGCCAAAGGGCGATCATAGAGCAGATACAATTGCAAAAAATGTTTTTATAAAAGGACCATGGACATACGTGCTCAGTTATTGTTGTGAACAAAGGGAGTGGTAGAACAAGGAAGGAAAAAATTAATTCCTATGGATGGGATCTAAAAAGCCTTCTTAGAGGAAAGGGCATTTGAATCAAGCTTTGAAGCATATGGTGTCAGCACTGTGCAGTATAAGCAGTATAGAGAGGGGAACTTTCAAGAGGAAGATGTGTCGTGGTCATGAGGCTGAAAACAGCAAGGTTAAAAGCTATTTTTTTTTTCGGCCTGGCCTGGATGGGATGTAGGAGACGAGATTGGGTATGAGACACGGCTACGAAATCAGATTAGATCAAAAGTTCTTGGTGAGAGGTAGGATCTTGGTTTAATTTCCCAGACAGATCATGAAAGTTTTGAGGTGAGGACAAGAAGCAAAAAGCCATGGTGTTCAAAAGTTTTTTTTTTTAAAGAATCAGACATTAGAGTTAATGGCCAGTGAATTTATAAGTAGGCAATTTGGTATCAGAAGGAAATGAAATGCCCGGGTATAATTCTCCTTCAATAAGGGCTGGGGCTAGGGAAAAGAATGTACAATGCATTCGGGTGTAAATGTAAAGGCAGCAATCATTCTGAGGGTCCTGCAAATGCACAAAATGGTGTCTCATTCACCTTAACCTAGTTCAGGCCCTGCCTAGAATTCTGTTAGTATCACTGTAATAGATATTGGTAACATTTCCTCTCTCTTTTCCCGAGTACTCTCAAAATGGTCAACGGAATTCTTTGCTTGGGCCACCGCTTTCAATTTCTCTAAGGGGAGCCTAGGAACATAGTAGGACAGTGAGAGAGTGGAGTCAACCAGGCCAATTAGAAAAAGAAGACCTTACTCTCCCTGATGCTGAAGCTCTCTCTTATCCTGACAGGATATGCATAGTAACTCTCAAGTCGTTGTCACTTTGACCGAAGTTAGGTTTGTGGTCTGCGGTAGAGAAAGGACACTGCTAGTTGATTGGTGATGAGCACCTAACTCAGAATGAATTTGTGTCAGTGATCCGTTATGATGATCCAGACTTACCACTCATATCTAAGGTTGTTGAGAAGAGGACAAAAAAAAAAAATAGAATCTCTTCTTTTTAGAAGCAAGAAATAGATATCACAGAACATTTGCTCATTGATTGCCGGGATCCCTTCATGTTAATACTAATTCACGACTGTGTGCTTATATGAAGCCTTGTACAATCACAGATTCTTAGAGCAGTCTTTATTTTATAAATATACTATGTTGTCCATTGTTAAAATTTGCATATGCCACGCCTATCCAGTCAAGATTATCTACTCAACCACAGTCAGCCAGCCTATTTGTCACCCATGAGAAATAAAAGAGATATTCAGGAAGTACCTAGCACAACACGGGCACATTGTAGGTCCTCAGACAAGTTCTGGTTTGCTTTCTTCTTTGAAAAATCTTTTTCTTCTGTAGAATTGCTCTCTTCCACAGACTCTGTGCTTTGAGTTTTATATATAAAATATAAAAACATATGTTGTATATGCTAGTTGATGTATATACCCTCCACTGGTAGTATATACAATATTGATCTATTGGGTGTGTGTGTGTAAATAAATGCACACACACACACACACACATCCTTCAGTGTACAGGTCTGGTAATTTCAAAAACAGCAAACAATGTGCAAAGTAATAGCCATTACAAATAAGGGCTACATTTATTCCCTTATACTTTCCCATCAATCGAAAACTATAGTGTATGGTCAGAGAACTGTGGTGTTTACAATTTCAGAGTATGTAACTCTCCAGATTAGCTTGCCAACTAAAATGCAGAGGCAAGGTGGAGGACAGAAAAGAACATGAGCTTTGATTCAGTATGGCTTAGGTTTCAATTGCCCATCTCCCAGCCCTGTGACCTTGATAAGGTTGCTTGCTTTTCTGAACATTTGTTTCAGACATTAAATTGTTTCTCTAAGATGCTGTAAGTATTAGATGAGATGATGCACATAAATCATCCAGCGTAGTTTCTGATCCATGGTACTCAATAAATGGTAACTATTATTATCAGACTGACGTTGATGACAATTTTATGAAATTATTTCCAGCTCACAGTCACTCAGCCACTCCAGTCCCTGTATATTCCAAGGGATTTGCTTGGAATTCAGACTCATATGTCCTTTAAGTGTTCATTAGATTCTGTGAAATGCATTACCTGTCATATTGTATCCTCTAAATGAAGGCTATTCCTCAGAACACACACATAGAGAAAATTTTCCCTATTCAGGAAATTGCTGTATGAAATTTCCTATAAAGACCTTTCCAGGTTGTCTTCCTCAATGTTATTTGCCCTATTCCTGCCTTCATAATTCCTTCTTGCTCTCCCACAGTCTCTTAAAATGGAAGTAAAATTTAGCACCTTGTGTTTTTATGACTTTTCTTGTCTCTACCACAACAGAGATACTATTCCTGGTAAAACCACTATCGGTGGTTACATTATTAACCTTTTGGCTTTTTTTTTTTTTCTTGACATGGGTCATTTTAATTTCAGTAACAGACTGCTCCCTCTCTCTTGATTTGACAGGGGATCAGGCCTGTAAAATCACATAATCCACTAATGATAGAATCATATACCATTAGAGCTGGAAGGCATTTTACAGAGTATTTCCAGCTCACTTTGTCTTTATACACAGGATAAAAGGGAAGTTGTGAGAAGTGAAGGCACCTTGTGAACTATCATTCAGTAGTGTCTCACTTATGTCTGGAAAGCAGACATAAATGTTGTTCATTTACCTTGAATAAAATGAGAACACAACTTTCTCTAACTTACCTTATGGCCCTCCTCTCTATGCTCCATACGCTAGTAGGTATTACATGAGAAGACACTAGAGAACAGTAAACTTACACAGACTTGTTAAGATGACATTCCATCAATGTCAGGAAAATTGGCAACATTTGAATGGTTTCCTACCTTTTATTTTCAACATCAGCTACTTGGCCCTCTTTTAGAAATAAGTGCTCATAATTAAATCCAAAGCAACCAAATGATTATCAGTATTTACCAAAGGAATTGCCCTTAGCATAATTGATATACTTCCATGATCCTTGAAATGAGGTCTGGGGTTAGTTGAGAATATGTAATTATTATATTTAAGTTTATTCACCTATTTTGAGAGAGACAGGGAGAGAGCAGGCATGAGCAGGGGAAGGAGAGAGAGGGTGAATCCCAAGCAGGCTCCGTGCTGTCAGTGCAGAGACCGACGTGGGGCTCAATCCCACAAACTGTGAAATCATGACCTGAGTCGAAACCAAGAGTTGAATGCTTAACCAACTGAGCCACCCAGGCGCTCCATAGAGTATAGAGTATACTACTATTGAACACAGAGTTAACTGAGTTGGTATTTTAGGAACCCTACTGTATGTAAACATTGATAGCCAGATAGATGCACTTTTTTTTTTTTTTTTTGCATTCTTTCCACCAAGAGTTATTTTAAAACATCAGTTGATGTTATATCTGTGCAGGGACATAAGGCTCCTCAAGCAGAAAACTAAAAGATTGATGGATAGGCAGATGTGGCTTTTATCTTATTCAGAGTCCTCCTAAATTGTAAATCAGTGTGGCAGTGTAGCTAAGGAAAGAGCCAGAATATAAGACAGATGTTTGCACACTTTCATTAGAACTGCTTAATACCAAATCAGGACTCCATGAGATTGGAAAAACCAACAGTAATCATTTAAGAAATACCTTACAAAGCATGTAGCTAAACTAAGTCTCTTATTTCTAAGTGGTCCCATGTGTGTGTGTGCGTGTGCATGTGTGTGTGTTTTCAAATAACAACATGAAGCATTTTCATCTAGATGGGCTACCAGAGATTTTTCTTAATGAAAGCTTTTATATTAAGCCCACAGTTGCTTTCTTAGAAATACCATACAAATTCTCAATAAACAACCTTTGTTTCACACCTTAAAAATCTTTCCCTGATTACCCTGAATCCCTCAAAAGCTTCCCTTCTTTGAACCATTATATTTAACATTGTTTAAGCACTTTTGTCTGCTGGGCACTGTTCTAAGCATTTAATCCTTTCAATAGTCACTAAGGAAAGCTGCTCTTATTAGACTCCTAAAAGGTAAGAACACTAAAATACAAAAGACAGCTTGTCCAAAGGCACACAGCTAGTGCGAGATGAAACGGGAATGTAACCTTGGCATAGTCTTCCTGTATGGCCCACCTTCCTATTCCTTCCATAGATAGCCTTACCTGTTCATGATTAATGACCACTCTCAGTCACACAGGAATGTATTCCAGAGTCACCATTCTCTGTGACTGTCTTTCCAGGTAGTTTGTTCATACATTATAGGCATTGTTCCCCTTTACACCCCTGAAGACACGGTACATTTTGGTTTGATAGAAAAGAAGTTCAGCTTCACATTGAGAAAGCATGCGTTAGAGGCCATGTCCTGGATCTGCTGAGGTCAGAGCTGGAAGGACTGGTCTCGCCTCCAACAAACTTGGCATTTCCATCCTCTTTCCTCACTTTGTTCTCTTTGGCCTTTGCTTTTCCGGTACATGATTGACTGCAGTGTGTATGTGGGAAGGGGTTTAGGATTAGCCACTCCTGTGGAAGGAGGACCTTTAGGGACTTTCATGCCAGCTACATAATTTGCTAGGCCTAGTAGAGAAGAAAAATGTGGGTCCCTTATTCAAAATACAGGCAAAAGAGGGGCGCCTGGGTGGCACAGTCGGTTAAGCGTCCGACTTCAGCCAGGTCACGATCTCACGGTCCGTGAGTTCGAGCCCCGCGTCCGGCTCTGGGCTGATGGCTCAGAACCTGGAGCCTGTTTCCGATTCTGTGTCTCCCTCTCTCTCTGCCCCTCCCCCGTTCATGCTCTGTCTCTCTCTGTCCCAAAAATAAATAAACGTTGAAAAAAAAAATTTACAAAATACAGGCAAAAGAATTATTTCTTTCTTCTGTGGTCTCTTGGTCTTTCACCCTGTCATGGTGATTTTTATTTGCTATTTAATGTGATGCTCCCTCAGGCATGGGGATACTTACTGAGTGAATGTACCTAGGAACCATGCAGCACAGAGGAAAAGGGGCACTTCCTAGGTGGGGTTGCAAGTTGGGGATGACCAAGAATCTATCCCAAGGAACAATGGGAGATGGGATTGCAGCTTACCTTAGACTCCAAAGCCCCCAAGAATCCCCCATTGTCCCATCAGACCTGAATACAGAATACAAGTTCAAAATAAAATCAGGAAGAATTTCAAGAGAGCAATTGCAGAGTTTTAAATCCCAAGGGCAGGTGCCCTTTCTGAGTAGGGAGCCTGTGCAACTACATTGGTTGCAGGTTCATGAAGCTGGCTCTTAATAAGTATTTATTTGGTTTGACTTAGAGTTAACAAAGAGTATGGCTGATGTCCCTCTGAGCTATTTCTTTCTTCTGCCACTGTTGGGGTGATAGCAGTCTTGCCACAGGTGTGGTGGTGGCTGTCTCATTCCACTGACTAGCTTGCAAATCCTAGAGGGCAGAATCTCTACTGTGTCCTTAGAAACTCTCCCAAGGGAAGCAGAGGACCGCTGGGAGCAAGGTGGGCAGGGTGGAGAGTCCATTTCAGGGTGGATCAGCCTTCCTAATCCAATCAGAAGGCCACGTGCAGTGCTCTGTGATGGCAGAATCTTCACATCCAGTGGACTCATTGGGAAAATAAGCTGGAGAGGGAGCCGCTGGGTGCAATTTGCATAACCACGCACCACATTCCATTGGCAAGACTCACTTACATTTTTAATAAAGTATGATTTACTTCCCAGGTCATCTCCAAGTGGTAGAGTTCTGAATGTGCATACTGAAAGGAACTTTGAAAAGTATTTCTTCCCCTTCAGGTACTTTACAAGAGAAAAAAGAAGGCCGGGAGAAGTGGCTTACCTAAGGTCATACTCCCCCTGCGGTACAGTTTTCATCTAACCTGGCCTTTATTACAGACAGCACATCTCTCCATGGAACTTGGCACACGTTCCTTGGGACAGAAGCCAACCCGAGGGAACAGTACAGAGCACTACCCTCAATCCTTCCTTTTACTCCAAACCCCAACTTGTCAGGGTCCACAGATGATAGGGATGTACTTTCGCCTTTCCCAATGAGCACAATGTTTTTTTAGTGTGTGCTTATTCAGGTGGTTTACCCAAGTGCCAGCCACCAACTCTGATGGGCACACACATTTCCGCTCCTTTGGGATGTTTGAATTGTACAAACAGAACCCTAGCCAAGCCAGCACAGAGGCTTCTCCTCTCTGCTTCCCCAGGAATACAAGTAGGTGCGAGGGTACTTGGTTTATGTGGAAAAACTGGTTCTCCTTCTACTCAATTGGCAGTGAGCTCCTTGAGGTTTGTGAAGTTGCATCCAACTCTAGGAAAGTGAGCCTGGACCCTTGGCAGTGGCTTGCCAGGACAGAAAGGGTGGTAGTTCAGCCACCTGTCTGCCTTATGCAAGCTTTAGGTGCTTACTCTGAATTTCTCCCTAGATTCATTCTCTAAATTGAGATACTTCTGAAAAATATTTCAGTTGAAATTCTAGGTTTCTAGACTGAATTTTATAACAAGCTCCCATTAGACCTCACCAGTAGAAATCCTTTTGTATATTTAAAGAAGCAAGATGGGGCACCTGGGTGGCTCAGTTGGGCGTCCAGCTCTTGATTTCAGCTCAGGTCATGATCCCAGAATTCTGGGATTGAGCCCCATGTTGGCTTCTGTACTCAGCAAGGAGCATGATTAAGATTCTCTCTCATTCTCCCTCTGCCCTTCTCCCCTGCTTGTGTGCTCTCTCTCTCTCAAAATTTAATTAAATAAAAAATTTAAAAAATAAGTGAGATGATTAGGGGAAGATAGTTTTGATGATTCTGTTAACATTGCAAACTCTTAATTAACAAAATGTTATGCCTGCATATACACATGTAAGCCTAAATACTTTAAAACTCATTTTAATTAAGGTGGTTTCTTTTTTTTAAAAGTTATCGATGAAGTAATACAGACTCTGGTAAAACATTTAAAGAGTACAAGACAACATTTAATGAAAAATATGATGACGTCTCATCACCAGTAATTAATTCCAAATTCTCCCTCCCAACATGTAGTTACTGTTCTTTCGGTATCTTTCTAGAAATTTTCTATGTACAAACAAAAGTGTGTGTTGATACACATGGGAAGGAACTTTACGTAGTATCCTGCATCTTTTTTTTTTTCACCTAAAATTGTATCTAACCGGCCGTTACATATCAGCACAAAAAGATCTGTCTCATTTTTTAGCATCTACATATATTTCCATTTCAAAGATGTTTCTTAATTTATGTAAGAAGTCATCTAAAGAGGATAATTTCTAGATTTTTGCAATTACAACAGTATAAAAAGGAATCTCATTAGTATGTTTTTGCCCACATGTTCACATAAATGTATAAGATGATTTTCTGGAGATGGAGTTACTGGCTCAAAACATACATGCATTTAAAACTTTTGACAAGGATTTCCAAACTATACTCCAAGCAGCTTGTGTGACTGGCTAGCATTGAAAAAACTGATGGAATAGGAAAAAAGATATATATGATACCAAAACAGATGACTACGAATTGAATTAAAATGTTCCAGTATACTCAAAGCGTAAAGGAAATGGTAATTTAAGTGAAATATAAAAACAATGGGCATGCTAGTTGGTCAAACTGTGCTGAGCAGTGCTAGGTGGATGAGAAAGAGGCAGAGGGCATATGGTGAGGAAGGTGTACACAGGGAAGTATGACTTCAAGCTTGTCTGAGCTTTCAGAGGTCCCTAGTCCACTAGTGTAGGCAGTTGTGGGTGAAAACACAGTTGTTACAGGAATGCCGGTGAGAAATTTTTTTAAGAATTTATTTTTCAGTAATCTGTACACCCAATGTGGGGCATGAACCCACAACCCTAAGGACAGCAATCACATGCTGTACCGACTGAGCCAGCCAGACACCCCGAGAGATTTTCAAATAAGTATGGCCCTAGTGGGGAGGGCACTCAAATTCACAGGATGCTTTTGCATCTGAAATACATTTCTGGTTCAGCTTATAGGATTTATCAACAATTGAGGACAAACTGATACACAGGGTACTCCCGGTTTAACCATGGGTTGAATTGCAAAAGTTGGTTTTTAAGTCCATTAAAGCTCAGAGTACCTTTCCTCAGAGAAACCTTGCCATGAATGGTTTCAATCCCTAAACTGTCATAAACCTGTATATCTGACCCACAATGCAGCAGAAAAATTGTACGTCTGTGATTAAAGAAGGCAACAACATTGAGGTAAAAACAAGTAACTCTGCAAAAGATAAGAACAATCAATTTAAAACATGTGGCTTACCGGGGTGCCTGAGTGGCTCAGTCGGTTAAGCATCCGACTTCGGCTCAGTTCACCATCCCACAATTCGTGGGTTTGAGCCCCACATCGGGTTCTGTGCTGATGGCTCAGAACCTGGAGCTTGTTTCAGATTCTGTGTCTCCCTCTCTCTATGCCCCTCTCCCACTTGCGCTCTCCCTCTGTCTCAAAAATAAATAAACATTAAAAAAAAAAGAAAACACATAGCTTACCATGACTTGAAGACCACCAGGTGTAGTAAAGAGAAAAAAAAAATTCTGTTGGGGTTCTGAAGGGGGCTAGCTGTTTTTCTGTAAAATTTAAGGGACTTTTGGAGTTAACCAATCTATCCTGATTTCTACTTTTTTGTCTTTTGACTGTCTTTCTTTTGAGATCCATGGAAACGGATCATGAGGTTTTTATGAGGTGAAAGGAGTTGGAATGAAGAAGTAGAAAGGAGAATGAACTCACACAGGGTGCGTATATCCACATGTGAGAGAGGTGTCCTGAGGTGGAAGGAAGGCCCGTATGAGGAAGAGTCAAGCGACAAAACAGAGAATCAGACAGTTGTGCAAAATGTCCGGTGATCCTGATGTTTGTCCCAAATGCTTCGGTTGGCCTTAGGAAGGAGGGTGGGCTTTAGTAGTGCTTGGTTTATACCAGTGGTTCTCAAACCAGTGATAGGTGCTTCGACATCACCTGGAAATTTTGGAAATGCAGATTCCTGGCACCAAAAATGGAGATTTGATCCAAGAGGTTGAGGTGGAGCCCAGGAAATAGTATTTTCCTGGCCAGGTGTGTAAGGTGTTCAGGTGATGGTGACACACAGAACTGAGAACCACCACAGAGTTGGTCTTCATAGCCTTGGGTGAGAGGGAGAGAAGAGCATGTACACAGTGTTGATGGTGTAAGAAACCTTTGTTTAGGCGGAGTGTTCATGCTGTATGGAATGCTTGTTTGTATCTTGGGAAAGTGCGTTCTCCCCTTTTCAGAAAAGTACTGGGTGTGGATCCTCTGTTCCTGGAGAGAGGATAGTACACAAGGTAGATCCCTGCTGTCTGAGTTTCTATTCTGGCTTTTGCTCCATTCAGTGATCCTGATAACTGATTTTCAGTTGCATAGCACCTAATGCCTGGGATGTGAATGCCATCCTCGGATGTAAATCACTGGTTTCAGATGGGTTTCAGACACGGACCTATTTTTAAGGCTTTCCAGGCAGAAGTATTGGGAACCTTGTCTGGATTGACAGGAGTCTGAAGAAGCAATAGTAATCTCTCTCCAGTTCTTCTTTCCCAACTCCACTCCCTTTCCCTCCTTGATTTCTGGTGTAAGGCAAGATGCTGGTATTATCAAACATATTTGTGATGGAGAGCCTGAGTAGGTTGTTCGTTGTACTAAACAGTGAAGGATGCTAAAAGCAGCACAGCAGAGACATTCAGCGACTCTGAAAGGCTCTTCCTCGTGTGTTAGCAGCCCTCCCTTTCCCAGATGATGGTTGCTGCAGAGAACCCTCCACCCTGTCCAGGCATCTGAGAGCAAATAAAAGCTTTTCTCTTCTTCCCAAGGATGGCTGCTTGATCCAGTGGCAAATTACCCGTTGTTTTTATTATGAGATTCTGTGATGTGCTAGTGAATGCTTAATAACCAGCTCTGGGGTGGGGGGTGGGGTGGGGAACCGAGTCCCTTCTTGATAGCCTTTGCTAATTTTTGTAGGGTAAGTAAGTATTCTCCCATGGCTGAGTTCAAGCTGACGGTGGTTGAACAGCTGACTCACAAGTTTGCTGAAACCTGGAGAGGCAGTTGTCCTGAGTCCGTGTGGGCCAACTCCAGCACACCACTACATGGATATTTCTGTGACCTCCCACCTTCCAATCATTGGTAAAAGTTTGGTAGTGTCTGTACATAAATACATAGTCGGCATTTCATTGTATATAGGTGATAACGCTGGCAGGCCAGGCCCTAGGATCCAGAGGGTATCCTGCAGGACCAGCCAAGAGTGTCCCTGGCTGCCCAAGGAGAATTGAAATCAGGCATGAGCCAGCAGGAGGTGAAAGCAGAGTTTACTGAAGGTATAGCGGGACTGCAGGTACAGGTAGAATGTCCTGAGACTGCTAGGAAAGGAGGGAGTCTTACCTTTGTTCCGAATTGGGAGGTCTTTATTGAGCACGCTGGTCTGGTGCACATTACTCTCAGACATCAAGGAATGGGTTAGAACAAAGATGGCGGCCCAGGTGCTATTCCCTGGAGTTGAGGGGCCTTGGTGTGGAGCTGTCTGGCACAGGTGGTCTGGAATACTCCTATGATAGCATAGTCTGGTCATTCTCAGCTGTGCCTGCCTTAGATGTTCTCTCCCCTAAAGAAATCATTAACTCCTTGTCCCTTACAAGAAGGACAGACACTATTTGCATTCTGAGGCATGTGGAAAGTGGGGTGCAGTCCTAGCAAGAACAGGAGCAGGAAAAGGAGCAAAAAGCAGATTTTTATACAATTCTTTAGTCTCCCTATCTCAGTACCTCAACGAAACAATAAAATAAAAATCAAAATGGAGGATTCAGGCTACAGGTTTCATTCCTTTTGCCATGGCTGGTGACTGTCATCTCTGTCCTGCTTAGTTTTCATTTATGGAGACAACTTACCTTGTTGCTAGTCAGTATGTACTCTTAGGAATCTCCGTTACTGACATAAAAATTCCAATTAAAAAGAGCATATATGTCTGTTCGGAGAGATCCTGTTATAAAACTTAAGCCAAAAGAATTATAGCTTTTCTTAAAGAAGTCACTGATTAGTCTCTCTCTTAGATACTGTCAAAGATAAAACAGGTGTATATTTAATATTTAAATCTATCAAGTGGTTTAAGAGAGGAAGTGGTGGTTTTCCAAGCATTTCTTCGCCACATCTCTATGGGAATAAGCTGGCCCAGGGAAAGCAAAGATAACCGTTTCATGCAGATATCCACAAATGAACTGACCACTTAAGAAATTAGCCTCCATTCAAACAGCCCTCCCACTTGTTATCTTCTCCATTTAAACACTGAGCAAAATGTCATGAAAACTGATGATAAAGTGAAATTGAAAACCCTTGAAAATGTGGAATTTCACTAATAGCAGTGCTGGAAAATGGCTTGAATCTTGTGCGGAGCCACAAGACAAATGATAATCTGATTGTGTTAGCTGAATCAAGAATTGAAGAAATCTGAGGATGAATACAGGATAGGCTCTTCAGAAGTTGAATTATTTACATATCAAAATATCAAGAGAAACTTTTGCAAAGATGGGGATATTTTTTGGTCAAAACGGCTCTTCTAATAATGGGACTACAATGTATCATGCAAATTTGTTAGGAAATTTAGCTGCATTCCTACCCACCAAAAACGAAAAGAAAAATAGTAGAGTCATATACTGTTAGAAGCAGTAGGCTAATTCTAAAAATCAGCACATTGATAGAATTAGAATTCAATTTTTTTGACATAAAATTCTATTTTTCCTGGATAAAGTCCCATTCAAACTTTTTACCCTCACTGTTTATAATGAAATGTTTTTTCTTACATTACATAGGGTCATTTTCAGTTAGCTTTTCCCCTGCAATGGTTAGCCTTAAATAACCACAATAATGTACATCTGAAATCTATCCAGAACTTGCCAAGTTTCTGTTTTTTTTTTTTTAACGTTTTTTTTTTTTTTTATTTATTTTTGAGACAGAGAGAGACAGAGCATGAACGGGGGAGGGACAGAGAGAGAGGGAGACACAGAATCAGAAGCAGGCTCCAGGCTCTGAGCCATCAGCCCAGAGCCCGACGCGGGGCTCGAACTCACGGACCGTGAGATCGTGACCTGAGCCGAAGTCAGACGCTCAACCGACCGAGCCACCCAGGCGCCCCAGTTTCTGTTTTTTTTAACAATGACAACAGTAATAACTACTGAGAATCTATGTACTATTCTACTATGACTGTTCTAAGACACACAACATATTTTAGAACAAGTGTCTTAGAACATAGTGTGTCTTAGAACAAGTATCATCTCTTCTAATTCTTGTAACAACCCGGTAAGGGAGAAGTGTTTGTTGCTACCATTTTGGATATGAAGTCACGGAAGCAGGAGGTTGGTAAGTAACTTGCTGAGGAGGGGGAAGCAGGATTTAGTTACCGGTAGTCTGATGTTGGAGCCTGATGCCAGTGTTTACCAGTGAGGTAACAGGGCTGAGAAACACCATAACTCTCAACTACTCAAAATCCAATGGTGAGGTGACCACAAGCCATATTCTTTACTACTTGAAAACAGAAAAAATGTTACATGAACAGGAGTAAATGAATATCCAGGAAGTTCTCTTCTTATAAATGGCTTACTCATGTACCAATTAGAGTAAAAGCTTCAAGAAACAGCTGTCCAGATTGCTTAGCTCATGCAGAGAAAAATATTGTGCAATATTTAGACAATGATTTAAGAGCTAAGTGTATACACCTTACCTGTTCTGGTAGCCACTAAAATAAGATTAATTGCAGGCTATTGAATTAGATTGTTAACAGTAATGATGGTGCTGCTGGCCTCTGTTCAATGGGGAAAATAGCATTTTTGTAGATCTTAAAGTTACTTATGTAAAAGCCCTGATTTAATAGAATCAAAAGATATATTCTTGGGGCACCTGAATGGCTCAGTCGGTTAAGCATCCAGCTTCAGTTCAGGTCATGATCTCGCTGTCCGTGGGTTCAAGTCCCGCATCAGGCTCTGTGCTGACAGCTCAGAGCCTGGAGCCTGCTTTGGATTCTGTGTCTCCCTCTCTCTCTGTCCCTTCCCTGCTCACACCCTGTCTCTTTCTGTCTCATAAAAATGAATAAATGTTAAAAAAAATTTTTTTAAACGATATATTCTTTACAGAGAATAAAAATGGGTCCAGCAAAGACGGTTTAAATTAGAACAATTTTATATGATAGATGCATATTCTTTTCCTTTGGTTAGTGATTTTGCAGCTTTTTAATAGCTACTTAGGGAAATAAAATCAAGATAATCATAAAAGCCTTTGTACCACTAGGAAATTCAGCAGTACTTTTTCAGCATTATCTCAAATATTTTTTCTGGGTTTTAAAGAATGGAGTGATAGTGAATTCATGCATGTCCTAGAGCTCCTGCCATATATAAGCTGCTAGCTTGAAAAGCAAAACTGTATGCTTTAATATTATGTGACACAAGAAATAAGATTTTTCTAAACAAATTGGTTTATTGTTCATGGGTCATCTGTGGAGTGGAATAGGGAAGGACATTACAACTTGCTATCAAGAAAACATAAATGGGCTTATTGGAATTCGGGCGTTAGTTGAAGCTCCATCTCTGGCCAGCACAATTGAAGCAATTAGGTAGCGTCAGCGACTGAGGGCTCACTGAGGATCCCTCTGTCCATCCTCAAGCTCGGCAAAACTAAACGAAGGGCTAGAAATACAGTGTGGTAGAGTATGTTTTACCTTCGAAGCTGTAGTCTTCCCTTTGCTGTATAGTAGTGAAAACCATATCCCAGATCCTATTTTCCTTTTTGCTTCAACCTCCACGAAGTTCAGAGGGAGGGTTTTGGCTCACATTCAGGATCTTGCATTAAGCTCACACTTTGGGCTGTTCGGTCTCAACTCCTTGCCACCCCTTCTTCCTCATCTTGTTTCTGTACCTAATAGTTGTAGTTCTGTACCTGGATAGTTGTGGTTGTTGCAACTTCTCGTGAGACCTTAAAGACATAGTATAACTACACTGGCTCTGGAGTAAGACTGCCTGGGTCTTGGCCTTGACTGTGCCACTGAGGAGCTTTGTAATTTCAGGCAACAAGTGAATCCATTTATCACTTATTTTCCTCATCTGCAGAATGGGGTAATAATGGTTACCTGCTTCTGAGGATTAGTGTGAAGATTAAGTGAGTTAATTCACGTTAAGTGCTTTAGAAGGGAGTCTGGTACGTGGTAGGTTCTCAGTGAGTATTAACTATTGAAGAGCTGGATGGACAAACAAGGTCTAGGGGGAGGAGAAATGAGCAAATACCTGATAAAATGCTTTGTGGACGTAATGGTGGATTTAACTACCTTCGTTTAAAGAAAAATAACTGATGATCTGAGAGCAAAACATGATCTTGATATTCAGCAACTATAAGCAAATGGACAAATCTTGAATGATGCAAGAGTTGTCGTAAATGAAGGCATTCCATAAACTGCCGGAAACTACATTGGAAATGTTTGGGTTTCCCCATATGAAGAAATCAGATAGGCATGTATTCCATGATACTAGTTTCACTTAGATTTTCTCTGAAGTTATGTCTTAGAGTTCTGAACCTAGTAATCCTAGGAGTACTACCTGGTTAAGAGATGAGCATTAACTGATCAAGAGATCCAGTACTTAGAAACATTCAAATTCTAGTTCATACTCTTTTTCCCTTACCTCCTTTTTCTCTTTCCTGGCACTAAGATGTCTGTGATACCCCTCAGAGGAGTGGAAGAGAGATAAATACACCTGATGTTCATCGATTTCCTCTGTAGAAATGAGGTCCTCTGCTGGAAGCTCTAAGCCACATCCTTTGCCACAAGCAGGTGTCTGTATCTCCACTTACATTATAGGTTCAGAGGTGTTAAATAAACATCTTATATTTAGTAAGTGGCAGAGTTGGATTCAAACCCTGCTCAAGGTGGTGCTAAAGCCCACACTCTTATACACAAGCCCTAGTTTGCATCTGTCCTCACTGTACCACAGAATCTACCAATAAAGCTATAGCTCTAATGCTTTAATTTGGTCTTGCTTAATTAGGAATCTATAAGCAATGGATGTAGTCTGGGTTACAATTTTTAGGACATTTTTGAAGAGAGGTTTTCCTGGGTAGTTTTATATCGTCCATGTCATTTTCATGATTGTGTTCCCGTGGCTACAACCTTCTAATGATCTCTCCTCTTTTACTGATTTGTTGTTGGTTACCCATAGCTAAGCCAATTTTCAGAAACACTCTCTTGTGTCAAGCCATCTTTATCAATTAAGATATAAGGTATATTTCTTTTTCAGGGCATAGTTGAAGACAAGCAAACACCTTTGGTATCCTCAAAACATGGCTTTGAATGTTGGCTCTTCCCAAGGAAGGGAGAAAGAGGTGGTCCAAGGCAAGAAGAGGGCCCAGAAATGACACGTGTTACAGCTGTTCTGATCTTTGCAGTATAAACTAATGTATATAGCAAAACTCGCCACAAAATGAGTGAACCTTCTAACCAGGCAGTTGCAGGGTTATAGGCTGTCTTGCTGAAAGGAAAACATACTGGGGCACCATCAGTGGTCTCTGACTCCTTCCAAAGTAAAGAACCTTCATGAGTCCCACTGCCTCTCATAGTAATGCTGACCGAGATTCCACTACCCTCTGTGAGGTCGTAACTTGCCATTTAATTTTTTTCCTGACACTTACCATCAGAGAGTTACCATATCAATTTTAGAGCTGAAAAGAAATCTTTTAAAGCAACAGTTACAGTCTTGGCACATATAAAAGTCTGTATTTTACAGCCAATCAGCTGAGTTAGAAAAATCTCCAGCTCTTCTTCAGGATCGGGAAAATGAGATTTCTGTTCATTCTAAGTATAGAGACAAAGACTTATATTTGTGCTACAAAAAAAGCAATAACTACACTGCAAAGATAATTCTGGATTTGCATATCTCTTCTTATCCTCTCTCGTTTTGCAAACGTCATCATTTTTAAAGTGAATATGTTGTTGTTGGCTGTGAGTATTCGACAACTCAGAGTTCTGCAAATGTTGTTCTTCTAAAATGTCTTGCTCTTGTTTTGTGTTGTTTTGATGTTTTTTTTTTAAGAAAATACATCTGATAAGAAATCTGTCCCAAGAGAATCTAGGGAACAAAGCTTACAGAAATTGTAGTGGGTTTGTTCCATAAGCTGGTGCAGAGGTAAAAGCAAAATGAAGACCTGTCTCTGCTTTTCTAACAGTCCTCTTTGTTTCAGTTGGTAGTGGAGAGGTTTGTAGCTGAACCTCTTGTAGCACCGTGCATCATTCATGACCTGATGGAGTAGACAAAGTGCATAACAATCAATGTAGAAATCCTGCTGCACAAAGAAGTTCACCAGTAGGTTACAGACTTCCCCTATTTTGTTTTCTGCTGATCCAGGACATTTTCCCCTCCCAGTGAAGGAACAAATAACCAATACATTTTAATAATAGCTCCTCATCCACATATCCCCCCCCCCATTTAAAAAAAAAACTAAGTTTAATTTATTTTGAGAGAGACAGAGACAGCGAGAGTGGGGGAGGGGCAAAAAGAGAGGGAGACAGAGAATCCCAAGCAGGTTCCGTACTGTCAGTGCAGAGCCTGACGTGGGGTTTGAACTCCCGGAACCATGAGATCCTGACCTGAGCTGGAACCAAGAGTCAGATGCTTAACAGACTGAGCCGCCCAGGTGTACTCCCCCCTTAATTTGCAAGTTGATTCAGGTGATGAGAGTTTTGGCAACTGTTAGAGTGAAATATGATAATGTCATGATCAGTACCCATTAAGATCTAGTTGAAGCAGAAGAATGATAACTTGGCATGCTAAGTGCTAGACTGGTGGCTTTAAATTCACTATTTGGGGCTCCTGGGTAGCGAGGTTGGTGGAGCATCTGACTCTTGATTTGGGCTCAGGTCATGATCACACAGTCATGAGATCAAGCCCTGCATCGGGCTCTGTGCTGACCGCAAGGAGCTGCTTATGATTCCCTCTCTCCCTTTCTCTCTCTCTCTGGTCCTCCCCCTGCTCATGAGCATGCATGCGTGCTCTCTCTCAAACATTTTTTAAAAATCTCCTTTTCCTTGATTAGAATAAATTTATGTTAAGGGAAGAGACAAAAGGGCATACTTTAAAAAAAGTAATTTCGGGTCCTCCTGTTCCTATCTACCTGTCTGTTCCCACCTTATGACTCCGTTTGGTAACCATTTTTATTACTTTCTTTATGCACTTACATATAATTGCAAATACATATTTCCCTGCCTTCCTTATGTGAGAGAGTATGTAAGTTCTATATATCCTGCTCTGTACTTTGCTTTTTCTCACAAAAGCTATCTTAGCATTTGATAAGAGTACACAAACTGCTTCCTTTTTCTTTTATAGAGCTGCATTCTTTTCTACTGTGTTGAACCAGTCTAAGGGGAATTATGTAGTCAAATCCTCAGCTACCCTTAAGGTAGGCACTGTTATCCTGAAGGTGCAGAGGAAACCAGAGCTCTGGCAGCTCCTGTATGCTTCCATAGCAATCTCTGTCTTTCAGGGTCTGATGAATGGATTCATACTATAAATACCCTGTGAAAGCAGTAGCATCAATTCTTAAATACTGGGCGTTCCTTTTTTTTTTTTTTTTTTTTTTTTTTTTAAGAGCACACGTGTGCAAGCATGAGCAAGGGAGGACAGAGGGGAAGGGAGAGAGAGAGAGAATCCTAAGCAGTCTCTGTACCCAGCACAGAGATCATAACCTGAGCCAAAATCCAGAGACAGACAGACAGTTAACCAACTGAGCCACCCAGGCACCCCAGTACTAGGTATTCTTAAGAAATCTCCTTCCTCTGTATCCTCACAAGTAAGTTTGTCTTTACCAGAGATTCTCGATACAAGAGAATCAGCTGATGCCTTTGAGAATACAGATTCCCAGGCTCTGCTCTCATAAATTCTTAACAACACGTCTGGGGTGAGTCGCTGGAACTCAGCTCTGATAGGGAGCCCCAGTCCATCGTGGCTATTCATGTAGAATGGCACTCAGATGTCCTGCTTAGCAATCTTCATTTTAAACCTACACCCAGATGATTTGAGAGCAGTGACCCCTGGGCCACCCTGTGGCACGTAACTATAGATAGTCTCTAGAGGCCCACATTATTTGTGTCGGGCACCGTGCTTGATAGTTGGCCTTCCCTGATGTCACTGCTGCCTGGTTCCGTGCAGTGCTTTGGGCCAGGCCTTGTTCTCCAGGGCACCTTGCACCCTGGCTGTGCACAGTCCATTGTAGATACCAGTGGGTGCAGCAAAGCATAAGGCTGAATATCTCTTGTGCCTTTGGGATTGAGAAAGACCAGGGTTTTCTGTAGCACATTAGCATATAAATAAGGTGTTGGATTCCCAGATCCTGAACACCAGGAATTGAAAGTGTGTGAGAGGGATTTAATTAGGAAACTCTTACAATCTCCAATAAAGCAGAAAACAGAAAAATCTTTAGTGTGGAAGAGTTGCTTCCTGAACTTACCTTTCACCTTTTTCCTTGTGTCTGTGATAATCAGGTCAGAAATCAAAAGAATGGGACCATTTTTATGGAACTGACCACCACAGGATGTCAGAGCTTCAGGAACCATTAGAGATCATATAACATAAGGATTTTTAGGCTGAGGCCCCCAAAAGAGACCCTTGAACTTCCAGGGGTCAGTGGACGCTCTGAAATCACAAACAGAGTGCTGTGCCAAAGGGGGTTTGAATCTCCTCAAAATGATTCAGTTCCACTAGCATAGCCTAGTGCTTTCATTTTCCCAGTAATGACAGGTGATCCAAAGGATTGCGGTGACCCATCAAGGGCATATCATTGTTTGCAGCAGGGATGAGACTGGACTATGGAAATCTTAATATGTGGTGATCGATGTCTCTAAGAGTTTGAAAATAATGTGCAAAGGTGGCTCAGTAAGAGTCCTTGGCAGTGAATGGATGTGTCATTGCCAGGTCCTGCTGTCCTCATGATAGATGGTGTTAGTTGACCACTTACTTGCTGCTAATGACTGTTCTAAGTGTTTTATGTACTAACTCAGCTGATTCTCATAATCATTCCATAAAGTAAGTGGTATTATTATTATTTTTTACTGTTGTCGTCATCTCCGTTTTATTTAAGAGGAAAATGAAGTAGAAACAAATGAATTCACTTGCTGGTATTCAGAGTCAAGCAGCTTGGCCCCACAAGCCCATGCTCTTCATTATTTCTGTTCCATTATTACCATATGCCATTTCTTTTTATGAGACGATGATGAATGTCAACTGGGCAAGTGACAACCAAAGCTTTTACCTATCCACGTTTTTATGAAACATAAGACAGGATATAATCTTGGCTCTGTTCCCGCTAACTTCTGCACTTGAACAGAAGCCCTAAAATGAGATGTTTTCAATGATGAAAGACTGGTTGTGGTTGTGTACTAAAAGGTCAACAGTGATTATCTCTTGATCCTCCAATATGTACAATTTTATTTTTGCTTGGCACTTACCCTTTATTCCACACTTTCCACTAAATACTTCTGCTACTTTGATAGTCAAAATGGAAATCAATATTACTTTAAAAATACTATACACGGTGTAAGAAACCTAAAGATTCATTGCCTCCTTTTTGTCTCAAACCATTGAAAGGCTTCCTTGACTTCTACAGACATTTACTGTCAGGTCTCGGGTCTCAGGGGGTATATTGTTGTCTGTCTGCAGAGTGTTTTGTACTGTGGGAATTTCAAGGGCTGACAGAACTGCTTTAATGCTTTCATGGGTTAAATAGGGCACCATGGCACCAATCCCTAAAATCACCTGAAGGAGACAGACCTTCTCTAAACTTTATTGGTGGAACACTAAAAATGGGCAGGTTGCAGGAGTTCACTTCTTAGTACAGTGTGGTAAACAAAGACTGGGTACTATGGTGAGGTTAGATGAAAAGGGGGAACAGGGGCCAGGAGGGATTGGCAGGGGGGATACCTTTCAGATGAACCACATAAGGAAGACTGGTCTGAAGAATAAATTATGTTCAGCCATGATTTCCCCACCTTCCAGAAAAAAAAGTAATTTCATACGCAACAGCTTTCAGTGCTAGTCAGCAATGATTCATCAGTGTGTGTCTGCAATGCCAAAATTCAAGAGCTGTTAATTAAACAACAGCCAGAAATGTGACCCTGCTCTGCGTAGCAGGCCGTCGGGGGGCCCTCTCTGTCCCTCGCTATCACAGAACAGTATTAGCACAACTTAAAGACTGCACCCCATCTGCCAAGGCCCCACTTACAAAACTGTTTTAGAATCTATTATTTACGGCTGGGAAGGCCTGCATTGCGGAGTCTTTTACAATTTCGAGTCTCACGTTAATGGACAATTTCTTAGAAAGTCTGCATAGAATTCATTTCTCAGGATTGTATCTCTTGGTATGAAACTCAGACCATACGTTCGCTTCTCAGGAAGCCTAACGTTTCTCAAGCATCAAGCCATACCATAGGTAAGTTTTCCAATGTTTTAGTAAGAAAGGTTACAAAGTCAAGTCATGTTTAGACATTATTGTCATCAGGTTATAAAGTATTTCGCTTCAATGAATTTTTTTTTCCAGAAGACTGAGTCTTACAACTCGAAGGTGTCAAACTTCCTCCCACTTACTTTAAACACATGGGTAGGAACAATTCTCAAATATGTGATACATTTCCGTCCCTTTTGAAACAAAGCACTGCACCTTGGGGTGGCTGAGTGGGGGTCACCATTGAACACAAAACTGACTCTTCGTAGGATTGATGTGTAGGCAGTAGTTTTCCTGCACGTAAGTTCCAACCTCCCACCCAGGGTCAGTTTGTGTGTCTGCACTTGACTTTGTGATCTCTTCCCTTACTATACCACGTCTAGGTACCACTTCTTACTCTAGCCAGTGTGCCAGTCACTGACATGGTATATGAATTTTGGCTACTTTGCTTAATCTCCTGGGTTCCAGGATTACTTTAGGTAATTGAGATGATACACTGAATGCTTTTTAGGTAAGTGATTTTTTTCCTGTGAGCATCAATAGATATTTTTAATGTTTTTATGGGAATTTACTTAATGATAGGCCCTCAAAGTATTTAGAACATGTTAGTGGCCCCATTGTTGAGAAACAGGATGAAAAACTGATTCACAGACTTCTGTGATTATGACTTGACCATATTACTCAGCCAGTTAGAAGCAGCACAGATGGTTTCTAAAATTTCCCAGAGTGCAGAGCTCTCCATTCATTCATTCATTCATTCCCTTATCAAAGTGGTATTTAAGAAGGATTAATTTTGTACTTGTATGCAGAATGATTTCAAGGCTACAGAGGCTTAAGAGGGAATGGGGCTTCAAAGAGATACACCGCTATAAGAACTTTAAACCAGTTAGAGGCATTTTCAATAATTTAGCATGAAAAATCACCTTTACTTGACAATCCTCCTTGAACATGTTTTTCCCCTCCATTAGCTTTGAGAATCTTCAGTGACAATTACCTTTTCCAGTAAAATTCTATTTCATAGTATGGTTCATCATTACGGGGATTTGGACGAATGACATCGACAAAATATGATGATACCCATTGCTTACAAACCCTATCACCTAAATACAGTAAAGTATTTACAATAAAGTATGTTACAAAGAAGCAATTTGTACTGGGCATTCGCCTCTAATTCTCTTTGTTTAAAACTCGATTTTCCAGAATTTTTCCTCAAATTATCTTCTCTTTCTAATATGCCTGCATATGAATTCTAGTATTTGAACAGTTATAATATGTCATGCCCTGCTGCCAGGCACTTGAGACACAGTCCCAGACTATAAAAGTTTATGGGCTAGAAAAGAATAACAGTAAATCAATAATTATACTAACAATTGTTGCAATTACGGTAAAGATTATGAATTAGAAGTGCAGCACATTGTAGGAGAATAGTATTAAAACCATCTGTTTAAAACTGCCTTTATAGGCGCTCCATTTCATATGCTTATCGGCCAGTCCCTCGTTTGGCCCATATCTGTGTCTTTTTTCCTTTTCTCATGTTTTCAACCTAAGTCAAACTCTTCTCATTTCCGTAGACATGCTGGGGGTGCTTTCCCGATCCAGCTCTTTTCCACATCTCCATTTTAGTTACTCATGACCACGTCTACACCTATCTTTCATTTTGTCTTTTTTTTTTTAATGCCACACCTCCCTTTTAAGCATCCACAAATGTCACCTTGAAAGCCAAAGTTGTCTGCTCCACAGACACCTTAGGTAGTCTCCTATCATTAGCACATGGAAAGTCAACCTTCCTAGACTGCATTCTAGGCTGCTTTCAGCCTGGCTCCAGCCTACCTGTCCAGCCTTATGTTGCATTATTTCTTTAAGCAAACTGTCCCCTCAGCCACCTTAGTGTACTCATTGTCTCCAGAATGTACGTTTATGTACATAATCAATGCCATCACAAATGCTCTGCTACTCAAAGCATTGAATCCCACCAACTCTCATATTTCAGTGTTGATTCTTCCTGGAAAGGCTTTTATACCCACAGAGAGTTCTTTCCTTTCTCAGTTCATACTGTTAGTCTGCATTTTGTACTTAACAACACAATCTTTTCTACTTTACTGTATTGCAACTTGTGTGTATACACCTAGGGCTGACATTTCTAGATAGCCAGGACTGTCACCTTCAGGACATGGCACATGCCTTTCATGAAGTAGGTGCCAGGTAAATATTCATTGATTTCAGGAAAGAATTCTGACTGTACTCAGCAAAGGGGAAAAATTTTATTGATCAACATCAATGAGAATGTCCATAGGAACCAGGCTCCCCAGAGATGTGAGGTTTAAGAGCTTTATGACTCTCCCAAGTGGCAGTTTGTGGGAGGAGGGTAAGTGCTATGATAGGAATTTAAACTTCTTTGATAATGTGGCTGGAATGGCTGGATTCCAGAGATGGAAGGAGCAGCAGTGTTGTTTGTTGATTTTCGAAAGCAAGATTTGTCTTTCATGCGAGTTCTTGTCTCATCAATATTTTATTGCTGTTTTTTTTTTCTGGGAATGTAAGAGTAAGTATATTGAACTTTCATTTACTCAAACAAAAGTATTGGATAAGCAAAATCAACATCCTTAAACATTGTTCCACTGGCCGTGGTGAAGTTGGCATATATTTTATAAAATTTGCTTTGGTATGGTTTTCTGGTGTGTTTGTATTGCTAAGATCTTGCAATTAGCAGAATATAAAGTGCTAAGAAATGACTAATTTTCCTTGGTCTTGAACAATGAGTTGAAAGCATTAAAGAAAAAAAGAAGCTATAAAGACATTAACGGTGGCTAGCTAAATATAAAGGTAAAAAACAGAAAAACCCTTAAGACCGCCTTATTAGACTCATTGGTTCATCCTGCATTTTAATAAAGGGCAGATAGATTAAAGCTATACAGTGTTACAAAATTGGCTTTCTGAACTCCCAAGAGTAAGATGGCACGTTCCTGGCAAATGGAGGGCAGTGGCCCTGGGGATTGCAGGTGGTTGTTTAACATTAATTACGAATCTTCCCTGAAATTTGGTGTATATCTTTAAAAATTCATTACCCAGATGGGGAGCCTGGGTGGCTCAGTCGGTTGAACATCCAACTTCAGCTCAGGTCGTGGTCTCATGGTTGGTGAGTTCGAGCCCTGGATCGGGCTCTGTGCTGACAAACAGCTCAGAGCCTCGAGCCTGCTTCCGATTCTGTATCTCTGTCTCTCTCTCCCCCTCCCCTGCTCATGAACTGATTCTCTCTGTCTCTCAAAAATAAATAAATGTTAAAAAAAAAATTCATTACCCAGCTGTGCATCACTGCAGACATTTCTAGACCTTCGAGTAGTGAGGCTGCTGCAGAAGTTGGAGTTCCCCTGAAGAAAGGAGACCATTTCAATCTACCTTGAAAACCTCTTATGTAGCCAGAGGGGAACTTTTAATTCCATGGCCACTGTGGGAAGTCAGCAAGGTCACACCTTATGTCAAGGGCTCCCAAGACCAACCCTCCCCCATGCTGGTGATTCACTAGGAATACTCATACAGTTGTACTCATGGCCAAGATTTGTTACGAAGAGAGGGCATAAAGCAAAATCAGCCATAGGACAAGATACATGGGATAAAGTTCACAAGACACCAAGTACAAGCTCCCAAGAGCCCTTCCAGTAGAGTCACACAGGGTGTGCTGATGCCTCTGTGAGAGATGTGACACTATGTATGAACTGGTGTCTACCAAGAAGGCTCATTAGGCCCTCAGTGCTCAGGGTTTTTACCGGAGGTTGGTCACATAAGCCTCCTCTGCCTAGCACATACCAAATTCCAGACACCCAGAAAGAAAGCAGGTGTTCAGCATAAGCTCAAACAGTTGAGGCACAGCGAGCCGCTCTTATCAGTGGTGGGAATGGTGCGAACCTTCTTAGTACCCAAGTTTCTCGATACCAGCCCAGGGCCAACCTTGCAAAAAGAACTTTCTAGCGATGGCAGTCTCCGATCTGCTATGTAGACTTTTTCTACACACCACCCAAGCCTCACGTGCAGCTGCATTTGAGGGCTACAATTGGGATGCCCCAAGCCACCAAGTTATCTCTATCCCTGTTCATTGAAAATGATGACATACTCTCCATAGCCAGTGCATTAAATGGTCTCTGTCACCTCTGCAGCCACTGCCTTTTTGTTAGTAAAAAGTCAGCCACGCTGATCTTTTTTTTTAAGGTCTTCTAGTGCTCTTAGTGGTTTTGTGTTTCAGGGCCGTGCTGTGCGCTGCCTCTGGCCGAGCGTATGTATATTTCAGGTCCCACCTTGACCCTCCCTTACCGAGGGGCTTCCCTGACCCTCCAGATAAGAAGGGGACTCATTTGCTACTCATTCTCAGACTGCACATTTTTTCTCCTTCTCGGCACTCATGACACTTTGAACTAAATACTTAATGCATTTTAATTGAATGTTTGCCTTTCCTGCTAGATGTAAGTTTCTCGATGGGATTGAGGCCGTGTGTGTCCTGTTTGTAGCTGTACTTCTAGATGACTAGTACCTGTGGCCAACCAGTACTTGTTGAATGAAAGGATACATTTCTTTTGCTTTCAGTGCTTTGGCAAATAAGGCGTGGCTATAGTGCAGATAAATTCACCCCACCACATGGGCCTGAAGGTGTATAAACGTATCATCAGCATGCAGGTGCTAAGGGTTGAAAAGGCGGTGACCTGTGGCTCATGCTTGTGATTTTGTATCCTCCTGTCCCAGGGAAACAGTGTTTCATCATAGGGGAGCCTTAAGGTTCAGGTGGGTTTCGGTTTGAAACCTGATGCTGCTCTACTTAGTGAAGGACTTTGGACCATTTCCTGGATTTCCAAGAGCCTTCTATTTCCTGTCTTTAAAATGAGGAAGCACTAAGCCCACCTTAGGGGTTGGAAGGATGATGGGGTGAAATCAAATGTTTAAAGTGCTGAGGACCGTGCCTGACGCTTAGGAAGCACTTGGTAAACGGTAGCCTGCCCAACTGAATCGGAGCTTTGAGGGGCACACTCTTTCCTCTCACCTAATCAAGGAGTCCTTTTTCCAGTTCTCCTCCACGTATCAAAGTTCTGTAGGAAATCCCCACCCTTGGGAGCTGATGGAGCTCAAAAGGTTAGAGGACTCTTGTTTCTGCTGATCCCAAATCTGCCTGCTGTAATCTCTAACCTCAGTGCCAAGTTCTCTTTTCTGGGGCAACACAGGACAAGTCTGAACTCTCTTCCACTTTTCAGCCTTTTAAATGAATGAAGACAGCTGTCTGATCACACACGGACCTCCTTCTTCCAGACTAAGTAACTGTAGTGCTGACAGCTGCTCTTCACATACTGTAGTTTCTAGGCCCTTCTGGTTTCCAGACCCCTTGCGGTCTTGGCTGTCTTTCTCCACATATGCTCCAAATGGGTGGTGGATCAGTCAGGGTCCTCCAGAGAAGCAGATCCAATAGGATATAAGGTGTGTTTTTTTTTGTTTTTTTTATTATTAATTTTAAGGAATTGGCTCGTGGTATTATATGGGCTTCCACATCCAGATTCTGTAGAGCAGATTCCTGGCAGGCTGGAAACTCAGGGAGGAGTTGATGGTGTCTTCTTGAGACAGAATTTCTTCTTCCTTTTGCTCTTAAGGCCTTCATTAGATTGGATAACACCGCCTCCCACATTATATATGGTGAACTGCTGAAGGTCAACCGATGGTAGTGTTAAATACATCTACAAAATACCTTCACAGCAACACTGGAATTACTGTTTGATGAAATAACTGGGTGCTGTTGTCTAGCCAAGCTGCCACAAAGTTAACTTTCATACTTAAACTGTGATGCCAGGACCAAGCATAAGACATTTGCTCTGACTAGGGTCCAACACACAGAGAATGTTAACGCCCTGGATCTGGAAACTGCTTTTGTGTTAATTTGGTCTAAGATTTTATTAACCGGTTAAAAATATACCGCACTCACTTGTTGGCACTGACTTTTATATACTACTCTTGTAAGCAAGGGGCTTGGACCTTGCTGGAGAAGTTCCTGGTTCCAGTAGGGGGAGGAGGAGTTGCCTGACAACACAGGAAAACCCCCGATCAGAAGAAAGGGCTCTGACAAGGAGCCTGGAGAGAGGGAAAGGGAGACCATTTCCTTTGACATGTTCCTACTTGGTTTTCAGTAGCCTTTAACACACCCAAACCCCAATGCTAGTCTGGCCCTCCTATTCACATGTCCCTTACTGCCTCCCAAAACTACTAGCATAGTCTAGTTAATAATGACTTCTAGGGGCACTCCGGTGGCTCAGTCAGAAGTGTCAGACTTAGGCTCAGGTCATGGATCTCATTGTTTGTGGGTTCAAGCCCCATGTTGGGCTCTGTGCTAATGGCTTGGAGCCTGGAACCTGCTTCAGATTCAGTGTTTCCCTCTCTCTCTGCCCCTCCACTGCTGGTGCTCTCTCTCTCTCTCTCTCTCTCTCTCTCTCTCTCTCTCTCGAAGAATAAAAATTAAAAACATTTAGAAAAAAATGACTTGTAGTGTTATTTTTCTCACAAGTTACTTATAACCTACTAAATGGACTCTTGAAATTTCAAAAATATGTCCTAGCAATGTATTTATTACAGCCAAACTTCAGATTCCAAAGACAGTCAGAGAGAGAGAGAGAGAGAGATTTTTGGAAACAGGCACAGGGTTAATCATATGGACCCTTTGCATCTTATTTCCTGTTCCTGAAGTCTTTTCACTCTGACAAGAGGCTGACCTCTCTGAGAACTGCACACACTCGATTAGCCTGTAAGGCCAGTCATTCTACAACTAGGCAGCTATGCTATGTCTGTCCCTGGCTTACTTTCTTAATTCCCAAATTGAGGGACTGTGCAGCTGACGAATCAACAGGAAAAAACAAGAGTGGAGCAGATTACTTCCAAGATACTGTAAGTCTGCAATGCCCATCAGGCAAAGCTCCCGATTTTCAAGATACTGCCAGGTAGCTCTACAACTTGTTTAAAACATGTGGCTAGTAGTTTCTGGGAAAACATCGAGCCTTGCCCTGGACTCTGCCCTAGGCTCCTTCTGTTCATAAGTGGTGTCAGTTTGTAGTGTAGCGTTATATAACAGTATGCTATGTATACCACGGGTGACACAAGATACTTTAGGTGCTACATGGATGGTCATATTTTATTCTAGACTTCCTGTGCTTATCTGTTTCAGTACATATTCTTGTAAAATGTAATGTTGTATTCATTGCAATGAATATTTAAAGAGTATAGCTGTTGCATTAAACTATATAAAAATATAGTTATCGCATATTGCTTAAGACAACATTAATGTAAAATTCTGAAGAAAATGTTAAATGATAGTGCGGACAGGAGGTAGATAGGATAAATGTTACAGCACTGACGTGGGAATGGATACAGTTAGAAAACACATGTCCGGGGAAAAAAAGTTGGGTTTTACGGTCAGGACTTTGTTCACATTTCAGCTCCTTTATGGCCTCTTTAAAGGTCTTAACATTTCTCATCCATAAAACAGAATTGATCATACTTAACCTTTAGGACAGGTTTGAGAATTAAAACTAATAGTGTGAAGTGCTGGCCACATCATACCCACTCCATGGAGAAAAATGATTACTTGTAGTATTTTAGGTCTTTTAGGGAAAATGGTACACCTATCAAAATGACGAGAAAACAGGCAGAGATCTAGCGGCAAGACATAGAGGCGGAAAGTCTTTAAATCTACGATGCTGTGACAATAGAAGCAGTTTAGCTGACCCTGTTACGAGTGCTTGATTCTCTGACAAGCTTCGTGTACAAAAGCAGAAGGGGAAGACAACCATCAGGCTGAGGCGAGACTCCACTCTGTGCAAGAGTAGACTCAATGAAATGGAAAGCGTCATGAGACATTTTCAGTGAAAGGTGCAGAGAGGAAGGGAGGAAGTGGCATGGACTTCTTATTCAAGCGCAGAAGCCCCGAGAAGGGCATGGAAATACAGTTCCGGGTAAAGGGTCTCACGAGCTCATTGCATGGGCGTCTGGAGGTTTAAAATGACAGTAATGCTGCACACCGGATCTTTTGCGCCCTTCCTCTGCTTCGTTGAAACCTAAAAGAGCACACTCTGGGACCCCAAGGCATTTCTTCTCACCATTTTGTCCATCTGTGTCAACATGCTGACATGATTCTCCTCCCAAGGGAGACCAGATTCTGGAGGGTGGATGCCTCCAAACATAGTATGTTAGTTTTCTGGGGCTGCCATGGCAAGTACTGCAGATTGGCTCAAATGACAGAAATTTATTTTCTCCTCTTCTGGAGGAGAGAAGTCTGAGGTCAACATGTTGGCAGAGTTGTTTCCTTCTGAGGTTTCTTTCCTTTCTTGTAGATGGCCGTCTTTTCCCGGTGTCTTCACACGGTCTTCCTTCTGTGCCAGTCTCTGTCCGAACTTCTTCGGGCAGTAGCCATATTAAATCAGGGCTTTCCTTCATGACCTCATTTTACCTTAATTATCTCTACAAGACCCTATCTCCAAGTAGAGTCATATTCTGTGGTAGTAAGTGTTAGGACTTCAACATGTCAATTTTGGGAGATACGACCCTGTCCATACACATGCTCATTAAGCTTCTGGACAGGAGGAATTCACAGTGTGTCCCCCTGACTAGACTACAAACTTCATCTCAGTGAAGAGTGCGCAATTATCTCTGTCTTTGTAGTGCATCCTAAGGATTAGAGTCAATCATTCTGTTTGGAAGTTTTGAGACCAATAAAATTAGATTTCCTTTGAACATATGAAAAGATTACAAGACGCAGCACATTGTGATTGTTCTTAATTTCCATTCACAGCTAATGAGTGCTTTAAGCACTAGAACATAATATACTCATCCTCAGTTGTAGTCCCAGTTTTCTAGTCCCAAAGCAGTTTCACCCCCAACATAGGTTCTTTTAATAATCCTTTGAACTTGATATGAATCATGGCTCTACCACTAGCCACTTGAGTGGCCCTGGACGAGTTTGCTCATCTAGGTCTCAGTCCATTCCTCTCTAAAATGGGGGTAATTTCCTGATAGGGAATCTAAGGAAGTAAAGGAGATAGTAACACTAAAGTGCTTTGTACAATGCCTGGTATACCGGTAGGCACTCAAATGATAAAGCTGATAAGGGTATAAGAGACTCTTAAATACAGAGAACAAACTCAGGGTTGATGAGGGGTAGGTGGGGAAAAAGGGAAAAATGGGTGATGGGTATTGAGGAGGGCACTTGTTGGGATGAGCACTGGGTGTTGTATGTAAGCAATGAACCACAGGAATCTACCCCCCAAACCAAGAGCACATTTTATACACTGTATGTGAGCCCGTTTGACAATAAATTATACTTTAAAAACTATAAGGGTTATTTCTATATATGGTATATGGGAAAGGGAGTGGATTCTTAGATGTTGGGTTGGGCAGAGGTCAAGAAAGAGGTATACGCTCCTTCAACTTTTGTCCTCTGTCAGGAGCAGAAACTTTTCTGGAATAATTCTAAGTCATACATTCCAATCAACACTCATTTATAAACTCAAAAGGACATTGAACTATAGCAGCCCCACTATATGTGATTCCATCTTTGAGGAACTGATGCGAAGATCTGAACTCTTATGGCTTCTATCTACATCGTCACTTTCTTTAAGAGAGCAAGCAGTGAGGCTGGAGGTTCCATAATCTTGTATCAGACAAACAGCTCGAAGCAGTAAGTGCTACTGTCAGGACATGCCTGCATTTGAATTCTGATCCAGCTGGAGGTGCCCTTTTGGAAAAAAATGTTTCATTTGGGCATAAGAAAGGATGCGTATTGAACGTTACCCAGCCACTCACAAGTCCTGGATATATAAGCATGCTGAAAAATAGGAAACTGAATACTTGTCTTTCCCTTCATGATTCCCTTGTTCATTCTGAACATCCTTTTCTAGGTGCCATATTCGAAATCTTGAAGACACCTCTAATTTTCTCTCTTTTATTCTCTGTCACCAACAGTGTCTAATTATCCTTAGACCATCTCTTTGTTATTTTATATGTCTTTTGTACTGACTTTACCGTAAGGGCCCACTGACTCTTACCAAGATTATTATTTTTATAACTACTCTCCTTTATTCTGTCCTCTCCATTCCATCCACTTGCCTGATTAAGTTTCTTAAAATATAATTCTGATCAACCCATCACCTGAAATAGTGAATTTTCATCAGCTGACTGCCACCCAAATGGTTTAAGCACAACTGAGTCCCTGGGTTCAGCATAAGTAAACAACCCCTTACCTCCTCACTTATGTTTTAAATGAATTGGAATCTCCAAATGTATTCTGAAGACACTGCTTAAACTACAAATGTAGCTAGTGTTTACTGAGTGCTTCCTAGCTGCCAACCATTATGTGTCATGCTATATATGCATCATCTTTTTAAAAAAAAAATTGTTTAATGTTTGTTTATTTTTGAGACAGAGCATGAATGGGGGAGGGTCAGAGAGAAGGAGAAACAGAATCTGAAACAGGCTCCAGGCTCTGAGCTATCAGCACAGAGCCCAACATGGGGCTCGAACTGACAAACCGCGAGATCATGACCTGAGCCGAAGTCGGCCGCTTAACTGACTGAGCCACCCAGGCGCCCCTAATGCATCATCTTTTTAAATCATCTCAATAACTCTATGAGAAATCATTAGAAGATACTGGTACTATTCTCATTTTATAGTATGGAAGTGGGGGCTGAGGAGGTTTAGGGACTTTTCCAAAATCACACAACTAGCAGTGATTGGAGCTGGACTTACTTGACTCCAAAGTCATCCTCTTGTCCCAATACCTGCTTCTAAAAATCTACTGGTGAGACTACTGAGCATCTCCACCAGAAAGATTGTGAGGTACTTTATTACTGGGACTGTGGAGGTGTGACGATACCAACTGAATATGTTTCTTTTTTTAAATTTTTATTTATTTTTGAGAGAGAAAGAGGACAAGCAGGGGAGGAGCAGAGAGAGAAGGAGACACAGAATCTGAAGCAGATTCCAGGCTCTGAGCCATAAGCACAGAGCCTGACATGGGGCTCAAACCCACAAACCGTGAGATCTTGACCTGAGCTGAAGTCAAACGTTTAACCGACTGAGCCACTCAGGTGTCCCCCAACTGAATATGTTTCTTTTTTATTATTTTTTTAATGTTTTTTTATTTTTGAGAGAGAGAGAGTGAGAGGGCGCAAGCACGAGCAGGGGAGGAGCAGAGAGAGAGGGAGACAGAGAATCTGAAACAGGCTCCAGGCTCTAGGCTCTGAGCTGTCAGCACAGAGGTCGACATGGGGCTCGAACTGACAAACCGCGAGATCATGACCTGAGCCGAAGCTGGACGCTTGGCCAACTGAGCCACCCAGGTGCCCCTTGAATATATTTATTACTCATAAGATTTAGCATAGTGTTAGCCTCACACTAGGCACTCAATAAATGTTTGATGGATGAATGGGTAGAATGGATGGTTTCAGATAAAGCATAAAAGGAAAGTAAAAAGCAAAGTGATAGCTGGTGCTATTATGTGGAATTACACAAACAAAACTGAGCTGAATTAAATTCCATTTTATCTCACAACTACCTCAGTCAGCCTCAAGGGCAGAATAAACTACTTGTGTGAACTTGATGAGTTTGTACCTATGAAAGAACATTGCTGGTGTGTGGCCTCCTATAAGAGGAAATTGAGTTGCATAGTGGGCTTCCTGAATAACCAAAGATACAGAGTCCTGAATGTGGGAAACATCTCAAGGCAGTCAACAACTCAGGCTGCCGCCCTCCTGAGACCATTATGTTCGCTTAGCATCTGTACAACTTACTGGGTTGTCTTGGTCAAGCCGCTTTACCTTTTTTGATGAACTTCCTCATCTCTAACCTAAAGAGGTTGGTAGATATAGTAACAGCTAACAGGTGTTCACATGTCAGACACCATGTTAAAGACATACATATGTTGGGGATCCTGGGTGGCTCAGTCAGTTAAGTGTCAAACTCTTGATTTTGGCTCAGGTCATGATCTCATGGTGTGTGAGATTGAGCCCCACATCAGGCTCTGCACTGAAAGGTTGGAGCCTGCTTGGGATTCTCTCTCTCCCTCTCTCTTTGCCCCTCCCCTACTTGTGCTTGCTCTCTCTCTCTTGCTCTCTCTCTCAAATAAACACTTAAAAAAAGGCATACATATGTTGACTGTGGATTGTACAGCCAGTATGGGCCAGGGCTAGGATTTAAGCCCTTTGACTGAATTTAAAGGTTTAATGCCACCATTTTAGGGCCTCTTCCAGCTCTAAAATTCAACGATTCTTCCCCAAGTTCTCTCTGACTCTGAAGCTCTTAAGCTGGCTGGAGGCTCTTACACTCCAGAGCCTGAAGATCCTTCACCCTGTTGTGTGAGGTTTGGCCAGTATTCTGTATTAATGATTTTTGTCCTTCTAGCCCATGGTGGGACCTGCTGGACAGATCTCAGTCATTTTGTAGCTTGGTTTGGCTCATGTCTGCTGAGGGCATTCTGACTGGAGAGTGTAAGGAGGCAGAACAGTCATTAGAAACTTCTGTTGCAAGCCCATGTCACTGAGAAGCAATTCGATACTTAAATAGAAATTTTAAAATATTTTGAAATTGTCAGAAGACCTTGCTAACCTCCAACAGAGCTGAAAAATAACACACATTTGTCAAATTTGGGCTGTAGAATTATAGGTGGCAGCTATCTCTTTTATAATTTTGTGTTTCATATACAGTGAGCAAGTTGACACTCCTCTGGAACTATAACCTCGAGAGAAGACTGTAAATTCTCAAGGCCGCAAACTCTGTGTGTGTATTTAACAATAAATCTTTTCACTTCTGGGACACTTTTGTTTCAAAATTTCTGTGAGATGGGAGTGACATAAGCACTTCCATGATGGAAAATGAGGTGGGCAACTCTGTATACGTGAGGATAATCAGGCAGAATGAGTTAGCTTGGAAGACGTAGCATTGCATAGACATCTGCAGAGGTCAATGTGGCTCAGGCTTTGAGCACACGCTTCTTCAGCAGGGAGTTGAAATAAATGATCCTGAAGTCCCTTCCAGGTTGTTAACTGCAAGATTCTAACCATGGACTGCTAGGCTGACAACTTCTTCCTTCCCTCTCTCTCTGATTTTTTTTTTTTTCTATAGCATGCTTCTAAGAAAGTGGTATATTAGTTAGCAGATTATAAAATTTTGTATGCATCATTGATGCCAAGAGAGTTACTGAAGTCCACTTTGGGTAGGTGGGGATGTTTTGTTGTTTTACTTTTTTGTAACAGTATTAATTTTTTTTTTGCCATGACAATAGAGCTTCTGATGGTCATGTCAATCAAAAAGAGAAATAATTGCGGTGCCTGGGTGGCTCAGTCGGTTGAGCATCCGACTTCAGCTCAGGTCATGATCTTGAAGTTTGTGGTTTCGAGCCCCATGTCAGGCTCTGTGCTGACAGCTCAGAGCCTGGAGCCTGCTTCAGATTCTGTGTCTCCTGTCTCTCTCTGCGCCTCCTCTAATCACTCTTTGTCTCTCTCTCAGAAATAAATCATTTCACATGGACTTATGGGAAGTTCATTTTGTCTGGTGAAAGTGAGTTGTATTTTGCTTGTGCACTGAAAAAAGAAAATGATGGTACATTGGCCATTGGCAGAAAATTCCTAGACACTTGGAATTGTATGGTTGTCTAGCTACATCGTTTTTGGCTCAGCTAGTGAATAGAAGTGAAATACATCTCTTAGTATGGCTGTCATGGTTAAGAATTACTCTAAAGTATTTGCAATAAGCATTAGTTATTTTCTGATTTCAATAGAGCAGACGTCATGAAATATGGAGCACTCATGTCCCTACTCTCTCTTGCACACCCCACTCTCTTCATTCCCACCTACCCAAAGTGGACACATTAGACATAACTAATTGAACATGGCACTTTTTCCTATTGGCATGGGTCAAGACCTCAGAATCCTGATCAACACAGCAGAAGTTCAAGAAGCTACTCATGAGAATTAGTACCCCAAACCTAGTTGCTATTCCAAGATCCATCCCTATGGGCATTCAAGAAATAGATATGGGTTCTAAGTACAATATATTGAATTTTGCTTGATTTGGATTAATGAGCTCATACCTCTTTACTGTAGCTTAATTTTAGCTTCATCTTAATCATCTAGTTTGTAGAGACTAAGGTATGGATCCTTTATCTGCCATTTACTAGCTGTATGACTTTGGCCAAGTTTTTTTTGTTTGGTTTTATTTTTGCAAACTCCTTTCTCTGCTATGACATGGGAATAATAAGTAAAAGGAACCATATGAATGTGGTTCCTTAATATGAAGCTACATGCTCCCTAAATTTTCACTCTTCCCATGATACAGAACCAACTGCCGGTGAAAACATGGTGCTGCCTTAACGCTTTCTCCTTCATTTTACCTGGCTTTCTTCTTCTTCTGACCTGGTTATTCCAATGTTAGGCATACATTTGATTAAGAGATGTAGTACAGAAGCAGGTAGGATATGCTAGACTTAAACACTAATGGGGATGAAATTAAATGATAATTAATTTTTTTCCTCCTATTCCCCAGATAATGATAACTGAAATGAACATCAAAACTGTGTTCTGCGATAATCCATGGTGACAGAAAAAAGGAACAGCCAAATAACATTGGCTTCAATACTCAGAGCACATTTGCAATGCAGAATAAGATAAGCAGTCCGCCATTTTCCTTTCTCTCCTCTTTTGTATAGTACTGTCTGAGGGGGAGAATCCCCTGTGTGGATGAGGCAGTGTGCTGTGGGGAGGGACACTGCACTTTGGACCAGAATACTTATGCTCCTGTGTCAACTCCATGACTGACCGCCTGTGTATCTTCAGGTACATGGTTTACCTCAACAAGTCTCTCTGCTTTCTAATCTTCAAAATGGAAGAGAATGGTAACATTGACCTCATAGCAATGTTGAAGCAAGATCATGCATATGATTTAGTATGTTTAGTAAACTGCAATACACTTAAACATTTTAAAAGACATGCTGACTGAATGCAAACCATTTGCTTAGTCCACCAATCTAGTAGATTTTTTTATAGTGTAATACTTTGTTCAAAGAAAATTTAATTAAGCAAGTTAATAATTAAAACAGACTTAAAAAAAAAAAAGGAGAAGCTGCCCAGGTTGAAGAGGAGAAGACCCCAAGTCCAGCCCAGTCCTTGTCCACCATACTGAAACTCCCTAGGGACCAGCAGAGACAGCTTTCAAGGCACTGACTGGATCTAAGTCTATCATTTTATAGATAAGCATAGTAAAGCTAATGTATGTGTGAGAGACTTATTTCTCATGAAATGAGGTCTATTTCTTCATTGGGGATGACTGTTCAGTCAACACGCCAGAACTCTCCCCATCCCATTTTATCAGGTGCCCCTATTGAATTATAAATTTACCTGAAGCCCCCCACCCCCTCTTCTGTGAAGTGATATCCAGAGACATTGGAAGAGAGATGAACTTTGAGTTGATATTAATTCAGTGTGGTGGTCAACCTGTGTTCTGTTGGTATGGGCCCATTTGCAAATGTAGATGAATAGAAGAAAAATTCTGAGTAACCGGTGTACATCAGAGTTGCAGATACACTTAGGTATCACATGTAAACCACAGTGTGTTTTAAGAAAGTGACACTTTTGGTCAACAAGTAGTAGGTGAAGGTAGGATACTTGCTGTGGTAAAATACACATGATGTCAAGTAAGACGTAATTTTTCTTAGTTAATTATACAATAACTATATTTTAATAATCCAACAGATGTATTTTGTTTTCTATGTGTCCTTTATTCTCCATTACTGTGGTCTTTTCCTTTTTCCTTTCTGACATGGCAGGGACTACAGGACTCATCAGAGAAACACTTCCTTTTCTGAAAGCAACATTGTACCTTATCACTGCCCTTCTTAAAAGTACAAATTATACTTTTTTCTATTTATTTTAAAAATCCTCTGTTACCAACGTGTGCCTGTGACCTATAGGAGTCTCAAAAAAAATAATCGATAAATCTCATTTATATGCATAAATTTTAGTTGAGAGCTTCTTATGTCCCAAGCCCCATGCTCTACACCAGCAAAACAATGATAGAAAAGTCGCAATCCCCTTATAACAAGTTCCTGTATGTGTTGTTTCCTATTGCATGTGTGACATTTGTGGGAGGGGTACTTTCTATAATACAATTAATAAGGCTTTTGTGTTACAACCCCAGTTGTTATTCTACTTTGCATTATTCCATTTAAATCTCACAGTTACCTTCAAGGTTTTTTGTATGGCTGCTTTTTGTTTTGTTTTTATTGTAATAAGAGCACTTAACATGAGATCCACCATTAACAAAATTTTAAGCATACAATACCTTGTAATGTTGATTATAGGCACAATGTGGAATAGAAGATCTTGCTGGAGAAAGGTTATTATTAACTCCAAGGTCACAAATGAGGGAACTGAGTCTCAGAGAGTGAGGTAACTTGTCCAGACTCTTATAACTAGAAAGTGAAGGAAATGGGATTTCAATCTATACCACTGGAACTCTAGAACTTCTATTCTTTTCTATTACACATCAGTGCCCTCTCTGCCTTCAAAGAGTAGTCCAGCAGAGCCAATGCTAAATACCCATAATGATCGCGTAAGGTGTCGGTCTTTTCAAGAACCTTCTTGTTTGGCCATTTCCTCCCTTCCTCTCCCAAACCCCAGCAACACATGGGCTGTTACTGGCATGGGCTCCTTGTAGCCACCCTTTACCCCTTCCTCTCACAAACCAAACAAGAGTTGGTTAATTTGGTTTCTGGTTTAATTATAAAATGATGTTTTAGGAACTAAAACTTACATTTCAGGTATTGATAACACCAGAGTGTTATTAGACAGTGTTTTTCATGCCCTGAAAGATGAGTTCTTCTTAACTCTATCGCCATGACTTTGCGCATTTTGACTGACATGGCTGTCATCAGGTGCAAGACAGGTCCTGTGTGTCTGCAGGAGGATCGAGCCACTAAGGCAGGTCAAAACAGCCTTGGGGTTGGAGGAGTCAGGGTGTGCCTTGGGATAAAAACAGATGACTGATATGGAGTCATTTATAAAGCCCGTGATACACGAGCAAGACTGGTGCCAAAGATGTTAGTGCAGCTGAGATACAGTGAAGAAAGTGAGGATTCTGTCTGCTCTGGAGGAAGCCTCAATTGTCCTATTTCCCTGGAAGTGAAAGATTGTGGCGAAGCTTTTTCATAAGATCGCATTTTAAGACTGTGAGTTTGGAGAGAATGAATAATTTCCATCTGCTTTCATCTCATAATGGCTAATGCAGGCAAGAATGGAGCCATAGCTCAGGCTCCTGATGAAAAATCATATGTCCTTTTTTACATTAGCGATGAGTGATTTCCAGTCCCTTCAGTTATTTAATACCCTGCGGAAATCCATCTTGACATTCCTCTCCCATCAGCATCAAAGTGAGAGTTCTGCTCTCTGAGGCAGTCTCAAAAATTGGACAGTCACCTGCAGTTTCCATGCATGAGTTTGATTGTCTGCAACTGTTTACACCCTTTTCAGTGCAAGGCTCAGATTCTAACCACACGTAAAACACAGTATTCAGATCACAGAATCAAATGAGGTGACTAAGACCAGGCTGTCCCCCTTGGCTGGAGTGATAAAGTGCCCAGAGAGGAAACAAACAAATGGGTATTTTCCTGATTTATATGATAGATGAGAATTGCAGAATTGTTGCTGAAATCCTGCGCTGCCCAGCATGCCTGCTGGAGAAAAGTTGGAGGCTTTGTGAATGGCTGTGAATGAACACTCCCAAAGAAATAAGGATTTGAGGCCAGTTGGCCTGCCCCTAAGTGAAGGCCAACCTCTTGAGCAGTTTAGTTTAGCTACTTAGTTCTTTGGCTTAAAGTGACATAGGTAGTTCAATAACTAAATGCTCTAATAAGTTAAAAGATAATTTCAGCTATCCTTTCATTTAAAAAAACGTATAAAGCGTGTATTCTGAGTAGAGTATCAATTTAAGACGTGTGTGGGATGGGGTGATGAAAATACTCCTCACCTTTAAAAAAAAAAAGTGCCAATAACATCTTAGATTAAATATCTATTAGAGTTGAATAATGATATGACCAGAAGAGAAATTATGGAATCATTTATTTGTTCCACAAATACTTTACATGTCAGGCACTCTATAAAACATCAGTGAAACATTTGTGAATGAGAGTCACATTCTCTGCCCTTAACATAATTTTGTTCTAGAAGGATGCAACCAATAGGCTTGTAATTTGAAGGCAGTGATTTTCTCTGGTGATTGCATAGGTATAAACTTGCAGTTGTATAGTTCTGACTATGAGGCAGATATAACCATTGCGAGCCTTTACTGATGATGAAGGAATGAGTTCTTGATGTGATGAACCATCAGACCAGTCTTGTCTTCTCCAGAGATTTTTCAAGTGAAGTAATCAAATGAGCAATGTTTATTTTATCTACATGATAAGCAAAGTTGCAGCAGTTTGAGACAGCTTCCTCTCTACCAGAACATTTCAATCCCTGCACAATATCGATTCCTCAGTTGAATTCTTTTAAACACTATAATGGGGTGCCTGGGTGGCTTAGTCGGTTGAGCATCCGACTTTGGCTCAGGTCATGATCTTACAGTTCGTGGGTTCGAGCCCCACGTTGGGCTCTGTGCTCAAAGCATAGAGCCTGGAGCCTGCTTCGAATTCTGTGTCTCCCTCTCTGCTCCTCCCCTGCTCATGCTGTGTGTCTCTCTCTCTCTCCTTCAAAAGATAAATAAAACATTAAAAAAATTTTTTTTAAACATTATTTGTGCCATGTCTAGACTCTTAATGATGGATCTTGATTCTGGGGCATTCAAGTAAGATATTTCCTAAGTATTTCAGGAGAAAAAATTATTAACATTTTCTTACCTGATGATCAGTTACACTAGAGCTGTTGAATATGTAGAAGGAAACCAACAAAAACTGGGATAATGTAAAGATAAAGGCCCATGGATGATTGAAGAGTATAACATATTTATACATTTACATAATCCTTATATAGTAATTCCTACTAATCCAATTATCTTGATTCCAAGTTTCCAGGGACATATCCATATGGGAACAAACTCCTTTCTTGGATTACTTTAAGACCCTCTTCCTCTATTGGAAAAACATTTTATTGAGTTGATTTTACACACACTCACACAACTCTTTTATGTTCCCTAAAGGAATAGTCCTGAGGAGTTTATCCTCAAAAACATTGCAAATGCAGTTTGTGTTTTGCCTTCAAGATACTGTCAAGGGCAATTCTTAGGGATTACAAGGGTAAGATTATTTTGGCATATGTGTGGAACTCATGCGGTATTTGATGCTTATTTAAATTATTATTTTGAACACTTCTTAAGTAAATGTCATGGCAAAAAAAAATGGATCACAACTATGAAATATCAGAGTCCAGATGGAATATTCATTCCCTTCTGATCAGTTTCTTATTCTGTGCCTGCAGGCAAATATCTGTTTAATATATATGTCACTTTAGCAGCACTTTCAAGTTGTGGTAAATCCGTTTTAAATTATAAGGGCCTGAGAATTGTGTGTGTGTTCAGTTAATTTTCTCTTTTCTACCTTTCTGGGATTGTTAAGAAGATCCCTCCAGAAAAAAAAGTGTCTCATAAACTGAGAATAGAAAAGAAGGGGGGGGGGGGTGGTTGGTAAGGGTGGATAGAGCTGGAAATAGGCAACAAATAACTGATAGTCGGGGAAATCCTCTTGGGAGAGGGGACTGTGAAACAGATAATATTTGGATGCTTGAAACAAAAGTGCCCCCTTTCTTGTCATTGGATGGAGTAGCTAATTTATTTTTTCCATTTTAAGGTCCTGAGTATTAAAATTGCCTTTATTTTTATATTTAAAAGCTCACAGAAAGTCAACCTTGTGGTGTTCCCCAGCATGGGTTCTTCAGCAATGCTATTGCTAGAGGATGCCCTGTGATAAAACAGTGTTGTGCTCATGTAAGTGTAGGGAACACCACAGGTTGAAAACCATTCCAGAACTGGGATAATATAATACACAATATACACAATATAATAATACACAATAGTAAGTAGAAGGACATAAGTTGTACAGGAAAGAACCCTGTTGATTTTTGTCAGGTTTTCCCCAATTATTTGATTACCAAACTCCCAATTTTACGGGCTGTTAGCTATTCATTTTCCTCAGAATTAGCATTACAAGTGACACTAAACTCTGTGGGAAGTACCCCTATCAAGTATTCTTCTCTAAACCTCTCTTAACCCGCACTTAGAACTTATCACAATTGGAAACAAACCCACATTACTTTCTTATATCTTTCCTCCAGGAAAATTCTAGCCTTTGTTTCTCTGAGTCACAGAATTTCTTGCCTGCTTACTTAAGGTCTCCTCTGTCCTTTTCCTCCTCCTCCTCATTGACTGCGCCTCTTGAGACCCACCAGTCCTCCCACAAGCAGAATTAAGAGAGAATGTATTTATTCAATACGCAAATTTCATTAAGCATCTTTCACATGACAAATTGTGCTCTAGTTACTCAGGAAAGAAAGAAAACCTTGAAGACCAGCTCGGGATCTGTCTTCAAGGATTTTACAGTCTAGCCAGGCAGAGAGAGTGTTGTATGCATTATTATTATAACCTGCAGATGTGTCACCTGCCATAGAAGAGGTATGAAGAAGGGGAAATAGGGGGAAGATGATGTTCAGGTAAGGGACACCGAAGAAGGACACATGGAAGAGAATGGAGATGATATTACATGTTGGGTAAAATCATTAAAAAATAGTTACAGAAACTTAAAAAGAGTAAGCATAAAGACTCTTCAATGGAGAGTCTCCCAGGTTAGCTGGAATATAACAAGGAGCAATGGGAACTAAGGCTGGAAAGAAAGTTCGGAGTCCTGTAGTAACGCCATGTGTCAAGGTAATGAATGAGGATTTTCAGTGGAAGATAGTAGCAGGGATCACAGAATGATTGAATGACTTTATAACTATACAATCAAAGGATTAAGAAAATTAATTTAGTGGCAATTACTAGGAAAAAACCTCAAGTGAAAGAAGACGAGAAGCTTGGTCTTTCGGGAAGGTGGTGGAAATGCCAATGTGCAGAAAGAATGTAAACAGGCTCAACAAGACTTGCTGGATAATCAGTCGTGGAATGAAACCAAAGCCAAGGATGAGTCTTTGAGTTTTCTTGTCTGAGAGTTGAGAGAGAACTAGTTGAGAGAAGAGCAGCTGCTTTGGGGATGGTGAGGATGGGGTTTTTGGGTTTCAATGTATTCTTTTTAAGAGGCCATGGAACCTAGGGATGGCCTTTCCCCGTGACTCATTTGAAACACAAACTTGAAGACTAATACAGAGGCTTGGGTAAAAAACACAATTCTAAAACTGCTGTAACTAAAAGAAATACTTGAGATCATAGAGATAGATGGCTCAGATCCTCACGAGAGAATGTAGAAAGTGAAAGGAAGGGAGATTTAACTGGGGAGAAGGCCAAATAATGAGGAAGAAAGAGTCAATGAAAGAGATGAAGGAATGGTGTGAGGTGAGGAGAGATGGTGCCACAAAACCACGGGAAACAAAGGAGAATGTCTCAATGTGAGATGTGAAATGTGTACAGAGTATGATGCTTACAGAGGTAAAGAAGGATCAGATCTGAGGAAAGAATACTAGGTCTGGTGAATCAGAGGTCATTACTGAACTCTGAGAGAGTGGCTTACAAGATGGCAGCGGTTCTAACTGTAATATGCTTTGGAATCCGTTGGAGGGCTCATTAAAATAGAGATTGCTGGTCAGTTCTCCTCCCTAACCACCTGCCGCTAAAGATACTGATTTCGTAGATCTGCAGTGGGACCAGAAAATTGCCACTAACAGATTTCCAGCTAATGCTGACGTTGCGAGTCCTGGGACCATACTTTGAGAACCACTGTAATAGTGTGGTGGAAAATTTTAACAGGTGCAAGAGAATAAGGGAGTAAATGATAATCCAGATGTCTATGCAGCAGATGGAGGCAAGATCAAAATATGTGCTTATGAAAAGAAGATGGGAAAAGGCTGCAGTTCTGGGGACTCATCTAACCTCCCATAGCATCCAGCAGTGTAGCTTACAGGCATTAGGTACTCAGGGACTATCTCTACTTGGGAGACAGCCAAATAGCCATTTCTTTCTCCTTGCTCTGGTAGCTAAGACTTCTTACAGGTAGCTTTAAATGTAGTACCCACCTCTTCTGAATACATTGTTCTGAATGCTTCCATCTCTTCTCCCCAGAAACTGCCCCCAAATTCCATCTTATATCCGAAATACATCAACTGTGTGACAGTCACCCCCCTAAGTATCAAAGTCGAGCCATAACAAGGTTTGAGGTTCTCTGCCAAGAGTTTAGCTATTAAAGGGTCAGGGGAATATGTTAGACATCACTGTAGTCTTACAAATGCAGCAATGCATGCATTCTTACATTGATGTGCTCAAGCTCAAGATCTGTTTTGCAAAGATACCAAAATTTCTTTTTCTCAGAAAACTGTAAGAACCTGGCAGACAGTGTGCGCTCTCCACCAAATGCAGTCATGCTCATGTGTAATCCTAGGCAATACAAATTAATGCAACTCTTGCAGTTTAAAAAAGTCATTTCAAAGTCTGTGTAGTGGTTTTCTTTATGACACTCTGATTTTATTACCTATAATTTAACATACCACGGTGCTTCCTGATGTACTGCTTATGGACTTTTCATTTTTCCCAACTGCCAGGTATGTAATGCTTATTTGAATTAAATTTTTCCTCTCTTTTTAAACCTCTTTAAGGACTCTGCTGTTTGCAAAATTGACTCTTACCTGAGTAAGAAAATGAAGAGTTACGCAAATGTAATCAAAGGCTGTCAGAAGGCTGGAGTTGCTATTAATGATTATAAGTCAGCTTCAGGACATTGAAAGGTCACTTAGTTTACATGTACATATTAGTTTCAATACAGGAAATTGGAGGAATGAAAATTCAAGGAGAACTACTAAGGAACACTGTAAGAAGAAAAAAGACCATATAGGAGCCCGAGTGAGTCTCTACCAGTAATCATGGGATATTTATTGAATACCTACTATGTGCTTAACATGTGAAGGACACTGAAGTATAAGGCACATCCTAAATTATCTCTTTGAATAATAAGACAACATTATAAAAAAGCAAAAATTTTTTGAAAGTGGGTGTTCAATGGCATGGTACACATTATTAGGGAATGTTGCACAGTGCATAGATGTTGAAGAATAGCAACATAGATTAGTACAGTAAAAGCTAACTTAATTTCATTCAATGCATCCTGTCCTAAATGTATTTGACCATCATACTCTCCCTTTTTCTTTCTTTTTTTTTTTTTTTCAAATAACAACCTCAGTATCCTAAGGTGCCTACTTTAGGAAATAAGTAGGGAAAGGATAAAGCTAGACAACTAAAAATTGTCTTAACTTTGATCCTGCTTCCTAAGCTTTAAAACTGGAATAACAATGGCTATCCCACAGAAAGTATAGGGATTATAGTCTCTATGTGGGTGCACACGCGCATGCACACACATGCACACAGAATTACAGATCTGTCTTTATCCATAAATACTTCAGTATATTTCCCCCAAATGAGGATGTTCTCTTTCATAACAGCAGCACAATGATCTACTTCAGGAAATTAGAATAAACACAGTATTATCTAATCTACACATCTTACTCAAATTTTGCCTGATTGTTCCATCTACCTGGGAAATTGCCTCATCCTTCCCTTGTCTTTCATGACCTTGACAGTTTTGAAGAGTACAGGACAGTTTTTTTGGTGCCTCTCTCAATATATGAGTTTGTCTGCTATCTCCTCATGACATTCAGGTTATGTATTTTTGCTACAGAAGGACCATTGTGTTCTTCCCAGTGCATCATATCTAGAGGCACCTGGTATCTCTTTCTCATTGCTGGTGATAATTTTCATGGCTAGGTTAAAGTGGTACCTGTTAGGTTTCTCCTCCTCTCCTCTGCTTCACTTTGCAACTATGTAAATACCTTGTTATTAGACAAATTTACAGGAGCTTTAGTACCCACTGATGATTCTTTCTGAATCATTTATTACCATGATGGCTTTCAAATGGTGACTTTTAAAATTCCACATTGAAAGCAGTTTTTAAAAACTGTATCCAGAGAGATGCTACTCTTTGTGAATGACTCCAGTTTACAAAATGCCACCCTGAAATCGAAATGTTTTATAGACAGCATGGGAAAACTACTTTAACACCAAGCTGTGACTGTTAATTTCATGGGCTAACCTTGGTGAGAAGGTATGGGAAGCAATACTAGGCTGATGAACAGCTATGCATTTCAAAGCTTCTGTTATGGAGAAAGCTTTGTTCGCTAACGTTCATCTTTAAAACATACTGAGAAATAGCATGTGGTTTGGTATAAACGATATTTATGAAGAACTCCAGCTCTGGCTGCCAGGATGTGCTTCTGTTTAAAGACATGAAGAATGTTTTTTTTTTGCTTTCACTCAAGCAATAAACTTGTTTGTATATCACTGGAAGCAGAGGGAGAAGCCTTAAGAGCACTTTTGAAACAACCACAGTCTTTCTCTTCCCTATACAGTGGCTCCTGCTCTCTTTTCCCCTTACTTGAAAATGAAGACAAAAAATTAGTTCTTATAACCCCTATGAGATGGATCAGACAAAAGAAAAACATTTGGCCACTTTTTTGTTATTACTGTTAAAATCAAGTTTGTCAAGTATTAACATTTCAAACATTGCTTTTTGAAATATGACCTTCATAAACTCTGAACAAAAAAGCATCTATTTATCACATATTATGTTCCAGGTAATGGATATACTAATAACATGTTCTAGATATTGTCATTTAATCCAAAAATACACTGTGAGGTATTATCCCCATTTACAGAAGACAAAACTGAGGCAGAGTTAAGTGATCTATATTTCATTTCCCATGTTGATGAGTCTTAATCATCAATGCTAAGATCTGGGACCTGTTTTTTGTTTATTTGTGTTAGAACAGTCTTGAGCAGAGTTGACCATGCCTGTGGCCCAAGAGGCTCATTCATGTTTTCTACTTTTATTCCTATATCTGGTATTTCCAGTCCCAATATATTCTCATGAAATAGAACATTCTATCATCCCTGGCAATATTCTAGTTAACGAATATAGATTTCCATTTCTGCATATCCATTGGTATCATTAAAGAATATCTGATAGTATGACTTAAAACATTTACTTTTCAAATATTATATACCTTTTGACCCACTTATTGAATATTTTGAGTGTTTTTTGAGTCTTTAATATGCCTGGCACCATGAGGGCTCTTTGCATGTGTAACATGATGGTTTTATACCATCTGGATGATAGTTATAAATTTTAACTCCACAAGTGAGAAAGCTGAAGCTTAGCCACAGAAAGATTTGCTCAAGACCAAAGTACCAGGAAGTTCAGAGTCAGGATTAGATGCTATGATTTCTCTGAAATCAGAGTCCATAATCCATATACTACACTGACCGTACCGGCTTGCACAAGCATGCAGGAATGTGCAGGTAAGAAAATGAACAACATACATGGTTATGGTGACAGTGTCTTAACATGAATACGAGACACATTTCCCTCTGTTGCTTTTTTTTTAGTTTACTTCAAAATATTTATTCCTGATATATTATTGCAAGGTTTAAAGACAATACAGGAATGAAAAAGTGTTAGAGGAAATTTAGGGCTGAGGATTGGGGCTATAACCTTGAGGGCAGAGTCAAAAAACAATATTCTTTTGCCATTGCCTAGTGGGCCAGTTCTGCTGAGGTCCCCTTAATGGCCTTTTTTAGCAGCTTTCTGCCATGGGCCCTTAGCAGAAATGATTGCCTCTGCCTGGAATGTTATATTCCCCCATTCCATGAAAGGCTTTCTTCAGGTCTCACTGTAAGTAGGGCTTCTTCACAGGGACCCATCTGAATTCCAAGTCTCTAACTCTGTACCCGGCACATAATAGATACACAGAAAATACTTTTTAAATAGATGGATTGTTGGGTGGTTCAAAAAGAAGAAAGAGGAAGGAGAGAAATGGAAGGAAGGAGGGAATATCAGAGACCAAAAGGGAGGAAAGGAGAGAGGGAGAAAGGAAGGGGAGAGGTGAAGGCAAAATTTTTGAGCGAGGTTTACAATAAACGTATTGTAGTACAAAAAATTACCAGACTAGGTTGTTTGGGTGGCTCAATCAGTTAAGTGTCCAACTCTTGATTTCAGCTCAGGTCATGATCTCACTGGCTGTGAATTCGAGCGCCAACGTCTGACTCTGGGCTGGCAGTGCAGAGCCTGCTTGTAATTCATTCATTCATTCTCTCTTTCTCTCTCTCTCTCTCCTCCCTCCTCCTTCCTCCTCTGCTCGCTGTCTCTCTTTCAAAAATAAATAAACTTTAAAAAAAATTACTGGACTTAAAGCCAGTAGAAATGAGTTCAGGAGCCCGTTTATTTACTTGTTTTATAACATTGAATAAATTTTCCCCCTCTCTGAATGTCTAATTTTTTATTAGTAAAATTACAATTTGAACTTGAAGATAAGAAGCATCTCAGATTTTGTCGAACACTGTCCTCCAGAACTACAATTTTAGCAGGTGAAATGTACTCAAATCCCAATATACGCTAAGATGCACTTCTGTTCCAACTCCCCAAAGAATAAAATGACCCGTGGCCTTTGTGGACCAAATCACAATGCAAATCTGTTTGAAAACAGATTCAAATCTGTCACTCCAGCTCTTATTTTTCTAAGCTAAGACTGTTGAAAATTCAGTGGGGTCATTAAAATCAATTCTTAGACCTCTATTCCCTTGTAATTAGTAATTACTACTATATTTTGACAAGACCAAAACAAACAAACAAACAAACAAACAAACATGTAAGAGCCTTAGCTGCAAGAATGATAGGCTGCACCATTTATTTGAATGCATAAATGCCATTTTCTAGAAGGACTGATGTTGTTACTAGGTGCTTCTTGATTAGGATTCTCCTGTGGCATCCATGCTTGGTGAAACAGTGAGTGGGAGGGAGGGAAAAACAGCAGATTGGCTTGTATTATATAACTAGCAGGCTCTTGTACATTACTGATTAGATCCGATGTGATAAGTTTTTCCTGAGAGGCTTCTGCATGTGCCAGCCACATCCACATCATACCAAAGTTCAGCGGGCTGTTAGCTGGGAAATGAAGTGAACCACACAGCACACAGCTATAATGGGAATATTTGAATAAGCAAGAAGTATAGTCTTAATAACTCCATAATGGGAGAGTTGTGTTCAGTAGATGTGCACGCATGCAGGGGCACACTTATGCATAAGTTTGTCCCATTTGAAGCTGAACACATATTATGTGTTTACATACAAAAGTTCACAAACACACAAAGTCCCACTGAGTTTTAGGAAACACTTGGATTCCACCCAGCAAAATTAAAAAATCCAGTCAAAACATCAGTTTTGTGTTATATATTCAAACTTTAAACATGGTATGTCCCAGGATACCAGACTTTGAGGTTTAGGCAGTAGCTACTAATTGGTTAAGTTAGGCTAGTCTTGTATACCTAAGTATACAAGTGTTGAAACTCTTCTATCAAAAATTGGAAATAGTTATCATAGGAATTGATCAAGGCTGGATGGTCAAGGTACAATTAACTCTAAAACCCTTAAGAGAAAAGGAAATGTAGTTACACATAATATGGTACCTTTTCATATGGGAAGCTTTTTAAAGTTTTGTGTTATTGCTGATTCTTCTTCTGTTGCTACTTACTGGTCACGAGCTATTTGAGTGTAGCAACTATGCGTCCTATTCCTTGATGTCTCCATCATAGCTTCTTGTCTTCACAGATGCTTAATAAATGCTTGTAATCATATTGTAGTGGGTCATTCATCCTAAATTTTGCATAATTTAAAAATGGCCACTTTGTGTTTGTCTTTGAAATATCTTTGATTCATATGTAAGTATCTACTGGTCTTGAACTCCCATTGAACCACCTAGTGACATCCCCTTGGTACAGAGGGTTGAGCTTGCCATCATGGTAGGCAGCTACTGTGCTTCAGACTAATGCACCCTTAGCCTTCTTTCAAAACTTCTCTTAATCTGGGAAAGGGGCCAAAAGCTTCTACAGTTTCAAAGAGCTCTCCTCAGGCAAAGTAAATCGAGATAGTTCCCTCATGGATTCACCTATTCCTTCAAAAATACTGTGCCAACACATGTGTAATGAAATCCTTTCATTGTTAACTTTTCAGTTTCATGCCCAGAAAGTAGAACTAAATAATTAAATGTACAGGGGTCTGTGGAAAAACCAGAAGGCAGCGCAGATAACGTATCCACAAGTAAGTGAAATGTGGTTGCACTGAGTTTATATGGTCTTACGAAAAACTATGTCAAGGTGCCTGAGACATAAGTGCTTTTTCAAGAAAATGGAAGAGGCATAATTTACAGAGATGTGACCTGGAGGTCCATGCTTCATGCATCCTAATTAAGTAAAGCAGCGACTGAAATTGCTTTCTGTCATCTGGATAAGAAGCAATTATAGTTACACTTCAGGTTGCTGGTTTGGTTAAGGAATAAGGTATTGTATTTAGCTGTCTCCTCCAATCAATTAATAATAATAATTAGTTAATTAGTGTCCGTATTTGTGAAGATGGAATGTGACAAAGGGGGGGATCTCTTAACTACTTAGAAGGTAGGGACTAAAAATCGAGTCTGAAATCTTCCTTTTCCAGATCGCAAAGTTCGGGTTGGTGATAATTTTTGTGTTATCTCTTACTAAAACTGAAAAAAAGAAAAATCCCCAGATTGCTAAAAAGCTCGTATTTGCATCACTAAGTTGAGTTTTAACATGAGATAGAATAAATTTAATTAGATTTCTTTATAAAACATCCCCTTATCTCTGTATAATAGATATTACAATACAATTTGTGATCTGATTCCCAGTAGATGCTGAGTTCTTCAAGCGTTGAAGCTATGAGGTTTTTCTTGAAGAGATCCTAACTCAAATGGATCTCTGTAAAATTTGATGAGAGAGTAAATTTTTATATTATATTTTTATGCGATATAGGAAATTGGCAAATTTGTGTCTCTTAGTGCCTCTTGAAGTATACTAAGTCTCTTCACAGCCCATAGTTTCTGGCTTTTGTTGTGTTTTTTAGATGGCAACGTTTGCAAACAAAGCCTTTCACCTTTATCTTCCTGGTCAATCTATATGAATTGCTGGGTACTTGATGGGTGCAGTTGGCTGACTGTTAGCCAAATTTCTACTAATCAAGAAAAACAAGCTTAAAAGGAAAAGCTTTAGAATAACTCTATTTAACTACTGCAAAAGGTTTGTCCTACTAAGGGAAAGATTTGGGCTGGAATCATCAACAGGTTATGATTACTTCACTGTTAACTTCCCTCTGTAAAAAATGAAGAAGCAAAAGGAAATAGTGTTGAGGTTTATAGCTACTAAAACCTGTATCTGATCATTTTTTCAATAAGTGGGTGAGCTAGAGCAATCTTTAAAGTTAATTAATTTTCAAGAAATTAAATTTCCAGAATGTGTGCGTGCACACACATACACACACTGAGTGGTGTACTGATAGATATTTAACAACACAACAGCTCTCTGAAAGCGGAAATATACCAATGCCCTGATTTGTAGCATTGTCAATTTCCATGGTATAAAGACTCCACAGTGGCCCAATTTCAAACTCTGAAGGTTAACATCACTGAGTCAGAGTTGGGAAGAGAGGCACAGTCAGCTCTTACTCTGAAGCAAACCTACTCAAACCACTGCACACCCTCCCCTCATATGCTGTTGAACCTCTTCTATCTCTGAGATCCAATCCCATGAATCATACATAGAGGTGACCCAAAACCCAGGATAAAATCATCTAAATAGGTTGAATGATATATTTACCTTTTGTTTCCCTATGTTTCGGTCAATGGAGTAGTACAGTGAGGCCTGCCTCCCCCTTGTGAATAAGCTCATTTTAGTGAACTAGATGGAGTTGATAAATGAACTCTATAAGCATGAAGCCCTCACCAAATCTCTTATTTTGCCAATGACTCAGACTTACTGACCAACTGACTGCTGATTGGATCGCTACTATTCCAAGCAGAGTTGGGGCATGGCCACCATGAGAAAGAGAAAGGTCAACTCTAGAGTACTGCTCTGAAGGTACTGAATCATCTGTGTCCCATGGGCCTTGCTCTCAGTACAACCTGCTTCTTAGAGCAGCTCAGTCTGGCTATTTGTCTTTACAACAATCTAGGATCCCTTATCCTTCGGAAACTGGAAGCCCCAACCTGCTTGAGAAGGGGAGATGACTCATCAATGGAATATTAGATGGGTGCCTAAAGCATCAGGTATAGATAGATCTGTTTGTTTAACTCGGCTTGTAATCAATAATTGGCACTAAGTGAAGCAGGGGGTTTTAATCAAGGTAAATGAGACTATGATGAATAGATCTCTAGATGGAGTCCCGGAAGTAACAGAGTCTAATTCAAAAAGAAAGGTTGCAGTGGTGCCTGGTGTCTCAGTTGGTTAAGCAACTGACTCCCGATTTGGGCTCAGGTCCTGATTTCACAGTTCTGGTGAGATCGAGCCCTATGTCAGGCTTTGCGCTGACAGCATGGTGGAGCCTGCTTGGGATTCTCTCTCTCCCCCTCACTTTGCCCCTTCCCCACTTGTGCACACACACACTGTCTCTCTCTCAAAATTAATAAGTAAATATTTTTTAAAACTAAAAAAGAAACATTACCTTTAATCCAAATATGTAAAATGCTTCTGAGAGGAATAAAAATTACTTGCTTACATATTCTGGAAATACAGTTCATGGATATATACTGAGAACCTTGTGGTGTAAATAGCCATGTACCTTATAATACAACATATCAAAGGGCATGGTTTTAACACTCAAGAAATTGCACTCCTCTAATCAACAAATATTTTGCTAAGTCTACACAGTTAAGTCCTTCATAGAGTCCATTAAAAACTTAGAGGTAGATTCATCCTTGATGGAATTTTATAATACAAAGTTGATGCCTAAGTGATTTAGCTTGCTTTTTCTCAGAAGAAAATAAAATACTTCCTTACTTCAAAATCGCTGGGAAAATGCTTAAGCTAATAGTAGAAACTATTCTGGAAAAACTATTGTAAAACAGGTTTAAAGCACATGAGTATGTATACACAGACACACTGATGTAGTAGGAAAAAATATATGCCTACGTTTTCAGACTTGAGGTTAATTGGACACAGGAGATTGCTTTTTCAACCTGTGAGTCCAGATCTTTTCATCATGCCCACTTTTATATCATGCCTTGTTAATACAATATTATTTACATTTATGTAGCCAGAATAAATATCTTCTTATCTCCCTCTCACTTTTTAAACTCTTCCTCCTCTTTCTTTTGTCCTCTTATATACAATCTTTTTAGACTGTATTTCAGTAATATGTTAAAGTTAATGGTGGATTTGTAACCTCATGTCTATTTTTTAAACCCTGTTTAATAGTAAATACATCAAAGATGGGTCCCAATATCTTCCATCTAGTCAGTGAGTAGCAAGTGTCAAATTCCAGTGGTTTTCAAATTATGGTTCATGAAACATATTTTATGAAAGAACCTGGCTAAACATGTTTAAGGTGGGATTAACACAACGTGTACAGCCTTGACCCTCAATTTCAGGTTTTTACATTTGAAAAGAAAGTGTGTAAATCTCCAGCAGTCTCAAACGCTGGAAATGCCAAGTCCCTCATTTAAAAACTTAGCATGATTAGTTTTTTTTTTTTTTTTTAATTTTTTTTTTCAACGTTTATATATTTTTGGGACAGAGAGAGACAAAGCATGAACGGGGGAGGGGCAGAGAGAGAGGGAGACAAAGAATCGGAAACAGGCTCCAGGCTCTGAGCCACCAGCCTATAGCCTGACGCGGGGCTCGAACTCCCGGACCGCGAGATCGTGACCTGGCTGAAGTCGGACGCTTAACCGACTGCGCCACCCAGGCGCCCCGCATGATTAGTTTTTAATCTTATTAAAAATATCAGCCACAAAAATAACAACAGTGAGTATGCTTTTTTAAATATCTACTTTGTGCCACATATGTGACTTTATTGAGTACCACTATTGTGTTGAATAGTACTCTAGATACTTCATACATGTTGCATCGATTTTTTTTTTCTTTTAGCAACCTGGCATGGGAGTTGCCACCATCCTTTTTTTTTTTTTTTAATAAATGAAGAATTTGAAGCTTAGAAAAATTTAGAAATGAGGTAGAACCAATAAATTCGAATCAAGCTGACAGAATTCTCTCTTACTGCTATGGCCATCTGTTTTTAAGCTTTGAAAGGGCAAAGACTATGTTGGTCATGCATACCTTCCTATTAACAATTTGCTTGGCATTCAGTGTATAGCGTGAGTTGAAAGAATAAATGAGCATTTCTCCAAGTTCTTGTTAGCTGTCTTTTTTTTTTCATCTGTAAAGTGAGAATTATAATGTTGATTTTTTTTTAAACTCCCAGACATTTAATGAGACCATATGACTTGATGTGGCTGTAGGATTTTAGTTCCACAGCATGTAGCAGTGGGGGAGGAATGGGAGCCCCAGATACAATCTAGGAAAGACTACCAATATGCTGAAAAAAATCCAAACGTCCTATGAGTTTAACAACTCAGCATTTAACTTAAATAATTTCATTGGTGACCAGTAAATACTCTGTGCTTATGTAATTTCTTTCCAAATGTTTCATGTCAATATCAGCATTATAAATGAAAGAATTAAAACCTTTGGGAGAAATGGCTTGATGTTCATTCAGTCTTTGTAACCCAGGTAAAACTACCAAGTAGCAGTGACTATTTCCTGTGGGTTGAATTCATGAATTTGCTGTTATAGCTTAATACATTTATTCTTCACATCCAACGTAGTGTTGTCATGCTGGGTTCCAAAATGAATGATCTTGTCTATACTAAAATCATGTTCGGTGTTCTTAAAATGCCATTTAACCTGATTAGCCAAGAAAAACGTGCATGTTATTTTAGCAACCTTTAAGCCATGGTAAAATTTAGGATTTTCTTGTAAGGAAAAATAGAACTATTACCAAATAAGGTGTCTCTGTCCAAAAACAAATTGATGGCAAATTATTTTTAAATAACTTTAACAACTTCCTATAAAAGATACATATGTTCATTGAACACAGTCTAGAAAATATAGTCAAAAATAAGATATGTATCTTAAGCCTAAGATAACCACAATGAACAATGATTAACATTTGTTTCTGTGTACTAAGAGACTTTACACTTTATAGATATGTGAGTCAGTAGAAAAGGAATGAGAATCAGACATTCTTATCTTTATAGAAAGCTTCAAAATGTCATTTCATGTTTGGGGACCCCTGGAGTGGCTCCTGGTAGGTAAGAGAGCAGTGTATATCCTGGTACATGACTCAAATCCTAAGGGACAGCCCACTAAAGCAATGCCATAGCCCTAATTCTACTTGATTTTCCTTCCTAATATTCTTTTTTTGAATTCAATTGTCTATTATTTATGATCAATATCTGTACTGTGGGCATTTCAACTCTTATCTTTTTAAGGCTCTGCAGCGACTTAATGAAGTTTCTTGCCAAAGGTTCCTCATGATACACCATTATATACCTTGATTCATGGACTTTCTAATGCCTGAAGTACTGTTCTCAGGAATAAATGTATTGAAAAATCTATTGATTTTCTTTAATTTCCATAAGCTTAATTGGTGTAATTTTATTATGGCGCTTTTTTCTTTTATCATATCTTTGTTTAGTAGTTGAATTTGGAATGGGTGAATCTTGAACTTTTTATTGATATACATCTTAATTTTGCGTGATTTTATATTTTTGTCATCTTTAAATATGTAGCTTTCATTCAATACTGAATTTTGTATATCTTTGGCATTAGAAATTTAAATACATAGAACATATTAAACAATCTTTCTTATTAATTTTAAGGTGCATTTTATTGTATTTTATTTTTTTACATTATGAGAATGCCTTGGTCTCTCTATATATATAGTTCAGTTCTTTACCTGGAATCTGTAGACTCCCAAAGCATTCAAGAATTGAATTCATAAGGTCTTTGAACTTGGATAGGAAATTTATCAGTTTCTTCAATTATAAATGTAGACCACAAACCACATTAGTGTTAGCAAAATCTATGAATTTGTCACCAATAAAATTCAGATATTTTCATACCACTTCACAGTTATTATAGCTATCTTAACATAGCATTACATTTACCACAAGTTTGAAATTATAGTAGTTAATAGGTCTGATGTTGATATTTGTCTTAATAATGACTTGCATATTTTATTCTGTTAGCAATTTCTTATTTAATATTTTAACAGCAATATTTAGTATTTTAGTATTTCAAAAGGATAGGTTTTCTTGGTAAATACAGTTTATGTATAAAAACTATTTGGCAAATAAGACTTGAGTTCACCTATTTATTTTAGTCCCCCAGAGATTAGGATAATATACCAACACATAACCATGATCTCATAGATCAAAACATTAAGAACTTTGTAAGAATAAGCCTAGATGACCTTTAAAATCTGATTAAATATGTTTTTATTTAAGATGCATATTTTTTAAATACATATTTAAAATAGTACAGATTTTACCCTTTTTTATGTCATTTATGGATGGATAGAGGCCATATTTTCCACTCAGAAATAACATCTGTGATTTAATGGATACTCTTCTAGCATTTTCTTAGGCACATGCTTTACTTTTTAAAATGGGATGATACCATGCTTAGAGTTTTATAACCTGCTTTTTTTGTTAACAATAAAGCAGAAAGATCTTGCTTTCTTATTAATTTCTTTATTCATTATCTTAGTGGCTATGTGCTACAAAGGAATTGTATAGATGTACCATATAGAGACAATCTTTCTTGAGACTTAGACTACAAAAATAACTTCTGGTGAGTTTTCACACTTAAAAAGATGACTGTAGAACTTGGGTAGGAAATTGGATAGAAATATTTGGATAGAAAACTAACTTCAAAACAAAAGTAAATAGGAGTACTCTACAAATGATCTAAAAGAGGAAATTTTCAATCTTTCTATTTAGAGATGATGCTAATCTCATCTAGGGAATGAATTACCATGATAATAAGGATCATTTCAAAAAGACCTAGTGAGCAATGACAGAATTGCTTCCATGAGGAAAGGGAACAAATGTGTAGAAAACCATTCCAAGAAGAGGATTATTGGATCTGGAGACAACTGTTGACTGTCCCGCAAGTTTAGTGTTCTGTAGGCAGACATGCCTCCCCTTTCCCACTCATCCACATCTCTGCAAAGCCAGTAAACTTCAGGAAGAGTACCAGAAAGAAAAATAGAAAATCTGGTTTGGATTATATGTCTAGTCATTATATACTCTTGTCCGATACATGTTGCTGATTTCTATACTTCCATACAAAAAAAAAGAGAATACGGAGGAAGGTCAGTAGGTGTGAAGTAAAAGGATCAGGGGATCGATCTATGCTTGACTTGAAAAGGTAAGGACCGAGCAAATGCAAGGCCTATACATTCTGAAGAGTAGAAATAAGTTGGAGATGACTCTTTGAGCCAAATTCTGGAACACCGAACTCTTAAAGGGAGAGCTGATTTAAGAAGTTACATTTAAAAAGTGGTAGAATCACCATACCCAGCAAGTGATAAACATGTGGAACAGTTCATCTCCAAAGATTATATTTGTCAATATTAACAATAAAGGGGACCTAAAACAGATAAGTGTATGAATGGTAGATTTTGAAGGGGATTTCATTAAAGGAAAGTAGAAATGGTAAACCCACATACCTGAACTTCTGAAGTTACTGACAGGGCAACCATTGCCTATGACAAAGCATCTTTTAGTGACATGAATAGGAGCCATACAATGGACTGACTTCTGATGTTCCCACTGTGGTTTTTTTGGTGTTTCCATGGCTGCATGTTATGTATGACAAGCCAACAGCGATGACTGCCAAGTCAGTGCTTGTCCTTATTAAAGAAGAAATGTGCCTGTACCACCAATATAGTATTCTCCCTAGGAGTGATTGTATTATGGTTCATTAGAAAATAACTAGTTTCCTATAGCTTATGCCCATAAATTTAAATTAACTGTATTTATTCTTTCTACCATGAATCATGTATTCTTGCCAGTAAAGCTCATGCTCTCATAGAGTGGAATTCTCATGGCTGTGATTCTGTAGGCTCCAGGGCTGCTTCAACACCTACTACTGCACCACTGTGACACGCAGAGCAAGTCTATCTGTAGGGGATTTAGAACCAACACCTTCCATCTAGATCATTACTATCTGTCAATCTTCATCAGTTAAGAGGGTTGCAAAATAAGGGGAAAATGTGTCAGCAGGACTAGGAAATAATGATTATAGCTTTTCTTTTGGGAATGAATGTTGCATTTATGCTCTGGCAAAGAATAAATAGATTGCTTGGTTCTGAGAGAGCAAAGAAAACTGCAGAATTACCTCTAATTTGTGCTGGACTAAAGCAGAGATAGGTTGGATATCAGAACCAGGAAAAGGGAGACAGGTTCCAGTGAGATGTATCGATGAAACAGTTTCTCTCTCCAAGTAGTACTGTGTGTACCTGGATGGGTGAGCAGGCTGCCTACACAGGACTGTGCTTCTTTGACCTGCTTTCAAATAAATGGCTTTAGAAATCAGGGAGGGAGAGGTATCAATTACCCCAGACACTGTGGAATGAACTCAGATAGTGGAAGCTTCAAAACACAATAAATGATCAGAAAAAATAGAAAAATGATAGCTTATCTTCTCGTGCATGACAAATGCTCTGCTGTCAGGTAATCCAACTAGCTAAGACTGACTGAATGCCAGGCATTTTTCTAAGATTTTTATATACATTACATTCTCTAGCCCTCATGATAACCTTATGGGCTCCATATATTATGAGGAAACTGAGGCATACAGATGTTTCAAAAACATGCCCAGAGTCCTTACTGCTAATAATTGATGGAGTTGATGTCAGACTTCAGGAAGTAAGTGTTAGAGCTCACACTCAAACAATTATACTCTGCTGCATATTTTGGGTGGTAATGTATTCTGTTCAATAAGGCACCATATTATACGTTCCCTGGATTTTCATCCCCGGTTAAGAAGATTCTTGTCTCTTACTTGTTTAAAACCTCAGGTTCAGTCCTAGCTGGAACTTCTACCTCTCTGATACTATTGTATCCAATTTATTTGTTCTTTTCCAGAACCTATAATGGCTCAGTTCTTCATATTCTGCCTCTCTGTCCTAGTGTGTGTGCATGTGGTATGTATGTCTATCTTTCTATGTACATATGAACATATACATGTGTATGCATATTTTTTCTGTGAGGTTATTGAGACGGTTTTTTTGTATTTATTGAATTAAAACTTATTTTAAACTTGGGGACATAATGGCTGGCTCAGTTTGTAGAGCGTGTGACTCCTGATCTCAAGGTTGTGAGTTCAAGTTCCATGTTGGTTGGCTGTGGACCCATCCATATATAGAGAGAGAGCCTTTTTATTTTGAGGTAAATATAAACTTGAATACACTTTTGAGAAAAAGGGAGAGGTCCTGTGTATCCTTTAACCAGTTTCCCACAGCAGTAACATCTGATGAAACCACAGAATAATGTCACAACTAGTATGTTGACATTAGGCAATTCACTACTCTCATTCAGATTTCCTGATTTCCTAAGTTTTACTTGTACTCATTTGCATGCGTGTGTGTGTATGTGTATTTAGTTTCATACAGTCTTAACACATGAGTATGTTCGTGTCACAGTCAAGATACAGAACGGTTCCACCACAAGGATCCTTTGTATTGCCTTTTTTGTGGCCACACCATCTCCCTCCCACACCTTTCTTTCCCTGTCCTTAACCCCTGTCAATAACTAATTTGTTTCCCATGTCTAAAATGTTGTCTTTCTAAATGTTAAATATAAATGAAGTCATCCAGTATGTAACTTTGGGGGACTGGCTTTCTTTGACTCAGCATAATCCCCTGGAGACCCTTCCAAGTTGTTGCATGTATCAATGATATATTTCTTTTTGGGGCACCTGGGTGGCTCAGTTAAGTGTCCAACTTCAGTTCAGGTCATCATCTCACGGTTCATGGGTTGGAGCCCCATATGGGTCTCTCTGCTGGCAGCATGGAGCCTGCTTCAGATCCTCTGTCTCCCTCTCTCTGCCGATCCCCTGCTTGCGCACGCTCATGCTCGCTCTCTAAAACAAATAAACATTAAAAATAAATTTAAAAAAATAGAAAAAAAATTGTTTCTTTTTATGATTGGATAATTTTCCACAGTTTGACAATTCACTTATTGAAGCACATCTGGGTTGTGTCACTTTGGGGCTGTTGTGAGTAAGCTTGCTATACACAGGCATGCACAGATTTTTGTGTGAACATAAGATTTCATTTCTCTAAGATAAATGCCCAAGAGTGCAATTGTTAGGTTATATGGTAGTTGATGTTTAGTTCTGTAAGAAACTCCTAAAATTATTCCCAGAGTGGCTACAATTTTATGTTCCCACCAGCAATATATGAGCAATTGAGGTTTCTCTCCATCTTTGCCAGCATTTAGTGCTGTCACAATTTTGTATTTTAGCTTTTCTGACAGGCGTATCATGATAGCTTATTAGGATTTTCATCTGCATTTTCTTGACGTCTGATGATGTCGAACATCTTTTCATGCACTTACGTGCCATCTTTATTTTTGTTCTGTAAAATGTCCATGTCTTTTGCCACTTTTCTAATTGGAGCATTGTTGTTTTTTTTTTTCTTTTTTACCATTGAGTTTGGAGATTTCTTTCCATAGTCTAGGTAATTGTCTTTTGCTGGATATGTGGTTTACAAATAATTTCTCCAATTTTGTAATTTGTCTTTTTAACCTATTAACAGGTTCTTTTGCAGAACGTTTTTTAAAAATTTTTGATAAGGTTACAGGCAGCTGGGTGGTTCAGTCGGTTAAATGTCCGACTTTGGCTCAGGCCATGATCTCACGGTTTGTGGGTTCAGGCCCCGCGTCGGGCTCTGTGCTGACAGCTCGGAGCCTGGACCCTGCTTCGGATTCTGTGTCTCCCTCTCTCTCTGCCTCTCTCCTGCTCACACTCTGTCCCTCTCACTCTCAAAAATGAATAAATGTTTAAAAAAATTTTTTTAAATAAATTCTTGATAAGGTGTTCAAATGATTTTTTTTTTCTTTTATGGATCATACTTTTGGTATCAGGACTAAGAATTCTTTGCCTGTCCTTAAACTTTAAAGATTTTTCGCGGTTTACTTTTCTAAAACTTTTGTAGTTTATGGTTTACATTTAAGCCTATGATCTATTCTGAGCACGTTTTTGCATAAGGTTTAGCTCAAAGTTCATCTATTTTTTTCATTTTGCCCGTGGATTCCAATTGTTCTAGTATTACCTCTTGAGAAAACCATTCTTCCTGATGAATTGCTTTTGTACCCTTTCCAAAAGTCAGTTGGACATCTTTGTATGGACTGTTTCTGGATTCTCTATTTAGTATCACTAATCTATGTGCACAGTCCTCTACAAACACCACACTGTCTCGATTAATGTAGCTATCTAGTAAGCGTTGATTTGGGCTGGAGTGATTCCTTCCACTTTTTTCTTTTTCAAGTTTGCTTTAACTGTTTTATATTTAACTTGTACTGTTATTTTGTAATGAAAAACTACAGCCCCTGCTCCACTCACATCCTGTTCCAACCTCCTGAAGGCAAGAACTATAGACTACTTGCTTTTAGGTTTCTTTTGGCTATTGACTATCTCTAAATAATATTCTTATATTGCTATCTCTTGGTTTATCAACTTCTGATATTATGCATTTTTCTGCAGTGATATATAGGATCTTGGCTCACTGAAATCAATCCCCACTCCCTCTTTCCCTTTCCTTCCCCTGTGGTTAAATCACTGTTTTTAATTCACTAGTCACCTGTGCACCTTCAAACAATATACTTGAACCTTCATCTCTTGATTCCTTGCTTTGTGTAATGATACTACTGCTCCCCCATCTATTTCACTTCAAATTCATTGTCTTTTCAACATTTGCGATAATTTTACTATTTTTCTGCAGTTGCATTTGAAAAGTTGAAATCATTCAATATTTTCAGCTTTTTAAAACTGAATATTTAATTACAAATTTCTAATGTGCCAAATAACAACCCAACCGATGGGCCATTCCAAAGCAAAGGTTCCTAATACTAAGTTGAAATAGACCATCCCCACCAATTGCTCAAAATTATGTCAAATTCAGATTACTTCATACTTGAATGATGCATTTGTTGCTGCCTTAAGTTGCATACTGTGAATAATTTTGGAATAAATTTGTTCAAATTTTTTAATGGTTATTTTTGAGAGAGAGATGGACAGCACACAAGCAGGGGAGGGGCAGAGAGAGAGGGAGACACAGAAACCCAAGCAGGCTCCAGACTCCAAGCTGTCAGCACAGAGCCCGACGCGGGGCTCGAACTCACAAATCTTGAGATCATGACCTGAACCGAAGTTGGATACTAAACTGACTGAGCCACCCAGGTGCCCCTGGCACAAATTTTTATTGAAGTATATGCATAAATTAAAAGCACAGATTATAATTGTGTAGCCCAATATGTTTTCACAATAAATAGGACATTACCAGCACCCCTCAAAACCTTGTATGTACCACCCCAGTCACTGGTCCTTCACGAAAGATAATCATTATCCTGACCTCAAACAACTATGTACTTCTTTTACCTGATTTTGAATTTTATATAAATTGAGGAATACAATATTAATTTTTTGGTCTAGCTTCTTTTACTTAATACTAGATTTGTGAGAGCTACCATGCAATTGTATGCAGCAGCAATTCTTTGATTTTTGTCGTAAAGTGTTTTCTTTTTCATTAAAATACCAAAATGTCTTTATTCCATCTCTTAGAGACATTTGGGGGTTTTTTGGCTATTGTGAATATGTTGCTGTAAACATAAACCTGTCTTTGGGTAAATACATATAAACTTTCTGTTGGGCATATGTTAGGAGCACAATTACTGTCTTGTAGAATATGAGTATTTTCAGTTTAATAGATACTGATAAAAAGTATTCCTAAATTTAACTATTTTATAGTGTCACCAACATGGGCGAGAATTCTGCTTGATCAATTTCTCCACCAACACTTGGTCTTGACAGTTATTTCACTTTTACCCAGATTGACGAGTAGATGTTTTCATCTCATTGTGGTTTTAATTTATATTTTCCTAATGACTAATGAGGATGAATAGTTTTTCATATGTTTTTTGGCTTCTTCTTTATTCTAAATGTGAATTCATTGTTGTTACTATGTATTACAAATAAATTGTCCTATCCTGTGACTTCCTTTTCATTTTTTTTTTATCGTTTTTATTTATTTTTGAGACAGGGAGAGACAGAGCATGAACAGCAGAGGGTCAGAGAGAGGGAGACACAGAATCTGAAACAGGCTCCAAGCTCTGAGCTGTCAGCACAGAGCCCGTCGCGGGGCTCAAACTCACACACCGCGAGATCATGACCTGAGCCGAAGTCGGCTGCTTAACCGACTGAGCCACCCAGGCGCCTCCCTTTTCATTTTTTAAAAACTGTCTGGATTAGCACAACTCTTAACATTGTGCAATTTATCATGTTTTTCTGTTTTGATTAGTGTTCTTTTTACCCCATTTAAAACATATTTGCCTATCTCAAGATTATAGAAATATTGCTTAATAGATTCATTTAGAAGCTTTATTGTTTTACCTTTCATATTTAGATCAACAATTCATATGAAATTGATTATTGTGTATGGTGTGAGGTAGGAGTCTTATTTTTTCCCATATGAGTATGCAAATAATTTGGTTCCATTTTTTGAAAAGGCTGTCCCTTTCCCAACATTCTGCAGTGAAACCTTAGTAATAAATCAAGTGTCCACATATGTGTGGGTCTGTTTCTGCACCTCCTGTAGTGTTGCATCATTCTATTTGTCTGTCTTTGCCCTAGTACACACTCTAGCTCTGTACTAATTCTTGAAATGTGGTTAAATCGTTCAGGTTATGATTGTTTTGGCTCTTCTTGACTCTTTGAACATCCAAATAATTCTACAATCAAATTACCATTTCATTTTAATCATTTGCTCAATTTGTAAACATAAAACATCTTTACAATATTAATATTACAATATGGCTCTGGTATAAATACCCCTCCCCAATTATTTAATTGTTTAAAGACCTTTAAGTAGTTTTTGTAGTTTTCTGGGCACTTTCACTTCTTTTGTTAAAAGTATTACAAAGTATTTAAAGATTTTTTATTTAAATAGGAACTTCTAAAGCTTTCATTTTGTAACTGTCAGGGTTGTATAGAAATTTTTTTTGTATATTGACATTTTTTTGTATATTGACATTTTAGTCAATGACTGTAATAATTTCACTTTTAGTTCTAAAAACATATGTAGATTCTTTTGTATTTGCTATAATTTTTTTGCATTTTTAGTCATAAAAGACACTTTTGTTACTTTCCAATATTTATTCTTTTTATTTTCTTGCCTTTTTACATTGTCCAGGACCTTCAGTAAAATATTGATCAGAAGGGGTAATAATAGGCATTTCCTTCTTGTGCCAGGACTCTAGAAGGAAGCTCCCAGTGTTGATCATTAAGAGTAATGTTTCCTGTAGGTTTCTTTGTAGGTGTGCTTTATCATATTAAAGTATCTTATTCCTAGTTCTTTATATGCATTTTTAGGAAAATCGTATGAATTTTATGACTCACCTTTTTTAATGTAGTGGAATAATCAAATTTTGAATGTTAAGTCCTAACATAAATATGACTTGGTTGTAATGTAGCATCCTTTTTATATATCACCTGGCTTAGATTGACTTAATTTTTGTTTAGCATGTTGTAATCTAAGATTTTGAAAGCCATTGGCTTGTAGTTTGTCTTTCTCATAAGGTTCTTGTCAGTATTCAATGTTAAGGTTTGGTTGGCATCATAATTGGAAGATATACTCCCTGTTTCTGTCCTCCAAAAGTACTTGGGTAAGATTGGTATCAAGTTTTCCTTAAATATTTGCAAGAATTTTCATGTAGAACAGGAGTTTGCTTTGTCAGACAGTTTTAAATTATGGCTTTCATTTCTTAAAAAGATGTAGGATTTTCCTATTTTACTGCTTTTCTTGTGTAGTCTTTGGTGTTTTATTTTTCTAAAAACTTGCCCTTTGCATCTGAACTTTCAAGTTTATTGACATAAAAAAAATCACAGTATACTCTTTTTATGTTTTCAGTGTTCATTGGTTGTAGGATAATGACCACTTTTACATTTACAATATTGGTTTTAGGGGCATGTGCATGTACTCTCCTCTCTCACATCTTAATTTATTACTTTCTGAAAAACCACCTTTTGGCTTTTTAATTCTATTTTATGTTTGTTTCTTATTTCATTAATCTCTATTCTAATCTTTACTATTTCCTTTATATTTGATTTAATTTGTTATTTTTTCAGCTTCTTGAGCTAGAAGTTTGGATCATTGATTTTCAGGCTTTTTTCTTTTCTAAAATATTCAACCAAGGCTATAAATTTTCTCTGTAAGCTTTAAATGTGTCCTTCAGATTATAATATATTATGCTCTCATTATAACTGATCCTAAAATATGTTATAATTTCATTCTGATTTTATATTTGATTCAGAACTTCTTTAGAAATGTATTGTTCAGCTTTCAAACATTGAAGATTATCCACTTATCTGTTTATTGTGGAAGTCCATTGTAATTCCATTTGATCAGAAAAAAATATGCATGACTTCATTACCCCCCTTTATGTTTGATTTTTTTAACTTAAAGTGCATCAACTGATGCACAATGTTACATTAGTTTCAGAAGTACAACATACTGATTAGACAAGTTTATATTACTTTATGCTTATCATAAGTGTTGTGGCTACCATCTGTCACCACACAATAGTAATACAATACTATTGACTGTGTTCCCTATGTGATATCTTTTATCCCTGTGACTTATTTATTCCATAACTGGAAGCCTGTATCTCCCCCCCTGCCTTATTATCCATTTTGCCTATCCCCCACCCCTCCACTGGCAACCGTCAGTTTGCTGTCTGTATTTATGGGTCTATTTCTTCTTTTTGTTTATTCATTTGTTTTTTAGATTCTGCGTATAAGTGAAATCCTGTGGTATTCGTCTTTCTCTAACTTATGTCACTGACTTATGTCACTTAGTATAATACCAAGTCCATCCATACTGTTGCAAGTAGCAAGATCTCATTCTTTTGCTCAGTAATAATCTATTGTGTGTGTGCACGTGTGTGTGTGTGTGTACCACATCTCTATTCATTCATCTGTTGATGGACACTCGGGTTGCTTTTGTATCTTGGCTATTGTAAATAATATTTTGGTAAACATAGAGGTGCATGTGTCCCTTTGAATTAGTGTTTTTGTTTTCTTTGGGTAAATACCTAGTAGTAGAATTACTCATACGGTATTTCTTCTTTAAAATTCTTGAGGAAACTCCATACTCTTTCCACAGTGGCTGCACCAATTTCATTCCCATCACTAGTGCATAAGAGTTTGTTTTTCTCCATATCATCATGACTGCTTGCCATTTCTTGGCTTTTTGGTGCCAGCCATTCTGACAGGTGTGAGGTGACGGCTCATTGTTGTTTTGATTTGCATTTGCCTGATGATAAGTGACGTTGAGCATCTTTTCATGTGTCCATTGGCCATCTGTATGTATTCTTTGGAAAAGTAGGTCTTCCATTCATATTTTAATCATATTTTTTGTGTTGAGTTGTGTAAGTTATTTATATATTTTGGATAGTAACTCCTTATCAGATATGTCATTTACACATATACTTTCCAGTATGCTGCCTTTTTGTTTTGTTGATGGTTTCTTCACTGTGCAAAAGCTTTTTATTTGATTTCATTTTTTTTAAACTTTTAAGACTTGCTTTATGGCCCAGAATATGTAGTTTTCTCAAACATTCTTTGTTTGCGTTTATAAAGAATATATGTTCAACAGTTGTTGGATATAGTGTTCTATATATGTCCATTAGGTCAAGCCTGTTAGTTGTTGTTTATATCTTTGATGAGGTTTCCCCATTTATTCTACCAAAAGAAAAGTGTGTTATAATTTTTAACAGTTGTTATGGAATTTCTTTTATTGAGTCTATTAGTTTTTCTTTATAAATTAAGGTTGTGTAATTAAATATATGTCATTAATTTTATGTTCACATTCAAAAATAACCTTTAATAGAAAGGTTATTATTAAATAGCCTTCTTATTTCTAATATTATTTCTTGCCTTAGAGCCTATCCTGATATTAGCACATCTTTCTTTGCTTCATGTTTATACAGTATATATTTTCCACCTTTCTTTTTGAGACCTTTTGTATTCTTATATTTATGATGTGTTTGTTATAATCAGCATATAGCTGTTTCTTGCTTCCTTGGGGGAATCTTTTGGTTGGTTGCTGTTTGCTTGTTGTATATGATCCAGCATGCCCTTTAAGTTAGCCCTTACATTTTTGTTTGTTAGCTTTTTTTTTTTTTTTTTTTTTTTGAGAGGGAGTGCATAAGTTGGGGCACAGGATAGAGGGAGAAGGAGATTGAGAATGTTAAGCAGGCTTCAAGCCCAGTACAGAGCCCAAAGCTGGGCTTGAAGTCCCAATGATGAAATCAAAATCAACAGTCAAACGTTTAACTGAGCCACTCAGGTGCCCCCCATTTTTGTCTGTTTATATTTTATGTACTGATTTATATATTATGGTTTAAATATGCTATCATACTTTTTGTTTTCTCTTTGTCCCATATTTTTTATGTTCCTTTCCTCTCCTTTCATACTTAGAAAGTTAACCAATTTGTTTAAGGAGATCAGAAAACCTAGCAGAGCAGAGTTCTGTCATGGATGCATTATTCAGGTATCCTTGGACACAGTTTGGAAATTTTCTTTGATTTATTTACATAAGAAGTAAACTAGCTGGGTTTTCTATATGCAGTAAATGTGAAAATTGTTTGTAAGAACATATAACACAATAACTGTCACATAGTGGCCCAGTATCTGCTGTTGACTGAATCTGAATCTTGTGCTTATTACACAATATTGGAATAAAACAATAATGTTGAAATATAACAACATAAGCACAAAAGGCATGCTCTATGATGAGGTTTCCTTTCATACCCATTAGGATGGCTATTATTTAAAAACAAAACAAAATAACCAAGTGTTAGTGAGAATGTAGAGAAATTGATACCCTTTCCACTGATGGTGGGAATATGAAATGATATAGCTGCCATGGAAAACAGAACTATAGTGTTTCAAAACATTAAGAATAACTTGCTGTATGATTCACCTATTCCATTCTGGGTATATATTCAAAATAATTGAAAACTTAAAGAGATATTTGTCCAGCCATGTTAATAGTAGCATTATTTATAATAGCAAAAGGTGAAGCAACTCAAGTATCCATGGACAGATGAACAGGTAAACACAATGTGGTAAATACATACAACAGAATATTATTCAGTCTTTAAAATGAATGAAATTCTGACACATGCGACAACATGGATGAACCTTGAGGATACTGTACTAAGTGAAATAAGCCAGCACAAAAGCTCAAATACTATATGATTTTATTTATATAAGGTACTTAGAGTTGTCAAATTCTTAGAGAAAAAGGGTGGAATAGTGATTACCAGGGACTGGGGGTGGAGAGAGGGCTGTAGGGACTTAGTATTTAATGAGTACAAAGTTTTAGTTTGGAAAGATGAAGAAAGTTCCAGAGATAGATATTGGTGAAGGCTGTAGAACAGTGTGAACATACTTAATGCCATTGAACTGTATACTTAAAAATGGTTAGAAAGGTAATTTTATGGTGTGTATATTTTACCACAGTTAGAAAAAACAGTTGCTAGTGGGGCACCTGGGTGGCCCAGTCAATTAAGCATCCAACTCTTGATTTCAGCTCAGGTCATGATCTAATGGTTCGTGAGTTTGAGCCCCACTTTGGGCTCTATTCTGGGTGTGGCTGGAGCCTCTCTCTCTCTACCCCTCCCCTGTTCATGTACACACACTCTCTCTCTCTCTCTCTTAAAAAATAAAAAAAAACTAATAAGAAAATAAAATGAAGGGTTGCTGGTAAGATCTGCAGTATATGCATGGTTGGTAATATCTTCAAAATTTCCTTACCTCCTTTGATTTATTGTTGTTAGGCCAAAGGAAACTATCTAGGGAACTACCCAAATCCTGCTCCTCAGTGTGACAGATGAATATTTCATCCAAAACAAACAACAACAAAAAATCTTTAGTGAATTAAACAACACAACTCTGGTTCATTGGCTTTCTTTTTCGCTTAGCCTGTTTTCACAAGGAAGGCTTTGGTTTTATCGACTGAGAACACAGAACAAATGTGAGAGGCCCAAATGACAAAATTAAAAGTATAGTGATAACGGGGACACTGTTTAATAATGGCAATGGGTAAACACCACGAAATCCAGAAAATTAAAAATTGTTCAAGGTATTTTGCACCACTCTATGCAAATAAGTTTGAAATCTCACTGAAATGGATAATTTCCTAAAATAATGCAATTTGCTAAAATTGGCCTTGAGAGATTAAAAAAACATAAATTTCCATAGAATAGAAATAGTTATCAAAGTTTTACTCCACAAAAAATTTCTCCTTTAGATATTGTCACAAGCAAATTCTGCTAAACCTTCAAAGGCTTGATCATCCCAAATGTGCCTACACTGTTTCTCAGCACAGAAATACAAACAAAAACCAAACAAACAAAAAAACAAAGGCTCCCAAAGTATTCTTATGAAACAAGTGTAGACATAAATTTCTAAATATTATTAAGACAGTACAGAAAGGAAGCAACAGCTTGGTCTCACATATGAATATAAATGTCGGTGTCATAAATAAAATCTAATAGCACATTAAAAATTTTTTTACAAGTTTTAATCTGGAAATTCAAAGATGGTTCAATAATAGGAAATCCACTAATAAAATTTACCATAGTGATAGATCTAAGGAGAAAATCATATAATTACCTCCATGAAAAAAGCATTTATTAAAAATTACCACCCATTCCTGAGTTATGAGATATCAACAAAATAGGAATTAATGGATCCTTCCTTAATGACTCTTATTTTTCTCTTCTCTCTGTCCCCCTTCTCTCATATGTAGACCGATGTATGTATTCATGTGTATGTATGTGTGTGTGTATATATATATACACATATATACATATATATGTATGTATATATTACATGTATATTACATGTATATATGTATATATTACATTACATGTATATACGTTTATGTGTGTATGTAAAACTCAGCATCAGTAAGGAAACATAAGGTATTCACATTAGGATCAGGAACAAGAGGAAGATGACCAGTATCCTACTATTGTCAACATGGCACTGGATATATTAGCCAAAGAAATCAAGCAAGAGTAAATGCAGAGTTATAAGAATTGGGAAAGAGGTAAAAATTATCTGTATTTATTATTATGATATCTAAAAAGTCTTAGAGTCTCAGTAATGAGGCCAACATAAATCATAAAATAATCTAGTAACATACCAGAATATAAAACAAATATAAATATTATTAGCTCTCATGCATACAAACAAAAGCTGTTAGAAGGAATAATGGAAGAGAAAACTGCATTTCAAGAAATGTGCCAAAATGATGAGGAAAACTTCAAAGCACTCATAAAACACACAGAAGTAGAGGCAAACAGGTTAATATTGAAAAGCAATACTTCCTAATAAACACAATACGTTTTGTTCTTCCTGATAATAGACAAGTTAATGCTAAGTTCTTATGGAAAAATTAACACGTATAATAGTTAAGAAAATGCTGAAAAAGACCAGCAGTAATGGAACGACCATCCCTACCATATACTAAGACAAAGTCTAAAACTTCAGTATTTAAAACAGTGTGGGAGTAGGTGTATGAATAGCTATGCAAACCAAACAACAGAATATCAAGAATCAAATTCACACATATGGAAATGTAGTATATGTAAAAGGGGCATCTCTAATCACTGAGGGTAAAGATAGTCTTTTTAATAAACACTGTTGGGAAAACATGAGATCTGTTTGGAAAACAAAAACTTGAATCCTACCTCACACCATATAGTAGAATAAACTTCAAATGGGTCAGAGGTCAAGTGTGTAAAAAATGAAACAATACCACTACTAGAAGAAAATCTAGGAGAATTCTTGTGTAATCCCTATATTGATAAGCCTTTTTGTAATGACTCAAAAATCAAGATGCAATTAGATAAAGAAGTTTGTAAATTATTGTATAAAAGTAAAAATAAATCTCTTACATAAAAAAAAACCCACAAAATTTGAAATCAATTAAATTTGGAGAAGATACCTGCAAATATAACAAAGATAAAAGCCTAATCTTCCTAATGTACAAAGAACTTCTTAAAAATGATAGGAAAAGAAATACCAAAAACCTGATGATAAATGGGAAAAAGACACAGGTGACAGAAAATATATTGTAAATAGTCTTTAAAATAAAACAATACCCAACTTTATCCAAAGAATAATGTAAATCAAACTATAGTGAGATCTAGTTCTCATCTATGAGATTGATAAAAATTCAAAAGATTGACAACACACTCTATTGAGTATATAGAAAAAAAGATACTGCATTGCTGGTGGTGATGCAAGATAGTGCCACTCCTGTGGAGGGAATTTTATTAGTATCTACAAAACATAAGTATTCATTTACTCTTTGACCCGGCAATTTAATTTCTAGTAATTTACCCTGAAATTACACCTTAATAAACCCCCCCCCCAAAAAAAACCCAAAAACAAACCCACCTATACACAAATTTGTTTGTTCAATACCACTTTCTTGTGGTATTGAAATACTGGAACACAAATGTCCATCCATAGGTGAATGTTTGAGTAACCTTTGCACAGCAAAGTTCTATAAACATAAAGATGCACAGAATGAGGAAAATGTCCTTGAACTGTGACAGAGTGATTTCCAGGGTATATCAAGTGGAAAACAACAATAACAACAACAACATAGCAAGATATAAAGGATTCATGATGTTTACACTGAATCTAGTCTTGAAGCTACATCACACAAAACAGATTGTGGAAAATCGCACGAGATATCTGACCTCAGGACTCTTAAAAAAAAAAAAAATGTCAGAGGCGCCTGGGTGGCGCAGTCGGTTAAGCGTCCGACTTCAGCCAGGTCATGATCTTGCGGTCCGTGAGTTCGAGCCCCGCGTCAGGCTCTGGACTGATGGCTCAGAGCCTGGAGCCTGTTTCCGATTCTGTGTCTCCCTCTCTCTCTGCCCCTCCCCCGTTCATGCTCTGCCTCTCTCTGTCCCAAAAAAAATAAATAAACGTTGAAAAAAAAAAATTTAAAAAAAAATGTCAGTGTAGAGTTGCCTGGGTGGCTCGGTTAAACATCCGACTATGGTTCAGATCATGATCTTGCTGTCCTTTAGTTCAAGCCCCTTATCCAGCTCTGTGCTGACAGCTCAGAGCCTGGAGCCTGCTTCAGATTCTGTGTCTCCCTCTCTCTCTGCCCCTCCCCAGTTTGCGCTTGCACTCTATCTCTTTCTATTCACAAAAATAAATAAATAAACTTTAAAAAAAGACTGTTATAAAAAAAAAAAAGTCAGTGTAATGAATGACCAGAAAAAGAGAAATATACAGGGCAGTGGACCTGTTCTAGAGTAAAAGATACCAGAAAGACTTGCAACCAAATTCAGTAAGTAATTTTTTATTGATTCCTGGATCCAATAGCAACACTTATTAAAGACAATTTTGGAAAACTCAAGTACGGACTGTATACAAGTCATACTTTTCAGTGTTAAGTTATGTTATTGGTATTCTGGTTGTATAGGAGAATGTTCTTGTTTATGCTTAACAAGGTACGTGCTGAAGTATTTAGGGATGAGTTGTCATGATATCTGCAATGTGCATTTAAAGAGTTCTAAAGGATGTATGTAGATAAAGGCATATGAGTGCTCATTGTACTATTTCAACTCAAAAGCAGATTTGAAATTATTCAAATAAAAATGTGAGGGATAAAGGGAATGTCCAGAATAAAAGATTTAAGTTAAAGCCATGCCTTTTATTTATTTTGTAACTCATTAAGGTTGCAATTTTTTTTCATCCCTCACCCCGCCCCCACCAACCTTGGCTCAGTTCTGCCATCTGTATCGCCCTCGCAACCACAAGGGGTACCCAAGACCTGATACCTGATCTGTGGCCCCTGTGCTGTCCCAAAGGTATTTCCTTTGCTCCTGATGGTTATGCAAAACCATCCTGGGCAGCCCCCATGTCTTTCACGTATCCCACTGCCAACTGAGCAGCAAAAGCAAAACAGAAGTGATTAGGTTTCCAGTTGCTATCACCGCACAAGAGATGTCATGTGTCTCATACTCCCTCTTGGGTTAGAAATCAAAATAGCTGCCTGGACACATGTGGATCAAGAGTGCCTTCCCCCTTCAATTAGAATGATTTTTTTTTCCCTTTGGATTTGACATCAAAAAGACTAATCTTTCAGGGTTAGGGACTTGATGTTTTTATAAGAGAAAAAAGACTGTTTTATTTATTATTTTTTTACAATGCCTCTATTGTGCCTGCCTTTTTTTTTTCCTCCTCCTTTTCCTTAATGGACATTGTATGGTACCAAGACATATAGAAGTAACTCAACATGCTTGTTGAGAATGAATTTGGATCAGTAGGTATATTGTAACATCTGTGTGTAGATGTATAAGATAACAGAAGTCTTAAGTTTGGTGAGATATAGTGAAGCTTAAAATGACCTTAATAGAAAGAACAAAAATAGAAAAACCTGGGGTGAATGATGCCTTTTTCTCAATCTCTGTATTTCTTATCCTAGGATTTGTAAACTGAAACAGATGGCATAGTGACTCTTTCGTTGGTTATAGACAGAACCCCTACATTAGGCTTACTCTGGGGGGCACCCAGACATTCTCAGACCACACCACCAATCACAACCTGGACTCCTGGTTCCTAGGACTCGAGTGACTTGGAACAGACTTTTGCGTTCCAAAGCCCTAATCAGATTTTACTGAACAACCCAACCACTGGCCACTGCTTAAATATATTCTACCCAATTTTTGATCAGAATGGAAAGCCATTAGGTAGAATTGAGGACATTTAGTAGACCTAGCTATCATTTTGTATCCTGCATGTAATTTGTTTAGATGCTTCTAATAAGATGTTTAGTCATCTAGCTGGCATTATGTTTGTAGAGACAAAACTTAGAGGACCAAAATCACTTTCTTCTACAGGTGTAACAGGACTGACAGATTGGAAGATGAGAGTAACTATAATTTATTCTGAATCTGTGAAGATTTTCATTGTATGTATACTAGGGGAAAAAATGGGGAAAACAGCCCAGTTGACTTTTCAGGATGTGTCACCCCTATAGACTAAATAACAGATGCACATTTTATTGTCAATCTCTTTGTAACTACATGAGGAGTCTTGGTTAATGAATTAAAGGGCAAGATCCTTTTCCTTTATGAAGGCAGATGATTGTGCCACTTAATCAGCAAACTGTGTTTAATTAACTCTAAAGTTAATAAAACTAGATAAGTTTCACTAATAACTGGCAGAGAAAAGTCAAATAAATTATAAAGCCAAATCTGAATTTCTCAGGATCACAGATTGAGAAAAATGTCTTTCAGTTGTACGTATACGCTTAAAATTTATTTTCCACTTGACAGTACACCTCAGGGGACTATTTTTTTTATATACCAAGAAAGCCTGCTCATGGATCTGAAAACCAATTCAGCACTTTTCTTTATTTTATTTCCAGAATTTAGCAGTATTTTGGAAAAGGCTAAAGAAAAAAATAATAACTAAGTTGAGATGGGATTCAACATTTCAACCCCAGTGTTCAGCCAAACAGAATTTAAGGCTCTGAATTGTAAACTCATTCCATTTGACTTGATTTTAGGGTCACATTGAGCCAAAACTAACTTATGTGTCTTGAATTCACTGCTTTGAACTGAACAGTAAACTGTTTACTTGCTCCCAATGGGAATACATTATGCTGAAAGATCGCTTCCTGTTTGTCCTAAAGGGGTTTCCCTTCCCTGAAAGAAGTCATAATTTAGGTCAGCTGTCTCTGCAGGGGCCATCCCTGACAGCTCTCTCAGGATAAGTGAGATCAGAAAAACACCATGCTGTCGCAATATATGAAACTAAAGGCTGGGCATGGGCCCTCCCTTTGCATAGGGCTTTAAGTTGAAAAACGGCCTGAATGCTGAAGACAGAGAAAAAGCACACATTTCCCCCCAAGTGACTCCTGCTGAATATCCCTGTGGCTTGTTTCAGATGCTCCTGAAACCAATAGGAATGTTACCCCGTGTGGATATTTTAAAGACAATCTGTAGGAGGAGTGCCCAGAAAGCATTGTACCTTTTTCTAGTGTGACATTGGGACGTGCTGGAGAATAAAAATAATCCCGGATCAACAGGAATTAAATGCTGGTTGTCTGTTCTGCAATTAGGAACAAAAACTTAAAATGCCACCTTGCCAAAAATAACGGGCAATTAAAATATGCTGAATTCATGATACTACATGTGGTAGCCAAGCGTTCTCAAGAAGCATCTTTATGGAGGAATAATTATCCTGGAGTTTTCAGTTGCTCACTTCCCCTCGTGTTACCTACTGAACTCTTTACCTTCTGCCTTTGAAAAGGAAGTCATGGTTTCTGTATTTTCTTTCTTCTGGATTCATCCAAAGTAGTATCATCAGTTCTGCTTATTATTTCTGGTCACTGTCAGATCAAGGAACTACTGTGCCCTGTTCTGGTAAATTTTAAGTGTGATGCTGAATCCTGGCATGAGCTACTGCCTGAATGAGTCCCCACAAGAGCGTGTGGATGTCCAAAGATGACCCCCATTCACACAGCTGGGAAAATCAATTCAATTGAAAGCACATATACAATCTTTTTCAGGTGTGATGGGTAGCATATTACTAGGTCTTCATAAATCTTTCTGGCGAGGCCCTGTGGGAGATGGGCAGATATTGGGTCTCATCTTTGCCAAGTGCTTTCATTCCAGCAGGCTCCCTTCCCTGAAAGGCAACTGGAATTGAAAAATGGAAAACCACTTGAGGTGACATTGGAAGGGACCAACGAGGTTACAGGAGATAGTGACTATCAATAAGGCAGAAATAGGGGACTTTGCTAGAACCATGCTTTGCAAATTTGTCTACCCTCCACCACAGTGTCTTAAAAATGGCAAGTATGCAACAAAAAAATTGTGAAAAGTATGAAAATGGTAAATGCACTGTGTAGCATTACAGGGGAAGAGGGGAGGAGAAGGTAGAAAGTAAAATTTGAAGAGGAAGCACAAAACCATTATTTTAAAAACAGATGGAAATACAGTTCTGGGGCTTCTAAACCACACTAGAGAAACTGTGTGTTTCACAGTGTTGTCCTCTGACTTCTAAGAGTAAATAACGCATTCCTCTCATAGCAATAATGGCAACAGAGGGGAGAGAGAAGGAGTTAGAGAAGGAAAGAGTGAAAGAATATTATACTAGAAAACAACTAAAAAATTGTGATAGTTGTATACAAATAAAATTCAGTAACAGAGGTTACATCAGGATAAGACTTAAAACTAAGAAATACAATTGAAACATAATATATGGAATATATAAATAGAGAAAAAATTTTAAATGGAATTTTTCAGCAACAGCCATAACTCAAGAACAATAGGAACAGGCTTGAAGGCATATGGACAAGGTATTTCTTGTTACTGTGTGGGCTGCGTGCAGTGGGATGTGGGATATTCTGTTGCGAGGCTTGAGAGATCCTGCTGGGTGCTATTTAGTGGTTATTAAAGAAGGGTCGAGATTTTGTAAATTACTATCACTTTAGAGAAAGTCGACACACAAGCAGGTCAGGAAGGACACCATAAGTTCATCCAAGAAATGCAAGACAAAAGTGAGCCTTCTGGTAGAAACCTATAGAAGATTTTTATTAACATTGATACCTAGGAATCTTGAACATGAAAGCCTTTCAAATTCACTACAGAGTGCTGTACTACAGAGTTATGAAGTCTGGAACTAGACAACAGTGATAGAATCATTTTTGTTTAATGTTTAATTTGAGAAAGAGGAAGTGCAGGGGAAGGGGAGAGAGAGAGAGGGAGAGAGAGGATCCCCAGCTGACTCTGCACTGTCAGTGCTGACCTTAGTGTGGGGCTTGAACCCACGAACTGTGAGATCATGACTTGAGCAGAAATCAGGAGTCGGACGCTTAACTGAGCCACCCAGTTACCCCATGATGAGATCTTCTCAAGGGTAAAGTGAAAAGATTTGGGAACACCTCTACCCTCATTTACTAGATTGCCAAAATACTGGAAATGATAGTTCAGGAAAGAATGTGGGAAAATCAGATTTTGAAAAGGTCAAAGAAAACCAAAGGCAAGGATTGCCTTTGAGATGGATGGATATAAAAAAGTGACAGAGACAGGGACCAGAAGAAAAGAAGAAATACGTTACTGAAGCTATAAAACAGTTTTGAGATCTGTTGTTGGAAATTCTGTGGTCCATCTAGCCCTTATTAGATGAAAACATCAAACCATACTCAATAGAGCATTAAAAAGAATTAGGGCAGAAGAAGCATGAATACTACCCAGAGGAGGAAACACAAAACACAACAGGACTCATAAACCCCTAGTAAAGGGATATTCATGACCGATTAGAAGTTTGCTCTCATTTGTGAAAAAGAATGGCAAGGCCTACCAAAAACCCCTGAGACACCCAAAAATATTTTCCATATCTACCTGGTCATATGTGCCAAACTGCATCAGAATAAATTTAATTAGCAGTTTTAGCTATTTTGAAATCCTAGGTGATCAGTGTTAAAACTGAAGGAAATTTAATCAGATAGGTACCAAAACCCAAAGACGGCTTATAGCCACTGCTAATGTTAAACCGGGGAGCATTCATTATGTTAGAAATGACGCAGTGAGCTGAACTAAAAGTGAGAAATTAGTGTGATTTAATACTGTGACCCAGCCAGTGACTCAGTGTCTGCACTGGGTGTAGTCCGAGGGCCATGGCCATGGGATATAAATGTATGGTGGAACCCTGTGTTTACCATCCTGGTTTGCTCAGTCTTTCATAAGCCAGCACAACAAATTTTCTTGGGTATCTTGTTCCCTTGGCTTGACTCAGAATTTGTGATAGACATCGGTGGCCCGAGTTCTTTTGGTATCATTATAGAACAGGAAACAAGAAGAGAACCTTTTTTTTTTTTTTTTTTTTTTTTAAATCAGATTCCCCATGAACTCCAACTATTTTGGGCCCATGTATTTTACCACCTAAGACTTCACCCTATAGATAGACTTAGCAAGGTGAGTTCATGTCTGTAGATCAAAGTCCTTAACTACTTAAAATGATAGGCAGAATTTTGTTTCTATGGATATGTGATCAGTGTTTTTCGAGGAGAGAATATCATCGGTCATTTATCTGAAATGATTAAGAAAGACATTTTGTTAATCCAACAGTATAGTGCCTTCACTGTATGTGTCAACAGATTCTTTGATTATAAAAGTGAATGAGATAGCCATTGCCCTTAAGCCATTCTCAGTGCACCGAGGTAAACAAAACCCAGCCAGTTTTAAAAAAAAAGCATTCTCAGTTGCAGTAAAGAGACCCATCCAGCTAATGGATCCAGGGAATTACAGAGGAAGGAGCGACAAGATTAAAGTTTCTTCCTGAAGTTGTCTGAAATAGTGGCAAATAGAAACGAAAGTTTAGACACCAAGACAAGACAGTAAGTAAGTAAGTCCAGAAATCTAAGCATGTGTGTGAATTGGTATGTATGGGAGCTGACAGCAGCTAGGTTTTGCAGCGATTTATTTTGAGCAATTAATTTGAAAGATCCTGGAATGCTGAGTTGAATCGTCACCTTGCCCACACATCTGGAAAGATGCTAGGAACCTCTGACATAGTTAATGAAAACAAATGGCTCTTGTTGGGGCATTATGAATGGCTAGGCAAGCAACATCTCTCTCTCTTTAGCAAATTTTGCCATAATGTAATGACAGAAAAATGTCAAAAAGCCCTACCAGATGTCTTTCCTAATTGATACAAAGACTTGATGTGCAGGAATGGTAAATGCCAACGTGAAAGGGAGATAAAAAGAAAAATAGATCCAGTGTGTTGGATTTAGAGATTAAGTTTTTGAGAATTAAAAAAAAGGAATCATCTAACATGTACACATTAGAAAAGGTAAGAGTTAAAATTAAGTGATCCATCTCTACTTCTCTCTGCCTTGATCTAGAGAAAATTTGCTTGAACTGATTTAAATGCATTTTTGAATTAATCCACAACCCTGATGAGGATAGTTCAAAGTGAGTTAATTAGAATCTCTAACCTTAGAAAATGCTGACTGGTGAAAAACTGGCCAGCATCCATGTGTTACACTGTAAAGACTTATAGACAACTTTTCAGCCAAGTGTAAGGCAGGAAAATGCTAATGAGATTGCACACACAGAGACACACAGAAGAGGGAGCAGGTATGGAAGAAACATGTGTGCTCCAAGTTCTGCTGAGGGTCCCCTACATGTGCTTTGGCAGCGGTGGTTCATTAGCAGTGTCTGTGTGGATCCAGGATATCACATGTGAAAGAACTAAGTGAAATGGAGAACACACTTGCAGAGAACAGGGAAGGGAGGTGGGGAGATGACCATACCAGATACATGTTTCCAGTTGATCAGCAGGGGTAAATAAATAGTCTGTCATACCTTTGTTTCTTATATCCAGTGTGGCTAGAGGTTTATTAAATAGAATGCACAGTGAAAGCAGAGTCAGCAGGAATGTAGCTAATCCAAGTGTTTAACTGCAGGCTGGGAAAAGAGCAGTCTCTCTGCTTTGCTGGCAAGCCCTGGGTGCTGAGTAAGCTGGTGATGTTCCCCTGAGAAGTAAGGTGGGCTGGGAGCGGGAAAGGGCTGAGGGGAAAGAACCGGCCTGGACTTCTATTTGAGAGGGACGTATAAAGTTGAATACTTGCCTGGCTTAGAACAAAGGGCAAAATCAGCTCAGGAAAGAACACTTTCCAATTAAAAAAAAAATGAGTTAAATTAAAAATTCTTTTTAGGGAGCATTAGAGAAATAAACAAGAGAAAGAAAGCATAAAGCCAAAATCAAGTAGTTTTCTAGCACGGTCATGGAGCCATAGGAAGATCACAAGCTTTTGGGTTGCATACACCTGGGTAAATTTCTTAGGTCTATTGTGTGCTAACCAGGATTACTACCCATGGTCGAAGTATTTGTATCCATAGCTAACTCATTTATTAGGTGGTAGGCATTGGGATCTTATGCATTATTTTACTCAGTTCTCTCTGCAGCTTTGTTTTACTGAGGAAGTTGGGGAGACATTAAATATCTTGTCTAAGGGGGGCGTCTGGGTGGCGCAGTTGGTTAAGCGTCCGACTTCAGCCAGGTCACGATCTCGCGGTCCGTGAGTTCGAGCCCCGCGTCAGGCTCTGGGCTGATGGCTCAGAGCCTGGAGCCTGTTTCCGATTCTGTGTCTCCCTCTCTCTCTGCCCCTCCCCCGTTCATGCTCTGTCTCTCTCTGTCCCAAAAATAAATAAACGTTGAAAAAAAAAAATTTAAATATCTTGTCTAAGGTTATGCAGCCAGAAAAGAATAGAGTCAGGATTTTAACTCAGGTCTCTATGACTATTTATTTGTATCCCAGTTATATTCTCTGTGAAATAAAGATGCTGTTCCTAATCTTCCAAAGCTTGTGAGTGAACATAGTGGCAGCTAGTAACAGTTGGTTGCCTCCCTCCCTGGCTGTACCCATTTGTTCAGCAAAAATCAGACTACATCTCTGTGTTTTACACTTTGGGTCACTGATGGTTGAACTGGCCCGTTTTGCCCCGAGGAGAGAGTGACCCTAATCTGAAGGGAATAACCACCACATGCCTGTGCCGGTCATGCTCAACCCTCCTGGAGTGCTTTCGCTTTTCCACCTGTGTCTATCCCGAAGGCAATCTCATCTAGCCCCTCAGCTTCAAAAACCATCTCTAAGGGTTGTTAAATCCCAAATCTGCATTCCCAGTCCTCACATGTCCACTTGGATGTCTCACAGGTATTACACTGGGGCTATTCAAAGCTGAACTCTTGATTTTTCACCCCCAATCCGCTCCTTCTCCAATCATATCCCAATCAGTGGTATGACCCATCCACTTGCTGAAGCTCTAAATCTGAGAATTGTTCTTGACTCTCCTCTCTTTCTCAGTCCAGAAAATTTTGTTGACTTTCCCTGTAGAGTATATACTGATTCTATTTGCTCCTCGCTACCTCCAAAACCATGACCCTAAGAGAAAATTGCTACCACCTCACACCTGGACTACTGTAATGATCATTCTGAATGGACTTCCATTCTGTAATCCATTCTTCATAGAGCCATCACCATAGGCTTTATGAAATATAGGTAATATCATGCCCTCCCCTTATTTAAACCCCTCCAATGACTTCTGATCGCACCCAGAGAACAAATCTGAACTCCTCATTCTGGTTTACAGACCCTTGCAAAGCATCTTCAGCCATCCTCTGACTTCACGTCCTACTTCAGGTACATTGTCCTTTGTTTCCTTCAAACAATCTAAGCACATATCTCCTCCAGGTTTGTAATTGTTTGTTCCCTCTGCCTAGAATTTCCTTTGTCCATTTCTTCCCATAATAGGATCTTTCTTGATATCCAACTATAAGCTGAAATGTCACCTCCTCAAAGAAACTTTGTTCTGACACCTCAGTGACTCTGCATTAGCCTACTTAATTCTTTGCATGTGGCACTTCTCAATATCTGGGGGATTTCTTGTTTATCTGGTTGTTAGTCATCTATTCACACTTTTGTTCACTTATTTCTACCACACACAGCAACAGTATGGTGCCCGCTGTCAACATATGGCTCTTTCCACATGCAGCTAGTGGTTACCATATTGGACGATTGGATGATGCAAATATGTGTTTCCATCATTCACAGAGAGTTCTGCTGAATCCCGCAGACAGTGCCTGGCCGGTCATAGACTCTTGGAAATATTTGCTGAGGGAGTGAATGAGCAGATGAACAAATGATGTGTATAAAAAGGAATCTAACTTCTTTAGGAGGAGACACCCCTTGGAGATAGCACAAAGAGTTAGGCTGTTGACTCGTGGCTCTTTTTACTATAGGAGAAGTTTCCTTAGGAGAATTCTGAAGATATAAATTAATCCACCCAGAGGGGCTGGGAGAATTCAGCACTAACGTTTGGACCTTACTAGCTCTACGTCACAAAGAAGCTATCAGCAAGACAATTAGCTAGTCTCACTTCTGCCTCCCCTGAGAGTCCTAGGCTGACCATAGAACCACTGTTAGGGCCAAGTGAAGATTGACTTTTTCATGCAGCGTTTGTGGGCAGCAGTCAAGCTCATGCACAATGTGCTGGGCACCATTGTAGAACAGATAGTTCCAGAGCTCCCACACTCACAACCCCTTAATGAGACCTATACATACACAACCATGATGCCCTGTGTTAGGTGCTATAATGCAGATAGTATGTGCAGGGGTGCAGCAAAGGACCAAGTGACCACAGTGAGTCTGGAAGGGATGAAGAATCCTTATGTCAGACAGAGTATCTCAAGGAGGTGACCTTGAGCTGCGTCTTGCAGGATGAGTAGGAGTTCACTAGTAGAGACATTTTTATCAGAGTAAACTGTATCCAAAGACAAAAGAGAGTTGTGATGGTTCATTGCATGGGGAAGCCTGAAACAATTTGGAACAGATGAAATGCAGAGCACAAGCATCAGCACACCAGTGGCAAGGCAGTGGAAGGAGACAGAGATCGTGAAAGGCCATATGTGAACCACAAAGGATTTGAACACTATTAGGAAGATGACTTGGTACCAATAAGGAAGTTTAAGGGTACAACTTAGGAAAACTTTATCTTAGAAAGATCCGGGAGCACCTGGGTGGCTCACTCGGTTGAGTGTCTGCCTCTTGATTTTGGCTCAGGTCATGACCTCACAATTTGTGGGATCAAGCCCTGTGTTGGGCTCCGCACTGACAGCACAGAACCTGCTCGGGATCCTCTGTCTCCCTCTTGCTCTGCCTCTCTCCCACTCGCTGGTGTGTGTGCACTTGTGCTGTTCCTCCCTCCCTCCATCCCTCCCACTTTCTCTCTCAAAAATGAATAAACATTAAAAAAGAAAGATCCAGGACAGAGGTTCTTAATTTTGTGTGTGTGTATACCAGGGACTCCCATTTAGCAGTCTAGGAAAACCAAGAGATCCTGTCTGAGGATTTAAAAAACAAACAAACAAAAAAATAGAATTTCAAAGGAGACCAATACATTAAGATACAGTGATCCAAATACAGAAAAACTAAGTTTGTGGTACAGCAACATATATGCTTCTTTATTGAATGCATTAAATAAGAAGATCTAGCAACAAGTCTAGTAACTATGATAGCTGTGAGTGTTAGTGAGTATACACAATATTTGGGGATATTTACTGCAGCTGTAATGAGATAGGAAACTGTCTCTGATTTTGTTTGGTGCCCAAGTCACTGCTACTACAAGTAATACTAAGCTTTGTTGTCTTCATTCTTCTTCTTCTTTTTTTTTTATAAGTTTATTTATTTATTGAGAGAGCGGGCGAGCAGGAGAGGGGCAGAAAGACAGAGACAGAGAATCCCAAGTAGGCTCCTCAGTGTCAGCGTAGAGCCCAACAGGGCTCATCCCACTAACTGTGAGATCATGATCTGACCTAAAATCAAGAGTCAGAGGCTTAACCGACTGAACCAGCCAGGCACCCCTGTTGTCTCCAATCCTGACAGAAAGAAACGTTAAATTTCAGTTAGATGTTACTGAAAATGCAGATTTTTTTTTATCCAAGTTGATGAACCACTGATTTCTATCCAGATTAAGATCCCCTGCTTGAGGTGATATAGGAGATGAACGTGAGGTAGGAAGGACTAAGAGTGGGTGCTGTGTGGCTGGACACAGAGAACGCAGTTAGAACATCTGCAGGGCTCCTATGAAAGATGAGGAAGCATGAGCTGAGCACGTGCCTTTAAAACCAATGTGGCACATACTTCCAAATTAGAACATTTATTTTTTTTTCTGAATTAGGACATTTAAAGGGCATTTATTTATATAAGAAATGATTCATCACAGGTCTCCTACAAATAGTCACCCCCTTACCTTATTTAAGGTATAATTTAATTTGCAGAACTTGGAGGTAGACAAGCTACAGACACAGTGCTGCTGGAGAGACACTGGAGAGTTGGGCTAGTTCTGTTTTCCGAGCTCATGTGGAACATGGTGGGAAGAAAACTGAGTAGTTCTAAAATCTGTTCTTCCCAGAAAAGAAATGCTTTTTGTGCATCTCATGGCTTTGTTTTGTTTTTAAATATGTACATACACATGAAACACACACACACACAGTCGAACATCCTGACATCATCGGCAGTAACAAATGGCTCAGGACTGAAAGGAGCGTATTGTGCCTTCCTTCGTTGCAACACACACATTTCAAGCACAGAGTGTTTTGGACCCAAGAACATCTTATAAAGGAACAGGGATCCAGGGAGTCACCTTTCAAGACCTATTTATCTCATAACTTGAACTGAAAGCTTCTATCTTGTTATAAACTCTTAAATTGTCCTGTCTGTTTTATGGTGCCTTATTGAATTTTCTAGGCTCTAGGCAGAAGGCTTAAAGTAGGCTTTCTTATTCTTCATTTTTATTGCCAGTAGCAGTGGTGAAGGAGAGGGAGGGGTTTGGACTCAATCCCTGCTGTTTTAGGTGTTTCCCTGTCTCAAGCCTATGCATTCTGCTTCTCCATGCAGAGAAAACCTGCTTTGACGTGAAGGTCCTGTGTCTTCTGCTGAATGCTGAATTTTGCATGCAGGAGATTTGTTGTCTGAGAAGAATAATACCTCTCGTCTCAGAAATAGGTGTTAAGTACACACCTGGAGAGCCAGAATTTCTGGATTCCCTACTCCTCCACTTATTAACTTTGGGGGAAGTTATCTAAATACTCTGTAGTTTCCTCATTGTACAAGAAGCATGATTAGAACCTTTGGCACCTTTCTCAGAGAGATGCTATCACAGTTGAGTTAATACACCTAAAGTGCCCACAGCAGTATCTGGAATATAATTGCCCAGTAAATGGTAGGTGCTGTTATCTATGTGTGAAATGCACATATGCCTCCTATACCAGTGGAAATTCCTACATAGACTTGCTGTAGGTTGTAAAAAGGGGAAAGAGATCATGATGCTTCTGTGAGATCAGACTTCAGGGAGACTAGAGACTATTTATTTTTATTTGAAACACATTAGAAGATGCAGCTACTTGTCTGAGTTCCTCGTTCAAACAATTCAAACCAATTGGGATTTAGTTTGAACAACATATAAAGCTTACTGTTATTATTGAAGACTCCAGACTTTCAAAGAAAGGCTTGATCTTGGTCCCGGTCAGAAGGGCAGAAAGTGTCAGCCCCTTCCCCCCACCCCCCCGAACCATATGGAAGGACTAAGAAAAGAAAAAGTCAACAACAGTAATAAGGGAGAAAACTCTTCACAGTTGTATACCTTTGGGGATTGCTGTTTGTCTGAGTTAAAAGTTCAGTTGCTGTTGTTTCTAGACTCTTAGCTGTGTTAGTTGTTTCTAGACTCTTAGCTAAGCCTGTGAGCAGGATGGAAGGTTATTTCACTGTAGGGCATTTACAACAAACTAAAGGAGATGGAGTGAAAGAGATGTGCATTTATGTAGTCCTCGGTGATATGTCAAAATAGTAGATAGGTTGTTTTTCCTTCTGTTTGTCCCTCGGAAGATAAGAGCTGTCACTTCATATTTATATTATAGACACAAGCACAGGTGTGTGGCCGAAAAGGCAAGAGGAAGGAATTGTTTTCACATAATGTTACATTTTAAAAATGTAATCATACAGCACAATTACAGTATATATATGTTCTTCTATTGCCCTGTGACAAACTATCACAAAGCTGGAGACTCAGGACAACGCTTATTTCTCATCTCACTGTTGTGGAGGTCAGAATTCTGACACGGCATGACTGAGTTCTCCACTCAGGATATGGCAAAGTTGAAATCAAGATGTCAGCCAGCTGCATCCTTGTCTGGACACTCAACTAGGGAAAGATCTCCTCTAAGCTCCTTCAGTTGTGGCACATTCATTTCCTTGTAGTTGTAGGACTGAGGTCCCTCTGTGGGCTGTCAGTTTGGGGACTGATGTGAGCAACTAAAGGCTAGTCCCAGGTCCTCGCCACGTGTCCCTGTGGCATTTCATAACATGGATGTTGACTTTCTTCCAGGTCTGCCTGAGTGTGTCTCTCTGACTTCTCTGCTTTTGAAGGGCTCTTGTGAGCTGCATACGTTCTTTATATATTTTGGATAATAACCCCTTATCACATATATCATTGGCAAATAGCTTCTCCCATTCAGTAGGTTGTCTTGTTGTTTTGTTGATGGTTTCCTTTGTTGTGTAGAAGCTTTTGATTTTCCTGCAATCCCTGTAGCTTATTTTTGCTTTTGTTTCCCTTGCCTCAGGAGACATAGCTAGAAAAATGTTGCTATGGCCAAAGTCAGAGAAATTACTACCTGTATTCTCTTCTAGGGTTTTTATGGTTTCAGGTCTCACACTCAGGTCTTTAATCCATTTGGGCTTGTTTTTGTGTATGGTGTAAGCAAGTGGCTCAGTTGCATTCTTTTGCATGTAGCTGTCCAGTGTTCCCAGCACCATTTATTGAAGAGACTGCTTATCATTATATATCCTTGCCTACTTTGTCATAGATTAGTTGACCATGTAATCATGGGTTTATTTCTGGGGTCTCAATTCTGTTTCTCTGCCAGCACCCTATTGTTCTGATTATTGAAGCTTTGTGTAGTATATCTTGAACTCTAGTATTGTGATTCTTCCAGCTTATTCCTTCTTTCTTAAGACTGCTTTGGCTATTCAGGGTCTTCTGTGATTCCATACAAATCTTAGTATTATTCATTCTTGTTTTGTGAAAATGCTATTAGTATTTTGATAGGGGTTGTATTGAGTCTAGATGGCTTTGGGTAATATGGACATTTTAGCAACTTATACAACTCAACACCAAGAAAACACACAATCTGATTAAAAAATGGGCAAAGGACCTGAATAGACATTTTTCCAAAGAAGATGTACAGATGGCCAATAGACACATAACAAGATGTTTAATACCACTAGTCGTCAGGAAAATACAAATCAAAACCACTGTTAGATATCACCTCACACTTATTAGAATGGCTAGAATCAAAAAGACAAGAGATAACAAGGGTTGGTGAAGATGGGGAGAAAAAGGAACCCTCGTGCCCTGTTGATGGGAATGTAGATTGTCATGACCACTTTTAGAGAGTGGAGATCCCTCAAAAAATAAAAAATAAAAAATAGAATAGTATATGATCCAGTAACTCTACTATTGGGTATTTACCCAGGGAAAACAAAAACAATCAAAAAGATACATGCACCTGTTTATTGCAGCATTATTTACATTATTCCAGTCAAGACACGGATGGAACTTAAGTGTCCATCAGTAGACAAATAATGAAGATGTGGTGTACACACACACACACACACACACACAATGTGATATCATGCAGTCATTAAAACAGGTGAGATTGTGCTAAGTTGGACTGAGAAAGACAAGTACTATATGACTCCACTCATACAAGAAATGTAAAAAAAAAATGAATGAAAAAGCTGAGTGAGAACTATAAATACAGAGAACAAACTAATGGTCACCAGTGGGAAGGTAATAGGGATGGGTAAAATGAATAAAGGGGAGAGGGAAATACAGGCCTCCAGTTATGGAATGAGTAGGTCATGGGAATAAAAAGCAGAGCATTAAGGGGCACCCGGGTGGCTCAGTTACGCATCTGACTTCAGTTCAGGTCATGATCTCACTGTTCATGGGTTTGAGCCCCAGGTTGGGCTCTGTACTGACAGCTCAGAGCATAGAGCCTGCTTCAGATTCTGTGTCTCCCTCTCTCTCTCTCTCTCTCTCTGCCCCTCCCCTGCTCACACTCTGTGTCTCTCTCTCTCAAAAATAAACATTAATTTTTTTTTAAAAAAAGAGCATTAAGAATCCAGTCAATGATATTGTAATAGTGATGTAATGGGACAGATGGTAGCTACTCTTGGAGTGAACATAGGATAATGTATGAACTTATGAAATCACTAACTCGTACATCTCAAATTAACATTGTGTGTCAACTATGCTTAGAAGAAGAAGAAAGAAGAAAGAAGAAGAAAGTAAACTCAAAAACAGGAAGGTCCAGGAAATGTCACCGGGTGTCATCTCCTAGGGGAAGAAGCTGGAATGCATTAAAACCTTCAAAATAAGTTACTTAACCCAAAAGAAATGTTTACACCTTAATTACTTGGTAGAAAGCATGCAAATCACCAGGTAGAAGCCAAAACATGATTATATAACAGAATATAAGTTCTGGTCAACTTACACTATGAAAGTCAAGAACTAAGGATATTTTCCAGTCATAAAAAGCCTACAACTTGTAGCAGAATAAAGCCACCTTTCTCTCAAAAACAAAGCAAACAAAAAACAAAAAAAAAAAAATAACAAACTAGAATAAAAAAGCAAAGGGCTTATGTGATTAGGTCAGGCCCACAAGAATAATCTTATCTTAACATCAACAGATTTGGGACTTTAATTACATAAGCAAAATTCCTCCACAGCAGTACCTGATTTGTGTTTAATTCAGTAATCAGCAGTCAGAAATTTGGGGGGATCATCTTATGGTTCTGTTTATCAGAATATACATTTGCAAGATACAGCATGGTACATACTTATCCAGCATCTACAGGGTATGGAAGAGAACTAGTGTCCTTGAGTTTCTAGTCTAGGCCAGGTGCTGTTGGAAACTTCATGTCGATTACCATTTTCTCCCCTCTTAATGGCCCTGCCAATTAGTAGTTATGATGATGGAGGCCGATAGACTTTAAGTAAAACATCTTTGGTCACTCAGAAAATGACAAGACAAGATTTCAAACTTTTGAGTGTCTGGATTCAAATTCTGCACACTTGACTCCATACTGGTGGTTCTCGAACATTAGAATGTATCTGATCAATGGAACTTGTTAAACATGGTAATTTCTAGGCCCTCCTCCAAGACATTCTGATTCTCTAAGTCTAGACTCGAAAGAATCTCATGGCTAATATAAACTTGCCTACATTAAGAACAGATATTTTAAAATCAAAAAAATCTCAAAGGACATTATTACAGAATAAAGGACAGTCATTTATGTCTTTATTTTTCTAACTTCTCTATGGAATGATAACAAATTTGTCAGCGAATGCTCTTATCCCAGGTCTGGCATTTGGGAGCCAACACTCATAGTTGGAGTATTTTTATTTTTTACTTATTTATATGACATGCAGGACATTACTTATTCATGAAAGAAAAATTTAGTATAATTTAAAATATATGAATATTTTAATATAGTGTTAAAATTTTTTTAGCACTTCAAAGGCTTTTCACAATCCAATGGATAATCTTTGTTGTTCTCTTGGTGCACAGAGATCACTTAAATGAAAGTTCCAGCTGATAGATTACTAGATTAATAACAACTCATACTGTGTATGTATGATTATATCCTCAAAATGATAATAATAGCAGTAAGAACCTCTTTGATCTTTTCATCACTTCTACTTTTAAAGAGTTTTCATTGTTGTCAAATGGTAATTTATGTGTGTGTTTTTACCCACACATAACCATATATGTGTGAGTACATATTCTGACTTGTTAGTGACAGTTAATGTACCATACGTACTTCTCTTTGGCTTTCAAGTTTCAACAAACACCAGAATTAGCCATTAGGACATAATCTCTATGGAAATAAAGTAATTTCACACCAGAAATCACATTTATGAAATATTGGAGAATTTAGAGACCTTAGAAATAAAAGGACACAAGACATGGAAAAATGAGCAGAATTTTCCAAATGTGGAGTATATTTCCACTCCTATCTACATCAAATAGAGTACATCAAAGTCACATCTTACTCAGAGCCTGTGCTCAAAATTCAGCAAGAAAAGCAAAAATTACATGAAGTGAAAATTATCTTTGAAAACTAGATAAAGGGCTAGAACAGATGATACTACAGTTAAGCACAAGTTCAGGTATTTGACTTAAGTTTAGGGGATATTTTGTATTTAAATAATACATACCAGTTCTTGTTTGTTGCTGTTCTTGCACCATCCTTGTTGTTGTGTTGATTTTGTGAGTCCATATGATTTCACTTAACTTAATGAATGTATAATACAGTCCCACTTTTTAAAAAAAGCTCTTTGAGCTGTATTTCTATCCCTAACTGGGGAGGGGGGGAGGATTACAGAGATGGTAACGTTTGAGCTGAATACAACTAAATTTGAAAAAGTATGAAAAAAGGCATACGAAGGAAGAAGAAATGAGCTGAAGATTTAAAAATAAAAAGCAAGTGTCCACATGTGTTCCTACCATTATTTTAAATAACATCTCTCAGAAACTGCTCTCATGGAAGCCAAAATAGTATTTTCAGCTCTGTTGATAAGGAAACTGGGAATTTTTGCTAGGCTTGCATCAACAAAGATTGCAAACCCTTGCGTTTTACTATTTTTTGTAATTAAAAATGTTTTTCACCTTCACTGATTTCACTCATTCCAGCCTCCCCCCACTCCTTCATCCCTTACTTCTGGCAATGACCGATCTGTTCTCTGTACCCGTGAATTTGATTTTGTTCTGTGTTTTAGATTCCATATACAAGTGAGATCATACAGTATTTGTTTTTCTCTGACTTATTTCACTTAGCAGAATGCCCTCTAGGTTCATCCATGTTGTCACAAATGGTAGGATTTCCTTCTTTTTATGGTTGAATAATACTCATGTGTGTGTGTGTATGCATGTATATATGTATAATATCTTTTTTATCCATTTATCCTGAATAATACTCTGTTGTATACATATAAACTACATCTGTTTTTACCCACTCACCTCTGAGACAAATGAGACCTATGATCTATTCTGTACTCTTTAATCAAATTTAAATGTAAATTAATTAAAAGTAAATAGAAAATCTAGTTTCTCAGTCACACTGGTTATAGTTTAAATGCCCAGGAGCCACATGTAGCTGGAGACTACCATATTGGAAAGATACAGCAGGGATACAGAAAATTTCCATCCAGAAAGCTCTGTTGGAAGATACTGATCCGCCATTGGCTAAATGATTCTCCTTGGGGGGTAAATGGAACATGTGCTCTTCTGAGGTATTAGTTTTTTTTTCTAGAACCAGCTATCTGAAGAGAGACCACTAGATTAAACATCTATTTTGGTATACCTGCCTGTATATTCTGTTTGATTTGGGGAAATCATAAATGCTAAACAGACAGAACAGTATATTGGAAGAAAAATATTGCTGTTTCCAAAGCTGGCTAACTGACTTACAGATTTAACTTCCAGAAGCCAGTCACCCTAGGATTCTAGGTTTCTGAAATGGGACAATAGTGTTGACCTCAAGCGAACATTATCTGATTTGACTTAGATAATTCAAGAGGAAGAAATCTCAAAGCAAAGGATTCTGAATCATAAAAAACTTGGTCTTGAGATGAATGTATAATCAAGTCTACATGTTTGTTAGAGTATAAACAATAAAAATGTAATAATTTCAAGTAAGAATGTATATTACTAAAATCCAATGGCAACTAAAGAATTTTGTAGAATGTTGACTCAATTCTAGGAGGGATGTTTGATCACTGACATTATTTAGAATTGTTGGTGTGTGATAAAAAGCCGACTGAATTTTTTTTTTTTTTGGCTGCTTTATTGTTGGTTTAAATTTCTCCCTCCATCCTTTCTGTGGTATGCCTGGGTATTCAGTATACCTGTTTGGTGGCTGATTCTCTCTCTAAACTCTTGGTTCTTTGAATTCCTTCTTTAAAAAAAAAAAGATTTAATGTATTCTGCTGGTAGAATTTCTACAAATAGAATATGTTTCTCTTCCCTTGATAGATGATAATTTCTTGAGTCCGTGGATCATATCTGGATCATTTTTTTTTTGCCCCCCAATAGCAGAGCAAAGTCAGTTCTCAGAAAACACTTGACTTTTGAGCTCAGATGACTAACAAGTACTTTAGATGGATTAAGAAGCCAAATTTTATGTTTTTAAAGTCGTGTTTTAGTTATAAGTGATAGAACGAATTTCTGACTGACAGTTAATATAGATATTCCATTGCCTATATAAAATGAAGCTTGGAAATGTGCATCCCCAGGACTGATTCAGAAGCTTACTGCTGTAAGAACACTGGGTTGTCCTCTCTTGAATTCTCTTGGCCTCTTCTTCATGGTCCCAAAATGGCTGCAGCAGGTTCATGTGGCATGTCCTCACATCAAGCACACCAAACAGGAATAAAAGGAAGGAAAGGGCCTTTCCATCTCTCTTTAAGAAAAAATTCTTTCCCAGACATCCTGCAGCAGAAGTCTCTAAATTAGCCCTGGGTGTCTGGGTTACCCTTGACATTTGCCATCTAGGCAATGTCTGGTATTGGCCCCACTAACACTCCCCCTCCTTAACTCCTATAGATAATAATGCCATAATTAGACCTTCTTTGTGATCTCATTTCCCTGTACTTTTTCTTTTTTCCCCATCTTTCCTGTGGCGCTCCATGCCATCTGCTGGGTATTATTAACATCCGCATCTTAAAGTGTATTCAGAAGCTCCACATGACCACGTAATTGGCGGGGTGAATGAGACCATGGATAATATTAGTTTCCTATTGTCGCTGTGACAGGTGCACACACATTAAGTGGCGTAAAACAAGACAGTGTATCATCTTACAGTTCTGGGAGTTGGAAATTTAAAAGGAGCCATTAGTGGCTAAAATCAAGGTGTCAGCAGTGCTGCTTCTTCCTAGAGGCTCCAGGGAATCAGCTTCTTGCCTTTTCCAGGAGGCAGGAAATGCCAGCCCCCTCTAAAAGTTGAGATAGGCAATGAGCAAATTCCCTGTTCACGTGGGATCTTGCATCTCTAAGCAGCATTCTTTCTTTTACAAATGAGGAGAAAGGACTTACCTGCATTCATTGTTTTGGAATCCAGGTCCAATGCCAGGTGTCTGAGTCAAGCTTATAAGGAGGAGCAGGCAAGAAAACTGACCCATCAAATGCAGCGGTATATTGATACTGTTAGGCCTGCCAAAACAGATTATGTGTGATACGCACAGGAGCTTTAGTTTGTGTTTAAGGGGGAGTTAATCCTGGGAAGTAGAAAATTGGAAAAACAGAAAAGGAAGCTTCTGTTTTCATGCCACATCGTGTCTCCTTTCTGCCGACTCTAAACATCATTCTCATTTATTATTTTTTAGATGTTTATTTATTTATTTTGAGAGAGAGAGAGGGCACAGGGGAGGGGTTGAGAAGGAGGGAGAGAGGGAATCCCAAGCAGCCTCCATGCTCAGCACAGAGCCTGATGCAGGGGCTCGAACTCACAAACTGAGATCATGACCTGAGCCGACATCATGAGTCTGACGCTAGGCTGACTGAGCCACCCAGGTGCCCCTCACTTATTTTTAAGATGTCAGGTTAATATATAAAAAAAAAAAAGTGTCAGTTTGGATACCAGTGCTGATGACAGATAAAGTATGATGTCATAAGAGAATAGGGTTTTTTTTTTAATTTTTTAAATGTTTGTTTCTTTTTGAGAGAGACAGAGACAGAGCACAAGTTGGGGAGGGGCAGAGAGAGAGGGAGACACAGAATCTGAAGCAGGCTCCAGGCTCCGAGCTGTCAGCACAGAGCCTGATACGGGGCTCGAACCCATGAACCACAAGATCATGACCTGAGCCAAAGTCGGCCACTTAACTGACTGAGCCACCCAGGTGCCCCGAGAATGGTTTTTAAAAGGCGACTTTCTGAAGTTTCTTTCTAGTTCCAAAAGAGAATTTCCAAATCAAGGACATTTTGAGCACAAGGTAAGGTGGTTTTGAGAGATCCAATTACAACATAACCTGTTTTATTAGGCACCTGAGGGCCTCAGAGCATTACTGTACCTTGAAGGAGCAGTTACAGGAATCCTGTGAGGGGGACTCATGAGTTCAGAACTAAAGCACTGGGTGGAACCATGGATAGAGCTACTTTGGGAAAATTTCTGAGGAGTGGCCTGGAAATAGGCTTTAAAAATAAAGGAATGGTGTAATAATATAGAGGAGAGGAGGAATTCTCATAATAGCACCTACTATAGGTACTCTGGTGGCCTGCTACACAAATAATGGCAAATCCTTACAACGTGCATTGTCCTCATCGAATAGAGAAAACTGCTGAGGCTCAGAGAGAACTCCCCAGGGTCACGTAGCTAAGCAGCAGCAGGGTTCCAGGTGAAGGTCTAACTCTAAAGCCCATATTCCCTATGCTGCTCTGTGATGCATGCTCCAGGGGCTAAAATATTTCTCTGTTTCTTTTTTTTTTTTTTTTTAACTTTAGGGAGCACAAGCTGGGGAGGGGACAGAGAGGGAGAGAGATTGAGAATCTTAAGCAGATTCCATGCTCAGTGCAGAGCCCGATGCTGGGATCGATCTCACGACCCTAGGATTAGGACCTGAGCCACAATCAAGTCAAATGTTCAACCAATGAACCACTCAGGTGCCCCTAAAATGTTTATTTCTTGAGTAGTCAAGAAATCTTTGAGAAAATAATGTGCTAAATTTCCAGCCCCATTTCTTGTGAATGTTCAGTGAGGAAGAAGGAATAATCTGCCTTGTTTATATGGACGAATAGATAAGAAATCTCTATCTTGTTGATATCATGCTAATGTATAATAAATAAAAAGAAAGAAACTTTCTTTGAAAGTACTTGATTTGGACAGGGGATTTTGGAAAGGCTTCCCTAAAGATATATTTTACCTGAAGGTTGAGTAGGAACAAATTCAGCAAAATAAAGATAATTGGGATGCATTGTAGATAGTGGGGACAGCACATGCAAAAGCCCTGTGGTGGGAAGGAGCAACGTTCATTTCAGGAACTGAAATAAGTATAATTGGAATACAGAGATCAAGGGAAAATCTAATAGACAATGTGGCTGAAGAGCTAAGCAGAGGACAGGCTGTGGAGGACTGCTGTAGGCCCTGCTAAAGCTTTTATCTTGATCCCAAGAATAAAGACATTAAGAGTTTTTAGCTGGGTAGGCATAGAATGACAGGTTCACTGTGTGATCAGATAAGCAACGAGGATTGCAGAAGAGATGTTACAGAACTGATAGCAGCAAGGATGGAGGAAAAAAAGATGTCAGTGATACTGAGAAAGTGATGACGTTGATGAGAAGAATCCGGTGATAGGGTTGGAAAATAGGGAAGTGGATAACCATATTAGCTGATATTTATTAAACGTTCACCATGTGAGATGTGCTGGTAAAGAACTTTTTCATGAATTCTCTTGTTTGAAACAACAACTAGTATACTAACACATCAGTATGCTTTGGCTTCAAGTCACAGAAAAGATAACCTCCCATGTTATGTAGCAGAATAAAAGTCAGCAAGTAGGCTGATTTTAATGAACTAATTCATCGGCTCTAACATCATGGGGGACCCAGGGTCATTCTGTGTGCACTCTGTCATCTTCAGTGCGTACTGTGACCATTCTTGGCATAGCTCCTATCCTGGTTGCAGGCTGGCTACAGCGGCCCCCCCATCATTACTGCACACACAGCTAAGTCCAGAAGGAAAAACTTGCCATCTCTGTGCCCAAGTATTACCTTCCTTCCTCTTGAGTAAGCCTCTGTTTTAGTTTGGGGGTTATCCTTACATTGTTTCTTTATGAAAATAGAAGCAGATATGTAAATGCATCCCCCCCTTATAAAGAGAGCATAAAGTACACCTTGTTCTACCCATTTATTTTTATCATTTAATAATATGCCCTGAAGATCACTCCTACAAAAGGTCATCCTCGCTTCTTTTCATAGCAGCATAGCGCTCCATTTGTGGCTGTACGTTAATTTATGCAACGAATCCTGTATTGATAGATGCTTGGATATATCCAGCCTTTTGGTGTTATGAAGAGTGTTATATCGTGTAAGCTGTTCGTATGTCATTTCATATTTTTTCCAATGTATCTTCAAAATAGATTCCCAGAAGAACTGCTTTGTTAAAGGGTAAATGCATTGTAGTTTCATCAGGGATAACCCAAATTTCCTCCATGGTGATATGCTATTTCGCTCTGGCTTCCCACGAGCAACATATAAATGTTTCCTTGGTGATAGCCTGGCCAGTGATGGTAATTGTCAGACTTTGGGTTTTTGACAACCTGAGGGGTGATAAGTGGAATCACGTTATATTTAATTTCGCATTTACCTTATTATAGAAGCATGATGGAATGTCTTTTCATATGATGACAGCCATTGATTCGGTGAGCTATCTGGTCATATCATTGCTCATTTTTCAATTGATTTGTTAGTCGAAGGCCTTTATACACTACAGGTTACTGCTCTTTATGATTTAATTTACAAATACTTTTCCATTTTTGTCATTTGGCATTTCATTTTACCACTGATGCTTTTTGTCCAGTAAAGGTTTTTATTTTTATATACCCAAACTTACCAATTTTTTCTCATAATTAATTAATGAAAGCACTGTGTGAGTTCATTTTTTATTACCAGATCTCTGCTCTCTTGTGGAATTAGTCTTGTGTTTCCCTATGTTACTCTGTTGTCTCAACTTGGTAACTTCATCATTTCCCCTCTCAAATCACTGATTGGAGTTGTTGTTTATCCTATTCTAAATTTTCACATGTACTGGATCTATTTCTGGATTTTTGTTTCTGTTCTATATGTTTGTCTCTCTCTTCATATATCAATGCATACTATTTTAATTGTAGAAGTTTATGTGATGTTTTAATGTTAGCTGTCCCCGCCCCTTCCCCAACATTGATTTTTTTAAGTTCTCCTGGAAATTTGTGCTTGCTAATGTTTCCACATAAGCTTTGTAGCTGAGTTATCTGCCCCCAGAAAAAGACTGAATGGTGTTTGCATTGGAATTGTGTCATGTATGTGAACGAACTTCGGAGCATTGGCCTCTCTTTGATATTGAGTCCTTCTTTCAAAGAATGTTGGATATCTTCCTACTTGCTCAACTGTACTTTTTTTTTTTAAACCTTATAATTTTTAGAACAATTTCAGGTTCGCAGCAGAATTGAGAAGAAGGTACAGAGATTTCCCATATCCCTGCTGCCCATACTCGTGCATAGCCTCCCCCAGTGTCAACATCTTCTACCAGAGAGATGCACTCACTGCAGTTGATGAACTTACATGGACACATCATGATTACACAAAGTCTGTATTGTCATACAGAATAGTTTTACTGCCCTAAAAGTCCTCTGTGCCCCACCTATTCAACAGCACCCGCAGTTCCTGACACCGGCTGATATTTTTATTGTCTCTGTAGTTTTGCCTTTTCCAAAACGTCATATGGTTAGAATGATACAATATGTAGTCTTTTCAGATTAGCTTCAATATGTATTTAAGATTCTCTATGTCTTTCATGACTTGATAGCTCATTTCTTTCTAGCCCCGAATAACATTCCATTATGTGGATATGCCACAGTTTATTCACCTACTATGGGACAGTTTAGTGGCATCCAAATTTTGACGGTGGTGAATAAAGTTGCTATAAACATTTGTGTGCAGGTTTGTGTACAGACATAAGTTTTCGCCTCCTTTGGGTAGGTACCAAGGAGCATGATTGCTGGATGGCATGGTAAGAGTGTGTTAATTTTGTAGAATCCTGCCAAATTGTCTTGCAGAATACTTTGCATTCTGACCAGTAATGAATGAGAGTGAGTGTTGTCTCACATCCTTACCAGCCTTTGCTGTTTTCCTTTTTCTGATTTTTGACCATTCTTAGAGATGTGTTGCGGTATTTCATTATTGACTTGATTTGCATTTCCTTGATGACCTATGTGGAGTATCTTTTCATATGCTTATGCGCAATCTGTGTATTATCTTCGGTGAGGCGTCTATTAAGGTCTTTGACCTATTTTTTAATTGTGCTATTTTCTTCTTGAGTTTTAAGAATTCTTTGTATATTTTGGATGATACTTTTTTTATTTTTTTTAAATTCTAGTAGAGTTTACATACAGTGTTATATTAGTTCAGACTTATAATAGAGTGATGCATCAATTCTATACATTACTCAGTGCTCATCATGATAAACATATTCTTAACCCTTTCACTTATTTCACCCACGCCTCCCCACCTGCCTTCTGGTAACCATCTCTATACTTAAGAATCCATTTTTTGGTTTGTCTATTTTTTCCTTTGTTCATCTGTTTTGTTTCTTAAATTCTTCATATGAGTGAAACCATATGGTATTGGTCTTTCTCTGACTTCCTTCACTTAGCATTATATCCTCCAGATCCATTAATGTTGTTCCAGATGGAAAGACTTCATTCTTTTTTTGTGGCTGAGTGATATTCTACTGTGTACATATATCACATCTTCTTTATCCATTCATCTATTGACAGACACTTGGGTTGGTAGAGAAATGGTACAGATTTCTGTATATTGATTTTTATCCTGCGACTGGACTGAATTCTTCTATCAGTTTTAAGTAGGTTTTTTGGTGGACTCGTTAGGGTTTTCTCTATAAAGTATCATGTCATCTGCAGATAGTGTAAGTTTTACTTCTTCCTTATCAATTTGGATGCCTTTTATTTCTTCTTGTCTGATGGCTGCAGCTAGGACTTCTCGTACTATGTTGAATAAAAGTGGTGAGGGTGGGTATCCTTGTCTTTTTCCTTGTCCTAAGGGGACAAGGGGCGGGGTGCACTGTTATTAGCAAGATAGGTGGTAAGCGTTGTGCTGCACTGATTCCTGCACCTGTCTGCGTGTCTAGGCTGGGGAACTGGGGAGGGAAATGGTGGACATCAGCTCCTTTGTTCCTGAGAAGTCTCACAAAGATCTCTGCCCCTCCAGCACGTGCTCTGAGATTGGTGAATACATCTTCCTATACACCCTAGGCATTTTTCACACTGGACTTCTATGCTGTATCTCAGCAGCCTCTTTGTTGTGCTGTCTCTTCAAGGGTGAGGACTTAGTTTCCTTTTGCCCTCCAACTGTCCCAGAACCCAGTCCACTGGTTGTAAAGTTCCAGGTATTAAGCCCCACTAATTGTAAGAACTCAGAGTTAGGCCCCTCTGGTTTTCAAAGCCAAATGTTATAGGGATTCATTTTCTCTGTGTGGGTTCCCTGGCCCTGGGGTGCCTGGTGTGAAGCTCTGTTTGTCCTTGCTCTCAGCACCCACAGCATCCTGCCTCACTGACAGTTCCGAAGATCCATTTAGCTCACGACCATGTTTCCGCCTTTGCTATTCTTCTTCGATGTGTCCTCTTCTCTACAGTCAGCTGTGGGGAGTCTGTTCTGCCAGTCTCGGAGTCATTCTCTGGGTTACTTACACTGATGTGAGTGTTATCTGGTTGTATCCATGCGATGAGGTGAGCTTAGGGTCCTCCTACTCTGCCTTCTTCCCCGGAAGTCTTGGATAACAGATCTTTATCAGACGTGTTTCCTGCAAATATTTTCTCCCATTCGATAACTTGTCTTCTCATTCTCTTGACATTGTCTTTCATTTAATTGAGTCTACTTTATCAACTGTTTCTTTGACAGATTGTGCTTTTGGTGTTGTATGTACAAAGCCATCACCAAACCCAAGATCATCTAAGTTTTCTCCTATGTTCTCTTCTAGGCTTTTTATGGTTTTGCAGTTTCCATTTAGATCTTTGAACCACTTTCATTTTTGTGATTCGTGTACGGTCTGTGTCTAGATTTCTTATTATTGGGTATTCAGTTGTTCTAGCACCATTTGTTGAAGACATTATCTTTGCCCCATTATATTATCTTTGCTCTTTTGTCCAAGATCACTTGACTATGTTTATGTCAGTCTATTCTGGGTTCTCTATTCTGTTTATTGAACTATTTATCTGTTCTTTCACCAGAACCACACTATCTTGATTACTTTCTCTTTATAGTTAGTCTTGGAGTCCAGCAGTGTCAGTCTGTCTGCTTTGTCCTTCTCCCTCAACATTGTGTTGGCTATTCTGGGTTTTTCCTCTCCATGTAAACTTTAATATCAGTTTGTCAATATCCACAAAAACTTGTGTGGATTTTTTATTGGGATTACACTGAAGGTATAAATCAAGTTGAGAAAAACTGACCACTTGACAATCTAACTCTTGGTCTTCATGAGTATCTCTCTATTTATTTAGTCTGTCTTTTTTCCCTTAAATATTTTTATTTGAGCATAGTTGACCCACAATGTTATATTAGTTCCAGGTGTACAACATAGTGATTTGAAGAGTCTGTTGGTGATGCTATGCTCATCCCAAGTGTAGCTACCATATTTCACCATACAGCTCTATTACAATATCATTGACTATATTTTCTATGCAGTGCTTTTTATTCCTGTGACTTCTTTATTCTATAATTAGAAACTTGTATCTTTCAGTCCCCTTCTCTCACTAATTATGAAAGAAAATGCACTCTTATGTTTCTTGCAGCATTATTTACAATTATCAAGATATAAGAACAACCTAAGTGTCTATAAACAAATGGATAAAGAAGATGCAGTGTGGATACACACACACATATCCATACAGTAGGATATTATGCAACCATAAAAAGGTCAAATCTTATTAAACACAACATCATGGATGGAACTGGAATATATTATGCTAAGTAAAATAAGTCAGCCCAAGAAAGACAATTACTACATGATTTCACTTTTTGTGGAACCTAAAATACCAAATAAATGACTGAACAAACAACAGCAGATATCAGATCTGTTAATACAGAGAACAAACTGATGGTTGCCAGAGGGAGGAGGCATGGGGAAATGGGCAAAATGGGTATTTAGTTTGTCGTTGATTTCTTTCATTAGAGTTTTATAGCGTTCTTTTTGTTGTTGTTGTTAACAAGAACAATATATTTTATTTAGTCTTTATATATATTTTATATATATTTTATATAAAATAAAATATATTTAATATTTGTCTTTAAAAACTTAGATTTCTATTTTTAATTTTTTAATTTTATTTTTTAAATTTACATCCAAGTTAGTTAGCATATAGTGCAACAATGATTTCAGGAGTAGATTCCTTAGTGCCCCTTACCCATTTAGCCTACCCCCTCCACACCCCCTCCAGTAACGCTCTGTTTGTTCTCCATATTTGTGAGTCTTTTCTGTTTTGTCCCCCTCCCTGTTTTTATTTTTTTTTGTTTCCCTTCCCTTATGTTCATCTGTTCTGTGTCTTAAAGTCCTCATATGAGTGAAGTCATATGATACTTGTCTTTCTCTAATTTTGCTTAGCATAATACTCTCCCATTCCATCCACACAGTTGCAAATGGCAAGATTTCATTCTTTTTGATTGCCGAGCAATACTCCATTGTATATATATACTACATCTTCTTTATCCATTCATCCCTCGATGGGCATTTGGGCTCTTCCCATACTTCAGCTATTGTTGATAGTGCTGCTTTAAACATTGGGGTGCATGTGCCCCTTTGAAACAGCACACCTGTATCCCTTGGAAAAATACCTAGTAGTGCAATTGTTGGGTCGTAGTTCTATTTTTAATTTTTTGAGAAACCTCCATACTGTTTTCCAGAGTGGCTGCACCAGCTTGCATTCCCACTAGCAGTGCAAAAGAGATCCTCTTTCTCCTTATCCTCACCAACATCTGTTGTTGCCTGAGTTGTTAATGTTAGCCATTCTGACAGGTGTAAGGTGGTATCTCATTGTGGCTTTGATTTGTATTTCCCTGATGATGAGTGATGTTGAGCATTTTTTCATGTGTCAGTTGGCCATCTGGATGTCTTCTTTGGAGAAGTGTCTATTCATGTCTTTTGCCCATTTCCTCACTGGATTATTTGGTTTTTGGGTTTTGCATTTGATAAGTTCTTTATAGATTTTGGATACTAACCCTTTATCTGATACATCATTTGCAAGTATCTTCTCCCATTCCTTCAGTTGCCTTTTAGTTTTTCTGATTGTTTCCTTTGCTGTGCAGAAAGAAGCTTTTTATTTTGATGAGGTCCCAGTAGTGCATTTTTGCTTTTGTTTCCCTTGTCTCTGGGGACATGTTGAGTAAGAAGTTGCTGCGGCCAAGATCAGAGGTTTTTGCCTGCTTTCTCCTCGAGGATTTTGATGGCTCCCTGTCTTACATTTAGGTCTTTCATCCATTTTGAGTTTATTTTTGTGTATGGTGTAAGAAAGCGGTCCAGGTTCATTCTTCTGCATGTCACTGTCCAGTTTTTTTTTTAATTTTTTAAAAATGTTTATTTATTATTGAAACACAGAGAAACAGAGCATGAGCATGGGAGGGGCAGAGAGAGGGAGAGACACAGAATCTGAAGCAGGTTCCAGGCTCTGAGCTGTCAGGACAGAGCCCGATGCAGGGCTCAAACTCACAAACCACGAGATCATGACCTGAGCTGAAGTCAGACACTAACCAACTACGCCACCCAGGCGCCCTGTGTCACTGTCCAGTTTTCCCAGCACCACTTGCTGAAGAGACTGTCTTTATTCCATTGGACATTCTTTCCTGTTTTGTCAAAGATTAGCTGGCCATACGTTTGTGGGTCCATTTCTGGGTTCTCTATTCTGTTCCAGTGATCTGAGTGTCTGTTTTTGTGCCATATAGCTTTCTTGATGTAGATACTGTACATATTTTCTTTGATTTATACCTAGGCATTTCCTTTGTTGGGTGCTAAAATAAAGGACCTTTTAAATTTTTAATTTCACTCTTTCATTGCTGGTATATTGGGCATTAATTCACTTTTGTATATTAATCTTATATCCTGTAACCTTGTTATAATCACATGATTATGTTGTCTACAAAGGCAGTTCTATTCCCGCTCCCCCTCCCCAATTTATATATCTCTTATTTCCTTTTTTTTTTTTTTTTTGCCTTAGTTAGTTAAGTATAATGTTGGAAAGGAGTGGTGAGAAGGGAAATTTTGCCTTTTTCTTGCTGTTAGTGGGAAGGGTTTTAATTTCTCACCAGTAAGTATGATGTTAGCTGTAGATTTTTCACAAATATTTTTTAAGATGACTAAGTTCCCTTCTATTACTTTTTTGTTAAAAGCAAGAAAAATATTTCTAGAAACCTCTCAGCATATTTATTACTCTATCTTATTAGCCAGAATTATATCACATACTCATTGCCAAAACAATCACTGCCAAGGAAATGGAATTACCAAGATAGGCTCAGACTAGTCAAGATTTACCTTGGTGCTGAAATGAGACCAAACTTGCAGTGACCACATGATCAGTTTATATATGGACATAATAGTTAATCAAAGAAGACACAGTAAGGGGAGGAGGGTAAAACAGAATGGGAATGATTGTTGAATTATCTGCTATCAGACTTGCCTCCTCTCCTAGGAAGATTTAAAATATTAACTAGTTATTTATCCTGCTTGGGTCACTGGTGAGAAGGTATTCCCCTGAATCAGTTCTGGAAATGATTACTCAGTAAAGTTCAGGAACATTAAGTATATAAGACAAGTTATTCAACCCCATTTGTACCAGATCACTGTGTCAAAGAAGTAAACAGACGACTACAATTTTTTTTTTTTATAATATATGAAATTTATTGTCCAAATTGGTTTCCATAAAACACCCAGTGCTCATCCCAAAAGGTGCCCTCCTCAATACCCATCACCCACCCTCTCCTCCCTCCCACCCCCCATCAACCCTCAGTTTGTTCTCAGTTTTTAATAGTCTCTTATGCTTTGGCTCTCTCCCACTCTAACCTCTTTTTTTTTTTTTTTTTTTTTTTTTCCTTTTTTCCTCCCCCTCCCCCATGGGTTCCTGTTACGTTTCTCAGGATCCACATAAGAGTGAAACCATATGGTATCTGTCTTTCTCTGTATGGCTTATTTCACTTAGCATCACACTCTCCAGTTCCATCCACGTTGCTACAAAAGGCCATATTTCATTTTTTCTCATTGCCACGTAGTATTCCATTGTGTATATAAACCACAATTTCTTTATCCATTCATCAGTTGATGGACATTTAGGCTCTTTCCATAATTTGGCTATTGTTGAGAGTGCTGCTATGAACATTGGGGTACAAGTGCCCCTATGCATCAGTACTCCTGTATCCCTTGGATAAATTCCCAGCAGTGCTATTGCTGGGTCATAGGGTAGGTCTATTTTTAATTTTCTGAGGAACCTCCACACTGTTTTCCAGAGCGGCTGCACCAATTTGCATTCCCACCAACAGTGCAAGAGGGTTCCCGTTTCTCCACATCCTCGCCAGCATCTATAGTCTCCTGATATGTTCATTTTGGCCACTCTGACTGGCGTGAGGTGATACCTGAGTGTGGTTTTGATTTGTATTTCCCTGATAAGGAGCGACGCTGAACATCTTTTCATGTGCCTGTTGGCCATCCGGATGTCTTCTTTAGAGAAGTGTCTATTCATGTTTCTGCCCATTTCTTCACTGGGTTATTTGTTTTTCGGGTGTGGAGTTTGGTGAGCTCTTTATAGATTCTGGATACTAGCCCTTTGTCCGATATGTCATTTGCAAATATCTTTTCCCATTCCGTTGGTTGCCTTTTAGTTTTGTTGGTTGTTTCCTTTGCTGTGCAGAAGCTTTTTATCTTCATAAGGTCCCAGTAATTCACTTTTGCTTTTAATTCCCTTGCCTTTGGGGATGTGTCGAGTAAGAGATTGCTACGGCTGAGGTCAGAGAGGTCTTTTCCTGCTTTCTCCTCTAAGGTTTTGATGGTTTCCTGTCTCACATTCAGGTCCTTTATCCATTTTGAGTTTATTTTTGTGAATGGTGTGAGAAAGTGGTCTAGTTTCAACCTTCTGCATGTTGCTGTCCAGTTCTCCCAGCACCATTTGTTAAAGAGGCTGTCTTTTTTCCATTGGATGTTTTTTCCTGCTTTGTCAAAGATGAGTTGACCATACGTTTGTGGGTCTAGTTCTGGGGTTTCTATTCTATTCCATTGGTCTATGTGTCTGTTTTTGTGCCAATACCATGCTGTCTTGATGATGACAGCTTTGTAGTAGAGGCTAAAGTCTGGGATTGTGATGCCTCCTGCTTTGGTCTTCTTCTTCAAAATTCCTTTGGCTATTCGGGGCCTTTTGTGGTTCCATATGAATTTTAGGATTGCTTGTTCTAGTTTCGAGAAGAATGCTCGTGCAATTTTGATTGGGATTGCATTGAATGTGTAGATAGCTTTGGGTAGTATTGACATTTTGACAATATTTATTTTTCCAATCCATGAGCAGGGAATGTCTTTCCATTTCTTTAAATCTTCTTCAATTTCCTTCGTAAGCTTTCTATAGTTTTCAGCATACAGATCCTTTACATCTTTGGTTAGATTTATTCCTAGGTATTTTATGCTTCTTGGTGCAAATGTGAATGGGATCAGTTTCTTTATTTGTCTTTCTGTTGCTTCATTGTTAGTGTATAAGAATGCAACTGATTTCTGTACATTGATTTTGTATCCTGCAACTTTGCTGAATTCATGTATCAGTTCTAGCAGACTTTTGGTGGAGTCTATCGGATTTTCCATGTATAATATCATGTCATCTGCAAAGAGCGAAAGCTTGACTTCATCTTTGCCAATTTTGATGCCTTTGATTTCCTTTTGTTGTCTGATTGCTGATGCTAGAACTTCCAGCACTATGTTAAACAACAGCGGTGAGAGTGGGCATCCCTGTCGTGTTCCTGATCTCAGGGAAAAAGCTCTCAGTTTTTCCCCGTTGAGGATGATGTTAGCTGTGGGCTTTTCATAGATGGCTTTTATGATCTTTAAGTATGTTCCTTCTATCCCGACTCTCTCAAGGGTTTTTATTAAGAAAGGGTGCTGGATTTTGTCAAAGGCCTTTTCTGCATCGATTGACAGGATCATATGGTTCTTCTCTTTTTTTTTGTTAATGTGATGTATCACGTTGATTGATTTGCGAATGTTGAACCAGCCCTGCATCCCAGGAATGAATCCCACTTGATCATGGTGAATAATTCTTTTTATATGCCGTTGAATTCGATTTGCCAGTATCTTATTGAGAATTTTTGCATCCGTATTCATCAGGGATATTGGCCGGTAGTTCTCTTTTTTTACTGGGTCTCTATCTGGTTTAGGAATCAAAGTAATACTGGCTTCATAGAATGAGTCTGGAAGTTTTCCTTCCCTTTCTATTTCTTGGAATAGCTTGAGAAGGATAGGTATTATCTCTGCTTTAAACGTCTGGTAGAACTCCCCTGGGAAGCCATCTGGTCCTGGACTCTTATTTGTTGGGAGATTTTTAATAACCGATTCAATTTCTTCACTGGTTATGGGTCTGTTCAAGCTTTCTATTTCCTCCTGGTTGAGTTTTGGAAGAGTGTGGGTGTTCAGGAATTTGTCCATTTCTTCCAGGTTGTCCAATTTGTTGGCATATAATTTTTCATAGTATTCCCTGATAATTGTTTGTATCTCTGAGGGATTGGTTGTAATCATTCCATTTTCATTCATGATTTTATCTATTTGGGTCATCTCCCTTTTCTTTTTGAGAAGCCTGGCTAGAGGTTTGTCAATTTTGTTTATTTTTTCAAAAAACCAACTCTTGGTTTCGTTGATCTGCTCTACAGTTTTTTTAGACTCTATATTGTTTATTTCTGCTCTGATCTTTATTATTTCTCTTCTTCTGCTGGGTTTAGGCTGCCTTTGCTGTTCTGCTTCCATTTCCTTTAGGTGTGCTGTTAGATTTTGTATTTGGGATTTTTCTTGTTTCTTGAGATAGGCCTGGATTGCAATGTATTTTCCTCTCAGGACTGCCTTCGCTGCGTCCCAAAGCGTTTGGATTGTTGTATTTTCATTTTCGTTTGTTTCCATATATTTTTTTATTTCTTCTCTAATTGCCTGGTTGACCCATTCATTCGTTAGTAGGGTGTTCTTTAACCTCCATGCTTTTGGAGGTTTTCCAGACTTTTTTCTGTGGTTGATTTCAAGCTTCATAGCATTGTGGTCTGAAAGTATGCATGGTATAATTTCAATTCTGGTAAACTTATGGAGGGCTGTTTTGTGACCCAGTATATGATCTATCTTGGAGAATGTTCCATGTGCACTCGAGAAGAAAGTATATTCTGTTGCTTTGGGATGCAGAGTTCTAAATATATCTGTCAAGTCCATCTGATCCAATGTCTCATTCAGGGCCCTTGTTTCTTTATTGACCGTGTGTCTAGATGATCTATCCATTTCTGTAAGTGGGGTGTTAAAGTCCCCTGCAATTACCACATTCTTATCAATAAGGTTGCTTATGTTTATGAGTAGTTGTTTTATATATTTGGGGGCTCCGGTATTTGGCGCATAGACATTTATAATTGTTAGCTCTTCCTGATGGATAGACCCTGTAACTATTATATAATGTCCTTCTTCATCTCTTGTTACAGCCTTTAATTTAAAGTCTAGTTTGTCTGATATAAGTATGGCTACTCCAGCTTTCTTTTGGCTTCCAGTAGCATGATAAATAGTTCTCCATCCCCTCACTCTCAATCTAAAGGTGTCCTCAGGTCTAAAATGAGTCTCTTGTAGACAGCAAATAGATGGGTCTTGTTTTTTTATCCATTCTGATACCCTATGTCTTTTGGTTGGCACATTTAATCCATTTACATTCAGTGTTATTATAGAAAGATATGGGTTTAGAGTCATTGTGATGTCTGTATGTTTTATGCTTGTAGTGATGTCTCTGGTATTTTGTCTCACAGGGTCCCCCTTAGGATCTCTTGTAGGGCTGGTTTAGTGGTGACAAATTCCTTCAGTTTTTGTTTGTTTGGGAAGACCTTTATCTCTCCTTCTATTCTAAATGACAGACTTGCTGGATAAAGGATTCTCGGCTGCATATTTTTTCTGTCTAGCACACTGAAAATCTCGTGCCAATTCTTTCTGGCCTGCCAAGTTTCAAAAGAGAGATCAGTCACGAGTCTTATAGGTCTCCCTTTATATGTGAGGGCACGTTTACCCCTTGCTGCTTTCAGAATTTTCTCTTTATCCTTGTATTTTGCCAGTTTCACTATGATATGTCGTGCAGAAGATCGATTCAGGTTCCGTCTGAAGGGAGTTCTCTGTGCCTCTTGGATTTCAATGCCTTTTTCCTTCCCCAGTTCAGGGAAGTTCTCAGCTATTATTTCTTCAAGTACCCCTTCAGCACCTTTCCCTCTCTCTTCCTCCTCTGGGATACCAATTATGCGTATATTATTTCTTTTTAGTGTATCACTTAGTTCTCTAATTTTCCCCTCATACTCCTGGATTTTTTTATCTCTCTTTCTCTCAGCTTCCTCTTTTTCCATAACTTTATCTTCTAGTTCACCTATTCTCTCCTCTGCCTCTTCAATCCGAGCTGTGGTGGTCTCCATTTTGTTTTGCATTTCATTTAAAGCGTTTTTCAGCTCCTCATGACTGTTCCTTAGTCCCTTGATCTCTGTAGCAAGGGATTCTCTGCTGTCCTGTATACTGTTTTCAAGCCCGGCGATTAATTTTATGACTATTATTCTAAATTCACTTTCTGTTATATTATTTAAATCCTTTTTGATCAGCTCATTAGCTGTTGTTATTTCCTGGAGATTCTTCTGAGGGGAATTCTTCCGCTTGGTCATTTTGGATAGTCCCTGGCGTGGTGAGGACCTGCAGGGCACTTCCCCTGTGCTGTGGTGTATAACTGGAGTTGGTGGGTGGGGTCGCAGTCCGACCTGATGTCTGCCCCCGGCCCACCGCTGGGGCCACAGTCCGACTGGTGTGTGCCTTCTCTTCCCCTCTCCTAGGGGCGGGATTCACTGTGGGGTGGCGTGGCCCGTCTGGGCTACTTGCACACTGCCAGGCTTGTGATGCTGGGGATCTGGCGTATTAGCTGGGGTGGGTAGGCAAGGTGCACGGGGGCAGGAGGGGCAGGCTTAGCTCGCTTCTCCTTAGGTGATCCACTTCAGGAGGGGCCCTGTGGCAGCGGGAGGGAGTCAGATCTGCTGCCGGAGGTTTGGCTCCTCCGCAGAAGCACAGAGTTGGGTGTTTGTGCGGAGCAAGCAAGTTCCTTGGCAGGAACTGGTTCCCTTTGGGATTTTGGCTGGGGGATGGGCGGGGGAGATGGCGCTGGCGAGCGCCTTTGTTCCCCACCAAACTGAGCTCTGTCGTCCGGGGGCTCAGCAGCTCTCCCTCCCTTTGTCCTCCAGCCTTCCCGCTTTCTGAGCAGAGCTGTTAACTTATGACCTCCCAGACGCTAAGTCGCGCTTGCTGTCGGAACACAGTCCGTCAGGCCCCTCCGCTTTTGCAGGCCAGACTCCGGGGCTCTGCTTGGCCGGCGAGCCGCCCCTCTGCCCCGGCTCCCTCCCGCCAGTCCGTGGAGCGCGCACCGCCTCGCCGCCCTTCCTACCCTCTTCCGTGGGCCTCTCGTCTGCGCTTGGCTCCGGCGACTCCGTTCTGCTCAGACGACTACAATTTAAACTATGTTTTCAGAAGAAGGGGAAAATGAGAAGTGACACACACAGTGAAAAATAGCATATAACGTATCTTGTTTCACAGGAACATTGAGGACTCTCCACTTTGATAGAGGTCAATCAGTCAGTCTGGTCTTCCTGGTTCTACCATAAGATCTTTCTTATCTGTTGTCTTTTAGAATGGCATTTGTACATGTACTGGAAGAATGTCGTTTTGAGCCACGCAGTTTTAGTCCTCTATTTATTGTAGTTTTGAGTTGTAGAGCTCCTTCAAATACCATAGAGTTTGTTACAGATTATTTTCAGCAAGATAAATTTAGCAGTCTGGTACTTCAGAAACAAAACTCACTAGTCTTCCATTCCCCCTTGCCCCAAGTCTTGCTCCATATTGTAAAATAAAAGCCAACAATCTCCTCGTGCATAATCCTTGAGAATATCTGTCTTCTAGTCACTGGCCTGTGTCCTCTGCTACTCCCAGTAGCTGTTGTTTTAATGGCTCCAGTTATAATATGAAACAGTATCTTGAGTAGTATAAGAAAACACCCCTTTTAAGCTTGTCTTAGTCATCATTCTTTTCTTCTTTGTCAAACAGAGAATAATTAAAAGGAGATGTTTGGAAGATGCAGCTAGGGTGTGTGGGGGGCATTATTTTCTCAACAGTGTATTTCCTGCCTCTCTCTGTGGATTTACACTAATTCAAGGTGAGAATTAAGTTATTCCAGCACTACAAGGCTTCAAATTATCGAAGTCTTAATTGATTTAAATTGCAACCTATTGGCAGAAAGAGCTTCTCTCACAACCTTCACTCTTAAAAGACTCTATTGAATTCTGCAAGGCTGTAGCTAACACCTAAGAATAGGCTGAATTTTCCTTATATTAATATCAGCTTTGTGAATAAAATTGTCTTCATTCCAAAGTAATAAGACAATAACCAATCCAAACATTTTGACACTGAAAGCTTATTAACTTCGAACCTAAGAATAGTAGACTTCTCAACAGCCCCCATCTCTTTTCTTCCTTGAGTCAAATTCTCATTTTAGGCTCTGTTACTTGTAATGTGCCATTCCTGGTTATCCTTGGACCAAGCACATAGCTGCTAGATAATGCTGTTAACACTTTTAGAAACATGTGGGTCGTAGCTGTTGGGTGGGCAGTAACTGTGTCAGACTCAGATAAGTCTCTCATTCTCCTAATTTTTAGGGTAAATAAAATTAAAATAAAGTAACTTATCCACTGTACACAGCTAATGTGTGGTGGACCTAGGAAGTAAACAGTGTCATTCTAGAACTCATTTCATATCATCATGCTGTTTTGCCTCCTTATCTTCTGGTTTACACAGATGGACTGATGGAGTTGAGAGACTGTATATACAAATGGACAATGGGAAGACTATATATACAGTGGAATTCTGACCCATAATCTGCAGCAACCAGCTCAAGAAGCTAACATATTTATATAGTTACCTGTCCAGGAAATCAAACTACTATCTCTTGGAAACTGTTTAGGAAACCAAACAATAATCCCTGTAGCAATTGGTCCCAAAGAGTCCAGGCTTGATTAATAACTGACATCCTGCCAAGTTTTTGCCCCCATTTCCAGTTTAGCACCAACTGGAGAAGGCTAACCAATCACATGGGATGCCCATGTCTAGTTAACTCGCCTACATTTCCCCATGCCAACAGCCTCTAATCAGGACATAACTGAAGCCTTTTTTTTTTTTTTTTACTTCTGCACTATGAAACATTCCCACTTGTCAGCCTGCTTTTGAGCCTCTGCCAAATACCAGTGATAGTGGCTGACTCCTGTACCCTGAATAAAAACAGTTGGCCCTTGAACAATGCTGACTTGAACTGCACAGATACACTTATATGTGAATTTTTTTTCAATAAATAAACTACAATCCTGTAAGTGCATTTTCTCTTTCTTAAGATCTTCTTAACATTTTCTTTCTTCTAGCATAGTTTATTATGAAAATAAAGTATATAGTGTATATACAAAATATATGTTAGCCAACCATTTATGTTATTGGTAAGGGCTTCTGGTCAATGGTGGGCTATTAGTAGTCAAGTTTTGGGAGAGCCAAAAGTTATATACAGATTTTCAACTGCTTGGTAGTTTGGTGCCCCTAAATCCTGCATTGTTCAAGAGTCAACTATAGTCTTTACTTGCTCTTATTTGGGTGATCTTTTTTTTTTTTCCACAGACATGTCTTTCAATGAGAGGGAAAATTCTGTATTGACAGAAAGTAGATCTTGGATAGGGTGTGGTTGATGTCTTTGAAGACTTGAAGCCCACGTGTCAAGTCAGTTCTTAGATATACTGGTCTAAAGGGTCTAAACTGTGGAAGGTGGGTAAAGTTGCTTTGCAAAAAAGTACAAAGTGAGAAGATATGAAATGTTAGAACTGATCCTGGCAGAAATCCTACATCTAGTGGCTGGAGAAAGCACTATTAGCCTGGAAAAGACTGTGAAGAGATCGTGGGGCTAAGAGAGAAACTAGGGTAAGTGGGACCAGGGGCATGAAGGGAAGAGAGGTTTTAGAAGGAAGTGATTGACACCATGTAATGCTGAGAGCTGAGTGATTCAGCAATGTGGACATGTGATGGCCAGGATTCCAGACTCATGGAGGTGGAGTAGGAAGAGAGAGAAGGGAGGACTGAAAGTTGAGAAAGTTTAGAGAACATAAAAATATACTGGGAGCTGGAGTAGAATGTAAGGATCAGAAGTGGTTACTTGAAGGTATCTTAAGTTTGCACATATTTAAACATTTTTAATGTTTATCTTTGAGAGAGAGAGAGTGCAAGAGGAGAATGGCAGAGAGAGAGGGAGACACAGAATCTGTAGCAGACTCCAGGCTCTGAGCTGTCAGCACAGAGCCCATTGAGGGGCTCAAACTCACGAGCCATGAGATTATGACCTGAGCTGAAGTCAGACGCTTAGCCGACTGAGCCACCCAGACACCCCAAGTTTGCACATATTTGAATGTTGACAGGAAGGATCCACTTGAGAGATGTTTGTTGATTAAATGGTAGAGGAAAAGGAATAACCATGCCATGGTCCTGAGGAGACTGGAGAAGAGAGAGCAGCAGCTTAAATGATAGAAAGAACAACTCATTTAATAAGAGAGAAGATGAGGATTGTTGTCTAGGTCAGTGGATTTGTCGTTTTCACAAGGGTTCCTTTGGAAAGCTTTGATCTTCTGAATAATATGAAGTGAAATGGGAAATGTTTCAAATAATCACTGTAGAAAGTAGGCAAATGACAGAAAGACTTCCAGGCATAGTTGAACACTCATTTGAGTTTTAAATCTTGAACGTATTGTTACATCAGTAAATTGACCTAAGAATGTGATGTTGTACAGCATAACTGACTTGAAGAAGTGAAGTCAATAGAGAGATGCCAGGCTGGGCTGAGAGAAAAGAGAACATTCATGAAGGATGAGGTGACATTAGTTTCAAGAGTGGATATGATGCAGAACTGAAGTTTGGTGAGAAGTAGATGGTGAAATAGCCCCAGTCCTCCAAGGTTTCAGAAAGGAGGAGAAACTTTGCAAGTATTGATTGAGTCACACCAGTGTATCAAGGCACCTTAGCATATGTCCTCTTTGGATCATTTTATAAATCTCCTAAGAACACTCTTAGTGCTTTATTGAATGGAGCCCAATTTGGGAATAATACAAAGATAATTATTTTCTTTTTTTAAGGTTTGTTTATTTTTGAGAGAGAAAGACAGCACAAGTAGGGAAGGGGCAGAGAGAGAGGGAGACACAGAATCCAAAGTAGGCTCCAGGCTCTGAGCTGTCAGCCCAGAGCCCGATGCAGGCTTGAACTCACAAACTGTGATATCATAACCTGAGCTGAAGTTGGATACTCAACCGACTGAGCCACCCATGTGCCCCAAAGATAATATTTCTAGCTTAGGATGCTTCCCTGGTTTTCTATTACTTTTTTGAAATTTCTATTACATGTGTCTTACACCCATGAGCTTCAAACTGGAATGGGAGAAAAGATGTCATTCTTGCATAATAATTATTAGTATTGAGTGTTTACAACAAGCCACAGACACTGTGCCCAGTGTTTGCCTACAATATCTCATTTCACCCTCACAACCACCATATAATTTAGATACCATTATTATCTCCATATGACGGTCAGGGAAGCTAAGGTTTATGGAGCCTCGGTGACTTGCTGGAAGTCCCTCTGCTAGGCAGTGTTGGTGCCAGGACCAGAAGCCAGGCAGGACCTTCTCAGGCAAAATTGTGATGTCAGCAGCAGTGAGCTCCCAGAACTTCCCAGTTGTCCTGCCACATGTCTCCCTTTCAGCTTTGCCTTCTCAGACCTTGCCAAACACCCCCACCTCCCCAACATGACACATCTTCTATCTATCTTCTTTCCAAGCAAAGCAATGAAAACAACCTTGCTGATGGGCTAATCGTGTACTCCCAGACGTCATATTCATAATTTATTAGGAAACTTTCTGAAGACCGTGGCCTAAATCAAAGAGAGAGCTCTAATGGTGCTTTTACTCTCCCATTTTCAAGCCATTCTGTGCTGTAAAGCTGCAGAGGAGGGAGCAGTACTCTTTTGATACCCTAGGGCCCTAAAATCAAGACTTTGGAAGCTCTGTACCAAATCACACTGTCATCTTTATCAGCAGAAGTGAGCAGGTCTGTGGGGGTGGGAAAGGAGAGACCTAACAGAGAGTCTCAGCTCACCAAAGCTCGTGTGAATTTGGAAGCAACTGCTCTGACGTGACCCTTGAACTTCCCAATCACCCAAAAAAAGAGTCATTCTTGTGCACGTGTGTGCATTGAAATTCCTTTAGGTTTTGTGTGTGTATGTGCTTTTTTAAAATAATTTCAGCTTTATAGAATTATGATTGGCAAATAAAATTATAAGCTATTTAAACTGTACATCATGGTGATTTGATAGAGGTATATATTGTGAAAGTGTCCCCCCAACATCTAGTTCATTAACACATCCATCACCTCAGGTATTCATCTATTTGTGTGTGTGTGTGAGATTTCTTAAATGAATCTCCTGTGTGCTTCCTAGGTTCTAAAAGTTAAGCAATGACGGGAAAGGGGGATATATTCCAGGCAGAGACTGCAGAAAGCATCCAAAGGTGGGGTTCCCACATTTCAAACAGTTTGGCTTGATTTTTAGTCACCTGTGCCCGCTTTTTTCGAGAGAAGGTCAAGATAAGGCAGTTGAGGAGGACATGTGTTGGCAGGGGTCAGGATACTACACAAATTAATTGGGGGTGGGAAGCAAAGGAGATGGAGATAGATGAGTGAGTAAAGAGGGATGAGTAAATCAGGCAGCTCGGATAGAGATGGGAACAATGTAAGAAAACCAGGCAGATGCCTTAGAACCCCAGGGAGCAGCCTACAGAAGCGTGCAGAGGGAGTAAAAGAAAAATGAACACCTACACACAGCCCACAATGATGAGCTTCCTACGGTAGGAACACAAAGGCAGACCACTTTAAAGCCACTTTAAAAAAGCAAAGGGAAAATAGGAAAACTCTCGCAAACTACCCCTCCATGTATCTTTCTTTCTTCTAAGTAGGATGTCTCTCATGCTCCTGCTCCTGCTGGTCTTATTATCCTCTCTGTTATCACTTAAATCTATCTTTCTGCCCTCCAGATATCACCAGAAATCCCCATTTGTCTAGAAAGCCTTTCCTGGCTAAATGAAAAGAGCTCGCACTGACCTCTCCTTGCAGCAGACTGTCAGAATGCTCCCAGAGCACACGACAGGCCTGCTTCAAGAAGGTTCTCCTCACTGTAAATATTTAATCATCAGTGGTCTCAGCACTGCATTAGCTCCTGCCTTAGTGTGCCCTATGTATGCTGTGGACTGAGTTGTGCCCCTGCCACTTTGTATGTTGAAGCCCGAACCCCCCAGTGTGACTGTATTTGGAGATAAGGTCTCCAGGATGCAATGAAGGTTAAATGAGGTCATGAAGGTTAAATTAGGGTGGGGCCCTAATTCGAAAGTACTGTGGCCTTATGGGAAGAGGAAAGAGAGAGTTCCTACCCACGCTCCAAACCCCCAACCCTCAGTCTCTGCCACCACATGAAGACCTGCAAGAAAGTGGCTATCTGCAAGTCAGGAAAAGAGCCCTCACTAGAATCGGAACCCTGCTTGAACCTTGATCTTGGACTAGTGGTCCTTCAGAACTGGGAGAAAATAAACTCTTGTTGACCGCACCCAGGGTATTTTATCTGGCTATGGCAGCCTGAGCAGTCTATGGGCGTGTGTGTGTGGGTACAGGGTGTCGGCAGTTGTGAAGAGTGTTGGTTGAATTTAGGTCATCCGTGATAAAATTAAAACTCCCACAAGGCAAAAACTGTCAACTTAGCTGCATTTACCGTAAGCACAGTGTTTATATAAAGCAACTACCTAGTAAATACCAGTAGACTCTGCGGTTTCTTTTAATGTGGGGGTGACACGTGTCTTTTGCCCATTTCATTTATGCATCCAGTTGGCCTCCCCACCATACTGTCCCCATCTGCCTTTCCTAAACGTCTATTGACCTGAAACCAGTTACAGCAAAACTGCATGTTCTGGATGATACAGGACAAGCTTGGAGTGGAGTTAGCTAACAATCTGGATTGTTGAGAGGCTCTGCCAGTTAGGTGCACATCTCTCTCACTCTAGAGAATTGCCATTACACTAAAGCTGTAGCCAGCTGTATGTATCTTTAGGGGCAGCCTTCAATTCAGATAAATGGCTTCAAGTAAGGATTCCCGCAGTTATCAAGAAGTAGCTATTCGTGCTGAGCATCAAGTAATGTACAGAATTGTCAAATCACTGTCATGCACCTGAAACTAATATAACGCATGTCAACTAAGCTTCAATCATAAATTTTTTTAAAGAAGAAAAAAAATAGGTAGATGACAGCCTAGCTGAAAAGTGCTTTTCCCACTACCTTAATCATTGTGTTGTGAAACTGTCTAGAAGCCTGGAAGTAATTAGATGCTATTAAAAGGGGGTGGAAAGGCAAAGCTTTATTCTCATCCCTGGGCCAGGATACCCACACCGTAATTTATATCAAGGAATCCTTCCCTCTCATTCGGAAAGAGGGTGGCCCCTGTGGGGCTTCTCCTCAGGTGGAGATAATGTGCCCCTGCAGACTTACCCTCTTTAGTCATCAGAGCCTCCAACTCAACAACATGGACCTCAGGAAAGAACATTAGTAAGATTGGCAAAAAGCATGCGTTTGCCTCATATAAGACTTGAGAGCCGGCTGGGAGAATAAAATGGCAGTGGCCATTCAGCTGGAAGATTAATTCTGGTTCTATTCCCATTGTTGGGGACAGGGGTGCATATTGAGATCTTCATTTTTCTGACAGTCTTTGTTTTTCTGCATTATACATCAGCACCCCAGAAGCTTTTTTTTTTATGCTTAACTTCGTATTGCATGTATCAGTGAGCAAGGCTGATTCCTAGCTCTTGCAGGGTGCTGGCCAGTTACGGGGAGGAGCCCATGTTCAACACACCCCCCTCCTCCATCCCTACTCCCTATCCTCCATGAAAACCAACAGGGGTCCTGAGGCTAGCAAGAACACAGGTCTTTCTCCCAACAGCACTGCAACCTTGGTGGGATTAAGATCTTTGAGGCCCTTAAACCATCATAAGTCAAAGTCAAAAATGTAGAAAGACCTAGAAGCAACCTGAGTGGCTCCATTGTTTAAGCGTTCCACTCTTGATTTCTGCTCAGGTCGTGATCTCACAATTTGTGAGTTTGAGCCCCACGAGGGGCCCTGCACTGACAACACAGAGCCTGCTTGGGATTCTCTCTCTCCCCTCTCTCTTTGCCCCACCCTGCTCATGCTCTTTTCTCTCAAAATGAATAAATAAACTTAGGGGCACCTGGGTGGCTCAGTTAAGTGTCTGGCTTCGGCTCAGGTCATAATCTCACAGTCTGTGCTGACAACTCAGAGCCTGGAGCTTGGATTCTGTGCCCCCTCCCCCATGCCCTGCCTCCTCTGCTCCTCCCCTGCTCATGCTCTGTCTCACTCTCAAAAATAAATAAACGTTTAAAAAAAATTTTAATAAACTTAAAAAAAATTGTAAAATAAAAAAAATGTAAACAGGCCTACCCAGAACAATCATATAACTTATTCAGACCTGGACACTGACCAGAGTGAAAGGAGGGGCTGTTGACACACAAACGCTGGGGCAGTAGGTGTGAGTCAGGAATGTTCTGAGCAAGGGGATGTGTGATTACCCTAACCCAAAACCATAAGAGGTGTAAGAAAGTTCTGTTTCCATGATGACTAATTTGATTTGGAAATTTTGGAATTTGGAAGTTCTTACCAAAAATATTTTGTAGCCTACAAATATAGTTGTGTGTGTGGTTTTTTTTAATGTTTATTTATTTTTTAGAGAGACAGAGTGTGAGCAGAGGGAGGGACAGAGAGAGAGGGAGACACAGAATCTGAAGCCGGCTCCAGGCTCTGAGCTGTCAACACAGAACCCAACACAGGGCTTAAACTCACAAACTGTGAGATCATGACCTGAGCCAAAGTCGGACGCTTAACCAACCGAGTCACCCCGGAGCCTCTGTTTTGTTTTTGAATTGACACTTGGGCTACTTATTGTTGTTAATGGTTCTCAAGTGTAGTCTCTGGACCAGTATCATGAGAGTCATGTGGAAAACTATGAAAAATACAAATTCTCAGGCTTAATCCAGACCCACTGGGGTGGGGTCCAGCAGCTTGTGTTTTAATAAGCCCTTCAGGTGATTCTGATACACAGGTTTGAGAACCATTGTGCTGGTCATTTCAGTCCCTGAGGCAGCTTGTTAAGGGGGTTTCACCAGGAATTTGCTTGGAGTGGTTTCCTACCCAGTGGAAAAGAGAAATGATCATATAATGATAACCCTGCTGCAACCAATCTCACCTGTACCTAGTCCTCTATTGAAGTCGTCATCTGTTGACTAGTTGTCTGATTCTGAAGAAGGCAGCATCTGCACAGCCCACAGGTCGGGTTTTATAAATGGCTTTAGTTCCTTGGGACTGGTCCTCAATTTAAAGCATGCAAATATATTGTTTGACTTTCAGACCATTGTGTTTCCAACACACCTTCAGAAATGTGTTATGTGTCATAGAGGAATGTCTGGACTTCCTGGCTGTGTGACACTGGGTAAGCAATTTCTCCATCTTCCCTGCATCGATCAGAGTGGCTTAGGCAATGCTGTGCCATCAAACAACCCCCAAGACTCAGTGGCAAGACAAAAAGGCTTGTTTCTTGCTCTTATGTCTGTGGTAGTTTGATAGAGTGGAGAAGGTGGGAGGGTCCTGCTCATTGGAATAAGTCAAGGATCAAAGTCCCCATTCACAGACATTGCTGATTTCCATACAGAAGACAAGAGAGTTCCAGAGTGTCTGTCAGCAATTAAATGCTCTAACCTGGAAGTGACATATTTAACTTGTCACAATTCCTGGGCAAGGACCAGTTAGTTCCATGGCACAACCAACCCATGGGGGGGCGGGGGATCAGATATGAAACAAGACATGAGAAATTAGTTACATAGTAGGTAAGAAAGTGGTAAGTGTGGGGAGGGATAGGAAAACAGAGCAAGTAAAGAGGATGGATGTACTGTGTAAATGAGAAAGGTTTTAATTTTAGGATGGTTACGGTAGATCTCAGGGGGAAGGAAACTTTTGAGCAAAGACCTAAAAGAAATGGAGAAGTCAGCCATGAATATATGGGGGGAAGAGCATTCTAGGTAAAGGAACAGAGGCAACAGCTAATTCAGGTGCAAATGCCATTAGATTGGAGTGTACTCAGTATGTTCAGGGCCAGCAAAGAGGTTGCTGGTATGGACACTGAGAGGGGCGGGGAGTTGGGTGTAGGAGGTGAGGCCAGGGAAAGAAAGGAACCAGATCTCAGTCTCTAAAGACTTTGGCTTTTACTCTGACCACACTGAGGATGACCTAATTATAGGCATTTGGGAACAGGAGCTGCATGATCTCACTTGCATTTTAAACTGATTGTTCCGGCTGCCTCATTGAAAATAGACTATAGGATGGCAAAGGTGGAAGGAGGGAGACTTTATAGGAAGCTCCAGTCCTACCCTAGACACAAGATGGCAGTTTGAGCCAGGGAGGTAGCAGAGAGGTAGGGAGCAGAGATCAGGTTCCAGATGCATGTGGAAGGTAGAGGCAAGGGAGGTTTCCTGACAGATTGGATGTAAGGTGTCAGAGAAAGAGAAGTGTCAAGGACCCACTTCAAGGATTTGGCCCACAAGTTGGAAGAATGAAGTGGCCATCACCCAAGATAGGGAAGGCTGAGAGGGGAGCAGGATTGTGAGAGGAAGGTCAATAACTCACATTTAGTGTGAGATGGAGAGACAGCCTCTTTTGAAAGGCAGCCAAAACCAAAGTGTTGACCATCTTTAAACATCAAGGAAGAGAAGGAGAGAATCCCACACTTGAGTACAGGCTAGCTTACCTGATTTCACCAATCCAGATACAAAAGAGACAAGGGACAGTTCTTTAGATGAAAAACTATGATTTTACTAGTTATTACATGTTTCATAGAGATGCCTCAGAATACAATAGGCTGACCGAAGTTGAAAATTAGAAAACTAGCAATTTGCCATGTTCACCTTTGTATTCATTGTGAGTAAAAAATCCATGGCACATAGAAAAACGCAAGTATTTGATAAATGAATGAATGAAATCCCTTTCCTCCCATATCCCCCAAGTATGAGCAATGGAATGTCACAGAGAGGTGTAATGGGAGAGAAGGAGAAGCACTCGAAAGCCATGGGCTGAAAAGACTAATCACATGGCCTAACGGGGACTTTGTATATTGACCTATCCCTGCTATCAAAAGCAGTACACAGCCTTACCTTAGAAGTAGCCGTATTAGTTGGAAGTTCTTTTCTGTTCCAGAAAAGCGTTCCCTTAAGATAACACATCTCAGGATACCTGTCAGGACAGTAAGACTCAATCTTCTGACTTTCTTTCTTCTCTGCAGGGGTAAAAAAAAAAGTCCCATTTTAGTTTGTTTCTCTCTGGCATTTGTGGAAAAGGTATCAGTGTGGCATTTTGGAGCAATTGTGTTCATTTCTCTAGAATATGGGTGGCGTCCAACCTCCGTGTTTTATGTTGAAGGCCCTGGCAGGGGACCCAATGTGCCTGTAACCATGAGACTAACTTCCTCACATAAAACAGAGGCATCTGCTACCAAAACAAATGTGTTTCCATTTCATGCCATTTATATTTTATGAAGTTGTTTAAATTACGCTGATGGCAAATTAACACTAAGCTAAATGCCTTACCCCATGGCAGGAATGACAACATTCCCTCTCGGAGACAGGGTTTCAGGGATTTATGTTGCAAACAAAGGCACAGAAATAATGTGAATGCTGATGTTCCTGAAGCACGACCAGTGTCTCTGTGGTAGATATACTCAATAAACAGGATTGTTTCTGGGAAAAGAGTAAGAACCCAAGTTTTGGAAAGGGAGAAACCCATGAAGGGATTTTCTGAGCAATGTTAACTGCTGGGAAAAGAGTATAATGCATTATGTTGAAAGATAGTGGAGTGGGTCTGGGGATGGTTTTTCTTATGCTCAGCAGACTGAATTGCATTTGCCTTCATCACTAGACATAAATACCTAAGCAGGCCGCAGCCCTGAGAAGCTTCGAGGACATTTTTTATTTCACGTGCATACATTAGTCAAAACTTCACTATAGACAGCAGTGGTGGACACACCCGATTTCTCCCCGACACATAGGTAAAACGTGTTGCAGATTCTTAGTTTTCATGTGTGTGTCTGTCTGTCCTTCCTTCCTTCCTTCCTTCCTTCCTTCCTTCCTTCCTAAAGTAATGCCATGCCTTTCTTTTCTTCACCTTCTTTAAAAAACATCTCTGTGACTCAAGGAGAATCACATTATGGTGATTCACAATTGAGAAAATTGAGCAATTCAAAGAGGTCCTTCAGAGAGAGGCCTGCTGTTCAGCAGTAGCTCCCTGAGGTCCTTCATTCTCAGGTGAGGAATCTTTGTTATTAGTAACTTATTTACAAAGCACTCGTTAGATCCTGGTGTACTGGTGCATTATCTCATTTAATCCTCACTGTGACCCAGTGAGGTAGAGACTCTTACCTGTACATTTGTACAGAGGAGAAAAGTCAGACATGGAGAGGTGAGGTTGACTTTCCCAAGGCAAACTGCTAAGAATGAGCACACTTGCATGAGTTGCTTTCCCTAGAAATTAAATGCATTCACAAATGAATGAGACCTCCTTGTACTTGGACTAACCCAGCTAAAGGAAGCAGAGTAAGCAGTGGCCTTGTCAGCATGCTAAGAAGACTAAGTAAAAGAGGCTCCTGCTAATATAACCTGCCCCCCCACCGCCACCACCAACAACAAGCTTTCATTGATGTGATCACTCAGTCCTTTGAGTTGAGAAGTGGATTATACACAGTAAGGTGTGTAAGGGAGGCTCGATTGTCAATGTAGCATGCTCCAATTCTGGGGTTGTTTCCTATCTATGTCACTTAAAATCTTATTTAGGCCATGGTTGTTGTATCTTTACATTGGGAATAATTATTATTATTGAAAGCATAAAGGCCAAGGTGCTTTAAAAACCCGGTGCATTATGCCAATATCATATATGAATGGTGAGGTATTTAGAGTATGTTTATATCTTATGCAGGGAGTAGGTTCCATATCAGGATGTGAGAAGGCAGAAATCATGTGTAACCTCACTCCATGCTTCCAATCTTTTAGGGGTCAGAGTTTTCATAGAAAACAATAATAATGATAGGTCACACTGGACATCCAGCTGAGTGATGTTTACTAGATAAAACCTTACAAATGTAAGCTGAATACCATCCAGTATCTCTTTGCCCCTTGAGATATAGGGGAAAATTTTGTACTGATTCAAGTTCAAAGATCTCTTCAGGAACCTAAAAAATTCCTGGAGCACTGATGCTCTTTTTATTTTTTATTTTTTCTTGTAATAGTTTTATTTATTTTTCATTTTTTAAGTATACTTTATTGTCAAGTTAGCTAACATGCAGTGTTTATAGCGTGCTCTTGGCTTTGGGAGTAGATTCCCATGATTCATCACTTATATACAACACCCAGTGCTCATCCCAACAAGTGCCCTTCTCAAAGCCCATCATCCACTGACACTGTTTTTAAATAACAGCTCTGTTGAGAGAGGATTCACATACCATAAAGCTCACCTTTTAAAATTGTACAATATAGTGGATTTCAGTATATTCACAGAGTTGTGCATCCACTCACTAATTCCAGAATATTTTCATTATCCCCAAAAGAAACCCAGTACCAGTGAGAAGTCAGTCTCCATTTACCCTTACCTCGGCCCTTGGCAAACCCTAATCTATGTTCTGTCTCTATAGATTTGCCTATTCTGAATATTTCATACACATGGAATCATAGATGCAGCCTTATGTGTCTGGCTTCTTGCACTTTACCAAAACATTGCCAAGATTCATTTATGTTACAGCCTGTGTCAAAATCTCTTTCCTTCTCATGGCTGAATAATATTCCATTGTATGGTACTCCACATCAATTCATGGGCATTTGGATTGTTTCCATTCTTTATAATAATGCTGATACCAACATGCACATGCAAGTTTTTGCATGAACATACGTTTTCAGTTCTCTTGGGCATATACCTAGGAAAGGAGTTGCCGAGACCTACGGTGATTCTGTTGAACACTTTGAGAACCTGCCTCCAAAGTGGCTACGCTAGTTTACATTCCTACCAATAATGTAGGAGGATTTTAGTTTCTTCACATACTTGCCATCAATTGTTATTGTCTCCTTTCTTGGTTATAACCTCCTAGAGGGTGTGAAATGGTATCTTATTGCACTTTTGATTTGTATTTCCCTAGAGACTAATAATGTTGAGTGTCTTTTCATGTACTTTATTTGCCATTTGTCTATCTTCCTTGGAGAAATGTCTGTTCAAATCCTGTTAACATTTTTAATTGGGTTTCCATTTTATTATTGAGATGCAAGAGTTCTTTATATATTATGTATACAAATTCTTAATCAGATGTATGATTTGAAAACTTTTCTCTCATTCTGTGGGTGTCTTTATACTGTCTTAATGGTGTTCTTTGGTGCAAAACATTTTTAATTTTGATGAAGTCCAATTTAGTTTTTACTTTTGTCGCCTGTGTGAAAGTTACGTTTTCTTCTAAAAGTTTTATAGTGTTAGCTCTTATGTTTAGGTCTTAGTCCATTTTGAGTTATTTTTTTCTATATACAGAGATTCTACTAATGCTTTGATACCTTTGTCTTTGGGCTCCTACTTCAGTCCATAATATCCCCATTCTCACACCAACACACAGGAAAACCAGGCCCTTCCTTGATTTCTATGCACACATACAGACACACACACATACCCAAACTCCTCTTCCATAAAACACCCCTGGGATAAACTTCACAGAAATTTTAGTAGTCACATGATATATCAGATGAACAACCTAATATCACATTTTAGACATCTCTAAGCTTCAATGTTATTTTAGCTGATGGCTGTTTCGCTGTTAATTATCCCCAGTACAATCCACTTACTAAATGGTTCTTTTCTTCAATTCAATCCTCTCTCTCACCTGCTCTTCTCTCCAGGCCTCTCAAGAACCAAAACACAAACTGCTCTCATTTTCTCATGTAACACAGCTTAACATCCTAATTTACTTACTTGAACTCCTCGCAAGAATATATTTTCCCCCCACAAGACAGTTTCCTCCACAACAGGAGTTTTGGGACCATTTTTCATACCATTATTCCATGCACATTTGGGTGGGGTAATAGACAGAGTCTGGTCCTACGGGTAGAGAGCCTCAGTACCTAAAAAGCCAAAAATAAGAATCACCAAATGAATAAAAGAAAGGCACAAAAAGGGGAGACCAAAAACACATTTGATGATGACCTATTTGAGCATGCTGCCAAAGATAGAAGTAGCAGAAGGGGAAGGGGTCAGCTCGAGGTGGTGGGAGTTGTGGAGAGATTAATCAGTGGAGAGGGGAAAGAAACATACTCTTCAATACACAAAGTTCTGATGTTTTGATTATACAGAACCACACTCCTTTGGAGCTAGGTACATTTTGTAATTCAGGGTTTTTGAGATTTTAGAAAAGTGTTACAGTAGAGATGCCATGTGTTACAGAACACCTTGGGTCGGGTCTGAGACAGCATGCCATAATCAAACAAAACAGCAAGTGTATATACCATGAAGTGGGATGAAAACTCCAAATAACTTTATATCTGCTTAGGTCTGGTTGTTTTGCCAAATGAGTTACAGAAAAAAAATTTCTATTTTCAGTTTTGGTTTTTCTTTTCTTAGTTCTAAGCGCCATATTGTGGAAAACGCAAGATCTCTCTGTAGGCAATAAGCTGTTCTTCACATGTTGTCTTTTGCCGAGACCACTCAGCAAGGCTGGTGATGATGAGGATGCAGATGAGGATGTTCCCCAAGTGCTAAACTTCTTTCTAGACGGTGTATTATATACCAGTCATTTGCCACGCAGGCCAGCTTGGCTGCTGAGAAGCAGTCCCTTTAGCCTCACCCCCCACCCCCATTTTCTTTTTAGATCCAGCCTTTTGTAATTTACTGCAGGGAACATAGTCAGAATTTAAGATGATGAGCAAATGCTGTTCAGGACAATAATGTGAACTCAAATAGGAGAAAGAAATCACTACAGAGAGAGAAGAGCAGGGAAGGAAAGAGGGGACCAGACCAGGTTTACAAGATTATGGAGCTTTCCTGCAAAACACGGCTGACAGGCCATCCCAACTCTCTTTGGAATGCCTTGAATGATAACAAGCACATAGATCTAGAAGGAGTGACCGAGGGCCGTCATAGACTTGATTTGCCTTTTTCTTAAAGGGATCCTGAAGCAGCTTTGATATAGTAAAGAATGTTCACCATTTGCATTCAGGATGCTCATTTTTACCCAACCTCTTCTTCAATATGACTTTAACGTGCATGATTCAATTTCATTAGTGACTATTACCATTTTGCCAGTGTCATTGTGATAGGAACATTTGATACAGATCAGCTCACATATTGATAATATCCCTGCCATACAGGTGCAAACATCCTTCTATAGTCTGTGAAGAAATGGAGGTTTGGACAGGTGAGCTAACGGACACACATTGTACAGTAAATAAATGATCTGTTTTACTGGCATTAGACACAGCTCTGTTTGATGCTGAAGCTCATGCTGTTTCCATTGCTCAGCATACCTCGTGACTTGATTCACCAATTTTGTCACTGTCCACATGGATATTGATTTTACTGTATAGTGTAGACACCCACAAACCTGGCTTCAAATCTAAGCTTTACCATCATTAGTCATATGACCTTGGAATGGTAATGATAGTAGTGTTATTTCTTCACTATGTATCAAGCACTATTCTAAGAAATAGAGCATAGAAACTACAAGACACTTGAAATATCCCAAGAGAAGTTTTATGATAAAATAAATTTGAAAATCCTAAATATATTCCCCATTATAGATTCTCAGTGCACATTTGCATCATAATGATGCTGAGAAGTATTTGAGGCTGAAAAAGAATGGTTGAACCTTGGGAGTTTCCCAAATATTTTGACCACAGAACCTCTTTATCCAGAGTTTATCTGTTAACACCTGCAGGTTCCATGGAACAGACTTTGAGAAATGCTAAGACACATACAAGTCCTTTGCATGCTTGTATAAAACACATGATCGCCCATGGTATTTTGTGCAATTATAGTGTACATTTACAAGGAAAACAGAGTTTCTTTGGGCCAGATAATGTGTCTGACACTATCTTCTCATTCTACCCATGGGTTTATACTTGGATGTATATTTTTTTAAATAAAAAGCTTTTTTTGAGTTAGGTCTTACTATCCAATTCAGCCCCTCTAATCCTAGTCAAGGTTTCTCTCTTTTACAAAACCTTCCCAACACTCCCTCCTCACTTGCCCACAGGGATCCCTCTGTTCTCTGACCTGTCTCAGCACTGACTGTCCCCAAGGAACTGGTGCTTCACATCCGTCTCTAAGAAACTAGAATTATGCAGAATTAAAATGTCCCACATTTGATGGAGTTGAATAGGATTAGAGCAAAATTTTGTGAGAAAACCACAGTTTTAAAAGAAAAGGCAGCATTTCCTCACTAGAGTTCCAGAAAAATTGCACAAGGGGAAGCTGCTTTATTTCTTTATTTTTTTCTTTTCTTTCTTTGTTTTGTTGTTGTTGTTTTGTTTTGTTGTGTTTGTTTGTTTGTTTGTTTGTTTTTTTGCATTACGATTCAGTCCTGAGTTCACAATTACAAAAATTTCTTTTATCCAACATAGATATTAAGATTGAGTCTTCTAAACTTGGACATGGATTTACATTTCATTTCTCATGTATCTTTTTGTAAAAATACAGCTTTTTTGTAAAAACTCTCTGCCATGGATAACTCCTTGATTATTTTTTACTTTGAACTCTTTCCAACTGTATTGCAATCCCTGAGTCTCTATTCAAAATCACTTTTAAAAAAGTGATGAAATGCAACATTCCTAATTGAAATTTATCACATTATTTATTAGCGGGGGCCCCTTTCAAAATTGAAGTTGTAAAATCAAAGTCTGATGTTTACTCAATTTAAAATGTCGTAAATATGCTCAGTGCTGCTCTTGCAAATGATACGCTCTTTGGCCTTCTGACTAATGCACTGATGGGGATGTTAGCTGCAGTAAAGGAAAATGCCCATTAGCCACTTCCACTGTGAAGTTCAAAAAATAAAGAGTAACTTGAGGGCATGACACTAGCTATCCTTGAAGAAGCTGGGTGTTAGGTTGGGGGCAGGTTATGAGTGAGTTAAAGAATTACACACTAGTAAGATCAGCAACAATGAGGTATACGTACAAAGAGTTTGTGTCAGATGCTATTTTACCACACTGAAAACAACCTCAATGTGGTGCTCCTTATACACAGAGAATTAAAATTAGGCAGAGAAATAAAGATTAATACAAATTTCTATCGCCTCATATAATAAAAGAGTCAGAAAAGACTTGAATGTGAAAATCTTGCGATTTACTAAAACACAACTACACACCTGAGCAGACACTTTGGAAGCAAAGGACGATTTGTTTAAGTCCCTGTGCTTGAGTGCCATATCATTATTTAAATCCAAGTTGTGATTTATGAAAACGAGCAAAGGATAGGAATCATAGCTATGTCTCAAATCCAAACTGGCAGTTACTTACAGTCATTCACTTTAGTTCAGGATATAACTGGATATCGATCTATGAGCTCCTCATCCAGATTATTCCTACCCATGTACAGGGCCTTGAATGTAGTAACTTCTCAATAAATACTTGCTGTCCAGACTAGTCACGTAGGTAGATAGACCATAACGAAGACCCACAAGGAAGCAGGCAGCCCTCAGCAAGACTGTTGCCTTGACTTTAGAAATGTGCTTCTGCCCTTTACCAAAATGCCTCATAATCTTTAAATTCTTGTCATTCTGTTTCTTCTCCATTGATTCCTTCATTAATTTAAACATCATTCATTCAAAACCTCTTCTTTGAGCTTATTTTCTGTTTCTGGTACCAGGTACGCACTCCGCCCTCTTAGGGTTCACGATCTAGTAGGAGAGATAGAAAAAAAAAAAAAACAGTGAAAAAGATATATAAAACCATAATGGGATAAATAATAAGACTAAAACTGATGACAAACACCCAGGAGGGATGTACTGCTTGTGCATGACAGCTCTAAGTGAACAGAAACATGACCCTTTGAGAAATCCCTGCATCAAACTGATTTGTATTCACTGATATGCCAACAAAGCACTACAGAATTTATTTATTTATTTATGTATGTATGTATGTATGTATGTATGTATGTATGTATGTATGTATTATTTATCCAGTTGTTTCCTATCCTTGCCAACAATTGATGTTACCTAACTATCTTTTAGCTGTTCTTGTGAGGGTACACGGACATCTCACTGTGAATTTAATTACTCTGATGACCAATGATTGTGGAACATAATCTTTTTCTTTTTAAGTTTATTTATTTATTGGGGCGCCTGGGTGGCGCAGTCGGTTAAGCGTCCGACTTCAGCCAGGTCACGATCTCGCGGTCCGTGAGTTCGAGCCCCGCGTCAGGCTCTGGGCTGATGGCTCAGAGGCTGGAGCCTGTTTCCGATTCTGTGTCTCCCTCTCTCTCTGCCCCTCCCCCGTTCATGCTCTGTCTCTCTCTGTCCCAAAAATAAATAAACGTTGAAAAAAAATTTAAAAAAAAAGTTTATTTATTTATTTTGAGACAGAGAGAGAGAGACAGACAGACAGAGCACATGAGCACATACACGAGTAGGGGAGGGGCAGAGAGAAAGAGAGAGAATCCCAAGCAGGCTCCACACTGTCATCATGGAGCCCAATGCAGTACTCAAACTCACAAAACATGAGATTGTGACCTGAGCTGATATCAAGAGTCAGATGCCTAAATGACTGAGCCACCAAGGTGTCCCTGTTGAACATATTCTTATGTGCTTACTGAACCATCCATTATTATTTATAAAATATCTGTTGGATACTTTGCCCATTAGAAATATTAGACTGTTGGGGCACCTGGGTGGCTCAGTCGGTTAGGCATCTGGCTTCAGCTCAGGTCATGATCTCGTGGTTTGTGAGTTCGAGTCCCGCGTCAGGCTCTGTGCTGCCAGCTCGGATCCTGGAGCCTGTTTCGGATTCTGTGTCTCCCTCTCTCTCTGACCCTCCCCCGTTCTCTCTCTCTCTCTCTCTCTCTCTCTCAAAAATAAACATTAAAAATTTTTTTTTAAAAAAAAGAAATATTAGACTGTTCATCTTTTGATTAATGTGTGGGACTTTTAAAAATATATTCTGGGCTTAAGTCCTTTGTCAGATACACATGTGGCAAAAATGTTTTCCCTTTTCATTTTCTTATTACTGTCTTTCAAGGAGCAGAATTTAATTTTAATTAAGTCAAATTGATCACATTTCTCATTTTAAGATGAGTGCTATGTTGAACCAATCTAAGAATTCTCTGCCTACCCCATCGAATATTTTCTTTTTGTTTTTTATAGCTTTTAGGTTTAATAAAACTCTGATCCATCCTGAATTAATGTTTGTGTATGCCGTAAGAAGGAATTTGAAGTGTCTTTTTTTTTCTACGCAAATATCCACTTGTTTGGCTTGAGAACATATTCTTTCCTCTTTGAATGATTTATATGACTTTGTCAAAAATTACTTAACTGTGTGTATCTGGACTGTCTATTCAGCTTTAATTATCTGTTTACTTTATTTTACTGACTCGGGTCCTTGGACTCTCCAAGCAAAAGAAATTTACCAGGGGCCAAATCAGAAGTTCTGAACTAGAGGCTTCTACTGCGGCTGATGCGTCAGTTGTAAAGATTAGAAACCTCTCTAACCCAAAGAAAACATTACCAGAGACAGCCCACTTTTCAAGGAAAAATATATACAAAGATGATAGGATCTTGATTTGCCTTCCTTAGTTAAAAAAACAACAAAAGAATCTTGCTTTAAAACATTTCTTTCTGACCCGAGAGAGGTTTCTTGACTGAAGAGTAGCCTACTATCGATGGAGAAGACTCATTTTTTATTCATCCTCTTTGAAGGCAGTAGAGCTTGGGGAAGACTATAGATTTTGGTGTCTAATCTGAGAAACGACAATCTGAATCCATACTCTTCCCCAGGTCTTCCATGCGAACTTGAACAACTTATTTAACTCTTCAGAGCCTCATTTTCATAAGCATTTTGTTTGAAATACAGTACACTTAAAAATGCATGAAATATTTATATATAGTTCAGTGAATTATCAGCCAAAGAATTCTGTGTAACCACCACCTAAACCAAGATGTGGACCATTGTTGCCAGCCCGTTGGAATCCCCCAATGGGGTTTGGAGGCCTCTCCAGTGGCTACTCCTTTCTCCTCTCCAGAGTAACCACTTTCTTGACTTAGTTCTAACACTAAAACTATGTGTTGTACTCTTGGTAAACTTTATTTACACATGAAATCGAATTATATGCATTGTCAAGTATCTGGCTTCTTTCACTGAGGCACATTCCTGTGTCTGTAAAATGAGGGGAAATGATGCATACTTTATACTGTGATCATAATTATGTTGGAGCCATGCAACATGGAAGGTGCTGGGCTTCCCTCCAGTTTCTGGAAATGCTGAGTGTTTTCTCCTCCCTAGTTCTGTGTTCACAAGCAGTGCATACATATATTGAAGTGCTAGTGACAAAGATGTGGTCTTTGGATGTGAAAACACTGCATAGACCTGACCTTGCCTTGAGGTCTACTGCTCAGACATGGTCCTTAATCCTGGCGGTTAACTCTTCTCTATGCCATTTCCTCCTGTGCAATAGCCATTCCTCCTCCATTCATCTCCAAACACACTCAGTTGGTTTGTGTCCTGGGAGATTATAGAAGTGACCCAAGCAGGTTTCCAGGTAGAACAATAATCACAAGTCCTCTTGCCTGAAGACCCACTACATATGGGCCACTCTACTGATTGCCTCCCGTGCCTTATCTCATTTAATCCTCACCACAGCCAAATGAGGAAGTATTCATATTATTCCCATTGCAGAGATGAGAAACTGAGGCCAGAAAGGTCTTGAAAGTTTACCCAACCACTAAGAGATGGAGTTAGGATTTCAACGGAGGCCATTTGTCTCCAGAATGTGAACTCACTGCTGATATGCAGGTACAAACAGATAGTGTCATTTTTTTTAATGCAATCTTTTAGGAAATGCTATTGCTTATAGATTTCAGCTTATCATTGGAGAAGTTCCTGGTTGAAAAAAATAATTGGAAAGTCTGTTATACTCTCCTCTCTGTCCTTATGAAGAAATGTCTTCTGCATCTGGCACTGAATGGAGTTCAGAAGACACGAGCCATATGAATGCCTCCTTAAAAGCCCTAAAATTTAAAGCCTAACTCTGTTTTTATTGTGTTACACCTGCACTGGAACATGTCAGGTTATTTGGGAAAGAGTTTGGGGGGATTTTAGTACCTTGTCCTTTTTACTACCATTTTCTTCTTTTTATCTATATAATACTCTTACCTCTTTCTTTATTTTTCCTGACCAGTGATCACAACCCTATAGACTCATTCTATGGTGCCACTTCAGAAATCTAGAGAGCCACTGCCAGGTTTAATTCTATGAAGTTGCTGCTAAGAAGGACCATTTACACATTTTATGATAATTTATTTAATATGTCCCAGTTTAAATATCTATTTAGTGCTTTCTTTGTGCATGATCCCACACTAGGAACTGTGGGTAAAACAAGAAAATGATATGACATCAGCCCCATCATCAGAGTACTTAAATAAAATTCAGTTGGGGAGGAGGACAAACATAGAGTCACAGCAAGTTAAGCATTAGTTCAAAGTAGTAGCAGAAGTGTTATGATCTATGAGAAAGAGGACATCAGAGGTGGTTTCAGAACAATACTAGGGATATCCAGAGAAAATGGGGATCCCTTGGTCATAGAAAAGGTGGAATGGAAGGTGTTCCTGGAGGATGAATAGAATCTGCAGTCAGACCGTAAAACATTCTGGATGATGAAATGTGGCTTTGACCAAGGATTCAGGAAGATATGGAGGGAGGAGGTATAACGTGAATGCTCTTGTTGCCTATCGCTACTGTAAAAAATGACCACAGACTTAGTGGCTTCAGAGAACACAAATATATTACCTAACAGTTGTGTATGTCAGAAGTGCACAGTGAGTCTTATGGCTGAAATCACATTGTCGGCAGAACTGTATTCCTTTGGTAGGCTCTGAGGAAAAGTCTGTTTCCTTGGCTTTCCCAGCTTCTAGAGGCCACCTGAGTGTGTTGGCTCATGGCCCCTTCCTCCATCTTCAGGGCACATTACTCTCTGCCTCTGTCATCACATCTCTGACTCGAACCCTTCTGCCTTCCTCTTATAAGGTCCCGGTGGTTACATTGTGCCCATTGGAAAAATCCAAGATTATCTCCTCATGTCTAAATTAACTCAGTCACATCTGCAAAGTACTTTTCGTCACGTAAGATATATTCCCAGGTTCAGGGAACAGGACCTAGACATCTGGCGGGGGGGGGGGGGGGTGGTGGGGAGGCAGGCAGCAGACATCATTCTGTTAATTACAGTCAGCACCATATTGAGGAGGTCTATAAGTGACGGGCTTTGAACTTCATCCTACACACCACAAAATCATCAAATGCTTCAGTCTGGGGAAGCATTTGCAAAGTGGGCATGGGCAAAGTGCAGACTAAAAGGTAGAATAATGTGAAGAAAAGTGTAGAGGCAGGGAGACCAATGCAGAGACTGTTGAATCTGTCATTGGACAGCATAAGTGTGTTGTGTTGTGCTTGCATGTCTGTGGGTGTGTCATGTGTGAACAAGACACCTCCCCCACATGCCCACCCACATTTGCACTTGGAAACACAGTCTTTGCTCTAAGTGGTATTTGCTTAGCCATGGAAATCAGCTGCCTGGGAAGGACTGTGACCCTTCCTGCCTTCCAATATGCTAGAATAGGAATAATACATCCGTACTTTGGTTTCTAAGGAATCATCGTCATGCTTAAAAATATGGGCTATTCAGAGCTGGGAACTACCTCTCCAGACAGCCTCCCAGGAAGTTCCCAAAGGGGTTTCCAGTCTTAAAGGGATAGTCTGTGATGGGCAATTATCTGAGCAGCAGTGATCTCTGGAGAGACTTTTTTTTTTTATCTATGGCAGGGACTAGCCCATTGTGGCAAGCCAGAGAATTGGTTTGATTAAGAAGAGGCCTGAGTGGTGTTCACAGCAGAGTTGAGATGCTTTGCACTAACTCTCTGTTGCTTTCCCTTTCCATATTGTCCAGAGCTTGGAATAAGTTGTCACATACAGGGAGTTTTGACTTGGAAATTTCCTTGTTGAAACTTGCTGTAGCTATGGTTCCATGTGGTATAAAATTGGGAAAACAAACACAAAAACAACAACAAAAAGGAATCGAATGAATTAGCAGACTTGTGATAGACCAAGAGATTTTTAGGGGAATTCTCATTAACATACAAGCAAGGGCTAGAATTGCCTCTGTGGCAAAACAAATTCAGATAGTTCAGGAGTTAGCAAGCCCAGATGGTTTATTAACTCATTTGGGGGCCCTATTATCAGTATAGTGGCTTATCTTGGGTAATGCAATTAAGATGGGGTCAGATAGCTGTACCTTAAGACTTGATAACATAGAATTTTCAGAACAAAAGTATGTGCGCTCAGCAATGGAAGAGGAAATTATAATGTTGGTGTTCAGACTTTAAGGAATTACAACACGATCTGAAAGGGATGGACGTTAATAACGAGCCCGTTCTCTTCTTCCCAAGGCAGAACGGTGCAGCAGAGTTATTTTGGTGGCGTTTAACTATTATGACATTCAGTAGCAAAGAAAGATCCTCAGAAATAAGCCCAGAAGTCTCTGAGTGAAAACATAAATACTCAGCTGTGTTTTTAAAGACTCGGTATTTTCTTTCTTAATTGTGTTTACCTTTTAAGCAACAACAAACAGAAGCTAAAAACTTGGCAGAGAGTTGCTTTTTAAGGAGAATGTCTTCCTTTGCTGCCAAATGAACACGCCTCTCTTTTTCACTTGGTTCTTTTTCTTTAAAAAAGAAAAAACAGTGATCTTTCCCATTTTCTTCATTCAAGAACATTTTTACCCTTTAGCCATCAGGAATACTCAAGACCGTAGAATGTGGGGTGTCCCAGAGAGGACAAGTCAAGGGCTCTGTTTATTGTTATGATCATCATTATTGTTATATTGCATTAAATCATAACAAGCATTTATCAAAACTCAAGGCATGGGGCAGTAAAGATACACTAGACTGGGCGAAACATCTGTGTAAACAACTAATGACTACACAGTACAATATGGCATCTGTGCTTAAAAATTACCGAGAGTTTTATTACTGTCAAGGGAGATGACCTCTAGTGAATTTATGCACATGTTTGCTACCTTTAAAGAGTTGCTTCCCTCTTAGAGCAAAACCAAATAAACGGCAAAGCAGTAGCAGCCTACCCTTTTTCACCCTGTCGCTCATGCTTGGAGTGGAGGACAGAAGGGAACCATTGCCCTGGAGTCACTGCTGTCAGGTAGTAGCCGCAAGGGGCAGGTGACCTCAAGTCAGGGTCTCTGGCCACCCGGTGGCCTTTTCCTTAGTACTCCATCTGGAAATAGCAAGGCTTCACATCTAGTTATATATCTCATGCATGATGATCCTGATGTTCTGGTTGTTAAACCCTCTTCCCTGCCTGCCCAGAAAATATCTCCAGAGAAATGTGTTCTGAAGACAAAGCGCGCGCTCGCTCTCTCTCTCTCTCTCTCTCTCTCTCTTTTTTACATGATATCCCTTAACAGAGACTAAAGTTTGACAAGAGCACTGAAGAACCAGAGGGGACTTTTACATGATCGTAAAGGAAAGTCTGTTTCCTAAATATGAGAAGTCCTGCCTCTTCTTACTGATTATATCTATGTAGACACCACAATTCAGATGATTGGGGAAGGTAGAGCAGGACAGGGGCTGGATTTATACTCCTTGGCAGAGTTCTGGAATTATCATGACATTAATGGACACTGAAAGGAATGAATAGTTATGGCCAACTATGAGCCAGGCACTATGCTAAATAAATAAAGTACTATTCCACTTGAAACACTCTTCAAAACAAAATATGAGGGGCACCTGGGTGGTTCAGTTGGCTAAGCCTCTGACTCTTGGTTTCTGCTCAGGTCATGATCTCAGAGTTTCATGAGTTCAAGCCCCATGTTGGGCTCCAAGCTGACAGCGTGGAGGTTGCTTGGGGTTCTCTCTCTCTCTGCCCATTCTCCACTTGTGCTGTCTCTGTCTCTCTCAAAAATAAATAATTAAACTTGAAAAAATATATGAGGTTCATAGTTGTGAAATTTTACAAGAAATCACCCAAATACATTATTGTTCTACAACCAGTGAGTAGCAAAGCTGGAGTTTGAATTTGGTCCTTTTGACCCCAGAGCACTTGCCACCTCAATAGTAATACCACCTGGGCTAGTGGGTAACACACAGTCGGTGCTTCCTAAGTGCTTAGTGGGTCTAAACTTAATAGGTCACGTGTTCTGTTCTTAAGTTGACTTTGGCATTGCAATTGTATGCAAGTCTACTTATAAAAAGAATTTGCTTTGCAAATAAAACTTCAAAAGTTACGAATTTTTCTTTATTTAGATTCAAGTTAGTTAACATGCAATGTAGTCTTGGCTTCAGGAGTAGAACCCAGTGATTCATCTCTTACATGTGATACCCACTGTTCATCTCAAAGGTGCCTATCACCCATTTAACCCACCCTCCTACCAGTCCTCACCTCCAGCAAGCCTCAGTTTTTTCTCTGTATTTAAGAGCCTCTTATGGTTTGCTCCCCTCTCTGTTTTTATCTAATTTTTCCTTCCCTTCCCCTGTGTTCATTGGTTGTGTTTCTCAAATTCCACATATGAGTGAAATCATATGATATCTTTTTCTCACTGACTTATTTCACTTAGCATAGTACACTCTAGTTCCATCCACATTGTTGCAAATGGTAAGATTTCATTATTCTCCATTGCCAAGTAGTATTCCATTGTATATATATTCCACATCTTCTTTATCCATTCATCAGTCGATGGACCTTTGGGCTCTTTCCATACTTTGCCTTTTGTTGATAGTGCTGCTATAAACATTGGGGAGCATGTGCTCCTTCGAATCAGCATTTTTATATAATTTGTATAAATTCCTAGTAGTGCACTTGCTGGGTTGTGGGGTAGTTCTAGTTTTAATTTGGGAAGGGGGAGAAAACTCGACACTGTTTTCCAGAATGGCTGTACCAGTTTGCATTCCCACCAACAGTGCAAAAGTGTTCTTTCTCCACATCCTCATCAACATCTGTTTTTTCCTGAGTTGTTAATTTTAGCTATTCTGACAGGTGTGAGGTGTTATGTAATTGTGGTTTTGATTTATATTTCCCTGATGATGAATGATGTTGAGCCTCTTTTCCTATGTCTGTTTGCCATCTGGATGTTTTCTTTGGAAAGGTGTCTATTCATGTCTTCCCATTTCTTCACGGGATTATTTGGGTTTTGGGGTGTTGAGTTTGATAAGTTCTTTATCAATTTGGATACTAACCTTGTATCCAATATGTCATTTACAAATATCTTCTCCCTTTAAGAAACAAAGCCATTAAAACCTTCATTCATTTAGACATCACATGCATATGAGTACATGCACATCCATCCATGTCTTTGATCAACACTAAGTTCGTACAGATTTTCAACATCTTATCTTTGCTTTCAGGGCTGGCTGCAACTATTCTATTTGCCTTGCTGACATATTACAGCTTGTGTATTTTTCCTTATGTTTTCTATTTAAAATAGATGGAAATGTTGAATTTATTAATAGAAACCAATGCTTTTTCTGGGGTTAAAAAATGTACATTTCTCTTAGGAAAGTCTTAGCTACATTTATTCACATGATTTAAAAAAATCCCAAGAGCTATCCAAATTCTTCATTTGTCCATATATTCAGTATAGCCAGTGGTCTATTACTCTCAACATTGCCTAATTCCTTTATCTTCATTCTGAAAAGCTTATCTTTGAGTAAGCAAGAAGTTATGTCCCTCCATTCCCAGTCTGTTATCCTTTAAGTGACACTGTCAGATAGTCCAGTTAGAATCTTGGGAGTTTGTCCAATATGAAAACTCATTCAGTAGATATTAGACCACTGACTGATTGGTGCTGGCCACTGCAAGGTTGTCAGAGATAATGATATATTGTCACTCCTATTATCATTACACTTTGCCAATGTACCACATATATTAGATGCCAAATAGTAATCATAGAGTTGCCCTCCAGTGGTCTTGCAGTTACCCACTGAGCTTGTTATATTAATTTGAAAAATGATTTTCAAAGCATTGACAAAGACTTGGAATCTATCCACACAAAAGAGTCCATGGAGCTTGAACTATAGGAAATTTTCCCAGATCAGGAAAGTTCCAGGCAGAAAGCTGCCATCTTAACTTGATGAAATAATAGAATTCTATCAGCCGCCCTGGAATAGTAGTGGTCAAAAATCTTGAATTCTAATCCTAGCACATTCCCTGATTTTCTGTGTGACCTTGAATAAATCACTTAACCTATCTGGGTCTCAATTTTCCACCCATAAAATAGGAAAACATAATGCCATTCCAGTCAAGTGATGGCATTACTATGAAGGTCAAGTGAGATAACATGTATTAATTGTGTATGAAAAAGGGTTAAGAACTTGAGAGATGTTAATTTCTACTGCTATAATTGTTATGCGTCCATGTGGGTTAGTGGAGAATATCTATAGACAGGAACATGAAGTATCAATAAAAGGAATGGCATGAGACAAAGGAACCAAATAAGGCCAAAGAATAGTCCTCAGTCTTCCTGTAATATCTTCTGTAACATACAAACAGCCTCTAAAAAGACTACCCCTTAGCTGTTTAAAAAAAAAAAAAAAAAAAAAGTTAACTGAAGGCAGAGGAGTATTACCTAGTAAAAAGAGGAATGTGATTGTCATTTGTTTTCAGTCCAGGTAAGTATTTAGAGCAAAAAAGAATGTAAATCAAGGAATTAAATACTAAGGAAACTGTTGGATGGGCCAGAAGCAAAGGTTGGCTGGGGTGGGGGATGCAGCTGGTTTTAGAACTCAGGAAGTCCCGGAAACCCAGAAGCTCATGCTAATGATCTTCATCACCTTCAACTCCCAAGTAACTCAAAGCCCGCAGCAAAATCCCCTACAAAGCCCCCAGCAAAATCTTCTCTAGGGGTCTTGTGGTGTTTTCCTGCCTCGGGCTGGAGGCTGAAGATTGCTCCTCTTGTCTCCAGATTTCCTGCAAGTGACTCCCATGGGCAGAGCTCCTGTGGGCCTGTCGCTGGCAAGGGATCCCAGGAAGTGGGAGTCCCAGGCTTCTCCCCAGGGGATAAGGAGTGCTGTGCAGTCAACAATAGACAAGCTGACACACTACTTCCCTTTAAAACCATTTCTTTAATAAGACTTGGTTGGAAAGAACAAAGTTACAAGCCAAGGATTTCAAGTGCTAACTCGGGTCTTTTGAGAGTGAGAAACTGGGCTTGCTTCCTGTACTCTCCAGTGTTATGCTATTTCCACAATTCTAGGATCCCAGTGCTTGTGATGCACTATTGATTTAATAAGCACTTTAAAAAACAGCAACATGAAAGGTACACGTCAAATGTGAGACTTGTCCTCAAACCACTGTTGTTATGCGTGTAAAGATGAGTCTTAGAGATAAAGAAGTGTGACTTCGCTGCAATGTGGAGGGTTCTAGTGGACATAAGAAACCCCTCAATCCCTCTCACATACCTCTACACACTTACATCTGATCTTGTAAACAGAGTTGGATCAGGATCAAGGCATTTCACTCCTCTCCGGAAGAAGCCTGGCAGATATGCTGAAGGATAGTGTATTGGTCCTTGAGCTGTAGGAGTAATGGACAGAATGTTTCACTGTCCCCAGCAGACAAGGAAAGAAGAGAGACTGCCACGCTTTCTTTCAGTGTACGTGGATTTTCACAGTGCACTACAGAGCAGTAGCTAGTAACTGCTAGTTACCTCTTTTTCTTTGGTTTCCTTCTGTTTCCTTCTGATGTTTGCCTCCATCAGAGTGGAGATGGTCCACTTCCTTCCTGAAGAAACCTAGTTTTCTCTCTTGTCTTTGGAGGATGCTGTTTCTTTTTTTTTTTTAATTTTTTTTTTAATGTTTATTTATTTTTGAGACAGAGAGAGACAGAGCATGAATGGGGGAGGGGCAGAGAGAGAGGGAGACACCGAGTCAGAAGCAGGCTCCAGGCTCTGAGCCATCAGCCCAGAGCCCGACGCGGGGCTCGAACTCATAAACCGTGAGATCATGACCTGAGCCGAAGTCGGATGCTCAACCGACTGAGCCACCCAGGCGCCCCGGATGCTGTTTCTTTAGGGATGTTCCTGATGATTCCAGCCGCAGAAGGCCTCCCGAAGTTTTCCTAGATTAAACCTGCAGTAGGAATTGCAGAAAATGTTCCTTTGATCATCTTTGGGTTCCTGGTCTGGCTCTGAATAGCAGCCTTTGCAGTGGCTGGTGGGCCAAGATTGAGGTTTGCATCAGTGGCCCCCTCAGTTTGCTGTGGTCCTTGGTCTTTTCAGTCTACCTTGTTTAAGCCATAGGGGTTGAACCTATGGCTCCTCCTAGTTCCTTGGAGGGTTCTGCATTGGAGCTTAGAGATCATGTGTACATAAATTTCCTGTGAGACCTGGAAAACATTGGCTAGTTTATGACCCAGATGCTTGAGTTCTTGGCCACGTTGTGTAGTAATCTCACTTCATTCAACGGCATTGAATAATGCCATTTTTATTGCCTACAATATAATCCTTGTTGAACAATTGACATATGTTGCCTGTTATATAGAAGATCGAACATGGCTGCATCTTGGTATCCAAGTCCCCATGGAAAACAATGCAGTCCAGCACTGGAAGAAATAATGCTTAACTCACACAGAGCAGTATTAGCTTCAGTAACAGACATAGGTCCCGCATGGCCAGTGAGTCCTGCCTGGCAGCCATTGTAGGGCCATTGTCCTGCCTACACCCCAGTTTTGTCACTGAATGAAGGACACCTCTCTCCTCCCTGCAGACGAAAGATCTAGCAATGGGCTTGAACAGGCATCACATGACATGTATACTAATGCTAAATAGAGGAGTAAATATTGAGTCTGAAACAGAGAACGATATTCTTAAACATATGGTAAGTCCAGCATAGGCTGTGAAGGCTTTTTTTTTTCTTTTTGAAAAAAAAATATTTTCTGTACAAGGCCCATTCTTACGCAGCTGCAACTACGCCATTTTTTTTTTCAGTACTTGGCATAGTTGTGGAAAAAATGGCTTGAATGGTTTTCCATCTCTTTGATGATTCTAATCAACTTTGTCACCTGCCTGCTTAGAAATTCCTTCAGCAGCTCTCCCTTATGTTTCTGGATAACATCCAAATCTTTGACATGGCTTTCCTAGGCCCTTCAGCAACTAGCTCCTGTTTCTCTATACAGACAGTCAGCTCCCAGTGATCAGCCACAGACTTGCTTCACTGCAGCCTCAATAAACTGCTGGCATCTTGCCCAGCCCTCATGTTCGCTCGCTAACTCCTCCGTCTAGGTTCCGGTCTTTCCCCATCCTCCCTCACCTTATTCAGTCTTCCAGATGAATTTCTACTTGACCTTCAGGAGACTACACTTTTTTTTAATTTTTAAACTTTCATTTGTTTATCTCTGAGAGAGAGCAGGGGAGAGACACAGAATCCAAAGCAGTCTACAGGCTCTGAGCTGTCAGCGGGGCTCGACCCATAAACCGTGTGAGATCATGACCTGAGCCGATGTCGGACACTTATTCAATGGAGCCACCCAGGCACCCCTGGGAGACTACACTTTAAACTCTTCCCCAAATTGGCCATGTGTTATTCTGCAGCCTATCAGGAAGCTTGGTACCTGAGACATGCTCAAAACAATTAGTGTGCCCGAAATGAGCTATATAATTTTACATGTTCTATATTATCTCTATCCCAGAGTCAAGTCTTCTGTTTATGCAGTGTAAGCAATTATTAGAAACTGCTTATTTAATTTTTGTGACCTCTCACTAGCAAATCTTTTTGGTCATTACCAAAGTGCCTATTAAGAGCTGTGCTATGAATTTCACACTTGAAAACACGTCCTAACACACCATTTTAAGAATTCAACATAATTACAGTTGTGGGCACAAGATCATCCCCTGATTTTGAGTTCAGGCTGTAAGATGAGTAATGAAATAAATTTTGCTGCTAAAGAAAAATGTGTTTTCATTAGTGCAACAAGTACATCAAATATGAGAGTCTCAGGGAAAAGGCAGTGAGCAAATCTTTTAAGGAAGAAATGAGCTCTTGGATGATTAGGAGAACGGACTTTCCTCTTAAGGATACTGTATTTGTTTTCCACAGGATCCACGACTTCTTAGTTCATGGATCCCAAGAGCTTCTGACCTTGAACATTTTGGTCTGCCCTAGAGCAGCCACAGTCAGCCTTGATGTCCAAGGTGAAGTTTTGTTCAACTGATCACAAATTCTAGAAAGCTGAAATGCAGTGACAAAGTTGCAGTGTTCTTAAATGTTTATTAATGAGTTTGTTTGTTTAATAGAATTCCACCCTCATTTCTAAAGCCCTTGTCATGTTGAATGGTAACAGGAAACAAGAAAGAACAAGAAGACCTTCCAGAAGACATTCCTTTTGCTCTAAAAATCTCTATTTCTCATTACTCCAGAGACTCATGAACAGACTGTAACAGAAGTGTTATCAGTGAGCTTCATGGCCCATGTTATGTAAGCAACAACACTTACTAGTTCTGTCCCATTTCTTGAATCCTAAAAGTATCATAATGGCACAACATGATTTATAGAGTGTGTTTTATGAGGACGAGCCAGCAATATAATGGGATAAAATTGAATAGAATGTTTGACATTTAAGGCAAACTCCTTTAATCCATAATTTAATTACTTACAGGATAATAGAATGTTGTTACTGTCCTCTTTTCATTTTTTTTTTTAAAAATGGTCACTTGGTGTGCGTATTTAGTTTCTTATATTGAACTGAAAAATTTTTCAAGAAGTTTAACATAATTACTTGTTAACCATCTACTAAAGCTGAAGCCTGAGATGCAAAATCTAACAATCGTTTCCCCAAGCTAAGTTGATTGAATCAGGATATTTTTCTACAAGAGATCAGCAAACTTGAAGGCTGAGTAATTGAAAAACAAATAAAACAGCAAGGTAGATGTGTTATAAGAAAAGACTACAGGGACACCTGGGTGGCTCATTCGGTTGAGCATCCAACTTCGGCTCAGGTCATGGTCTTGCAGTTCAGGAGTTGGAGCCCCACATCCGGCTCTGTGCTGACAGCTCAGAGCCTGGAGCCTGCTTCGGATTCTTTGTCTCCCTCTCTGTCTGCCTCTCCCCCACTCATGGTCTGTCTCTCTCTGTCTAGAAAATAAAGTTTCAAAAACAATTAAGAAAAGACTACAATGCAGGCTGGAGAGGATGGGTAAAATTTAACAGGCCTTTTCAGATGCTTAATTTCACTGAATTCATAGGTCATCATGTCGGCTTTCTCCTCTGCTCTTCATTTTGCTTAATTCCATTGGCCCCAGAACCTGTCTGTCCATTAACTGTGGAGCGACCTCCATTCTCAGTGCCTCAACTCAAAGAATCCTGTTTCTTGAAAGAGATGCATTTTCCAAAGGGTTCTCGTGCAATCCACATAGTACTGGGAGGTCACGGGTTTATTTATTCTCAACCACCTTATTTTTCCTTCTGTGATACTATTAGGTGCACACACTTCATACAGCATCCAAATCCATGAAAATACTGTGGAGGAGGTTTGCCTATCTGGGTTTGATGGGGCAACTCAAAACTGTATTGTAGCCACTTGAAAAATAACACCGTGAGTTTGTGACGGCTCTTTATTAACAGCAAATAGAGATTTCTGAAAAGATGTTTTGAGGTCACAAATCACGTTCTGCTGTGAGTTTAAACGCATCTGTCCTGAGGCACTGCTTAGAAAGAAAGTCATGTTGCTACTTAAATACTTTCTATATTGTTTAAATAAGGCAGCTTTAGCGGGTTTTGCTAGAAACTGCACTACAGTATAGACAGCACCATCTCAATCTAAGAGAATATCATGACTACACTGAGAGCTCTTCAAATCACTGTTTTCAAGTCTAAGTAAACAAGGTATGAACATCTCATCAGTCATGCCAAAGTGAACCGCGTTCGTGTTCTTCCAAAGTGCACTGCCAAACTACACTCGGCCAGCTTCCAGCTTGCACACAGACTCCATCAGTGGGAATCTGTTTGCTCTGTGGTTCAGGCACAGGAAAGAGAAGCAGGCTACCTTGGCCACTCTCATGTTTCAGATGAAGGAGACAATTTTTGCCACTAGAAATGAAAGAATGTTGGGGCACCTGGGTGGCTCAGTCGGTTAAGCGGCCAACTTCAGCTCAGGTCATGATCTCGCAGTCCGTGAGTTCGAGCCCCGCGTCAGGTTCTGTGCTGACAGCTCAGAAGCCTGGAGCCTGTTTCAGATTCTGTGTCTCCCTCTCTCTGACCCTCCCCCGTTCATGCTCTGTCTCTCTCTGTCTCAAAAATAAATGTTAAAAAAATAAAAAAAAAAATGAAAGAATGTTGAGTTTCCCCCCAAAATTGGCATCATTAAAAAAAATAAATAACTCCTATGAACACACATCTGATCACCATTATATTTCCTTCCTATTCTCCAGCAGCCCCCCATTCACTGTCTTTAGGATTGAGTTCAAATTCCCTACCAGGACAGAGAATTCCTTCCAGAATTTCATCTTCTCCAAGCTCTTCAGGCTCACTTCCTCCCTCCCTGAGGCTGCAGCTTATCTAATGCCTCGTGGCTCTGCACACAACATGCTGTCTGCACACAGCTGCACCTGCCTAGAACACTGTGCCCCACCCTACCTAAACCATTCCATTTGTCCCTTCCGATTTCCCCGGGCTCACCTGATGAGTCACATCCTCCACGAGAACCTGCAGACCCATGGGACCAGTTGGGGCACCCAAAGGACTTTGTATACCTATTACTTCTGTGTATCTCAGCTGGATTGCAAGCTGTTTATAGGAGGAAATGTCATGTTAGTTATGTTAGTTATCACTGTATCTCCAGTGCTTGACATAGTGCTTAACACATTGGAAAGTGCTTTAAAAAAAAAAAGTTTATTTTGAGAGACACCGGGGGAGGGGCAGAGAGAGGGAGAGAGAGAGAGAATCCCAAGCAGGTTCTGCATTGTGAGCACAGAGCCTGATGTGGGGCTGTAACTCACCAACCATGAGATCATGACCTGAGCCACAAGTCAGACACTTAACTGATTGAGCTACTCAGGCACCCTGGAAAGTGCTTTTTAATGGCAGACGAAAGAGAGAGGGGAGCTATAGCCATCAAAAGAGGTGACATTTTGCAACTGCCACTGCATTCATAGATTTCTGTACCAACGTGCTTTGAAATCCCTTCACTGGAAGATTTTTGATATGGAAATAGAAAAATGTGTTTTTGTAAAAGGGAACTTGCTTTATTAATCTGGTTATGGTCATATAGGCTAATTGTAGAAATGCAACACATACAATACAGAAAAAAAAAGATTACAGTCACCATCCAGATAGAACCACCATGAATATTCTCTATTATATTGTATTCTTTTTATGTAAGAATATTTAAAAAAATATGTGAGACATACTATTTGTATAGTTGGGTAACCTACATTTTGGACTTTGTGATGGCCAGCTTTCTAAGTAAGTAAACGATAACAATGGGCAATATTCAAAGACACTTTTTAGATTACTTATATTAACTCATGTAAATTTCAGAACAGCCCTATCTTAGATTATTGTGTTCATTTTACAGATAAGATTATGAAAGCATGGAGAGGTTGTATGACTCGCCCAAGGTCATACAGCTCCTAAGTGGCTGAACCTCAGTTTGGACCTAACCAGTTTGGTTTCAGGATCTATGTTCAGAGCCATGAGACAACACTATCATCTATTTCCAGTCTTACTTTTAATAATGAATAATTTTGAATTATAAGCATAAACACTAATTCATTGAATAATTCCCATATTGTTAGAGACAAAGCCTCGTTTTTCAATTTTCCAGTATGACAAACAATGCCATGATGAATAGCTTTCTACAGCTATCCTGTGCAAGTGTCCAGTGATTGCATTATGGTATATCCCCATTTACAACTCGTTCTTCTCTTGCCTTTAGAGTCTATGCTCCTGGTACCTGTGCCTTTTGTCAGTTCTATGAATTGAGAAATTCCAGATCTGATTGGATGCCCATTTTTGTTAGTCCTTATCATTGCATGTAATTTATTTCCCTGATAGCACTGAAATTCCAATAAAATACACATCTAACAGTCCACCTAGTTACTGCTCCCTCCCTCACCCTCAGGGGACTATGTATGAGCTCCAGGAAGCCATAGAGCATGTCTAGTTCATAGGACACAATTTGTCCAGGGCGTATGTCCATGCTTAGCCTGTAGTGGGTATTTAAGTACTAATTGAATAAACAAGTAAGTTTAAGTAAAATTGCTGAGCCAAGGAAATATCCTGAAAATTTAAGCTGAGGGCACTCTCTCCCTAAAAACATGATGTAGAAAAAAAAAATCCAGAATCGACAAAACAGCAGAAATGTTTGTAGTAAAGATACAATATGATCAAGCCTTTGAAGCAAAAATGTAGCATCTTCCTGCATTAATTACCAGGAAAATCTGTGTCCAAAGTGTCTGTGGGTCCAATGTCATGTTGTGAGTTCACCAAGGGCAGGGACTACTTTTTGGGCCGGCCACCTACCATGCATGAATGGTGGCTGGAATACCAAATGCTGGGAACGGCGGAAATCCTGTTTGCTGATTCTAAATTCCTAATGAGGATGCTGTTTGTTTAATAGTCTCTCTTCTTCCCAAGCCATGTTTTTGAAGACAGTCTTTGCAATTGTTAATAGATTCATTCATCTTTAACCTACAGTCTAGACTGCTGGTCAGTCTAAGTCCTTCATAGATGTACCCAAACCAAAGAGCATCCACACTCCAACAACTTATTACAGCCATCAAAGAGCTCTTTGTTTTTTAAGCCTTAGTGTTTCATTAGAGACAAAGACAAGGAAATATCAGAATAGGGCTGAATGCATACAGTTGCAACCTTTAAAGAATGTTTTGTTTTTAGCTCTGTTCAGATTGGCACAGGTGATTAAAAATGTACGTCCTTACCCAACTTTCCCATGCAAAAAAAAAAATGATCTTGAGCAACTTATATTTGAGAAGAATTCTTGAAGAAGTTTCTTTCAAATCCAGAAGAAAGTCTGTGATTTGAACATAAGTCAAGAAAACATATTCATTTGCTGGAACCCTTTTATAAGAATGAAGAACAATTTAGTGTTTTCATACAAAAAGTTTTTAAAAAATTGGCTTTTGAGGATGAGAATGAAAATATAGGACCCGTACCCTGGACGATACTAATACTGTATAAAATCAGGTGATGTTAAGGAATTGGGTGTTAGTCCTGTGCACTGTGGTAAATACAAATAAAAGCAAAAACAGAGTGTTTTACAAGCGATATATCTTATGCTAGTAATTTTCTCTACTTACTGTCCCTGCAAAGAAAGCTTTGCAAGAAGTGCAGGAAATTTAGGGATACCTGTCTGTGTTAACAATGAAAGTAACACTTGAAACCCCAAACTGTAATCCTGCATTGCCCTGCAGAATACTCACAGACTTCCTGTATTGTCATTATTCTCAACATCCACCCAGCCTTTTTCCCCACTCACACACCTGGCTCCGTTTCAGATACAAATGTTGTGAAAGCACCTTGCAGTCACTAAAAATGGTGTCATGGAGCCTCCAAAAGTAGGTCAGCTTCTTGTCTACTGCTTCCCCTCCCCTGAGCTCTGAGCTGGCCTGCAGAGCCGAGATAATTTTTTAATCCTGCTTTGAATGGCAACAAAGGGAGAGCAAAAATGTCTTTTATGGAAGACCCCCTTTCTTCCCTCCATTAACAGAAGATAATTTTCTAAATTACCGAAGGAAAAAAAGTGAACACAAAACAAAAATAGTGAATACCTTTGGTTTCTAAATCAGGACCTAAAATGCTCCGAAAACCTTTGGAGGGAGGTATTTTTTTTTTTTTTAAAGTGCGGATACAGAGAGAACACAGGCTTTTGACCTAGAAAAACGCAAGTTTAAATCTTGGCATTGCTTCACACAAGAAAAGATCCAAATGTCCAATAACCAGGTGTTCAATTGCATTAGTCATCAAGGAAATAGAAAGTGAAATAACAGTGAGATACCAGTCTGCACCCTCCAGAATAGCTATAATGGAAACAACAAATAAGTGGACTCTTCACCCTATCGCACAACTACTTTGTTTTACACCACATTCTAAAGCTGACTGTGTTCATACCTTGTGAGCCAGAAATTTCACTCATAAGTACATAAAAAATAAAATTTGTAGGCATGCTCATCAAAGGGTCTTGGGAGAATGTTTATGGCACTACTGTTGATAATAGCTTCAATCTAGGAACTACTCAAATGCCCATCTATGGTAAATTGGATGTATAAATTGTGATAAATTTACAATATCATACAGAAGGAAGAATAAAGAATTTTTATCTACACACAGCAGTATGAATGAATCTCATAAATATAATGTTTAGTGGAAGAGGTCAGACAAAAAGGTTACACATTGTGTGATTCCATTTATCTAAGTTACAAAAACAGGAAAGTCTATTCTGTGTGTTAGAAGTCAGACTGGGGATTACCCTGGGGGAGGGAAGGCAATAGGACAAGAAGGAAGCATGAGGGCAGCTTCTGGGTACAGGTAATATTCCATTTCACAGTAAGGATGCTGGTTGCATGTGTGTTCAGGGTGTGAAATACACCAGATGTGTATAAATTTTAATAGCTTTATAATAGTTCTTATTCTCCACAATCATTAGCTCTATGTTCTTATGTATGATTAGACACTACCAACTCTGGGCCAGTATTCTGAGTGCTTTGTCAATAGGAATGCAATTAATCATCATAACAACCCTAGATGGTAGTTATAATTATTATCATCCCTGCCTTACAAAGGAGGAAACTGATGCATGGACATGTAAGTAACTTGTCCAAGGTCCCATGGCCAGTATGTGTTAGAGCTGGGTTTCTAACTCAGCCTGTTTCCCTGCAAATTCGGTGTCCTTACCACTACTATATTGTCACTGCTTCTCGAGAAACTGGACATCTGTGAGCTGTGATTTCCCATTTTTTAAAATTGCGATGACAGTACACCGAGGGCTGTGTTGTATTAAGAATTAAATGATATAAGGCAGTCATCGGGGCATCTGGCTGACTCAGTCGGTAGAACATGGCAGTCATCTAGCCTAAAAGGGACTTAACTGATATTGGCTAAAAGCATAACTGTTGTACCTTTCTGATCAGAGATGACCCTGGATCTTCTCAATTCAGGGTCAACAAAGTTTGTTGCTCACATACTTCTTTCTCCCTTTTCTGGCCCTCTTGGAACTGCGCTGTCCCATTTTTATCCCCCTCTCTATCCTCCTAGCCAGTTTTTCCTACACATTATAGCTGTCCTGCCTGAATAAGACAGTCTCCCTCAATTTTAAATTTGTTTGAAAATTTTTCAATATTTTCGAGTTGCTAATTAATGGTGGCTAAGTGACAAGAACTCACCTAATTAATATTAGCCCATGAAGGTAAGCAATTTATGTTTTGACAATAGTCAGCCAAAAGCCAGATGAGGGAATCTAATATTGGAAATTATGAGCCAGGAACTATTCGGGGAAATATTTTGGGATAGATAGTGACTTGTAGTAATAAGAATAACATTTCTTGGCATTTCACACTATCCACATTAGTTTACGTAGACATGATTTCACTGAATCTTCACAACGATCTAGTAGGGTATGTAGTAATATTTTGCTCATAGTAAGATGAGAAAGCTGATGCTTAATGGATTTAAATTCATTTACTTGACAAATATATAATAGGGCAACTGCCCTATACCAAACATTGGTCTAGGTTCACTGGAGCTTACAGTCTTGAGAGAGAAGAGTGGCTATTCACAAATAACACACAAGTCTGTAAAGATCATTTCAGTGGTAGTAATGCTGTGGGGAAAAGGTAATGAAACAGAATCATAGGTTAGAAAAAAAGTGGCAGAGCTGGGCAGGGGCTCTATTTCATCCTGAGAAATTCAAGGCAGAATCTTCTATGCCTTCTCACTTCCTTGTAAATAATATTTCTCCACTCTGGCTGCACATAAGAATCACCAGGGAGCTTTTTAAAAATACCTATGCCCATGCTCCACTCCCAAAGAGACTTTATGATTAGATATGACGCATTTAAGAGCAAAAAACAATTGAATGTGGCCTCTAAAATGACAGCACTTGCTTCTGTTGATGCCTTAAGTTTAACGTAAAACATGGACAGACACACATACATTGGTCTCTGATCACTCACCTAGCTTTATTGAGGCTTGTGTGGTGTGTGTGTGTGTGTGTGTGTGTGTGTGTGTGTGTGCGTGCGCGCGCACGCACGCACGCACTTCCCTGTGAGCATTTAATTTGTTTCTACACAACAGAAGAAAATACAACCTACAAAACATAAATGAGCAGAAATGTTTCCTTACAAACCACAAATGATCACTGTTAAAATTTTTAAAATCAGGGATTATTGCTATCCTTCTAGCCATTTTAATCAAGTCAACTTTAGGGAATCTTAAGGGAGATCTTAAATTGTGCTATATATTACCCTAAGTGTTCTTAAATCAAGTTTCTTGATGTGTAAACTCTCTGCATGGAGGTATTTTCATTGGTGTCAAATGATATTTATCACCCACACTCAACCCCTTAAGGTATGAGGGGTGTTGGTAGAGAAGGAAAGGAGAAGTGTTTATAGGGAGAATCTAGAATCAGTCTTTACTTGTGACCTTTATTGAAGAATAAAGAGATCAGAAAAAAGAGGAGGGGGGAGAGAAAAGAAAGGAATGAGAAAATAAGAGAAAGCTGGGGATGTGGAAATGAAAGAGAAGGATGTGGGCTCTGTGGTCTAAAGCAGTTGAACCCACTCAGAAGTCAGAGAACAAAATAAAGAAACACCAGAGAATCACATGCCTTGTTCCAAGGCTGTTGCTCACTTGGGCTTGTGGCTTCCTTTTTTTTGCTTATTGGAGGAGGGATTATTCAAGCAGGGTGGCCATTAATGATGCTGTGGCTTGTTTTCTCTGTTTCCATTCATCCACCTCCAGCCTTCCAACTACTTCCTTCTTTGTACTGCCAGCTAAAGCAGAGGCCAGATCCAGCTTGTTTCTGCTGCTTGTGTAACCCTATGGAGTTCTCTTTTTATGAAAAATTACTGTAAAATCATCATCACCATAATAACTAATACCCAATACAATTAGTATTCAATATCAGATATTTTGGAGACCTTGAAGTCTATACAAAAGCATTTAGCCAAATGACAATTTTTTTTTTAATTTAATGAAGCAAAAGAATGGCTTAACTCAGAAGCGTAGTTCAATAACTCTGACCCATGTTTGCCATCAGTTATGATTTGGATCATAGGAGGATTTGGATCACCTAGTTAATAAAAATAACTTGTAACCCAGCAGAACAAAATCTGTTATCAGTCTTTTTGGGAAAGTCAACTCAGATTATTTGAGTAGATGTAAGACCCTGATGGGTTTTACAGGAATTGTGGATTGTATAATCAAAATATTTTGTATCATAAATTTTACTGAGTATCATGGGTAAAGGCAGTGACAGCCATGTATTCAATTGGTACATTCAAGAAATATGTAATCTATTGAAAAAGTCTTGAAAGAGTTTTCATGGAGTAAGTTTTATGTCTAGAGGATTCTACATGACTTTACAGATACAGGAAGAGATTCTGCTTTGGCCAACCTCCATCCTCCTGTGAGCCACCCTGTCTCATTAAATTCATGACCCCTCAGTGTGGGAATCATTATCCCTGTCTAACAAATGGGCACACTTTGGGTCACACAAGTTGAGTGACTTAGGCAAACTCCCACAGTTAGTAGGCAGGAGAACCCACATAGGAATTCAGGTCTTAGATTGCAAAGACAGCCCTCTTTCCATTTTACTACAAAATCCTAGTTAGGAAACATTTATAGATGTCCAGGTGCTTGTTAAAGTAGCTCATCTTTAATTTCCAAAATCAGTGAGTTTCAGAATCACCTGGGGGACTTGATGAAAATACAAATGATCTGGCCCTATCATCCTTTAAAGAGCTTGGCTTTTGTGTTCTTTATTAGCTTGCCACCAAAGTTTGAGAGCCACTGGTCAAAACCACCCATATTAGAGATGATCTACAGAGGTTAGTAGTTTCCCCAAAGGTACAGCTACAACTGGTAGACCCAAGGGTCAACCCAATCTGACCCCAAACTCTTTGTTTCTGAACTCGGAATGAGATACCACTAGAGATGGAAAGTATGGAAGGCATATGCTACATAGAATAAATATTCATTATGAAAGAAGATAGAAAAAATGATAATGATCAAGAAAAAGTCTTGCCCAGAGAAATCTCCAAGCAGTGTTTTGACCTCCAAGAGCCAGAGTTGATTTATAAATAACATGTCCATGTGCCAATGTGGTTATTAACGTTGGGATGCTTCTCTTCTTTCTGAATCTTGCCATCCTTTTCCTTTGAGTCTCCTCTTAGACTTCCATGCATTTTTGGCCTAAATGTGTTTGTCAATCTCTGCTTCGTTTGAGACTCCCTACTACACCTGAATGGTTAGTTCAACTGTGTGTGTGTGTGCGCGTGCGTGTGTTGTGTATGTATATATGTAACTGTTTGAGAATCTCAAGGTTAGTTCTAAAAAGGATCCAGGAAATGGTGCTAAGGTAGACTTTTTGGAAGGAAGGTTGTCTCTTCCTTTTCAAAGATCTGTTTCTGGAGAATATATCAGTTAACAGGAGGCCAATTGCTCCTGCTAGTGCTGTCTTGCCTGAGCTGCCTGATGCATTTGCCTCACAGATAAAAATCAAATGGTGTCCAAAAGGAAGTTGAAAAGAGTATACAGTAAGACTTTATAGGAAAAAACCTACAGGTTTAGAGCAAAATATTTTACCAGATTTCCAAGGGCCTCTACTGATTCTTTCTGGAACTGATAGAGACAGCTTAATTTTTTAACTGATGATTTGGGGGTTGAAACTACTTGCTGAATGGAGGAATCAAGATAAATGGCAATCATATCTGTTTTTCCAGAGTCCAGTGAGTTCTAAGAACGTGCCTGACATTCAGGGGAGCAAAGTCTGGCCCAGATGTCCATTTGGTACAATCCAGCCCATCTGGGTCTTTCGCAGTGTGAATTGGAAACTGATAGTTTGCCACCTTCAGTAAAATGCCTCTTGGCTTTCTGCTTCAGTCTGTGCATCAACAGAATCTACAGGACATGGGAGCACTGCTCAGCCCAGGGCCGATGGCACACTGATACCCCCTCAGATTTCACTTTAGGCTGCAGAATGATTTTCATATTCTGTTCTTGCATTCTTTAAGTTCAAACCATGAGAAATCATGAAGTGTTCATCATTTCAAAGAGGAATCTTAAATGCTTCAGCTGTAATGCTATCTCAAAAGAGAGTCCGTTTTGTCCTTCACTAAGAGACCACAATGCTGGCCATCTTTCATTTATTAAAATACAAATTAGCTCCTTCTCTCCTCTGGTCCATGCATGGCACTCCCTCCCAGCATCTAACATGCCCCTTCTCTCCACTTGCCATCCCTGCCCCCAAACTTGCCTCTTCAGAGAAACCTTTTCTAACAATGTTATGGAAATAGGTTTGTGCTTGGTGTTCTATTTGTTTCATGATGGTTTCCTTCACGCCATTTATAGTGTATGCTGTTAAATGTTTATATATATATTTTGTTTACGTCCTTTGTTATGTATTTCTTTTAGTTCCCCAATGTACTGTGAGTCCCCTAATGGCAAGGAACATTCCATCACCTAGCATCACACTTAGCACATTGTAGATGCTCAAGGAATTTTTAATGGATTGACCAGCTAAACCAAGAGATTGAGACTGAGCCAGTTTCTTGTCTCCATTTTCTCCTGATTATCCTCCAGTCATGTCTTTACACTCCAATGGAGCCCTAACAAGGTTTCAAATAAAGAGACAGTATCACTCGATGATGAAAAACTTTGCCACTTCAGATTGGAGAACTTAAGCAAAATGTTTCACCTTTCTGTGGGTAAGTTTCTTCATCTGTAAACTGGTGATCATATCTGCATCTAATTCAAAAGGTTACAGTGAGCCTTCAGTAAGTTATCAGACGTTACTTGCCTTTTTTTTTTGTTTTTTAACAGTGGCTGGCACATATGTTCTGGCTAGTATCCCCCAGGAAATAGTTTCAAATGCTTTATACAGGGGTTCCAGCACCTTCAGGAATCCTAAATTCACGGCAGGAGGTTAAAGCCAACCAACTGAGCGCCCGTGTTGTGGGTCTTAAATAATGATTCCTCACTTTAGCTTCTTGAGCTAGAAAGTAGGGTACTGTAATTATAATGGAGAATATGCTTCATCAAGCTGAATTCCAAAGGACTTTAAGCACTCTGTTTCCACATACCCTTCACGCTTCAGGGAGCAGCATCTTAAGTCATTAGCAGGATTAATTAATTTTACCTTAATAGATGGGTACATGGAGGAGTTCTCTCACCCCAGGGCCAGAGAAAGAGTGAACAAGATGCTTGGGAAAGGTTGGGGCAACTCTGTTTCCTAATTCAGCACTCAATCAAAAGACGGAGCTGTCTCTCCTTCAGATTTCCTCTTCAGTCTCTCAGTATAAACTTTAATTAGATTTATCTTAGGAAATTTCTCTCTCCAATTGTTCACTGGCAAAATCAACCCTGTGGGTATGTCCAATCGCTATAACCCAATTAGGAGTTTGTTGATTTATCTCAAGAAACTGTTCCTTGAAGCATATTAGGTAAATCTCCCCGCTGCTATTCAGATCCTGTACTGCTCTGGGCAGTTGAGCTGGCTAATATTTGCTCTGCTGCTGAAATCAGAGTGGGAAGTCATTAATCTTACTGAATAATTAACACATGAGAGAAAGGGAGGAGTTAACTCTCGACATCTGAGAGAAGTTTCGGGGACCGTTGGGTAATTAGCAGCAATAGTAGGTGGAACCTCCTGCTCACTTTGGAAAGTTCTGTCATCGATACAGAAAATAGCTTTGGGGAGAATTTTGGAAAAGAAGAACAGCCTTAAGCAAACAAAGAGTCATTGGTGACTGTAAAAGGAGCAGGCTTGGGGCTCAGTGAACCATGAAGGGATTAGGACCTGAGGAAGCGGACAGGATATGGCTACTGCATGTTGGAGTTTGTTCTTCAGAATCTATCCAGGTCTCTGTAGTGTTAGAAGCAACCTCAGGGAACAGCTCAAAGCTCGTGACAAAAGACTGTAGTTCACTCTGCCCCCATTCTGCATACCCAACACCTCCTTGCACTTAAAGTCCCACAGTCCCATGTCCTGGGGCCCATCCCAGCAGATCTCAAAGTCCTAAAAGTGGCTATTCGACTTCTGCTTACTTACCGGACAGCATAGACTGAAGCAATGTAATAAGAGGAGAGGGTCCTCATTGGAAATTAGAGAACAAATCCTCAGAAACCAACTGAGAGGTCAAAATTCAGAACTGTATTAAATCATAACAAGAGTTCTTTACAAGCAACTGCCTCCCAAAACATTTGCTAGCTTTTAGTCTGAGAAACTAATCAGGTTCTCAGCCGATTTCTGCAGGGCCTAGGAGAGGCACAAGGAATCACAAATACAATTTCTAGAGCCCTCCTGCCCCAGGAACTTGGAAAGATTTCACAATCCATCCAGTAAACCTTCAAATCTCTGTTTACTGATGGCCACATTTTCAGTCAGGTACATTTTGAAGCTGCTTTCCTGGTGAGATTTCCTCACAAAAGAGTCAATGAGTATGCTTCTTACAAATATGTTTAATTTATTTTAACTCAAAAATTGGCAGTCAATTAAAATACTGTGTGTGTGTGCGTGTTTGTTTTGTTTTTGTCTACAGGGAGATTTGTATGGTCTCAGTAACTTTGGACATTTCTGCCTGCAATGTGTTGCAGAGTTATTTCAGCAAGAATGAAATATTCTAAAACATTACCATGTTTACTGTTTCCACTGTAGCATCATACAATCCAGATATTCAAAGGATTGATTTTAGAATCATAAATACATCTTCTCATGAGGGTGCAGGGAGGGAGATAAGAGATTTTCCCAGAGATGCTAGTTTGTGGCCAAACTGAGAAGGGAAACCAGAGAAGAGAACCTAAATCAAAGTCCAAGTTCAGTGCCTGTTTCTGTGCCAGTCTACTTTTCACTAAACACTTTTGAAAATTTATTTCATTTTGAAATGGGCATTTATGAAGTTGTCTCATCAACTCTTGCTACCTGGGGAAGATGCATCAAAATATATAGGAGCGTCTGGATGGCTCAAGTCCTTTGAGTGTCTAACTTTTGGTTTTGGCTCAGGTCATGATCTCATGGTTTGTGGGTTTGAGCCCTGTGCTGACAATGTGGAGCCTGCTTGGAATTCTCTCTCTCCCTCTCTCTCCCTGTCCCTCCCCTACTTGTATGCCCCCCCCCAAAATAAACTTTAAATATTATATATATAACATAATTCCTTTAAAACTCTATTCAGCTCATGGCACATTTCCTCATTGAGTTAGTATTGAACAAAAGCGTAAGATAATTAATGCCTTGGGCTGATTTGCTTCAGAAGGTATATGAGTTAGCAGAGATCAAAAACTGGTGATAAGCCAGTTATCTTTTGTAGGATCTGGGATGTCGAGAGCTGGCAAGATCTTGACAAATGTGAGTTATAGCAGAGAAATGATATTCGAATTTCCTCTTTGGTGTGGAAGCTTGGAGTCAGCTGAACTGAGTCAGAAAGAGCTTGGTCTTAGTTGACTTCAGCTACAGGGACTGCTCTTCTCCTGAACAGAGAGAGTTCATCCCATTTTTCATAATGAAAATCTGTTTACGGAGTCAGAAGAACTCTGACAGTTGGAGGCTTGTGTGAAACAAGCCCCCAGAGCACCTGAGGGCAAAGGTTGTAGCTGTGTGTTTATCTGAACCATTACCAAAAACACTCATTAGCCTGGTAGTGATCAAACCATGATCGGTGCTGATTTCCTCACCTCTTCTAGTCCACAGTGGTGTCAGAATAAATCAGTTGCTTTCCAGCTGGGCCTTTTCCATTTCTACCATTTCTACTAGGTTTCCTTATGTGATTCTAAAGAGTTAATAATGAAATATTCTGTCGGGGACTATAAAGTACAGAACCCTACCCTTAGCTGAAGCTTCACAGAGCAATGACACGCTCCCCTCTCTCCTCAAGGCTACCAGGTCTTCACAGAAAATTTAATGAATGGACTTCAGTTTTTATAAAGTTTTATTTTGGTTCAGAAATCCCTGCAGATTGAATCAAAGGAAAGCAATACTGTTGTTCACCTCTCACAACTGGTACATGTAATCATTTATTTAGGTGTTAATTTGCTACCCTTTTTGAAGTGACAATGCATTTATGCCATATGATTAACTTTCAAAACTTCACAAACTGTAAATTATAAAGTTACTTCCATGGATCAATTGCCCCAAGAAAGCTCTCTCTGCCATGTTTTGAAGCCAAAGTCATTCCCGTTGCTAAGCAATGCCAGCTGTCTTTGGCAAGCCCATAAAGTGTTTGCAAGAAGGAACATGTATGAATGTGCCAGTATTTGCAGACCATTTTTTTTCTGGCACTTACTGGACCACTCATACTCCTTTTCATAAGCCTTGCAGCTTTGAAGCACATTAGAGCAAATTTGAAAATGGGGAAATGATTGGAGTGAACAGCATACCAGAAGATATGGTGCAGAGCATTTATTATGCTAGGGGGAAAAAAACCTATTTCCTCTTTTTAACGTCACAAATATTAACAAGATTATCTTTAAGTCTTATCTAGAAAACATATCTGGGTGCCTACCTATTCTTGGAATCAGTCCTGGTGCCCGGTGACCCAAATATATAGGGCAAAGATCCCTGAGGAAAGGGGCAAAACAGATGCAAAAAGACAATAGGTAATATAATGCATTTTCAATGTGTACAGGTCAAAGGTTAGGTAGATTTGCGGGTCACCTGTAAAGTGTAAATAACTTCCTGTTTGGATAGTATTATTTTTTTTGTTTAGAGAAAGAGTATGTGCATAAGTGGGGGAGAGGTGGAAAGAAGGAGAGATGGAATCCCAAGCAGGTTCTGTGCTATCAGCACAGAGCCCATTGTGGGGCTCAAGCTTACAAACTGTGAGATCATGACCTGAGCCAAGATCAAGAGTCAGACACTTAACCAACTGAGCCACCCAGGCACCCCTCAATAGTATTTTTTTTATTGTTTTAATGTTAATTTTTGAGAGAGAGAGAGACAGAGTGTGAGCAGGGGAAGGGCAGAGAGACACATACACACAGAATCTGAACCGGGATCAAGGCTCTGAGCTGTCAGCACAGAGCCCGATACGAGGCTTGAACTCACCGTGACATCATGTCCTGAACCAAAGTCAGCTGCTTAACCAACTGAGTCACCCAAGCACCCCAGTATTAACCAACTGAGTCACACCAAGTGCCCCAAATACACATGTTAGATAATTTTGTGAGTCAGCCTTGTTATTTAAAATATCCCCAGCTTTCATTCTTTACTTCACCTAACACTTCTTGAATGCCCTGATACTCTAGTATCATAGTAGGCACAAATGTGATACCACGAATGAATTGAGTTTTTGAACCTGGAGGTGCTCACAGCCTGGTCAGGAAGGCAAACCCACTAACAGCCCAATTCCATACAACCCAGTAAGTATTACAATAGAGATGTGCTCAGAAGTCTCAGAGTGCTATAAGCCTAGAGGAAAGAGGAAAACCAACTACCCGCAGAATCTGGGAAGTCTTCACAGAAGAGAGTATTTCAACTGGGTGAGTGAGAGTTAATGAGATAGCCATGGGTGTGGAGAGGTAGAAGAAGGGATGGGATGGACAAAAAGGTTTAGTTGCAAAGGAGGAGAGAAGTGATAGATGATGAGGCTGTGAGGTAGTCTGGGGTCCACCTAGGAAGGGTTTTGTAGCAATTTGCGCTTTATTCTCTGAGAACTTGATATCAGACCTTCTAGAATGCGTGTCTCACCTACAGAATTTGTGTCAGCCCAGGAAACCCCTAGCTGGGTTTTCTGGTCATTCCAAGGCACAATTCATAAACCCCCCAGTTAAATTGCCCAGAGCTGTACCTCAGTTCCTCCTCTCAGAAGACACTCATGGGTGAAAGAAACAAAAACATATTCTGAGGGAGAGGAAAATTTCATTGTAGTAGGCATTTTATGTATTTCTCAGCAAGTTTCCGGTTGTAGGGATTATTCGTTACTCATTTGTAGGATGGAGAAGTTAAGGAAACAGATACTTACACTATCATAATAACTTTTCAAGTTCCACTTCATGTATTCCAGGTGGCATGCATATATTACATATATTTTATATATTGCTTGACTTAATCTTTACAACACTATGAGATCATATTTTGTTCCCTTTCAGTGATGAGGAAGCAGAGGCTGGGAAAGCCTAAATAATCTGCTTGTGGCAAAACTGGGATTCAAAGCCAAGTGTAGCTGATTCCCAAACCAATTTTTTTTTACCCATGGTTGTCACTTATGCTCATGAAGCAAACCCAAAATATTCTTAGTTTGTACCAGGCCTAATCGCAGAATCATCAAATGCCATGTTTTTCTTGCCAAATCCTCCCATTATCCTTCTGTGTTGCACACTTGTCCTTTGTGTTCTTTGTGTCCTTCTTTGTTATTCCTGAGTCTACCCAGGACTCAGCACCCCCTGATGCTGTCCTGTGCATTCAAAGGACTTGGGTGCATTTATAAAAAGACATAGATGTGGCCTGGGTGACTCAATTGGTTAAAATCCAACTCTTGATTTTGGCTCAGGTCATGATCTCATGGTTCAGGGGACCAAGCCCTGCATCGGGCTTTACACTAACAGTGTGGAGCCTGCTTGGGATTCTGTCTCTCCCTTTCTCTGCCTCTCCCCTGCTCTTTCTTGCTCTCTCTTGCTCTTGCTTGCTCTTTCCCTCTCTCTCAAAAATAAACCAAAACATAAAAAGACATTGACAAATACATGTTTCGGACAACCCAGAGAAAATCCTTCAGCATCCAGCAGGTTGGTAAAGTAACAGAAACCAGGGAACACAGTTATATGACTTCCTTAACTTCAGGGAGTTAGTTAAGTGACAGAATTGATGCTGAGGAGGAGGTTCAATTATATACTCATTAACCTGTAAACACAGAAACATACAGGATAGGAAAACTGCAAGATTTATCATAAAACTTTGATTTTAAAGTTTGGCACAAATCCAGAAAGCTTTGGTGAAAATACTAAAAGACTTGTCATTTGAAGAAAATTCTGTCTTTCTCTAGAGAGTTCATTTTTCTCTTTATTTTTTGATCGTCTACTCTGGAATGAATATATGGAGTGAAATAGTGATCAGTCCTGTGTTTCACTTCTTTAAGTGAATTTATTTCAAACTTCATTTTATTATTACCATTTGGAAGCCAAGAGGTAAAAATATTTGGATCTAGGTCTATTTTCTGGGTTCTGTCTGTAATCCATTTCAGCCACCAAAAAGTCACATTTATGAAGAAGACATTCTTATTTTTAATTATGGACATGTTTTCTTCATGCATTTTCTTAATGCTTTTGAATACACCATCTTTAAAATTGATACTTTTTCCTTTTTGTCTCTTGAATGCATTTGGAAATAGGAGTTTTTAAAAGTTATTCATATTTGTTTCCAAATACAAATTACACATTTCAAATTATTCTTAAAACTTATAACTTACACATGCATATAAACACATTTGCTATAAGGATAGCGATTGTAATGCCAAATGCCCTATGGAATGTAAGTTTCTTCTACCCAAAGTCACATTGCTTATCATTATTCTTATATAACTCATAAAAGGTAGGAAACAATTCTATTACATTCAAAAAGTAAAAGCTCACTTTTTGGAAAAAAATCAAAGGTATACATTCCTTTATCCAATCCAGAGTTTGGAGGATATGGTAACTGGAGCCCCAGAGTTCAAGGTTACCTACCTTTGGTTATTGCATTCAGTACAGGTGAGTACATGTACCATACTTCTCAGCCATTTTCCTCTACCCCACTTCCTGTCTCTCAAGGCCCAAATCTCAGTTAAACACACGTGGTGTTGTCCTGTTTTCAATGAATATTTAAAATGAACCACTCTTCCCTTTGCCAAAGTGTTTATGGAAACCGCTTTTGATATTTAAGTTAGTTGAGTTTAAATCATATTTCATTACAAGAAAACAGCCATGCAGTCCTATTTCTAGGACATCCTCCCTCCTCGGTAATCCTGCATTTTATTCTGTAGCAACTCCTAATGCAACATTAATGAGAATATGTGATGCTCGGCTTTATCCTTCACTTGCTGTTTATTGTGGGCTCAAATAATATTGTGGCTTAAATGTTAAGATTTGAATAAATAAAATAGGTCAATGACTTACAAGTTACACTTTTCAAATAATCAAAACCCAGTTGTAAGCAAAAGATAATAAAAGATGATAAAAGGAAGTCCAAAAATTCACCCAGAGAAATAGTTTTCATGGCACTTCTGAATCCTCATGTAGGACCTTATGGAATCCTCATGAAGTAACAACGTGAACAATTCCTTGAACTGTAATTTTGAAAAAGATGATCATTAGCCCTTATTTACCGTTTGATCCTTGTATAAAGCATTGTGCCAGGAACTTGAAAATGTAACTATATTTCTCTCTGTTAATTTGGTTTTTCCCACCCCACCCCCACTGTCCATTGTGTGCTTTCACATTGTATTTCTCCCACCACCCCCAAATGGATGGATATCCACAGTAAAACCATTGGAAGCCCAAGATATTGCCTCCTACCTCCACCGTTTACAATATGTACTTTCTCTTCTTAGAGTTTCTGAGCCTCAGTTGCTGCAGGTAAAATGGGAATAAAAATATCTACCTCATAAAAATTGTTGTGAGGAACAAATCACATTTTGTACATCCAGTGGTTGGGACTTAAGATTTCAGTTTATTTCTCTTGTAGCCGAGGTGAGAGCTGAAGTTTTGAGGCTAATTCTAATTCTGCACAGGGAAGGGCGGATAGAGTGAGGGGCTGGGAAAGAGGATAGCAAAAAGTGTCCTAAAAAACAAAGCACAAAAAAAAATCTAGGTGTATTCAAGCACTTAGTGAAGCTCCTGGTTAGGAGAAGACCCTGTGCCAGGAACTGTAGGAGAAGCAATTTTTTTGAAGAATTGCTGACACACAGTGTTACATTAGTTTCAGGTTTACAGCATGGTGATTCACAGCTCTGTATGTTCTGCTCTGCTCACCACAAGTGTGGCTACCATCTGTCCCATACACGCTACTACAGTACTGTGGACTGTATTCCCTATGCTGTACCTTTCATCCTCGTGACTTCTTCTCTCTGTAACTGGAAACCTGGATCTCCCACACTCCCCTTCATCCATTTTGCCCATCCTATCTACCTCCCTTCCCTTTGGCAACTATCAGTTCTATGTTTTTATGGGTCTGTTTCTGTATTTGTTTATTCACTTATTTTGTTGGGGGTTTTTTGTTTTGTTTTTTTTTTTAGATTCCACATATAAGTGAAATCATATGGCACTTGTCTTTCTCTGTTTGGCTCGTTTCACTTAGTGTAATACCCTCTAGGTCCATCCATGTTGTCACAGATGGCAAGATCCCATTCTCTTTTATGGGTAATATTTCATTGTATATATATGCCATATCTTCTTTACCGATTCATCTATCAGAGGACACTTGGGTTGTTTTCACATCCTGGCTATTGTAAATAATGCTTCAATAAACACAGGGGTGTTTTCAAATTCATATTTTCATTTTCTTTGGGTAAATACCCAGTAGTGGAATTGCTAGATCACATGGTATTTCTATTTTAATTCTTAAAGGAACCTCCATATTCTTTTCAGAGTGGTTGCACCAATTTACATTCCTGCCAACAGTGCACAAAGGTTCCCTTTTGGCAGAAGCAATTTTTCTCTGCCTATGTTAAAGATAGATTTTCTAGTAATCAAGATCAGCCATAAATAGACCCATCTAGAACCCAGTAAATATGTGATTTTGGATAGAACTGTCCTCAAAGACCCCTCCCCCCAGAATATGTGATTTTGTAAAACACAATTTATCATATGGCTTGGACTCCAAAGACATGAAAAAGTATGAAGAAGAATTACATTTAAGAGATGAGGCAAAAAAAAAAAAAGCAGGAAATGTTTGAAGACTATTGGAATTTATCAACTACTAACTAAATAAAACAAGGGACTTTTTTCCACTGTTTGTGAGTGAATATGGCTAGCATGTCTCTGAGGATGTAGAATCCCTTCTCCCCTGAGAAGTCTCACCTGGAACGTAGAGGAAGCCACAGTTGGCTGGCCAACTAAGAATCAGTAACTCATATCACACATGGTGCTGTGCAAGAACAGGAACCTGGGGCTTTTTTTAGGGACAACTTGGTTGCGAGCTACAGAAATCTATTCCAACTAGAGGCTGTGGTAGGTGGTTAATTGTCAGGGCAACCTCTCAGAAAGCCAAGGGCGAAGAGCAAAGCTTGTATCACACCCTGCCTCATCTTCTCTCCACACACTTGCTTTGTCCTCCCACATCTCTCCAAGATTGTGTTTCTCAGAACCTCCTGGTTTCAATCCCTCCATAGCATCAATGGCTCGGGTTTGTCATGTTTCCTTTGGAGCCAATTGAAAATGTTTAGCTAGCACGTGCAATGAAGCATACACAGAAGCAACCCCATGTTGATAGTCAATATCACAGAGTCTCTGTGCTCTGTATTGTCTCATGTATATTTTGTGTGTGTCTTTTAGCCTCTCAAGAAAGACCCCATAATTGGCTGTACTTAATCTGAGGTTGGGTTCCCTTGAGATCATGTTTCTACATTGTTCTGTCTATATGGCCAGAGGGTCAAGATCATGTGAATTAAGTCCAGTGGTCCCTATGATCACTCTTTTAGCATGAATTGAAGAGAGAAGGCAATTTTTTAAAAGGAGTGAGGGGACATGATCCATTCAGACAAGTCCAGATGGCTTTCACAGGGCATTAGCTTGCAATCCTGCAAGTAGTGTTATCTGTAGTTCATGGATGAAGAAACTGAGGCCCCAAGACCTTAAAGCTCCCCAGTGTCATACTGAGTAAGTTACAGAAATGACACTTGATCCCACATCTATCTCTCTGACCACAAACCCCATGTTCTTCCCATCTTGCCTTACTAGCTAAGTATTCAAATGGCCTGAAAAGATGGAGGCAAGTAGCTTGAAGAAGTGAAAACTCACAAAGAACCAAAATGGCTTCTCCACTTCCAAGTAGTATAATTATTATCTTGGAAATAAGAGATTTCTAAGAAAAGTTATTAATAAAAAATTAACACTGCCTATAAATGCTATAAGAAACTAGTAATCAGTGAGAGGTGAGGAAGCTGCTCCAGAGCTGAAAATAGGTAGAAGGCAGCTTAAATCAGGAGACAGTGGATGATACCCAAAAGCAAAAGAGAGACCGGTTGATTGTGCTGGCTTCATAGTTTTGCCCTAAATCATTCCCGCTGACAGCACCTATAAGCTACTGTGACTTTGCCATATCTCCCTTTGTACAAAATGGGAACCTCAGATTCTGTGTCCCACCCTTAGAGAAACACTGGAAAAAACAATATGGGAGAAAAGTATTCAGAAAATCCTTGCAAATGGCGAAGATCATGAAACCAGCCTTTGGAAGCTGGCAACTGAAAAAAGTATATAATAAAACATATCCCACCCCACCCCCTGCTGCCCTCTCTCTCTCTCTTTCTCTGTCTCTCTGTCTCAGAAAACCTTAATGTATTTCTCCAATTCACAAAATTGGAAGATTTGGATGCCTTTAAGTCTTTGCTCATTGCATCAAAACTCCTTTACCTTTTCTGATGCTGTGAATTTCCTGAAATTTTGTCCATTGATCTATATAGCTGTCTGACAGGTGCTTTGTGGACGGCATTTACACATTCATTCAGGGAACATTCAGTAGTGTCTTATCTGCAACTCATTGAATTTTCACCTCCTATAGGAATAATATAATAATATGAAAATAAATTTAAATTTCTATAAAAATGTAAGGAGAAGCTCTCTCTCTTTCTAGCTTCTGTATAAGAGAACTTTGGCCTCCTCACCTTCCCATGAAAAGAGAACTTGAGTACAATAAATTCAGATACCCAGTGATAGTAAACAGAAAAACATTTCAATATGTTTGTAATAACCTATAGTATAAAACCATGATCAGTAAGACTGAGCCCTTCAACTGCGACAGTCATGGAGAATTCTAGATAAGTTGTGTGTTATTTGAAATGGAATTTCCTTATATGTGGTACATTTTCAGGCCAGCATTCAATCTTCAAGCTGGAAATTTTCTGATTAAATCCAATGCCTGCCATGGGGAGAGCTGTCCACATAGGCCTCCTCTGATTGGAAGATTTAATTGACATGTTCTGCATTGTGGATATCTGCGATCTAAAACCTGCAAGCTTGCAGATACCTTTGAAAATGTAGTCTTCAATATACTTTCCCTAACCACACCCACGACTGAGATTGTCTACCAGTTATAGTGTGGCAGGAGCAACACAGTCAAGTCTATCAGATATGCAAAAGACTAAGTAAATTACAGCAAATTTCAAATAATCGTTCACAGAGAAGTGGTTCTGTTTGTTAACTTATATTATTAAAGCCCCAGACTGGGATGTAAGTTGAATTAAGAAAGTGCTGTTATATCTCTTTGAAGCAGATCTACTTGAAGAAAAAGTTGTAGCTTATTTTCTGGGATGTTTTAAGATCTAAAAAAAGTAATTTTACCTTTGCTGTCTTTCTTCCCCCTTTTCAAATGCCTAACACTTCTTTTTGGGAGAAGCTACTTTTCATTTTTTGGTGAGTCTGCCCATAGAATCACAGGTAGTCTTGTAATTTTGCAAAACAATGGGATTCATAAGTATCTCTGAATTATATAGCCACAAATCTTTACAAGTAAATACAGATAGCTTCACAAATACAGTAGTTTGGGCTAGACCTGAAATATTGTACATATGCTACACTGTTTCATTTTAGTCTTGGGGATACCTCTCTCTTGAAGATCACCCAAACTCAGATTTTAATTTACTTCAGTTTCTTGTGAAATTACAAATTTGGGAAGGAAACCATTGTAGGTTATCTTCTTGTCAAAACCATTGATTATCAATCTCTTCATCAGCAACCTATGGATCATCTTTGGTCTTCCTGAAACATGGATGAGTTTTCTATGTGTATTAGTAATAGTTGTTTGAGATCATGCAGATTGTTGATTTTAAAGGTGGTTGGAGGTGTTATTTTTTTTTCCAAGCACACCTTTTTATTTCCTAGTTACAAGCAGATCATAAGATGCCTCACTGAAACAGAGCCCTCACCTAAGCTGGTACTCAGACTGGCTTCATTTCTACATTGTAGACGATTTCTGAACCCCAGAAAGACTCTGTTCTGCTCCAAGCCCTAATTGTGTTTAAGGGAACTTCTAACATGTATTGACAGTGAGAACTTGATCTCCACTGGGCTAGCTGAAAGAGATATTGTGCTTCTTCATCCAACATTAAATTATTTGGAAAATGTTGATGCCCCCAACCCCCCACCCTCTAATCCATAGTCCACCAACACTTGTTCTGTGATATCTACCATAGAAACAATATAGAATCTGTATAATGACTCCTAATCTTTCTGAAACTACTCTGTGTGAGACCCACCATGATTCCTACAGCCTCCCCAAAACATTTACTTTTGTGTCCTTAGGGAAAAGGTTTGGTTTAATAGGTAATTGCAGTAGGGTGGTGATTCATCATTTATTTGCCCTTAGGACTCTCAAAAACATAGTGTTTCCATCAATACTGAGCAAAGATTGGTTTTTTATTTGAAGTATGCTTCTAATTTTCAGGTTCACATTTGGGCTTGTGAGCAATTTCAGTAATACCCTTTCAATAATATACAAAGTGGACTTCATTGAACACCCTTAAGCAAGCCTGCTCAAATCAATCAAAAGTTGCTGTGTAGCAAATTTAAATGTTGGAAAAACAGCACCATCTACTGGAAAGGGGCAGGTAGGGAAACACTTGTTAGCCAAGTATTGGAGAGTCTGAAGGCCAAAATCCTTGACTAGCTTGAATCTGTGCATGTCTGCATTCAAGTAATTTGCATTAAAAAATGGCAATTTTGTTATTTCAGTGACAATGAGGCTTCATGGTTGAATAGAAAGAGCACAGAATGAAAGTAGGCTTCTTGCCCTGATTTCACCTTCACCTTATTTTCTCTCTCTCTTTCTCTCTCTAATCTGTATAACCTTAAGGATATCACTTCTTTAAAATAAGAGAGCCTTGGGAGAGAGTTAGAGATGCAGAGTAAAGTAGGGGTTAGGAATCCAGGCTCTGAAGTCAGAATGGCTGGGTTCAAATCCCAAATCAAAACCCACAAACCAGGAGATGATGACCTGATCAGAAGTCAGATACTCAACCACCTGAGCCACCCAGGTGCCCCCCAGGACTTGTATTTAATGGCTGTGTGGTCTTTGGCTGGCTCTAATCTTCTTTCCCATCCTCATCTATAAAATTGCTAGAGGGGTGGTAATCAAAACAAAGACACTGAATGAATGAATGAATGAATGAATGAATGAATGAATGAATTCCTTATGTGGGTCTTGGGGCGTGAGTACATAATAGTACCTAAACTTCCTACCTTACATTAGTCAGCTGAGACAATGGTTGCTAGAGTGCTTAATACCCTGTAAGTCACATTACAGCTAGAAGATATGTCTTAGTGTTAGTATTTAGTCAAATTTTAACTGAACAAGACTGTTAGAAGCAGCACAGGCCTGATGAGGACTCCAATACACTGCCAGAGAGACTGTTAATTGAAAAAAGTAATTTGGCAGTAAGAGGAAAAGCTTTAAAAACATTCGTTTAGTTTGAGTAAGTAATTGTACTTCTAGGAATCCATCCAAAGAAAGTCACTGGAGACATGGAAATAGTTTTATGGTCAAGAATGTTCATACCAACATAGTTTACAATGTTGAAATACTGGAAAGACAATGAATGTCCATCAGTAAGAAATAAATCACATAGAATACTGTGCAGCATTAAATGTCATGTTTTGAAGAATCATGCTATAAGGAAAGTGGATGACCAGTGTGATTATTACTTTTGGAAGGAAAAAAGGAATCAAGGAAGGAGAAAAGATCTTAATGGCCACACAACAAAATGTCAGCAGTGGTTATGTCTGTTAACGCTGTCAGCACTGTTGACACTCTGAGCCGTATAATTCTTTGTTGTGTACATGGGGGGGGGGGTGCTGTCCTGTTGAAAGAAGGATGTTCACCGTCCCTAGCCCCTAGCTGTGACAACCAAAAATATCTCCAGATGTTGTTAAATGTTCTCTGAGATGGGGGTGGGGGATCACCCTTAATTGAGAACCACTGGTTTAAAGGAAAGAAGTAAGTAATAATAAAGTTCTTTCTGTGCATGTACATTACTAAGCCCAGCTTGATCAATAAACTGGTTATAGGCATCAAATGGAGAATGCTAAGAGTGGCTCACTAGCTCTCCAGGGTCTTGCCTGAAGAAAGTTCTTGGGAAGTGCCTTTGACATCTGGCAAGGACTCCTAGGAGATACATTCCTATGTACACATTGAAGAAAATATTTTCTAACGTATGACCCTCAGACCTTAGGCATCTTTCCCTTTGTATCAACTATATTACCTTACAGACATCTCTTGGCAGAAAAGACTGAATTCTCATCACTGACAGGTGGTGATGACTTAAAGTTTTTTCTTCTTAGTACTTTCTATGGGTTCCATATTATCCTAAAATTAAGGTGAATCAGTGTTACCAGGAGAAAAAAAAAACAACTAAATATGTTTTAAGAACTACCCCCACCCTTGTAGCAGGCTAGGAAGGAAGTGCTGTAACCCTGGCTACTATTGTCCTCATGTAATCCCAATGTGTTTCATCTTCTCTTTGTACTTCATCCATCATCTTCACATAGGACAGACCTTCATGGTTGCAATTGTAAATATGAATGTGTATTGAAAAGGGTGAAATGCTATGGGAATGAAAACTTAGTTGCCTTAAGTAGCATTTCCCTTCAGGTTCTCTAGGCTTTGTTTTCATCAACTAGTTTACCAGCTTGTCAAAGAAATTAACAAACCAAGCAATTTGTAGGCTCCGGTGAATTGTCCCTGAAGAGGCACCGTAGTTTCTGATGGCTCCAATTGCCTACTCCGCTTAGAAAGTCAGAGTCAGGAAGGCCAAGCACCTATTGGTGGGCATGATTTCTGAGGAGCCAATCAGTCTTATCTTATATTCTGATAAGCCAGTCAGCGTCCGATGAGCCTCTAGCTGGTGAGCTTCTGTGGAATGTGTTTACAGAGTCACTTCTCTTTCCTCAGGGTCCAAACATTATATTCTTTACAACAACGTGCTGGTTACGTTCAAAATCTCCTTTTGAAAAAATAACCTCTTTGGGAATCCAACCTCAATATTTGGAGAGAGAACGAGCCTGAGACCCCTTAGCTGCACAACAATAACTGAAATCAAATAAAATGAGCCGGCAGTTTCCTTTAACAATTTTTTGAAATGAAATTTCCTTACCCGTGGAGCATCAGTGTGTGAGGGTTTCGCCACAAGCTAAGTTAAAAGAGTTGTGATAAGTTCTGAAAGCAATGATTTGGTAGAAAAAAAATGGTAATCAAAGGAAAGTATTATTTATCTTAAAATAACAGCAGGGAGAGTATCTACAGAACACATGCAGAGATACCAAAATGTAAAGATTGATTTTGTGCTATTTAAACTCCTTTTCAAAATAGCTTTATCGATGTATAATTCACATAACTTTAAATTAATTCATTTGAAGAGTGTCATGGAATAATTTTGAGGCAAGTTACAGAACTGTGTATTTTTAGCACACTGGTTGAACTTCTTTTTGAGGCCTGACATTTGATAGTCCAAATCTAACCTAATAGCATGATGCATGGGGACGTGTGTGTGTGTGTGTGTGTGTGTGTGTGTGTGTGTGTGTGTGTGTATGTATGTGTATGTGTGTTTGGAGACAGGCTTCGGAGAGGCGGTGTTTATTCAGAATTTAATTCTTTTGCTAAGAATTGACTATAGAGGAATGTAGTGAATGCAGAGGGAAAGATACTTAAGGTTCTTCAGAGTCCTAGTTTAGAAAAATCTTTTTTTCAATCTGCACATAGATAGGTATGGAATAATGTATTCTTTGGTATATCAATTTCTGCTTAACATTATGTCGGTGAGAATCACCCATATTGGTGCTTGCAGTAGGAGTTTATTCTTTCTTGCTGCCACATAGTATTTCATTATGTGAGTATGCCACACATTTGCCTATTCTACAACGAATAGAAATTTGGGTTATTTCCAGTTTGAGGCTATTATAAATAATGATAGCATACACATTGATCTGTACATCTTTTTGTTAACCTATTATGCACCTCTGTTGCTATCTTCCTAGGAGTGGGATGGCTGGTCACAGGGTATGCATATATGGAACATGAGTACAAAATCTGAAGTGGTTATATCAATTTACAGTCCAAATTAAAGCAATTTATGCACCGCCTGCGTCATCACCAACATTTCATATTGTTGGTCTTTTTACTTTTAGCCATGGTGGTCAGAATGTACCAGTATTTCATTGTGGTTTCAGTTTTCATTTTCCTGATGACAAAGGAGGTTGAATACATTTTAATATGTTTATTGGCCATTTGGATTACTTCAAAGGACCTCATCAAGTACTTTGCCAACTTCTCATTAGATTGTGTGTTGGATTCAAGTTATATGCCCTCCCCCCAACAGTTCTCCTAATCCCCATCCTTGAATCCTTAGCTACTTGCCCAATGGACTGTGCAAGCAGCCCATGCTGTTGCCTCCTTTCCTACACCACAGGCTGTTTAGGGCTCCCCCATTGTGAGGGCTGGTCATTAACATGGTCTCCCTCATGCCCATCATGCTGGAGCTGCAGTACTTCTGGCTCCCAAGCCCAACCTATCAGACTATGAAGGGTCTCCTTCTCCTACCACTTCCCTAGAGGCTACCTGGAAAGGCCAGGTGACTTAACCCAGAAATGTAAAAAAGTTAATTAATGCTTTATTGTGGAGTACTTTGACCATAAGAAACAGGAGCTAGAAGAAAACCAGCATACAAATTCTTCTCCTTCCCTCCTTCCCATATACTCTTCTGATCTAGGTATCTGTGTCCTGTTTATATGTCCTGTCTGGAGACTGAGCCGTCAGATATGTTTTCTTATAAAGCTATGTATGGGTAGCTAGGTATTTGCTCTCCCTTCTCTGCCTCTCCTCTCTGTTTTCCTCACTCTTGCTGCCCTAGAATTTTTACCTTCCAATAAAGGCCTATCTCATTAGCTCTCCCTCAGGGTTGGTTTGTTAGGGGACCTGGGCTATTGATTTGAATTTGTTGATACAAATTCTTATTTGGTTGTATGTATTGCAAATACCTTCTATCATGTGACTTGCCTTCTAATTCTTACAACGGACTATCTCTTGGGCATATTTATTAGCTACACAGATGACGAATGGTTATTCATTGTGCTTATAATTTCCAGGTATTTTACAAAGTGTTGTTGTATCTATTTATGGCAGTAAATCTGTTGGTCTCTTTGTGCAGTGGTATGTTACTCCTCAGAGTAGTTAAATACATTTTATTGGGAGAAAAATGTCATCATTACAACTAAATAGAGGCCATTCCCCTCAGCTAGTTTTAAAGACAGTGAAAATTCTAGTATAGGCATTTGGTGTCTTTTGCAAGATGTTAACATTTGCTTCTGGTCTCTACATAAAGGGAAGAGGGACTTTTAATTAGTTTTGAAAATGTTGATTTAAGAGTTAAACAGCTTTCTCTACTGCAATATTTGTGCTCTTTAAAATGTTCATGTGTATTGGGTATCTCTAGAAAGAGATTACAGTGTGCTACAATCTCAGACATACTTAACTTCAGATGTCTTTTAAGCATCATCTTGCAGGAATGATGCTATGAAAAGCATAGATTCGGAAAGACTACTCCAGAGTGTGACCTACATTACATTTGTATACTTAGAAATTCTAGTGGAGGAAAATGGATAATTAATGAATGGCAGGAGCCATATCTATCTATTATTGATGCTCTTGAGATGGCTTTTCAGGATTATTGGCATCTCCCCCGCATGTCTTGAAACCTGCCAAAACAGTTGAGTTTTTGCTTACCTACTTCATTAAACCACACTGAGTGAAGCAGATGTTATGAGATTCAGGGATCACTAGAAGGAAAGCTTCCCCAGCCATAAGGAAATTCTTTGGAATATAAACAAAATTTTAGAAAAGCTCCCTTCAGATTTTGTTAATATCATAAGAAACTGGTATTCAGTGAAAAGACTCCCCTTAAACTCCTCTCTTAAAATGTCTTCAAGTTAGCAAAATTTTATTTGAACACCTTTGAAAAGAAAGCATTCTAAGTGATTCCCCTGTCTTCTCAAACTCAGTACACCAAATCCAATTTAGCCCCTTCCTTGAAAGTGGCATCGTTGTGCGACATTTTGTGCTGAAAGTCAGTGCTGTTCCAGGTCCACTAATATATGTTGGCCATTAACCTCATCCCTAGAGGATCCCAGGTTGCTCTGATTTCTGATGTTGTTTCTTATCTCCCTTTGACAACCTTTCATCTTACCCCCTTTCTTCACACCCCTTCCAGCACTGCTTTTAATCTGTTGGGCTCTTGGGAACCACATTCATGCGCCGGCCAGTACAGGTGGTGAATTAGAGAAGTGGGCCCAGAATGAACATCTAAGTTGTACTTCTCTGATTAGAAAGAAGTAATTTCTGGGGCACCTGGGTGGCTCAGTCGGTTAAGTGTCTGACTTCGGCTCAGGTCACGATCTCATGGTTTGTCAGATCTCAGCTGACAGCTCAGAGCCTGGAGCCTGCTTCAGATTCTGAGTCTCCCTCTCTCTCTGCCCCACCCCCTTCTCACTCTCTTTCTCTTTCTTTCTCTCAAAAATAAACATTAAAAAATTTTAGAAGTAACTTCTCAGAAGCTTTCTTAATTCTTACAAGGCAAGTATTCAATCAACAAATAATTACTATGGCTTGGAGCTGTGTTTTGGATAGTCAGGTTTGCCAGAAAAGTGAGTAATCTTCAATTGTATTAATTAATCTTTATTTGTGTTCATTGATTTCAAAAATAGGCAAAAAAGAAAATATATGACAACTTCAAAATCTACATAATTCTGTATCACAGAACATTTTCTCCTTTCCATTCTTGAGTACACAAAATGATGCTTAATTAAACAACCTTTAAATAAACTCATTTATTACATACCTCTTCTGAGAACCCTGCTATTTGCAAGGAATACGACCAAAACTGTGGCAAATTAGATCCTTGCACTTAATGTCTAGTAGACCTAGCCAATAAAGTTAAATAACATTCTATAGTAAAATTAACTTAAATCACTCTTTACTGTTTTATATTCAGCATTTTGCTTTTTCACTTTTTAGTGATAAACTCTACAAAATTTCTTTCAGTTCCCTTGTCAAGAAAAAAATACTTTGATTCCTAATTGTGATCCCTTTCTTCCTACCCAAGTCCTTAAAAAAAATCCCAAGAACACTTTAAACAGAGTATTTTAAGAGAAATTATCTTTTGAGTGAGGGGTGGATGGAAGCCCCCATTCACACTTTAAGAGATCCAGAATGTTAACGTAGGGATGCCAACGTGGCATTTCCATACAATGAAGCTAATCCCCACAACCAAACATGTCAGTCATTTCTGTGTGTATTAATGCCCAACTCTCATTTAAATAGCCAGGAAAACTCAGATCTTTAAGTGCAAAGCCCTGCTGATGAGTCAACTTTGTTCAGGCCTCCGGCACATTGTTTGTGCTTCATGACCTAGAAAAAAGACCCATTATATCTGAAAATGTTAACGTTTCCGCACAGGAAAGGACAGTAAGGTACAAACCAACACAGAGTCATCTTGCCTTTGTATTAGATTTAGTTTCTGAATTCTTTCCTGGGAAAGAGCTCTGACTGTAATTTTCCCCCCGGCCATCTACATGGATAACATCTTCATATCCCCCATCCACTTTGCCTTCTCTTTCACGTTTACAGAAGAACACATCATATTGTTCTTATTATTTGTATTAGTGTACAAATTGTATTGTTGTATGCATTGTATTATTGAATTGTAAGTGTTTGGGGCAACATTTACACCAAACTGTAAACTGTAGGGGAACAGGGTTATATGGATCTCTTTATGGCACAGCTGTGAGCTCTTTCAAAGGATTCTTTGATTTATTCTGATGAGACTCAAGCCAACAACTTTGTTTACCCTGAAGCATTATTATGTGCAAGTCAGAGGTCATTCATTCCGTCATTAAGGATGTATTAGGCAGGAGGCACTGTGACATTCTTCAGGGAATCCCATCACCTAGAGTGGTGCCTGGAGCTGAGTATGTCCATGAAAATTGAATCAAGTGAATGGCCTGTGTTTAGCTCATTGTAGCTTTTCTGGGAGAAGAAAAAAGCAATTGACATGATTCTTATTCAAATCATAGGTGAAAGATCGGGAGGAAAACCAAAGTGACCCTGACTCACCTCAAAAGGATGGAAAGAGTTTGTGTCTCTTGTACAACATCTGAAATCTGTGTCCCTCTCTTTATCTTCCTCCAGACTAAAATGCTTGGCCTTCAGAGTAACAAAATAAATCTTAATTGGTTCCCATTCAGTCATCAACACTTACTAAATATGTACCATGAGTGTCAAACACAAAAGAGATTAGGCATCTCAGATCTTGAGTGTGATGAGGTCAGGCACAACCATGGCTTTGCTGAGTATAGGAGTGAAGAGATGAAGGGACTTGCCTGGACCAGAGCTGCAGCCTTGACCTACCTTGCAAGATGATGCTCATTTGCACCTCAGACTGTCCTGACGCTCCCTTTGCTATGTATCATTTGCTTGCAGGTGTGGTGACTTTGGATCCTTATCAGCTAGTCATGCAGGGGAGAAGCAGGCTTCCTAAAGGAGAATTACTTAACATAATGACAGCTGTATGATATTCACCGTTGACCCTGTTCTATGTGGCCATACCCCCAACCACCAAAGAACAAGAATGTCAGTGCGTAAAGTTGGCTTTGTGTGGCTACAGGCCAATGTCATCCTGATTGTAGTACAATATGTGACATTTAATAGATGCATAATGATGATGGACATTATCAGCTGGTTGAAAATGTATGCAACACTTTTACGAATGTGCTATCATGCACTCTCCTATCAGAAGTCATCCTCAGGGGACATTAATTATTAATAATTTGGAAATTTAATAACTTGGAAACAGACAAAACTCGCCTTCTCTCTATTCTTTTGTGCTATCATGGAACATCAAAACTTTAATGCTTCAGATGCTTTAAATTGTCAAAGTCTAGTGATCATTCCTAGCAACATATATTTCTCCTCCCATTGCAAACAACTATTTTTTTTCTATTTTGAATGCTTAAATTTTGCAATTACTTAATGAATTTATTTCTGGATATAAAATAAAATTCCTGATTATATTTCTTTCCACAATATATTTCAAATTCCATAAAATGCTTTACCACTACAGACATGTTGCTAACCAAAGTCACATTTTACCTACCTTGTTAAGAAAAAAAAAGTTGAACCTTACATCTTGATAATTTATTCACACAAAATAAACCATCAGATTAGAAAAGCAACTCCAGAATGTCTTTTCTTTCATGTTACTTGGCAATATTTGGAGCTACCTTGTGGAGATTTTCTCTCCAAGAACTGACTCTATTCTTTGGAAATGCTTATGGGATCATTAATGTATTGTCTCTACTGAGCTCAGTGATGAAGGATGTTTCCCTCGGTTTTAATTTGTGTGGATCACAGCCACGCCCATAACAATCCTGTAGGTTATTATCCTATGCACTTCTCACTACTTCCTGGTTACATTTTGGGTCTTTTTTTTTTTTTTTTTTTTTCCTTTTTTTCATACCCTTTTCATTTTCGGCTCTCCTGTTCATTCTGGAACAAGGCAGTATATAAATAGCTGAAACAAAGCACGGTGTTAAGACAAACCAGTCAGGAATTTCTCTTGAAAACAAATGGGGGAGGGGAGGAAATAGAACTTCACACCCTGCCCTGCAAATATCATAGAACACAGTTTTGGAAGCTCTGTCTACACCTAAAAAACATGAGTGTTCATAGTGTCTCTGGCCCAGAAGGAAAGTATTGTCCTCATGAAAGTATTGTGACTCTGTGCCTCTGAGACCAGGAACAGATTCTTTTTCTAGGCTGACATTTGTCACCTCATTTTCAGTCCTATGAGTCTGGACCATCAGCATGATTTGGGGCAGAATCAGAAGTCCTGCCTTAGCATCCAGTTGTGATTTACTCTGGCTAAGAGAATAATGAGAAGAGTGTAAGTGTAAAGGTTGGTCCAGGTGAACCATCCACTGAGAATGAGAAAAGACTAGAAGTTCTTGTTAAAAGATATTTATGGATACTTCCCAGTTTTGTGCTGTAAGTTATAGACTATGCCTTTTGAGGTAAAGTACTTAATTACTTGATTCTCTCTTAATTTTCTTAATATATTTCTATAATGCTTTGATCTATTTTTCTTGTGTTATTCCTTACTTGTGTCCTTAAATTCCAAATTTTGTTCCAGTTTTTTCTTTTCTTTCTTTTTACTTTCCTAAGCTCTGCAAGGTGGTATTAAACTATGACCCACGCCTGTACCTCATTTACTTGATTTTCTAGAGATATATTTCTGGACCTCTAATCCGTTTGAGTGTATCTCTATCATGAAAGTTATAATTCCTATATTGGAACTTGATTTTTCTATTTGGATGAATTTATTTTTAAGAGCTCTTCTGAAATGTCCCTTTTATTCAAGCAAGAAAAGGATAATGAGAGTTTATATAGTGCCTGTTTTTACATTCTTTATAGATACTTTAAAGCAATTATAATGCCACAGTAGTATCATTAAGGGCAGTGTCTTCAAGTATATATTTATCCAGTGATTGGTTGACCCATTCATTCATTCATTTTTTATTCTTCAAACATTAAGCAATTTCTCTATGCAAGCACAATGCTAAGAACTGTTTCTATAATAATAAAGCAAAGAGGGTTCCTAACCTGGAGGAGTTCACAGTCCAGTTGAGATGAACACACAATTAAGCAGATGCCATAAAGTGTAATCATTACTATGGTCTAGGCATCTGTGGGGTGCACCGGGGCACAAAAGAATGGGTAGTCAGTTCTCCCTCAGATAGAGGTATAGAAAAGCTTTATAGATGACCTAATGATTTAGTTGAGTTTTCAACACAGCAGATCCCTAAGGGGTTGGGGAAGGGATGGTGATTTGGGTGGAGGGTAGAGTACCAAAAAAAATAAAAGTCCAAAGGACATAAACCTGTATCAGCAGCTTAGAGTCTCAGATGTAGTTTTGTGGCTCAAGTGTGAGGTCTGAAGGGGAGACAAAGTAAGAAATGAGTAAGAAAAGAGACATGAAAGGGCTCAAAATGCTGTGATAAGAAGTTTGGACACAAACCTTTACCCCATGACGATCTGTTTGAAGAAGATGGTCGGATTTGCCCCAGAGACCATGTTTTAACACATGGAATCTAACCATAGAATTACCTGCAGGAACAGCAAATTATCTTTTAAAACTACAGCAAAATGTGGTGACAGGTTTACAATGAGGGATGGTAGTTTGGGTTATCTTATAAAATGAAGTCTCTCTTTCCCTCTTTCGACTTTGTTCTGCTCTATTGCTTTTCCATCCTGGTTTGACAGAGGTCGTCTCTCAGCCTTTTCAAGAGACTTCCATGCCATCCTCCTTTCTCTCTGCAACATCACATTTCAGGTTCTCTGACTACTTCATGCAGGCACTTGCCGTGGCTTCAGTTCCTTTCACTGGCTGTTCACTACAGAGGGGTATTTCTGTTGTCCAAGCTCCATATTGCTAACCAATTCGCCAGTTAGGCACACATTTCCCCGAGCCACTTAGATCACCTTTATTGCCAGGAAGCATTTTACTCCACGAGACTTCTTCAGTCCAAATTCTATCCCAAGCTTGTGCTCTCCTCCATCTGCTTTCAGATTGGTAGAAGTAGAGAAAAACTCAGACAACCATTCAAAAACATTTACCTTCTAAAAAAAATTTTTTTTTTAGTGTTTATTTTATTTTTGAGACTGAGAGACTGAGCATGAGCAGGGGAGGGGCAGAAAGAGGGAGACACAGAATCCAAAGCAGACTCCAGGCTCTGAGCTGTCAGCGTAGAGCCTGATGCGGGGCTCGAACTCACAAACCGTGAGATCCTTACCTGAGCTGAAGTCAGACACTTAACTGACTAAGCCACCCAGGTGCCCCAAAAACATTTACTCTTAGGCTTACTGCGAGTTGCTGAGTGACAATTTAGGATCCTGCCATGCCAAAATAAAGAGTGTTCTAACAGGTCTCTCAGCACGTAGTACCTGTCACAGATCTCATTTAAGCAGGGATATCTCCAGAGCTAGCAAATCTCCAGAAATTGAAGTTAATGCTTTATCTTGAACTGTTAATTATCTGTGATTTAATGACAACTGTTCAGACAGCTTGAGCCTTGCTATAATTTACCAGTCTGACCCTCCATGACCTTCACAAGAGATGCTATTAATGGCCAGTGAGCTGGTGCACAGCAGTACAGAGAATTGTCTTCTATATCATCAGCATAATTCAGAAGCCATTGTTTGTTGAATTTTACAAACCATTAATACTCTGCTTCTTCCTTTCACTAAATGTAATCAGCACCTTATCCTAAATGGAGACATCTACCTACAGATTTTACAATTTTTCTAGGAGATTGCCTCTGGGAAAACAGTTTCCTCTTCAAAATTCAGCCTAGACTTTTTCAAACTTTTTGGAGCAACCGTCCAATGTAATTAAAGATCTCTACAAGGAATTGTTGGAAAATCAGGATCTAGTGTCACACTGATATTTACTGTCCCTTGTGTACCTGGGTTTTCTCACCTGTCTAAAAGATTAGTCAGGATGTCTCCTTAGCTCTAAAATGTTGTGTGGTGCTAGGCAGTTCTTTACACTGCTTTGTCACATAAAAAACCATTGCAGGGGCGCCTGGGTGGCACAGTCAGTTAAGCGTCCGACTTCAGCCAGGTCACGATCTCGCGGTCCGTGAGTTCGAGCCCCGCGTCAGGCTCTGGGCTGATGGCTCAGAGCCTGGAGCCCGTTTCCGATTCTGTGTTTCCCTCTCTCTCTGCCCCTCCCCCATTCATTCTCTGTCTCTCTCTGTCCCGAAAATAAATAAACGTTGAAAAAAAAATTAAAAAAAAAAAAACCATTGCAAACTAGAGACACCGGTTTTAATAAGACATGAATGTCTTGGTTTAGGCATTAGTCCCTATAAGTCTCGTTATTTGTCAGAGGTGATCTTTTTGGTTTTTGGTTTTCATTGTTCTTTTTTTTTTTTTTTTTTGAGAGAGTGTGTGTGTGTGTGTGTGTGTGTGTGTGTGTGTGTGCATGAGTGGGGGAGGGGCAGAGAGAGAGGGAGAGAGAGAGAATCCCAAGCAGGCTCCACTCTGACAGCACAGAGCCCGATGCAGGGATTAAACTCATGAACCATGAGATTATGACCCAAGCCAAAATCAAGAGTCATACTGACTCTTAACTGACTGAGCCACCCGGGTGCCGCCAAAGGTGATATTTTAATTAAAATCTGCCTTATCTACTCCAAGAGTGATCTACAGTGAACTTTTAGGCTTCTGTTAATAAATGTTAAAGTATCTTACTGCACAGTGAACATCGGTTGTGATTAGGCAGCTGCATTTTTGTGTGTCTTTTGTTATTGAAAATACTCATTGTCTCTAAACGTTCACAGATTGATTAGTTTTTTTTTTTGTATAATAATTCTTGCACATTCACTTTTGAATTCTTTTGTCTTTTAGCATCTGGTTCTTGATTTTCTGTGACTGTATCTCATAACAGAAATCAGAGATATGGCAGTTATCTGCTTAATGTAATCAGTATGTGTAGCTGAACTAGAAAATTCATCCAGACCTCAATATATTTTGAAGGGTTTTAGCCTTTCAGTGATCAATTTAGCTAAATAAATTTGTAAGATTAAATCACCACTTTCCACTAGAGCCAGACTGTGAAGCCTAGGGTTGTTTAATACTTGTGCTCTCTCTAGTCACATTTGCTCTCTCTTCCAGATGTGTTCCTTAAGAGATTACCCCTTTGGTTTTGGGGGTGTTTTGAGGGTTAGTTGGTGGTCTCTTTTTATAAATTATAAATATCATGTAATTTTCTGAGGTCCTTCTATACCTGTACAATATATTCTCTATGCAGTTTTCCTCACAATGGCTTGTGGCACAGTAAATTCCTGGAAAATGGTGCTTTAAAATATACTACAAAGTAGAAACTTATCTCAAGGAATTCTCTTCACTCATAAGTACTAGGAATTTTCTGTAATCTTTTTGCCTTGTCATAAATACTGGGATTTATCACAGGTCACTTTTAATTGATCAGTTTGTTGTATTAGATAATCCTAATTAAAACCATCAGATGGGAAGGAAAAGAAAAACTAGGATTCCATCTGGATATCAATGACATAGTTCCATTTCAAACAGCTTGGGAACTTAACATGCTTCTCTAGATTTTTAGTGGTGTGTAAGCTATTTTGTGGATAGATATGCCTCGTTGGAATGGGATAGGTGGTCCTGACCCGTTGTAGAAAATAAAATCATCTGAAAAGTTAATAAGCATTAAACATAAGAACAAAATTCAGAGTGCTGTACCCTTGAGAATTCTATACAGGACATAAAATGCATCAGCTGATCCTATCAGAGCACAGATCCACATGTGTTTGGAGTGGCCTATGGAATTGTCCTGCTACTCGTAATGTTCATATAGCACTTGACCCTTTGCAAAGTGCTTTCATGGGCAACATCTCTGATGTTCAGTACACCTGATAAATAGAGACTCTTGTCATCTTCCCCGGGTTTTCAGTATAGGCTCTGAAAAGTATCTTCCAGGCCTTCTAGGCTTCTGGGCCCCAGTACCCAGGAAAGCTCACACTCAAACTGGTTGTTGTCTGACTTGCAAACTTGTGCTCCTTTTCCCGTAGCAGATTCACAGACCTACCAGCAGTGGCTAAGTACTTGGGTGGGTCCTCTGAGAACCAGTGTAGCACTAGGATGTAAGCTGCTTAGAGATATAGACCCTGAAGAAAGCCTGTTGTAAGTAGCATTGTCGTGATACTACCAGCATTTATGTAGCAAACTGTCAAGTGTTATGTAAGTGTTAGTAATACTATGACAATTTTGTATGGCAGCCCAAACAGAGATCTGGACCCTGGAGACACTCTGTGCCTTATTTTCCATTCTTTACAGAATTCTCCAATGCATATAACCTTGTATTTTATTCTTCAATCCTCTTGACCAGTATTGTACAAATACAGTATTTATATTTATATTTATATTTATATTTATATTTATATTTATATTTATATTTATATTTATATTTATATTTATATTTATATTGAAACAGTGCCAAGTACCTGATAGGTACTCAAGGAACATTTGTTGATGGAAAGTGATAAAAGTACCCCTGACCTTTATGCCAAAGGCATAGACCTTGAGTTATGAGATACAAACACTGAATATAACAAACCAGAGTGATGCAGTCCCAGAAAGGCCATGTGACGTCCCATGGTCCCTCTTGCCCAGGCATCATTTCACCCCCATAGCCCAGGGCAAACCTCCGCTGAGTCCTGGGTTTGACTCTGCTCCTAGATGTCAGAGCCATTGGACATCTCCACTGAAAATGCTCCTTTTTGTTGGTTTAAGTAAAAATTCCCAAAGTGTTTTCACAGACATTGCATTTGAGCTTCAGAATAACTCTGAAAGGAAAAATCCAAGGTCCCTGCACCTTCCCAGGCTCCTTGGTTTCTAAAGTTCTTTGCCATCCTGGTGCTGTAATTCTGAAGACCATACTCTTTCCTCATTTGTGAATTAGGGACAAGCATATATGTGTAATGAAAATACTTCCCAACTTTTAAGCAAAACAAAAAGTTTTTCCTCCAGTAGTTGTCTTCATATCTTACTTTTTATTTTGGTCTTAGATCATATTCCTGATGGTTTATGATAAAAGCACCCAGCACCCAGAACCTCCACACATGTGCATGTGTGTGTGTTTGTTTGTGTGTGTGTGTGTGTGTGTGTGTGTGTGTGTGTGAATTTTATGACTCTATATCATAATTAGATGACTGTGTACATGCAAAGATATATATCTGCTGCATTTGTACAAAATACTGTATTAAGAACACTTGTAGCTCAACAGGAAGCACATTAAAAAAAGCTTATATTGATATTGAAATTTGCTGTGATGGCTTTAGACACCTTTTCATTCTGTCTGCTGTACATTCTCTCCTCTAACTGTTCGAAACAAGATTTTCAAGTTCCTGGACATCCATGACCCAATTTGCCTTCCAGGATAGTACGATTTCCTATATGTAGAGTGATGCCTTAAGCATATTATAACTTCTGCTGTTTTCCAGTAAAAAAACAAATTGTGCTTACCTCTTCATATTTTTCAACGTCTTTAAAAATAACTGAGAGGCTTAAAATGCTTTGCATAAGACTTCTTTCGTGTCCTAGGCCTTGTTTGGGAGAAAAGAGAAAGAGTCCTTTGATATAAATCTTTTTTCATGTAATCCTATTCTAATATTAATCTTATTTACTCTGTGTCAGTCTTTAATTACCATTAGCCCTTTAATCTGACCACGTGTGGGATTTGGGGAGGGGGGGGTGGTATTTGCTACCAAAATAACATGACTCTAGGTACATAAATTTCAGTTTTCCTTTTCCAAAAAGTAAGAGTACAGAGCCCTAACCATTCCAAATCTAAGAGGTGTACTTTCAATCCCAAAGTTACCAAGATACAACTGAAAAATTGATGGTCACCATGAAGCATCTTGATATTTGTTATGTTATTATTTGTCTTCGTAGTCATATCATTGTAACTCGTATTTATTTTAATGTTTATTTTTGAGAGAGAGAGAGAAAGAGTGTGAGCAGGGGAGGGGCAGAGAATGAGGGGAGACACAGAATCTGAAGCAGACTCCAGCCTCTGACCTGTCAACACAGAGCCTGATGCGAGGCTCAAACTCACAGACCATGAGATCATGACCTGAGCTGAAGTCGGACGCTCAACCAACTGAGCCACCCAGGCGCCCCTATTGTAACTTGTATTTTTATGGCACTTTATCATTTGTGAAAGAGCTTACACAGTACCCATTCATATTATGTATTCATTTGAACCTTGCAAAAGCCCTATGAATCAAACAGGGCTTCCTCTTTATGGATGAGAAAACTTGGACTTGGAATGTTCCACTTATTGCCCAAGGTTCCTTGTGGTGACGCCAGCTCTGATTCCAGCCCTTGTCAGGTCTTTGTGCCTTCACCAAACAAATCACATCATGGTTATGCAGTCCTTCCCATCTGGAGGACGTGTGAGGAGTAGTTTCATTAGCTAATGTGTTACTGTTGTCCCAGATAGTATCTGCACCTAGATATGGTGATAGCAGCCCAGTGCAGGAGACTGTTCCTTGGGGAAATAGATCATCAATGTTGTCTCTTTTTCAGAGTAGGCTGTATATAGATGGTGCTTTGTGCCTGTTTAAAATGCCATCTCAGCAGCCCCATGAGTGGCTCAGTAGGTTGAGTGTCCGACTCTGCTCAGGTCATGATCTCATGGTTGGTGAGTTCAAGACTCACATTGGGCTTTGTGCTGATAGCAAGGAGCCTGCTTCAAATTTTCTGTCTCCCCCTCTCCCTGTCCCTCCTCCCACTAGTGCTCACTTGCTCTCTCCCTCTCTCAAAATTAAATAAACATTAAAAAAAATTTTAATGCCATCTCATGTTGAAGTGTGTTTCCAACCTCATAAGTAGTTACAGCAGATGGTTTATTTTCTCACTTTTATTTATAGGCATACTTGGTCATCTAATTAAGTAATGTTTCTAGACACAGGAAGGTAAGTAACAGAACAAGGACCCTATAGTATTTTTTAAAATTGTTCAAGTTATTTCCTACTCCACCTGTGGCATGCATATGATTGAAATAATAATTACCAATATTAACCACTTGCATGCTCATATTGGTTAAGAATTAGAATAGCCTCCTCTTTAATTGAAAATCCTTAAACTGCATGCAAACATAGATACCTTTAGAACTGTTTTTAACCATCCTTGAACATGATACTTTTTCATAAATGCTTGAAGATTTGCTCCTCTTTTTTTTTTTATTCTTGAGGACAAACATGCAGGCATAAAGCTTGACTCTAGAGAGAACAATGTATTGGAGATTTTTTTTAATCCTAAAAGCATAAAAAAAAAATGGAAGTAACCAAAATTGGGCCAAACCACAGTATTTCTTTCAAGATAACTATTCAAAAAATAAAAAGTGGCCTAACCTCTGTAAATCAGCTAAAACTATTCCCCAGAAAATAATCAAATTCCAGAAACTGGCTTTGATTTAATCTCAGAACTCAACATCTAATCCCATTAATAAGGAAGAAAGTATTAATCTAGGAGTATTATCCTATTTCTAGATATTCCTAGCAGTTTATAGATGCCTAGTTTAATGTAACTATAATAGGGGCTTCTTTGAAAGATATTGCACTTTTGGTAATGTATACTACCCTGTTGACTAAAAAAGTAAATCCTTAGAGCATCAGGGTGGCTCAGTCTGTTCAGTGCTCTGCTCTTGATTTCAGCTTAGGTCATGATTTCATGGCCTGTGGGATCAAGTCCTGTGTTAGGCTCTGCGCTGCCAGCACAGAGCCTACTTGGGATTCTCTCTCCCTCTCTTTTTGCCTCTCCCTTGCTCCTGTGCTCTCTCTCAAAATAAATAAATAAACTTAAAAAAAAAAGAGTAAATCCTCTACTCCCATGAAAAATTAATTTCTAAATATAGTTTTTCAAAACATTTTTTTAAGTGATCTCTGTCTTTCACGTTAGAGGCTTTCCTCAAGTCCTAGAAACATTTGGCTATTATTATATCTTAAAATGAGGCACCAAAATGCAAATTGGGAATTCTTTGTGCTGAGATGGGACTTACTTCCTGGTGACTTGTTTAGTGGGTACCCAATATTTTGTTGGGAGAGCCCCCAAAGTCAAGACCATTAGGTCCCTATTTGGTGCTCTTTAGTATTTCCAAAGAAAAGACCTCCAAAGATGTGTACAGGGTGGGGTAGGAGTGTGAAGGGGTTGTGGGGAAGATATTCAGCCACATTGCTCATGTTCTAGCAGCTGAGAGAGGTAAGAAACCTGGGGGCTCTCAATGGCCCTTTTGTAGACTTTGATTTGATCGTTTTGTTTCCAGTCTGGTGCCTCATGCCTTCCTTCAGCCGTGCCTTAGGACCCAATCCACTGAGAGTCAACCTTTCAAAGGAATAAACCTCTGGCTTTCTGCCTGGGTGGAAGAGGGTCATTTTCCTGGCTATGTGGAGTGGAGGGGGAAATTTGGCTACTTGTCTTAAGGACTGTAAACCAATTATTTCATATGTGTTTGACTCTACAACTCCTCAGCCTTCAAAGATACCTGGTGCCTCAATTCCTAAGGCTGCCTGAGATTCAGCTGAGTGAAACAACATGGTTCTTGTTGGCTTATGCTCTGCTTTCCAGTCACTTATCTTAGAACAGTCCCCAGTCAGCTCTACCGGTTACCACTCATCCACTTAAAGCTTTCAAAATGTTGTTGGCATCCATCATGAATTGCCACCTCCTTCTCCCTGGTGGGATATGCCTTTGTTTTGTTTTTATTGTTCCTTTACCATCATTTTAGGAGCATATTTGAGAGAAACCAGAAGAAAAGCATATATTCAATCTTCCATGTTTTATCAGAAGTGCTCTGAATGAGCACCCTAAAATGTACATTATTACCTTATTCCAATTATATATCATCACCTTCCATTGCAAATTGTACATCATCACCTCTTAGAGGTCAGCCTGAAGGAAACCATGTCTCCTCCCTATTCTCTATGCCCAAGAGTCTAGTCAGTGTCTCTGCTGAGCCGAAGTAGCTGAATGGAAGTGGTTAGTGAATTATCACTGGCCCAGGTGGAGGATATTGTATAGCCATCCCTCCCAATTATCACAGAAATTTTTTAAATGGCATGGATTATACATTAACAATGGAGATAAGACAATTGACAAAGTTGAAAGCAAAATATGTATTGATCAATGGCAAAATAAATTCAAAAACAAAATCCCCTAACAGATAAAAGATAAACTTTTGAGAAAAATCTTGGAGTATATATACTATTGGATCACTTCCAATTTTATAATTAAAATAAAATTCTGGATAATTAAAATCCAGAAAATTTTACATCCAAGATGGGACAAGCCACACACACACACACCAAAAACAAATACAAAAAACAAAAGCAAAAAATACTCTTAATTCCTATTAACCCAATAAACCTTAAAAAGTGAATACACTGTCATAAAAATTCAAATTTTCAGGCAACTACTGTATGTTAGATGGTTATAACAGTTGAGAGGAAAAGACTGAAGCTAAATCCCTTTAGTCATATAAAGCCTCATCATTATAGTGACTTAGGGATAGCCAAATCTAGTTAACACGCCTTCTTGGTTCTATGGAGCATACTACAATCTGTGCCAAATGCAATTAAAGAATGGTTCAAATGGCAATCTGTAGAGCTTTGAAGATATCCGTGGGAAATGGGCTGTCTGGCTGTTCATTACTGTTGTAATAGATTAGAAGTGACATTGGTTTAAAAAAAAAAAAAAAAGCAACTCATCATTCTGGTCCAATTGACCAATTAGGGCTTTCACACTTGTCATACTGCACTTGCACAATTGTTGACATTATTTTTCATCGTATGATGGTTATGGGAAAGAAACATGGTGCTTGATAGACTCTTGTAATATCTCTGCCTCCAACCAAATTAAAGTCTTCATGCACACATGAGTTTAAATATGTGTATTTAGATACATAGGTAAAATGGAACAAACCCCGTGTTTGATGATAAGAAATAAATGAGTTGATACTTAAAAAGCAGATGTCTAAACACAGATAACCAGATAGCAAGAAAATATGAGATTTGTATGAGCTGCCTCACTTCTCTGTGACATAAATCATATGAGAATCATAACTACTGGAAAAAGGAACTTATGGTTTGCTAACAAGTTTTTTCTTGTCATTTCAGATATAATCCCTTCTGTAATATTTCATAAAAAGAAGGCATTAATATTGACATAAATACTATAGCATTAAATTATACTGATTGGGTTTGCATCAAATGTCCATTGCAAATGCTCTTTAAAAATGCAACAGGAAGCATTTTTTATACTTCTTTTTCTTATATTGTTTCCCACTATTTTATTTGCACTTTAGATGAGGAACAATTGTAGTCAGGAGTCATTTTGTCATTGAACAATTAACTCTTCAGAGATCTTTCCAGATTTTAAATCATCTTCGCCTTTCCTTCTGTAACTTCAACACTGAAGTTAGGAAGAAAACTATGCATGTGACACAATTTGCACTTGATAAGACCTGGACCAAGCTAAACTAAGTCACCTGAATTCATGTTCTCAGCCCTCTCTCTTTCTAAGCAGGAGCCCAATCACCTAGATGGAGGTGATGTGTTTAAAGAAATCCAAATGACAGAAGTTAGGCGGTCTATATTGGTAAACTCTAGGCAGAATTATAGATCTCCAAGAGGAAGGAAGGTCCTCTTTGTTTTGGTTTTATTTCCTCCAGGTTATCGGTTAAAATGCTTACACCTTATGAATGAAAGCAGAAGTTCTCCAAGGGCCTCTACCACCACAGCTATTTCTTCCTCAGTGGTCCTCACTTCCTCCTTAAGCCCTTGTCTCCATCTCTCTCTGAATTTCAGGTAGTTAAGGTGGTAGCAATAAGCCCTTGAGACCTGAGGCTGAGACTGCATGGTTAGGGTCAACTGGATGCGTTTGTTATGCAACAACAAGTAAGGGCACTAGGCAATGGGAGGGAAATCCAGACAAGTTAATTGTTGTCGATTACTGTAATTGTGAAGCCAATAATAGAGGAATTCCTAAAACCTAGAACTCCTTGGGAGTTCTCTTTGTAACAATTCCACCAAAGGTGCTAACGCAGCTCCTACCAGAGTCAGTGCTTTTCAAAGATGATTTGAGGTATAATTTAGATCTATTAAAGGAAAGGAGAAACACTAAAGTGAAAATAGCTCTTGGGCTGGTTTGGGAGTGGGGTGGTTTTACTTAGTATAGGCTGCTTATGAGTAGTTTGGTCACTTGTTCTTACTGGTGTTAACTCTGGTTAAGGACTGAATGCAACTTAAATGTTCTGAAATGTTGATGGCTCTAAGTATAACGCTATAGGTCGATAGCACACACGTTTAATTTTATTTCCATTACTCTTGGTGAGTCAGTGACAATATATAGATTTAAAAAAATACTTATTCTCTGGTAACCTTTAAATGTCAAATTTTAATTTATTTGCACAGATGTTATGAAGGACCAACTTGTGCTTCACCTATGCTATGTGTTAGTGACCTGGGAAGAAATAAGATCCGGTCTTTGCAATCTAAGGGAAAGAGATGGGCAAAATTTGGGTTTCAGGACAAGTTTGAAGAAGTTCTAGGTAGCAGCAGAAGTAAACATGTGGTACACAAGGAAGGAGTTGAGATAATTAGGAAAATCCAGAAAAACTTGAGAGAAAATGAATTCTGAGTTAAGTTTGAAGGAGTCAGTTTTTCCTGGGCAAGCAAGCAGAAAAGAAAAGATACTGAAGGCATGAGAAAAAAAGGAAAAGCAAACGTACAGAGGTGTGAATGGGCTAATGTGGTGAAGAGAGAGGGTCATCGAGGAGTTTAACAGTAGACAAGGCCGGAAATGTGGTTTGCAGATAAATCATGTAGGTGTTTGAATGCCATAATAAAACATTTGTACAACAGAAGACACCAACCCATTCTTCCCTAAGGTTTAAGAACTGTGGTTTGCAACCAAGGTCAACTTTGCCCTAAAGGGACATTTTGCAATGACTGGAGACAGTTGTGGTTGTTATAATTGGAGCTGATGATGCTACTGGTTTCTAGTGGGTAGAGGCCATGAATGTTGCTAAATGCCCAACAAGGACAGAACGGCCCCCCTCAACAAAGAATTATTCAGCCCCAAATGCCAATAGTACTGGGGTTGAGAAACTTGGGTTTAAGAAGATATTTCTATGGCACTCATTGGCAAGGTGAAAGAGGGGCTGAGGGCAGAGAGGCATTGAGAAAATTATAGTCACAGGGTTGGGGTGTGATGACAAGACTTAACTAAAGCAACAGCCATGTGTTTGGCACATTTTAAGTAATCATAAGCAGCCAACTTTGAGAAACTCCAATCCCAACCAGTGACCAAGAGGAAACATTAGCAGTCGTATCTCAGAGAGTAGTTGACAGAATTGTCTGTGGTTTAAAATTTGAAATGCTGGAGACCCACCCTCACCGACAGATGCAGAACCTGTGAGCGAGGGACCATCATGCACATTTTCCACAACTCCTGGTGTAATCTTCAGTTGGAGTTCGACCTCAAATCCTTGATTCCTAAACTTGTTTTCTAATCTGTCAGAATGCTTACAATGATCTCCAGGATTGTCCTGATTTTTTTGATCACTTATATTAGAATAATATTTGGCCCCCATCTCTGTGAAGTAGGGACATAAATACATTTAAGATGTTCGGAAAAACAAAGGCATAGCCGTGTCTTCTGTATAAAGGAACAATTTGGGGCATTTATATAAAATGCCACATCTCTCCAGAAGTAAGGCACACCTTTGCTTCATTTTGCATGCACACTTTGTCCCGTGCTGGGGCCATTACTAGTCCTGCCTCTCACATGCCTGGTCAGCACATTCTCAGATGAATGGTTAATTCAGTTCTGCATGCTTTCACCAGGTCACTGCATCCCAGAGAGAAATTAGACATTTGTCTTGTTGGCTTCTGGGGTATCCTATACTTTTCTACCAAGAACACATGCCAACATGTTATCAGAGTTCTCTCTGGGTGGGAGTCAGGGCTAGAAATAATGTGTATTTTCTTTTGCTTGTATAACTATTTCCCAAAAGGCCCTCATTGATTCAGCACAACTTTTGTACTACAAAAAGAATATACAAAACGAGTTGTCAAAAAGCATTTGATGAGTTTGCATTTGGACCCTGTCCCTGCAAGAGATCATTGTAAACCACACCCTAATACAGATCGACACCCTAGGAAGCCCTTCATTATCAACAGTGGCAAAAGATGGAGACCAAAAAGGGATGAATTTGACAATAAAGATGTGTCCGTCCCTATATTTCCTGAGATCCCTAACATATGTTTTTCAATACAGCCCAGGAAACAACTTGACCAACCGTCGAAAGTCAAGTTCCTTTAGATGAGTCCCCTTAAGTGAAATGTTGGGACATCCAAGACCCATGGATGTCAGAGCTGACGCTGTAATTCCAAATGCAAAATAACAACTAGGATTCCGCCCCTGGTATAAACAGAATGTATCAGCCTCTCTGTACTTAGCCTACAAATTAGCCCCTTTCCAGAGATGGAAATAATAATCTTAGAAGCTAGCCAACTCTGCCTTCTACATGGAGGGGGGAGTGTGATCTGATTGGAGCACACTTAGTGTGGTTGGTATCTAGGTCAGAAGAGTTGGCTACAATAGTTGGCTTTAATACTGGCTTTGCTAGTGGTGTGACCTTGGGCGAGTCATATCCCCACTCCAGATGTCAGTTTCTTCCACTGTGGGGCTCACATAGATGAAATGAGATGCTGCACTTGAGAGCTGGATCTGGGACCTATGAAGAAATAAGGTTTTTGGTGCCTTTTGGCTCATATGATTTCCCTGTTACCTTTCCTAGCTATACTAATAAGAATCACTTGAGTCACTTCGGGAGAGAGGAAATTACTGTGAGCCTAGAAATTGAATGGAATTGGAATGGGAAAAAAATCAGGACTATTCTTTCCATCTCTCTGAGTTGTTTTTTTTTTTGTTTGTTTGTTTGTTTTTTGTTTTTAGGTTTTTTTTTTTTTTTTTTTTTTTTTTAAATTTTTTTTTTTTTTTTTTAACGTTTATTTATTTTTGAGACAGAGAGAGACAGAGCATGAACGGGGGAGGGGCAGAGAGAGAGGGAGACACAGAATCGGAAACAGGCTCCAGGCTCTGAGCCATCAGCCCAGAGCCCGACGCGGGGCTCGAACTCACAGACCGCGAGATCGTGACCTGGCTGAAGTCAGACGCTTAACCGACTGCGCCACCCAGGCGCCCCTGTTTTTAGGTTTTTAAATTTATTTTTGAGAAAGAGAACTTACATGGGAGGGGCAGAGAGAGAGAGAGAGGCTCCCAAGCAGGCTCTACACTATTAGCACAGAGCCCAATGCAGGGCTCAAATTCACAAACCTTGAGATCATGACCTGAGTCAAAACCGAAAGTCAGATGCTTAACCGTCTGAGCCACCCAGGTGCCCCTCTTTCTGTCTTTCATAGAATACCTGATTTCTTTCTCATACACAACATTTCTTCTTCTGACTGCACAAGTCCTATACAGAACTCTGATGATGCATGTGTTCCCCTCCAATCTCTACTGATGCATAGGGGAGGTTGCCTTTTTGGAACTTTGTCTACCTCAAGACTTCTTTGCAATTAGTTCCCCATGGTTCCTGGCTCATTTTTTCTAACTTCAAATTTCCAAGAAAAGGAATATGATTGATCAGCTTCTCTTTGGGGGCTAATCTATAAGTCAATGGTAGTGGCCCACCTATCAATTTTTTGCTGTGGAGTCAGGCACCACCACTGGTCCACGGGACTGTTTTAGCTGTGACCACTGGGGCTGGGTGAGGGGGTGGTGTTGTAATAAAAATCACCACAGGTGGACAGAGATGCACTGACTGAGAGCTCCAAGAAGTACCGTGGTCTGATTACTTGAGTACTTGACTATAACTCCTGGTTTTAGCACTCCTACATGTGTATCCTTTTGAAGTTTGTCACTATTCTATTCTGTGGTATAGGAAACATACATGTCTAGGGATATCATCTTGGGAAATGGGTCCATGGTTTAAAAGCTACCCAGTGTAGGAAAGAGTCACTACTCACATGAAGGAGCAATATCAGGTTTCATTCTCTTTTGCTCTTTGTACTGTTATAAAGTCACTGGGCACAGTTTCCACAACCTACAGGCAAGCATCCTTGCTAAGTCATATGGTAGAATCTTTAAGGGAGAACTTTGTAATAATTCAATATAGACCTCTTATGACCAACAGTATCAAGTGGGAGACAGAGAAGTGGGATTGAGTTCACAATCAATTTTAAGGAAAGTGCTATCTCCCAGAATACTCAAAATTGCTTGCCAAGTTTGACATTAGGGTGTCATTCTGAAAAAAATAAACTACCTGAAAAGCCAGGGGAGAATAAACCATCAATTCCCGAAGACTCAGTCTCTATACCTGTGGTCTTGCTGATGTTCTAATATCCAAGGATAGAAGAGAGGGAGAGAGAGAGATAGAGAGAGAGAAAAGAAAAAGAAAAAGAAAAAGAAAAAGAAACAAGATTGACTTTGGAAACTCATTTCCAGCCATTTCAAACAGCTTTGGCATTTCCTGTTAAGAAACATTATTTATGTCCAGTCTTCCAGTGTCGCATTTTTCACTGCCTGGTTTGTGACCCTGTTAGAAATATGGTAGACCTAGCAATCCAGGGGAATGAGGACTCTCTCTCTCTCTTCATGCATGCCACCAAATCAACTAAAGTCAGGACTGGGTCATGTTAAGACACTAAGTTAATTTGTCTAGCCAACTGACTTGAGCTAAATGCTCCGTGTGGCCAAGAATCTATCAGATAATAAATCATTTCCCTCATTGATACAACCTCTTTCCTATGTTGACTCAGTCTTTTGGCTACAACAGCAACTTTATATTCCCACTAAGACTAACTTCCCAGAATGTGAAGCCTTGGTGATAATGCTATTCATGAGCATACTTTATGATTATTTAAGATAATTCATTAATTTGATAGGCAAACAGACTGAGTTTCTCAAGAAGCCAGATGCTGTACTAGGTGCTGAGGAATCAGTTGAGAGAGATGGTCTCTGCCCTCCAGGTACTTAAAATCTGGACAAGGGAATGGATGAAAAATTGTAGGGAATGGCGAAGTTGTGACTAAGGTAGAAGGCAGCCTGGTCTGAAGTGAATATTTGTGTTCATGGCTCACGTTTCATGTGACCACATCTTTAATTGGTCTAGAAATGAAGTAATTTGCAGGTGATAGATCTGGGTGTCGCCTGCGAGAAACACACAGAACACGAAAGGCCATACTCCAGCGGAAACTGCAGAAATGCAGAAATGGTCAAAAGCACCATTGTGATGTCGCCTTTTATTAGCCCAACTGAGGAGATGTAATTATTCTGCTAAGTCTTTGTTTGCTATTTGAGAGCAACAAATTAAACCCCACTAATCTACCTTGCTGGATGGTACTTATCAAACCTAAGAGGCTTCAATTATCAACAGCTTAATAAACTTACTAATCTGCATTAAATGAAATCCTTTGCAAAATCACATTGAAACAATGCTTAAGTCATAATCAGCCTGCCTGCTGTCTACAGCCTGCTGTGGCACAGCCCCAGAATGCACTGTGTAATCAAATTCCATGTTAACTTAAACTCAGAAAACTCCTAATAGTTGGTCACATGTATGTGTGTGTGTGCTTTTTTAAGTCACATTAATTTATACAGAGTCTTTTTAATCCAAAGAAAATTGACACTTAGGTATAAGTCAAACAAGAATGTAATATAAAACTGCTTAAATTCTGCCACTGGTTGTACGAAAAACACTTCAAAGAATGTTTTATTTTGCAAAGGACGAGCCAGCACGGCAGCTAACAAGTCCTCATATGATACTCAAAGAATCCAGGGTTGTCATCACATTATCAATCCAGACCACAGTCCCTTGGGAGGTAACAAGAGATGGGCAGTATGCTTTAGGTTTGCAAAAGGAGAAACTGAGGCAGTGGAATACTTTGCGACTGATCATAATCAGAAACACAAGCAGGCTATCGCTTTGCCTCTCTCTTTTTTTTTTCCTAAGCATTCTAGGAAAGAAGACTATAAGCAAAATCACTAACTGAGTGGTTTAGCATTCACGTGGATGTTCTCCAAATGATTTGTTTCGATGCCTGGCACAGGGACTCAAGGTGATAGTAACAGTGTCTTGAGGAATGCATCGGTTAGGTCTTAAATGTTAAATCATGAGCAGAGCCGTACAGATGCACGTAGATTTGTGCATCGAAGAACACAAAGAAAGGGAGCCATAGAATTAAACTGAACAAAGCCCTTCAAGATTTTGTCCTCAATCATTTGGACTAATTAATCATATAAGCCCATCCAGGGCATACAGAACTCCACACATACGCAAATACCAACTAACATCCAGCTATTTGGGATTCTCTTGGAACCATTTCATTTTTTTAATACAGAAAATGCAGAACTTTCTGTTTGAATACAACAGAGGCTGGCAAGGACCGTCACTTAAAGGCTATCTAAGAAACAAAAGTTCTGATCTTCTCTGTTATTTTGAATTACACGACTATAATTATTTTTCGTATCATCTACATCAGCCTGTATTTTCTATGACTTGAAAATTTTTGAGCAGAAAAGTGGTATAACTTCTAAATTCAGTGGGAAAACATAATTGACGGGCAATTATACTACTTAACAAATGGTTGGATTTAAATAATGGCATCTAACACTAAGAAAAGACTTCTTGTACCTTCAAAATAACATATTGCAATCAAAAGACTTTCTAAGATTTTTTTCCTTAGACTCCAAAAATATGATTTCCAGACATTCAAGAATGATAGTATGGACCCATTGTTCTTCAAATATGTTAGTAAGCTTTAATGCCAACAAAAGGAAGGGTGGAGACTTAATACATTTTTATATATTTCTCTCTTTTCACTGCTTTTCAGTATGTTTTCTGTAATGCAGAATTGGTGAAAGCAGAGCTTGGAGTGTGTCTACCAGATCCCAGCAACAACAACAACAAAAAATGTGTGTGTGTGTGTGTGTGTGTGTGTGTGTGTGCGCGCGCGCGCGTGCGCGCATGCCCCTGCATGGTGTGTGTGAACATGTGATCCAGTAAATCACTCAGCCAATTCAGTGGCAATACTTTAAGACCGATGGGTTCATTTTGCCCAGTATTTTAAGACTTGACGGTTCCATTGGTGCAGAACATGTCAGGAAAACAGAAGAGTAAAGTGTCCATTGATGAACATCTTAAAGAATGCTCCATCCACAGTTGAGTGATCTATTTTCTTGATAACTATATAGTATTATCCACTATTTTCACAAGTATTTCTTAAGAGCCTATTAGGGACCAGGCACTGGGGTAAGGGAAGAGAGTAAAAAGGTAAGTAGATATGGCCACTGCCCAAACTGAGCATGTGAGGATATAAAATAACTGTGCACCATCAATAAGGACAGAAAGTGGTAACAGGCAGGGAAAGAAAAGTACATACTTGCAGCTCGGGAGGAAACATTTTTCCATTGTGGAGATGGAAAGAGGAGAAGAAAGGAAAATTAAAGCTAAATCTTAAGAAGCAGGAAGCATGGGAATAGGTAATTAAGTTGAAGCCACCTCCCTGAAATCATAGAAATGGTGAAGGACAAATTTAATTAATTCAAAACACAACAAAAATCATGTAAGTATCTACTCTGCACCAGCTGTCTGCCAGACTCAGCTCAGATACCTCTCTTGGCCAAAACTGGGTGGTGCCTTACGGTCTGCAAGCTGGTGCCAGCCCCCAACCTGCTTGTGAAAAATGAGAGAACGGCAAAAATTGAGAATGAACAACTAGAAATTTCTACAACAATTCGCCACTACCACAAAGTCCACAGGCATCATCATTTTGGGGCATTTTATAAAAAAGTTTTCAATGGATTGAACACTTACTTTAAATGATCCTTCCCCACAAATCATTTGAAAAGCATTGCTCTGGAACACAGCATAAACTGAAAAGTAGGGTCTTCGTAAAGTTTTGTACTTCCTCTGCAGCTTAAAAAACATTTGCACATGATTTAGTGTTCAACAGATGTTCTTGAATGCTGATGTAAATTAATTAAGAAATAAGCGAATGCAGGTCTGATGACCCATTTTCAAATTCTCCCTGTAGTGGTCAGAGTCAGGCTCTAGGTAGCATCAACTTTAATGAAGTGTAATTACCTCCGCAACAAAGCTTTTCTTTACATTTCGTTCTTTTTAATTTTATTCTTTTAGTGTTTATTTATTTTTAAGAGAGAGAGTGTGTGTGAGCTGGGAAGGGGCAGAGAGAGAGAGAGAGAGGACAGAAGCGGGCTCTGCACTGCCAACAGAGAGTCCAATGCTGGGCTTGAACCCATGAACCGCGAGGTCATGACCTGAGCTGAAGTTGGACGTTCAACCAACTGAGCCACCCAGGTGCCCCTATGTTTTATTCTTAATGGTTGTTGAAAGATTTCTGCCTGAGAACTGTAAGCACAGAGAGCTGTTCTCTCTACCTGGTTCTCCCTTATGAAATGTTGGATTTGTACATTTGTGAAATGCATACCCTCTCTCATAATAATTCACCTTCAAATAACTAATTCTGGGATCCCAAGTGGAACAAAATGCATACGTGTGCATTTATATGTGTCCCTTACTTTATTACTGTTCTTCATTTACTGGGACCTCAGGGAGGGTCAGTAGTTAACAGTCATGTCCACATCAGTATGACCTGTGGTACTCAAAACAAAAAGGAAAAGGAAAAAGAAATACTCGTTTGAATACAAGAAAGTGTGTGTGTGAGAGTGTGTGTGTGTATACTTATGACTTTCCTTTGCAGTTACATCATGAGCTAGCAAAAAAAAGGTGTGGCTCCCAAGTTTTACTAAATATTGGGGAAAGGACCGAACATCTCTTGCAAACTTAGGGTTTGGAGTTTAAGTTGGTAGGTGAATCAGGATACTTCATCTCTGCTCCATGATTTCCCAGTCGTTAATGACCTGACTTTACTTACTGAACACTTATTACACTTAGCCCTCATGTGCCAATAGGAATCTTAGATCACATTATTATTTAAATAAATCTGTAAAGAATTGCTGCTTATGAAAATTTACATTTGAAACATCGAAACATTAAATCGTCCACAACCCCCTTCACCCAGGTGGTGAATATTATCTGTTCACGTTTCCTCAAAAAGTAGTATTCAAATTAAAGACTAATGACATTTTTACTCTTCTGTCTTTTTATTTGGAGCAGTCATGGATCTGAAAGGAGGTTGGTGTGGCTGGAGGGAGTGAGCGGGGATGAGGGAACTATGCAAGACTGAGGACCAGTTGAGGATCTAGATTTTCTTCTAGAAGTAGTGACAAGTGACAAGCTGGATGATTTGGGGGCCAGGGACTATCACGAGCCAGTTCATTATTTTAAACAGCCATCACTAAAACTGTTCCACATGATACTGCAATGATGGAGTCATGATACTATGCATTTGGCAAAAACCCAGAGAACTATGCAACACAAAGTGTGACCCCTGATATAAACTGTGGGTTTTGTTAAGGCAAATGTATCCATATCAACTCATAAATTGGAACAGATGTAGCACACCGGTGCAAGATGTTAAATAAGATGGAAACCATGGGGGTGGGGGAAAAATGAGACTTCTCTGTACTTCTGTTCAATTTTTCCTCAAACCTAAAACTGCTCCAAGAAAATCTCTTTAAGAGGGAAAAAGAGATTCATGCTAGATGGACAGCAAGGGGGACAAATTAGGAAGCCAGTACAGTGTATTTTTTTAAATACCTTTATGGGGCACCTGGGTGGCTTAGTCTGTTGAGCGTCCGACTCCGCCTCAGGGCATGATCTCGCGATTCGTGAGTTCGAGCCCGCGTAGGGCTCTGTGCCGACAGCTCAGAGCCTGGAGCCTGCTTCAGAATCTGTGTCCCCCTCTCTCTCCGCCCCACCTCTGCTTGTGCTCTGTCTCTCTGTCGTTCAAAAGTGAATAAACAAAAAAAATTTTTTAAATTAAAAATAAAATAAAATATATTAGCATAGCCTCTTTCAAAAGAATATTGCTATCAGACATTCATTTTGGTAACAAATATTCAAAGATTGGAATTCTCTACATTAGAGTGAGGTGAGGTGCTATGAAAATAGAGGAGAAAAAAATCATGCTGCCATCCAATGAAACACAAATTGGAGATTAAATCTGTATTTCTGTACTACCTACTGTCATTTTTTATACCTACTTTTGAATTTGTGTTCATTTCTAATCAAATGAAATTTAAATCAAATTTAAATTAATCAAATTTAAATTAATATATTTAGAAAAAGCTAGTATATGTATTTATATCTTCCAGGTCCTAAAATCTTCCATCGAGATTTTATATTATACAAAGATAAGAATAAATGAAAAAGATACGAGCTTTGGTAGTGAGTATGTAAGAGAAGACAAGGACAGTATTTTGAAGCTAGGCCTAATAAACTTGAACCATATTAAAACTTTCATACAACATAAGCAGAGGCTGAATTTATGTGGATGGTTTTATTTTCTAGCTAACAATCTAGTAATTAGAGAAAGATGGTTATCAGACAGAAATACACCTATGCTGCATTGACTTAACACCTAATAATTTTTCATCTCCAGAGAGCAATAGGAAGTTTCACATTGACATTGCTGGATCTGTTTGCTTAGAACTTACTTCTGATGATGAAAATGAGATTGATTTGATCTCAGTCTCTCCAGTTAAATAATACTTGATTGTTAGGTTTTAGAAAAAAGTACAAATCACAGGCAGTCTGCATATTCTGACCTGAATGATCACCAAGATTTGATTTATCATTTCGTGGTGGATGAGGGAAGAGAACTGGTCTTGAAAACTCTCCCAATGGCAGAACTAGAAATGTCAAATATTAATTAATTGTAATAATGTCTTAATAATACTTGGAATCTTACTGAAACAGAATTAGAACTTCTCGTGTGTGCCAGATTGCTAAACCGGGGGCATTCTTAAGAATGGTTGGCATCTAGTGAGAATTCTTTAAGGGATTATTTATTAATTCAAATCTCCTTATGTACTTTGTCTCAGTAGGCACAAAACCGTGTGCTCTCTGCTACATTTTTGTTATCAAAAGAATAATGGTTCCACGAATTTGCAAAAATTAAAATAAAAACCCTCATTTTCAAAACGCCTCTACATGTACTCTGTAGACACTAATAAGTTGTCAGGTACTGACTCGCTGAGTCCCCAGCTCTGAGAACTGAGGTTGACCCAAGAGATCACCAAGATTGAGTCATTTCCCCAAGATCACACACATAGTCACCAACAAGCCATGGCTGAGATGCGTATTTCGGGACTCCTGATCAGTCATGCTTCCACCAGGCTCTGCCTCACGACAGCTTTGAATAGATAAAGACAATCAGAATTTTAGAAATAAAATCCCACAGCCAGATTTCGGTCTTTCCCTCGTGAGGATAAAGAGTTTGACCTGAGAATGGAAATCACTCATTGATTAAGACAAATCAGTATCTCAGATAAATCAAAATACTTTAAAGGAGTTAGAATGATAAGAAAACTAAAAATAACTTCAAAATGTATATATAAAAATATTTATAAATATATGTAAATATAGGATTACAAATATATTTTAATAATTATAAAATATATTTTAAAAATATATGCAAAATTAAAAGCAAATGTAAGGGGCGCCTGGGTGGCGCAGTCGGTTAAGCGTCCGACTTCAGCCAGGTCACGATCTCGCAGTCCGGGAGTTCGAGCCCCGCGTCAGGCTCTGGGCTGATGGCTCAGAGCCTGGAGCCTGTTTCTGATTCTATATCTCCCTCTCTCTCTGCCCCTCCCCCGTTCATGCTCTGTCTCTCTCTGTCCCAAAAATAAATAAACGTTGAAGAAAAAAAATAAATAAAAGCAAATGTAATATAAAATATGGATACAACATAAAACAGTAATATAGAATATATTATGTATTATAGAGATAAATATAGAAATATGAATATATATTTGTATGTATATTTTAATGTTTATTTATTTTGAGAGAGAGAAAGGGTGAGCAGGGGAGAGGGGCAGAGAGAGAAAGAGAGAGAAAGAGAATCTTAAGCAGGTTCCCCACACAGTGCAGAGCCTGATGCAGGAATTGATCCCATGACCCTGGGATCATGACCTGAGCAGAAATCAAAAGTCAGACACTCAACTCACTGAGCCACACAGATACCTCTATTTGTTTATATCTTAAACTTTATGTATCTATGTGTGTGTATATACACACACACACACACACACACACACACACACATGCACACACAGAGGGTGGGACAGAGAAAGGGGACTTGCTTCCTTAGTAGTGAATCCTGATGTGGGAATTCTACTACAAATACAACTACAGCTACCCATCCATCCTTACCCTCTTCTCAAAGTCTTTGGTCCTTCCAGGACAAGAGAGGTAAACAAAATAGAAATTAGCCTCTGAATCTATGATGTTATTTGTCACATAAATTCCACATTTCTACATAACACAAAATGTTTCCATTTCACAACTCAGCCTATTTCTTTGGCTCCTGACAAAGTCAGAACAGCTCAGGAATGAGTAGTAAGGTAAACAGAATTAAGGACATAAAGGAGGACTTCACCTCGCTCCAGCTCCTCATTTACTTGATAGAAAACAAAGTTGTATTTCCCATGGGAGCAGCCTCCATGAATACAGACTCCCCCTACGCCCCGCCCCGCCACGATTTGTGCACCCACACTATTACACAGACACTTCTTTCCAACGAATGACTCATCATTTTAAACATCCTGGCTTTTGTGGAGTGTGTCATTCTCCTAGTTTTGTTGATCGTGAGTTTTTCTTTCATTTTCTCCTTCTCTGAAGTTTCTCCTGTCATTATCTCTTAAAAGACGTACAGCAGTTTTACAGGGTCAGCACTACTGTAGCTCTATTTTTCTGTCGATGGAGGCAGTCAAGTCCCTGAGAGTATGTATGTGGCTGTTAAGTATTTATGTTACCATCTATGGACACAGCTATTACTTTCAAACAAGTGGCTAATCCTTGACTAAAAATGGGATGCTTTTGAAATAGAGATCTAAATCCTCATTCAAATTTTCAAGTCTGTTAGGCTTGATGAAGTATGTATGCTTTTGTTAAGATCAGGATGATGACAACATCCTTGTTGCACTACAGAGAAGAAAAAGATCATTCAGCACCCCTAAAATCACCCACAAAATATAAAGAGATGCAGGGTTCACTGTACCCCAATAGGAGCACAGGACTTTGGGTTTCTCAGGCTAACACAGTAGCTGATGTATAACTTTGGCACGATGCTTAACCTCTGTAAGCCCCAGCTTTTTATTTGGGTAATGGAATTTTATAATACCTGCCTTATGGGGTTCCTGGGAATATTTCATGAAATGCTGTTTATGAAAGCATTCTGTGAACTGTAAAATTCTTTATAAGTATGATGTATTATCGCCAAGCAGTGATTAGCTGCTTTCTGATGAGGAAACAATTTTCCAAAGAAACATGGAAACATATTTTTAAGTGGCTTATGAAAATGCCTGTGAGATTAACATTCCTATATATATTCGTATTAACGTCTACATAAAAATTTTGAATGTGTTTAAGTATAATTTACACAGCATGACCTACTGATAAAAAATGAGTTGCATTTATAATTGTAAAGCATAACTTATTGAATCTTTTCCCAATCTGGAAATAAAAATATAATTTAACTTTATGTTAAGGTGTCTATGATTTAAGTTGTAGAGGCTATAATGTGAATTTTAGTATAAATAATTTCAGGGCACGAAGAACTCTCCCCCAAAGATGATTTATTAAAAATGAGAAATTGGGGCCCAGTTGGTTAAGCATCTGACTTCGGCTCAGGTCATGATCTCATAGTTTGTGAGTTTGAGCCCTGCGTTGGGCTCTGTACTGACAGCTCGGAGCCTGGAACCTGCTTCAGATTCTGTGTCTCCGTCTCTTTCTGACCCTCCCCTGCTCACACTCTGTCTTTGTCTCTCTCTGAAAAATAAATAAACATTAGAAAATTTTTTTAAATAGGAATTGATATTCCCATAGAAACCAGGTTCGAAAATAGAAGGAGGAAGGGACGTGTGGTAGGTGAGGCAGTACCATAACAGACCTGGAGTACTGAGTATTTACAGTGGAAATTGACAATGAATGATTATCAATTTTGACAGGAAACTCAATAATTATATACCGTATGACTTTTCCCCTAATGGAAGTATGGGCGAGGTACAGAAGTGGAATAGTAGTTGTGGTGATTCATTGTGTCTGGCACTGGGCAGCCGAGCCTGTTAGAATACACAGTACTTTGTACAGAGTCTGGAAGAACGAAGAGGCATTGACTAAGTATAGAAGCCAGAACTTAGCATTTCCAGGCAACTGGGACAGCATATTCAGAGGTTGAGAAGTGTGGAATAACATGGTACATTAAGGGAACAATCAATAATTTAGTTTGCTGGGGCACAATGTGTTCAAAGATTTGGAGGAAAAGGGAGAGATTTTAATAAAGTTACCTCCAAAGCCATTTCCTAAAGGTTTTAATTACTGAACATGATCATGCAGGGGATGGGGAGCCACAGAAGGGTACTGACTGAGGGGTGTTCTAATCAATTATTTTAGGAAGAACATACTGGTGGCAGCACGCTCTGGAGGAAGCTGGCTTTGTGATGTTTGTCTAGCATTATTTTTACTTTATAGGTCAACTGCAACTCTAAATGTTAGAGACCACAGTGTGTTTATTGTCAAGCATTAGAATGAAAACAAGGAACATTTAAGAAGGATTGTTCCTGTGTTTCCCAAACTCCAGTCACTTTTATGATACATCATGACTTTTCTCTGATCTACAAATGATTTTTATTCTAATTTATTAAACATTTTTAACAGACTCATTTTTTCCCAACTCCAAAAGGGAAAATGCATGTCCCCAGGGAATAGCATTTGTTAAGGTACAGGTTTAGCCACTGCATATATATTATATATTAACATAAACCCAGCTATTAAAAATGCCCATCAAAGGGGTGCCTGGGTGGCTCAGTCGGTTAAGTGTCCAACTTCGGCTCAGGTCATGATGTTGCGGTTTGTCAGTTCGAGCCCTGTGTTGGGCTCTGTGCTGACAGCTCAGAGCCTGGAGCCTGCTTTGGATTCTGTGTCCTCCTCTCTCCCTGCCCCTCCCCTGTTCGTACTCTGTCTCTGCTGGTAACTCTGCTGTTACAATGGCGGAGATAAATGGTGCCACAAAGAGCCTAAATTATTAACCATCTGACCCCTTACAGAAAATGTTTGCCGACTCCCACTCTACATCATGTTCTTTTTGTTGCTGTTGTCAAATGTGGACCTCACAGGAAAAAGTAAATGCTTTGGACATCTTTATGACAGTGAAATAGGCATTTTTTTTTCATGTCAAGATCTAGTTGCTGCTTGTAGAAAATCTGATTTCCATTTTTAAAATTGATTTAGGTACCAGTGGAAAGTTTTTAGTATATTCTATTTGAGCATGATTTTTTTCTTTAATGATGAATTAGGAGGATGATGTATTCTGCCGCTACGTAAAGAACAACCATAGTTAGCATTACCCTTGTGGTTTCCTCTTGTTAGTATTCAGATTATATTCTCTGTAAACTACATCTGAAACAGGCTAGAAATGTACCCTGTCAGGAGTTGCATTGTTGGGTGATGCATAAGAGATTCTAAAAAGACCCATATGGACAGTATGGCCGAGAGCTACAAGTCTCTGTGGAACTAATTACCTTCTCAAATCAAAGGGTCCTGGAGATCATCTGCGGCCTCTTATGAAAGCATCTCTGTGCTGACTTTACCTGGGGCTTCCCTTTCTCTTAAACAAAAATGCTCATGGTTCTAAAGATAATGTTTTTGTCTTTGGTATAAAGTTCGTGGAAGATGCCACATGTTCTGGTCCCTATCAAACATTTCCCTCTATAAAGGAAAAGAAGCAAAAAGAAAAAAATATATATAAGTAAGATGAGAGAGAATAGAGTTAAGAACAATACAAGGGCAGTGTGAATGGGAGGGAATTCAAGATTTAAAGTAAATCAGATGAAGGTTTGAAGTAGCATCTGATGATGAAGGGGGTTGAAGAAAGCTGAAATCTTAAAATATTTCTTACATTGGAGGGATCATCTATAACAAATTCATTCAGTCACACAGATAGTCTACAGCCTACCAGCTTCTTGTCTCTCAGGTGCTTGCCTGCCCACCAACCCTCCTCCTCCTCCTCTTCTCTCTCTCCCATTTCTTGTCTTTTTCCTTTTCTTCTCTGATCCCTTCCTTCCCCCACCTCCTTTAAACTCGAGAAGTCTCATCCAGCACCATACAGAAATTTTCTTTCCAACTATTCCCCACTGAGCCCTCTGTGTTTTCTTTCTTTCTTTTTTAATGCTTACTTATTTTTGAGAGAGAGAATCAGAGCATGAGTGGGGGAGGGGCAGAGAGAGAGGGAGACATAGAATCGGAAGCAGGCTCCAGGCTCTGCGCTGTCAGCACAGAGCCTGATGCAGGGCTCAAACTCATGAACCATGAGATCATGACTTGAGCCAAAGTTGGACGTTTAACCAACTGAGCCACCCAGGTGCCACTCTCTATATTTTTAAGTAATCTCTACACCCACCGTGGGGCTCAAACTCAAAACCCCCAAGATCAAGAGTCATCCACTCTACCGAGTGAGCCAGCCAAGTGCCCTCTCTTTTGACTGAATTCTTCCTAAGTCACTTCCTGAACTACTCTTCTTAGTGAATTCCTGTCATCTTAAGCTTAATAGTTGAAATTTAAGAAATCTGGAGATCTGTCCACAAAGAATTTAGTTTTATGGCTACAAATGCATGGTTAGAGGGGAAAATTTAGGAAAATCTAGAAAAAGAAAAGGAAGAAAATAAAAATTAGTTACAGTTTGGGGCGCCTGGGTGGCTCAGTTGGTTAAGAGTCTGACTTGGGCTCAGGTCATGATCTCCCAGCTTGTGAGTCTGAGCCCCGCATCGGGCGCTGTGCTGACAGCTCAGAACCTGGAGCCTCTTCTGATTCTGTCTCCCTGTCTCTCTGCTTCTCCCCTGTTCACACTCTGTCTCTCCCTCTCTCTCAAAAATAAATAAACATTAAAAAAATAAAAAATTACTTTCCCCTTTAAGTGTATTTCCTACCTATCATGTCTGTCTGTATTTAAAATTTATAATTATTCTTCACTTCCTCTTTTATGCCTGCTTGCCTCACACAAGAATGTGAAAATATGTATTTCTCTATGTAATTAGTTTTCTGAAACTTGATTATGATCATCATCCAACAGCATGAGCCATAGTTCAATTAGCCTCCCCTCGCTGAACTTTTTCCAATTTTTCTGTGTTATAAATAAAGACGCAGTGAACATCTCTGTGGCTCGCATCTCTGGTGATTCCCTGAGAATAAAATGCATGGGAGTGTTACTGCTGCGTGAAAGGAGGGGATGCACATTATCAAGGCTGTCACTATTCTGTAGCCAGCTCCTGAAGACAAGCGAAGGGACTTCTCCATCACACACTTAATGCTGAAGCTCAGTCTGATGTTTCACTTGAACGTCTTGCTGATTTTACTGCATCCTCAGTTGAATGTCATTAGGTAGTTTATTGACTCTTGTGTCTGGGGTGAACTTGGTATGTGAGAGACCGGAGTTTGAAGGAGATCAATCCTGGAAACAGCAGAGAGGCCAGGAGAAGGCTAAGTATTCCATCCAAGTTTGGAATAAGTCATCCAGTTCATGCTGTGACTGCCAGTGAATGTTCTCTTAACACATACTAGGTATTTTCAGGGAAATAAAAGATCAGAGTGGCATTGCCCTCACAGATTTACAGTCCCTATTGTTGACCATAAATACCAACTCTCTGCTCTGACCTCTTTTTTTTTTTTAATGTTTATTTATTTTTGAGAGAGAGAGCGTGTGCACATGCAAAAGAGAGCACACCAGAGCCTGGGAGGGGCAGAGAGAGGGAGAGGATCCCAAGCAGACTCTGCACTGTCAATGCAGAGCCTGACTCGGGACTCAAAACCAGGCGCCCCTCTGCTCTGGCTTCTCTCTGGAAGGGAGGAGATAAATCCTTTGGAGATGAAATGCTTATATACTTACTTTTTTAAAAAGTATTTTTGCCTTGTTGAAATCAGAGCTCTTTACTCTCCCAATTTGTTCACTTATCTAGTTAAGAACTACTGTTATGTAAAAAATTCACTCTTGGATAATGTTTGAAAGGGACCTTTTTGTGTGAGCCAGAAGCTCCCAGTTGGGCCACCCCAGGCAGACACCATCCTGCCTAAAGTCTGCATCCATGATCTGGAATGGTCCCGGCTCATCTCTTTTTCATAGGGAAACAGGAGAGTGTAGGTTTCCAGTCACATATTTGCAATTGTCAGGGAGGGGCCAAGGATGAGAGGTGTGATCAGACAAGTCTTATCATTTTATTGACATTTTAGAAGTTGTGGAAAGATGCTGACAAAGTCCAACTTTATTCTACTTGTGCTCCCTTTCAGGGACCAGACCAGTCCTTTGAAACATTCAGAGTTTTTAGCAGTTCCTCTTTAAAGAAATGCTATCATTCCATTCTTTGGGGAGGAATGAACAATGCCCCTTGTGTGTTCGAACCACTCAGAGCATTAATACACTGTTTCTTTAGAAGGATTTGCTTTCCCAAGTTGAACTTTTCAGAACTCAGAACACCTTATCACACTTGCAGAAAGCTTCTCTCTGAAAATGGAAAAAGCCAAGGGGGGAGAGCCTGTCAGGACTTGTGCCAGTTAAATCCGATCTCTCCGGGGATTTGTTTTTCTTCTGGCGTCAGATTAGATGTTCAAATCAAGCAGTATTTGAGGGCTGCAAGGGAATGTCCATGGGATTCTTAGTGAGGCTAATCCCAAAGCGGCACATTCCAAGGGGCTAATCTGCCCAAGTTCATTGCTTACTTGAAACGTCTCTTGGGGGAAGAGCTGGGCAAGTGGCTTTTTTTCCAGTGGGCGGTCATAAGAGCATTATTAACGGGATGACCAGCCCCAGACGCAGCAAAATGAAAGCAACAGGCACCGCTCGTGAGACTGTCCCTGCCGCCACCCAAGAGTCAGTGCTCAGGTAAAATGATTTCAGCTCGTTTTCTTCTTGTTCAGCCTCCCAGGAGTGGATGGGGGTGGGGGGGGGGGCCTGCAGGAAGACCAAAGGAATGCCCAAGGAGATGCTGAAGGAAAGCAAAAGTCAAAAATGAACCTAGGCATGCAGTACCTTTGGGTCTTTGGGGTTTTGTTCTGATCAGGACAGAGTGTACATTTGAAACAGGAGAGTCTCCAAAGAAGGAATATAGTGACATTTCACTTGTAATTTGTTCCTCTGAAGTTAGCGAATTTTTTTCTCTTCTAATCTTGTGGTTACTGGTCTGGGTTGTTGTCGTTCTGTTAAGTTATCCAGCTCTAGGGTGGATTGCAGTAGCACTTTCCAAGACATTCTGGAGACAGATTGAATAAGATTTAGTACATACTCGATGTATGTGCTTGTAAACCAGTCCTGCCTGGAGAAGTTCTTGATTCTGGAGCTGGTGGGGAGTCGGAAGTAAGAAGCATCAGAGTAATTTGGGGAATTAATGTTTGTAGCAGAGCCTTTGTGAGAAAGAATTGAAACGTGCCTAAGTGAAATAACTTAATCTTTTTTTTCTTTTGAAGGCAATATTTACAGCTTTTGTTTGCTTGTTTCTATCATTTTTATTCTTTACTGACTGTACATTTTACTTTCAAAGTTAGTACTTTACTCTTTGAGGGTAATCATTATACTTTGTTCAAAATGTGAATGTCTTCATTTTTGCTTTCAGTACTGTTTCCTTTAATTATTAGCCTTTGAAACCACTTCCCTGTTACACATCACACATGACTGATAATGCAGAAAGACAAGAAAGAAAATAGCCCTTCACAAGCTCAGTCATGGCGATGTGACCATTCTACCTTTAGAAAAGAATGTACAAAGTGGCTTTCTAAGGTCTGGTAGAAGCCATCTTTTCTAAGAGTACATGAGACTTCCGAAGGATATTTAAAAATAAAAGATTTTAGGGCGTAGTGTCCATTGAAGTTTTGCATTAGAAGAGAATTAAAGGGTCAATGAGAAATATGGCATGTCAAAACTATTTCATGCTTTCTAACAACAAGGATAGCCATTCTGAGCTAACTAACTTGGATTCCGAGGGCAAGTATGAAACTCACACAGAGCAGTTCAAAGCCTTGGGACAAAAGAAAAGGGAATTAGTTTAGGGAACAAGTTAAACCATGATTATACTTCAAATTTGCCCTCTCCAAGAAAATAACTTTAAAAATCTAAGATCTACCCACACTGAAAACCTGAATAAAAAGCACAATAGAGCAAAGCCCACAGTAGAGCGTAGTCAGTTATGCATATACTTTGTAGAATTCCTAATTCATGTGTTTTACATGCATTCTTTCTATTATGTATTATAGATTTCTTCTTAAAAAAAGAATCCAATTCAATTATGAATGTTGGAGATATTTTTTTATATTACATTTCCTCCCCTGCCCCTGCAATTTTCCATGCCTTTACAAGGGGAATTGTTAATCTGCTTGTAATAAACTGGAAACTGATGTTCATTCCTTTTGCTAACAGTGAGGTAGGTTTTTCACCTTTGAAAAGGCAATGAGGGTGCTAAACTGCAACAAGTCACATTATTTTTAGAAACTAAGTAGAGTCCGCAACGCTATGTAGTATTTCTGAGTAGAACTTGCAGGACCATCCAAGTTGAAACTGGGATCCATGAGTGAGAGAAATAATCAAGGTGCCCTTGAAAAGTCTAATTCATCCGCCATGGTCCCCCCTCTTCTCATGTTGTGAATCCTGTTGTAATTACATTTCTTTGTTAGAGGATCATTTGTTATAATGATCCTCCTTCTTTTACTTCTTGCTCCTATTACGTGGTCTTCCTAATCTCCCACCCCAGTCCTTTATCCTAAGGGAAGAGGTAGAACAGACAGCGGAGGGTTTATTACTCTACGTGTGAGGATAGAAAGAGGGAAAGATCCAAGTATGAGCTGGTTCTAAGCTATGCCTCTAGGAGTCCAGCACTGTCCAAATACCAAGGCGCTCCCAGGCATGCCCAGATGGCACTGCCCAGATCAAGGGTATTTAGTATCAATAATGTGTGATTTGGAGAGGCAGTTTAGCAGACTGGGTAAGAAGAGAATGAACTCTGGAGTCAGGCTGCCCAAGTTTAAACTTGGTGCATCTCTCTGCCTCAGTTTCTTCAATGGTAAAATGGATATAATAGTAGCACGTCCTTCATGGCATTCTTATGAGGATCTATGGAGATGATACATGTATATGGCACAATTCCAGGCACATGATGAGCCCTTCATAATATTAAGTATCGAGTGCCTACTGAGTTCCAGTGTTCTCCCTGAATCAGGTGCTTCAGTAAATACAACAATGCTCTGAAGTAGCTATAATTATCTTTATGTTATAGAAAAGACTCAGGGAAGTTCAATAACTATTCTGTATACCTTGTTAGTGGTCAGCTAGGCTGATCATCCTCCAGGCAGAGAGAGATCAAACGAGGTCAGTTCTGTTAGAGCAGGGTTCATAGTGCCCTTGTCTGAACGTGTGTCAGAACTTTTAGTACCAGAACCAACCCAGCGGTCCCTTTTCTTGAAACGAAACATGGTACCCAAATAATAATGCTAACAACTCAGTGTGTCAGCTATCATTATTGTGCCCATTTTATAGATCAGAAAAACTGAGGACCCCCAAAATTATGTGACTTTGTCCATGCTGTAGAGTCCCACTCATGCCACTTTTTCTAACAGCAGAACTCACAGTGTATTCATGATACTGCTGTGTCTCGGGGAGTATTGATTAGCACTCCCCCAAATTTGCAGATGCTTCCCCAAAAGATCCTTCTGAATTCTAGCCAAAGTGATCCACAAAGAAGAAAGGAAAGTGTACTCTCCCTTTTCTGCTCCCTGAGGTGTAGGGAAAGTTGGTTTCAAATGTCCAGTGAGGAATATTTTTACCGTCTGTCTGCCAAGAGATGTTATCAATGAAAGTATTCAGTGTCTAGGAAAAATCACAGCCTATGAATAGTTTAACTTACAGGCTTTTCACAAAGATCAAGCCTGGTTGTCTACGCCATTCAGCTCATTTCTGTTGCAAAGATGCAGCCACTGGCTTTTCCTATATATTTGAGAAGAAAAATTTCCATGAACAGACACTGGGGCCTTTCTCGTGCCTAGCTGACAAACAGAACTGCAAATGTTACCTTCCTGGTGTGAGGAGGTGCACCTTCCAGGTGCAGAGGGCCACCTGGACCCAGGGATCTCTGAGACAGGACGGGTGCTCCTCTTCATGTAGACGGTGCATAAACACTGACAAATGTGACCGTGTGACCACTTGTGACCATGACTGAAACAGGATGCCGCTCCTTTGTACCCCACAGGCATCCCCCATGTTGCCACTTTTACAATGTGCTTTGTCATATGAGGTAACCATGGCCTTCACTGCTGCGTGCTTACATAGACTCCCATCACAAGAGAGGAGGGAGATGCAAGACTAAGGATTGAGAGCAAATGAGAACTTCGCACAGTTTATACAGATGTCTAGGTCCTTGGCAGAGTCAATATCAATTAGGGCCACACATGGTGGTTTGTAACAGTCAACACTGGTCACTGAGGCCAAGCAAATCACTAAGTTGCACTTTGGGCCTGTATATTTCAAGGGTATGAATTTAGCCCTAATACTGTGTTAGAGAAAAGATGATGTCATGTAGAAGTAACCTTACAGGATGCTCCAACAACTTCCCTCTTAAATGCTTGGAGAAGGAATCTTCTGAGTAGTTTATAGGATCTCACGGGAGACTCCTCTACTCTTTCCAATGCTGGTAAAAGCTGCATGATGGACACTATGCTTGGGAACAAAGATGGTACAGTTTGCTGGAACTTCCTTTATCCTTCTGGGAACCAATCTCAGTGGCTGGACTTCTGGGAAGACAGTCCCAACAATGCCCATTCTAAGAAGCTGTATTTCCTGTACTTAAAGACATGTGGAAATAAAAAGAAAAGAAAAAGTGCTATCTTCCTTCCTTCCTTCCAAAGGCATTACCTGTGAAATTTCTGACTGTGATAAAGACATTTATCTTCCTATGTTTCCATTTCCTTTTTCCCCTGCTGTATTTAAGCACTGCTAATTTGGATTTTAGGAAAAACATCATGATGGATTAGGGCTCTTGAGTTATATAATTCTCTTACCATTTCTCTTTCTTTGTATAAGAAAAATTGAATGGAAGTGTTAGCCACGAGAACTTCATACTTATTCACATATATTTCTTCCCATCACGGAATATTTGTTAGGTACAGGAATATAAGCATACTGCTCTGTGTTTTTCATTATCTCCGTAACTAGCATTGTTTTTCTGTTCTTCAAAAAAAACTTTAAGAATCTGTATAAGTTTCCATCACTAACCATTTTTTTAATAATGGTCCTTTTCTTTGACTCAATATTATAATGTTAACCTAGTCAACAGGTTCTGGCAGTCATTGGTTTTTGTTATATGCAGTGTTTATGTTTGAAGTAACTATCATTTCAATTCAGTTTATGAGATACTGAATCATGATGTAATTATGAAATTTTTGCTTCCTACTCAAAAATACTTGTGGGTTATATTCACCTTTTCTTTTTTTTTTTTTTCAGGCTCAGAAATCCTGGATAGAAAGAGCATTTTATAAAAGAGAATGTGTTCACATCATACCAAGCACCAAAGACCCCCATAGGTAATCTTGCTGTCTCTATAATAAAGTGAGAACACAGAGTAGCAATTATGGGAACAAAACTATAATAGTAATCACTATGCATTACAAGGGAACCAATGTCAAAGATCATTTTTTTTAATCGTTGCTGGACATCTCTGAAGCAATCTTATATGTATACACCATACAATGTGTTGCACCTGCAGTTAATTCTCTAAGAGCCTGTACAAAGTAACAGATACCCCATTGGGAAGGAATTAATCGCTGTCTATAAGTGGGCTGTATATATTTTTAGTATGGTTATTTGTTTTCCCTTTTAAGCATTTCATCAAAATGCTTAGTTTGTACCAATATTCCCTGCCATAATGAAAAGGTATTTTTAAATAAAAGACTCCTAGAAGGTTACTAATTAGACTGCAGACCTTCAGATTTCTGTCCAAGTACGTTTTTAATATCCTACTAATCTTACCTTTAGCTATCCTACTTACCTTCCTGGTTTTGCCTTAAAGATTAACAGCATATTAGGTAGGAAGCATTTGGGATGAAATAACATATGACTGTCTGGAAATGCCTTTATGAAAAGGCCATATAATCAAGTAATTTAAAATATAGACTATAAAGTCCTATAGACTAGCTGTGTAACCTTGAGCAAATTACCTAACCTTCAAAACTGCACTATTTTACTCCTAAAAGGAATGTCATATTATTAGTATTTAATAAATGATAACCATATATCAGTATTGTCATTAATAGTTGTAATTGTGGTACTGGTGAAGCGTGAAGCATATGTATCAGTATTATAATGGTGGTGGAAAAGTATGAAAGACATTTTCATGATGTAAGTAGTGAATTTTGTTTTCAAAGATCTCGCAAATAATATTTCCATTATTTCAGGAACACTTAAGCTGTAGGTTTTTATTCTTAGTATTGGATATTTGACAGTGAATGTCAATTGGGGAAAGACAAGTTAGGTTGTGACTCACATATGAGTGAGAGTCCTTATTTAAATGTGCATATTAAAATTCTTCCCTCAAAGCTGTGCAGTGGCCTTTGTGCAAGATTTGATAGATGGGAGGAGTGAGAAGTAGAAAAATCTATAGGACTTTTGTTTGCAGGCTCCAATCCTAAACAGTATGGCAGGTGTGGAAGGGGTGGGTGGCAAAGGCCAGGAGGCATGTTACAGCTTATACAGCTGAAGGAAAACGAAAATGGGCAGAAAAGAAAAGATCTCTGTTGGGTAAATCCTGGGTTCACTATTTGCCTGGTATAGCCGTATTGTGGGATTCTGCCTAAGAATGGACTGGCTCACTATGGTTTGTAGATTTCTCCAGTAATGGCTGATCCAGGGGGTTCGCTTTGACCTCTTATGTTGCAGGTGTTGCTGCGGGCGTCTGATTGGCCAGCATGTGGGCCTCACTCCCAGCGTCTCCGTTCTTCAGAATGAGAAAAATCAAAGTCGCCTCTCCCGAAATGACATCCAGTCGGAGAAGTGGTCCATCAGCAAGCACACTCAACTCAGCCCCACGGATGCTTTTGGGACCATTGAGTTCCAAGGAGGTGGCCATTCCAACAAAGCCATGGTAATCAGAAAACCCTTCAGTTGCTTCCCAAGTTCTATCTCATGTCCTGTAAAGGTGTGGTGAAGAGCTGGAGGTTTAGTCTTTGGGCTTAATCCTCTCTGCCAGGTCTTGACTGGGCAATCAGCTCTCACGACCTTGCCCCTGTGCATTTCTTCTCTCTTCTGTAGAATGGGGGAAAGAAAACCTTCCTCCTAGGATTTTTTAAATAATTAATGCTATATCAGACCATGACTATTGCTATTATTAATAGTAACAAGAAGCTTTCTATAGTGATCCACTATTTATTACTTACTTTCTGGGTCTCATCCATTAAAGCATGTTTTTCTATCTCCTTCGGTTTAAAAAAAAAATCTTAACTTTAAGTCTCTGTTTTGTCCTATTAGTAACTAGCATTTCTCTCAATTCAAGGTAGAAATGATCATCCCAGACTATTTCCTTCCCTGTTCTAACAGAGATCTTGCCACCTAAAGTGAGTGCTTTTGCTCTAAGCAGCTGTGTTCAATAATGTTCCCAGTAGAAGAACTCCATATGAAAAGCATTTTGTTTGGAAAAGAGGATTTAGGAAATAATACAAATTTTACTTCTAAGAGTTGTTGCTTCTAAATTTCAGCTTTCATCATGAACCTCTCCCTACTTGGCTGACAGATTTTGCCAGGAGAAAAATATACCATATGTTTTTAGAAATTCTAGAAATGCTCTATTTCATAAAGCTTGTTTCTAACAGAGAGTTGGTTGAGGGTGGGACAGTTCGAGGTAGCTGCTCTCAGGCACACCCCAAAGTTTTCCAAGTTTGGAGAGGAGATTTTGCTTCGAGAAGCATACTGCAAAATGCAAGGGAAGTCACTCCACACTAGTTATAGTCTAAAAATGGGCAGGAGAGCCACCCCTCTGCCCTCTCTCTTCTCGCCTTCCTCCTCCCCCTTGCATCCTTCCCCACTCTTGTAGGATTTTCTTCACCAAGAATGACTGACTGCACTATTCTCACAGTATTTCCTTAAGAAAATCAATTCTGAACTGTACGTTAGAGTGAAAACAATTTTGAGCAATGTATTGGGAAGAAGAGGGTGCTGGGTACAGCCTGGGGGAAAAGTGGGAGGGAGTGGTGGTTAGTCTTGGCCTATACAGAACCAAGGGCAGTGGAGATCTGGCAACTTCCTCATCCACCCAAGGGATGTTTTCAGCTACACAAAGTCATGAAGGGTCCCCAAGTCAGCATAATTCCCATTCACAGTATGGAATGGAACCATACACACCATGCATTAATTAAAAGTCATGCCAGTTCACACTATAAGAAAAATGCTCAAAAAAAAAAAAAAAAGAAGAATCATAGTAAGTAGTAGTAGCAGTAGTTAGTAGAAGAAGAGCGAAGGGATGGAAATGGATCCATGGAGGGCCCAAGTTCTTCACTGGAAATACAATACGATAATGTTGAGAATGAAGTGACTAGCCGCCCCCTCCCGCCCCCACAAAAAAGCCAAGTGCTGTAGATGAGGAGGTGGCTTAGCAGACAATACCATCATAGAGTGGCACACCCAGTAATGTTATAGAGTGCTTGAATGGTGACCCGAGGCTTTGTGCCCCATGTCGCACAGCTGATAAATGTGGGTTTTTTTTAAAGCTTACTTATTTATTTTGAGGGGGGGAGAATAAATGAATATGTAGGGGAGGGGCAGAGAAACAGGGAGAGAGAGAGAATCCCAAGCAGACTCTCCACTGTCAGCACAGAGCCTGACCTGGGGTTCAGACTCATGAACCATGAGATCATGACCTGAGCCAAAGTCAGATGGTTAACTGACTGAGCCACCAAGGTGCCCCCACAGGCTGGATGTTTATTATGATATTTAATGGCAGAGGAAAAACCTGAAGAGGCACATCTTTCACTGTGCTCTTCAAGTGTGAACACATAGGACATCAAACTTTGTGAGCCCTCCCCAAGCCCCACATAGCTCTGTGAAACCCAGAACTATCTGTTGACAATTGGGTTAGGCACGGTCTGCTACATGATTTTGTAGAGCCCAGTGTAAAATGAAAATGTAGGCCTCCAGCAGGGGCAGGGAAAGCAATCCCCCTTCTCACGGCCAACAACCCCAACACATAGTGGACAGGCGACAGTCCAAGGAACTGCTATCTCTGTAGTGGGACAGGCTCAATATCTGGTGTGGGTGAGATATGCCACGGAATCACCTGTGAAACACACCAGGGTCCTGCCAGCCTAAGGCAGGGACAGCTATGTTCTTGCTCTGTCCTGAAATGCTGCAGGGAAAACACCGAACCCACCCCTCACCTTGCCTGTGCTCACGTCCCAGGCAGGGATGGAGGGTGATGATGGAACAAAACCCCATTGCTTCCCCAGGCGACATTGTGGAGGGAAGGTTAGACTGGCCAGGACATGAGAGGTGGGAGCAGATGGTCAAGATCCCCTGCCCCAGGGAGGCAGCAGGAGGCGGGATGTGGGACCATGGACCACATGTGAGCCAAGGCTCCGAGCCCTCTGCACGGGCTCCACTGCCCCATCAGACTTTACCTACAAAACACAAATTCCAGGCTAAAATTGTTAAGAATTCCAAGAAAGAAAGTGCAGAGCACTAAACCCTAAGCACTGCCTTTCTAAGTGGTGTGACAATGCTGGTCACACACCCTTGAAGCCAACACTGAGACTGGGTCTCACCTATGCTAGATGGTGTCATGGCAGTCACTGTGAGGACAAACCTTTCTTTAAGAGTCTAATCAGCCAAATGAGGGCCAGTTTTCTTCCCTTTTTTTTTTAACAACCAAATATTTAACAAGTGGGAGTCCCCACTATTCAGACACAATGAGCATTTTGTCCACTTCGAATACTTGCCCTTGGATTATTCTGAGTCTCCTGTCTAAACAAAGGGGTGGAGCTGACAGCCGGTCAGATGTCTTGTTTTATCAGGCAGGATGGTTGTTTTGTGCCAACCTGTGCCTTCCTTACTTCTCCCCTCCCCCCACCCCGCAACAAACTGGCACACAAAGGGAAAAGTCAGCAACTACTGTCTGTTAAAGAATATCAGTCTTCAGATGGGGAGGGCATGGTTAAATATTCACCACGATTGAAATGAAACAGGTCAACTAACTTCACGTCTTTGATCCCTGTTCCTGACAAAAATATTTGAAAGTTGAGATGGTTTTTAACTCTAAAAACTCTATAGAGGGCAGATTAACTTTGACCTTTATTATTGGGGAAAAAAAAAGATAGACCATTAATTTTTTCCTTCAAGACAGCCCAAGATGAGGTGCTTGGGTCTTCAAAATGCCATTGTGGTCTGGACATAATGTGAGGCAGAATCTGCCAGTGTTTGGTAGAAGTTTCAGTTGGAGAGAAGAGAATCTTTATTAACATGTGCTGGGCCACGTGGGAACCATATCTGCTCAGGAACATTATGCACGTGTGTTATCACATAGGCAGTATAGCAGGATGTCAAGGAGCTTTGGTCACCAAAGATGCTTGAGGGGATTGATGCAGTGGTTCTCTGCTTGGAGGCTCACGGTAGCCTTTGGGCCACTACCAACGTCCATGGCCACGAATCACTCCCAGAGAGTCTCCCTCATTGGTCAGGGATAGAACTTGGGCATCTTAAGTATTTGAAAAGCTAGCCAAGTTATTCTATTCAGAAAGGCTTAAAAAGTGCTAAATAATCTCGCTCTCTCTACCTGTATTATAGATGAAGCAACTCAAGCCCAGAGAAATTAAATTGTTTTCTGAGAGCTCCTCCTTTATTCAACAACAAAGATAATTCTCAAACCTGGGCTGCTCAGGATTCCCCATGAGTTCTATTTCTTCTCTGTCATGTATGCTTGGTGTAGTCTATAGGAGATGTTTCGAAGGGAAGCTAATTACTATTACTTTTCTAGCTCTTTTATAAGGGTCTTGAGAACTTTGTAGTAGAATTATAAAATTACTCTTATTTGATGAGGTTAATTAAACTCAAAAGCTGTAAGCAGGAGGAAGTCTTTGTAACATTACATCCTAGGTTAGTAGAACCATTTTCTGAGCCTTTCCTAGCACTTTGTGGTATTCTGTCCTCAATTCCCAGGCACGTCGAGCCTGGGAAAGTACAATAGCAATGAATCCAGCATCTCTGTCCTTTTGCAGAGAAATAGTGATCCAGGAAGGAGGCACTCATAGCTGATAGCGAGTGAAGGATCCTTCCTCCCTTTCTTCTCGGCACCAAGCCACGTCCTACCAAATTGCATGCCCCAAATGTCATCCCTGGCAGTTCGTTCAAATACCTCACAAGAGTGAAAACGTGAGGACCAAGGAAGAAGATACTGAGATACTAAAGCTCTGGGGGAGACATTGTCTTCCTAGCATGAGTGCCAGGTAGCTTTTTAAAACTAACTTAGGGAGCAGTAGGAAGATGGCCCCAAAACAGACACTGGGTCCTCTCTCAGAGACTCTTCTTTATCTGGGGCTACAGCTGTAAGTTATTTAGAAAAGATGACAGTGCTGGACTTGATTATACGGAATCGTATTTGCTACTAATCATCTCTTCCAATTAACGCTGAGCCGTCTTGTGGAGCAGGTAAGTATCACCTAATTAAGGACTTGTATTTAAACCTCTCAAGTCATTCGCATAATTATCTTCAGGTTTTCCCTTGCTAGTTACTCTGCTTATTAGATCGGGTTGAGCCCCTTGTTATAGTTTTTATATAATTTAGATAATTATTCCTATGCCTCACTGTCACACTTAAAGCTCTCACTGTTGAGTGTGAAAGCCTTATTCTCTGAGCACTGCCAGTGAGAGGGAGGGTGAGAGGGAGGCAGGAGGTTCCAGGTTGCTGGGGACACCCCAGGGAGTGAAGAGTCTGTCAAGAGCGAGGCATCTACCATCTTATACTCTTTAAACACTTCAGGATTGAATTTGATTTTTTTTTAAAATGTCTTTCTTTGCATTATGCAAATTTAATCTGGGAATCATCACTGATTGACACATACCAAATATGAAATTAAATGAATTCTATTTTACAGAATAAAAGAGCCGATCATTAGACTATGGCTAGCTAAACATCTTTACATAAGCGTTCATATCATAAGATATCATAAGATATTTGAGGGGTTTGGTAATTGTTCCCTTGATTTCCACTTTTCACCTTTTAATCTTTAGGCCGCTGAATTAGCAGTACCTTGGGAAGTCCTTTCTGAAACTGAGACTAAAACTAGAAATTATCACTCAAACTACTGGTCCCAACACAGACCTGTAGGAAAAGAAGGAAAGAACCAACTTTCCTCTGAGAAACCCATCTTGCCTCTAGAAAATTCCCATCTCCTTGCCTCTACCAAATTTTATGCTATATAATTCTGGCAGGAAATGCAGAGACCACCCCCTTGAGATCTACTTCTGTCTCAGTGAAGTTTTATATTACTAAACCTTTAGCTTTGGCTTCTCAGCCAGCACCATTGACCTGGCAACATCCGGTATCTAACATCGAGAAATCACAAAAACAATACAGAATAAATTACATTTAATAAATTAAAATGTAGTAAATTACAATTTCATTCCCAAAGTTTTGTGGGTCATCAAACCAGGCATGCAGTAACCAGTGACATGACACATTTGTTTTCCAAGTATTTTCTTTCTAGGGAATTGTACATGCATTGAACCACCACCAGTATTAAACTCTCGCTGCAAAACTAACCACGCCAGAGACTTAGAGAGCCAGTATCAGCAAAATTATCTTAGCAGTCTGATATAACATGGTCTCCTTGGCCACAGCTTTAATTAAAAGTACTCATTGAAGAATGTGGCTACAAGAATTAAAAAAATAAAATGATGCTTATCACATTTCTCAACATAAAGAAAACTAGGCCAGATTTCCCCCTACAGCCTGGGAAGAAAAGCTTTAAAAGTAAGCGTTCAAATAGAGTTAGCAGTGGTAATTCCATTACTCTGAACAAGCACTACTCACAAATACCACTCGATAATTTCCCAGAAGTAAAGATGGCTTTGCAGTATTAGGATTTGTCATTTATCGTTTCCAGGAGTGTAGCCAGGTTTATCATTCTGCAGCTTTTCCATTTTCATTTAGACAACTGGGCAAAGTTACATGAGTAAAAATTTAGGGCTGAAGAGGTCACTCGTTCATTGTCAGAGCCAAATCGTTCCACCCACTCTCAAGTCCAGAATACCACAAGGAGAATTATTACATCCTAAGTAAACAGCCCCAGCCTTCTCTGAGTAGTAACAACTATTTCTCTCCCCACCCCACGCACACATACAACACACACCCAGCCTCTGCCCACCCTGGGTGTTATAAAGGGAGAACGATGCTGTCTAGTCTGTGACATGTCTACAAGCCCCACATGAGTGGGGAGTGAGGCCATGGTAAAGTTGAGTCCTGTTCTGATGAACGAATCGTAACACTGCTAGTGAAGAAGCAGAAAGAGTGGCATTAGCAAAAGCTGCCGTGAAGTCACCTGCTTTTACCAAAGAGACCTTTAGAATCAAGAACAAAAACTCAGGCTTCAGTTACCAAAGCCCTGTGCCCTTCCAACAAAAACAAAAGAAATCCGTAGTTTTCAATGATCGTCTCTCACAATTTAATTTACCAGTTGGTGGTTTGCTCTTCAAAATATGTGTTCTTTATGGAAATCATGCTGGATGCATTGGCCTCCAAAGCACCTGAGAACAGATCAAATGGTACAATTTCAACTAAATCAAACCTCTATTTACTGAAGAGCATTCTTGAGGTGCTGGCCTGGATGTCATCCGCTCGATCACCCATCAGCCAGGCAGGGGCACTAATGATAGAAGGGAAAAGAAGACGATTATTCTAGGCATGGGCAACTGGTTTGAGCTCAGCTTATCTCTAGAAATTATAAAGTGAGGAACTAAGGGCTCATGAGAGAAGGATGGGCCAGGCAGCCTAGAGCAGAGGTGGTAGTTTTGCTCTCAGCAGGTGCTTTTATATAGATAGATAGGGGCGCCTGGGTGGCTCAGTCGGTTAAACGTCCGACTTTGGCTCATGTCAGGACCTCGTGGTCCGTCATTCGAGCCCTGCGTCGGGCTCTGTGCTGACAGCTCAGAGCCTGGAGCCTGCTTCGGATTCTGTGTCTCCCTCTCTCTGACCCTCCCCCGTTCATGCTCTGTCTCTCTCTGTCTCAAATAAACATTAAAAAATTTTTTTAAAAAAAAGAAATGCACAGATATAGATAAACAGCTGCACCAGTCACTCCCCAGATAACTCCGAGTTGAGAAACAAAAGGCTACTTTAACATATCCACTAAAGAGTTAAAGGACAGATATTTGGATCCCTTCGTATGCACAAGTAATTTAAAAGGTGAGTGTAACCTGTATTCAATTTACATGTATTGGTTTTTCTCCCACACCAGGTGAGTTTCCACAATTTAATCCTCCTAGCGTCCTGTGAGGTGGTCAGGAGCGCCAGCATTTCACAAGAGAAGGTGCTCAGATTGGCCAAATGTCTTAGAGCACCAGTGCCTGATGCTAGAGTGTGGCGCTGCCCGTGATGGGAAAATCTATAAATGGAAGCACATATCACTCACCACATCAGAGTAATGCCCAGGTGACCAGATTTAGTATAGCATCAGGAAGATTTCTTGTTATTTGTAAGGTGATCCCTTAGCAATTAATGAGCTCACATGTGGGCAGTCAAAACTGCTTATCTTGACGACCAAGAGAGCTCCTCGTTTCAAATCACATCGACCATTTATTAATTACTCTGGGAACAACCATTTATGACTTTGAAGCTGCTGATTCGGCACATGAGTTAGCTGTTCTATTACAAGTACCTGGAGAGTTCACTAACTTGCTTTTTATGGGTGTAAGAGTAGAATTTAAAAATTGACATCTTCAGATAATTGTACAGTGTCATTGTATCCCTTCATTTTAATTAGCCTCTTATCCCCAAACCACTTACTGAGTTACCAAACAATAACAATGACAAAAAGCAATTAATTGATTTATTTAAATTCTTCCTTTTTAAAAAAAGAAAAAGACTCTTGCCTTTTGTTATCCAAGGGTCAGGTAGTTGGAGGTAATTTGGGTAGTCTGAAAATGGTTGCACTTTCCTATTTATTGTCACCTGAATAATTCCTCCAGTATTTCCTCCGTTCTTCTCTATGATTTTTCATGTAAAATACTGAGTGTTCTTTCTTCCCTTTGGCCCAATGACAAACCTAAGACACCACTTAGAATCTTTGGTCTAGGGAGGAGTTGTAATCCTTGCTTCTTACATGGTCCCCGAGGAGCTAGTGAGAAATAAAAAACATCAAACCCCACCCTGAACCTACTGAATCCCAACCTGCATTTCCGACAAGGTCCCCAGGAGAGTTGTGCACGTTAATGTTTCAGAAGCACAGCTCACCCGAGAGTTTTGCACCGCAGCAGTAGCTTAAATAATGGATTACGTGAGTGGTTGATTATTAGACAGCTAGCTCTCAGGTCTCAGTCCCTCATCTTCTAGGGGTCTCCCTGTCTTGCCCTGTAAAGCAGAAAAATTGAACTAGATGATTTCTAGTTGCCATGGTGGCCAAGATATTGCTAAGTTCCCTTTGATTTCTAAGACTGACTACTTCGTAGCCAGTGTGAAAGATCAAAAATCACAGTCAAGTCAAACACAGTGCCTGCCCTCAAAGATCTTGCAGCATGGGCAGAGAAAACGAACACGTGCAAGAAACAACCAGAAAAAAAAAATCCAATTGGGTTAGGTTGATAGTTATGCTGCATCAACATGAGCTTGCATTCTTAGGAAAAGTAAGTAAAAGCCTTTGAAAGATGGGAATGATTTGTGTAGATGACAAAGAGAGGAACTGGGTTTTCTAGGATTTAGGGAACAGCATTAGCCAAATGCAGAGAGAAGTGGGGAACACCTGTAGGTGGGGTCAAGCTAAATTGTGGGGGATCATGACAGGCACAATTAGAGTTTATATATAATGTAACAATTTGAACTGAAAAATAGTGTGATCAAAAAGGAATTGGAGAAAGATCTCTGTCAGTGTCTTGTTGAGGACGTGGGGTTAGAGAAGCCGTTTGGAGGCTGTTGGCATAATCGAAACTGACATCCTAGTAAGGAGAATGTATTCCTAAAGTGGCAACTGAAGGAATAGAGGGAAAGCCCTGGCTGAAAACATTCATTTCAGAAATGGATCGTTAGAACTTTGAGACTCCTTATAGGTAAAGCAAAAGGAGACGGAAGGTGGAAAGGGCACTTTTACTTTGAGGTCAAGAGCGAGGACTCTGGCGTCAGCAGACCTGGGCTATGGACCCTATCATTACCACTTACTATTGGTTGAACCTGATGGATCCTTTCTGTTCCCCATCAGTGAAATGTGGATGATACCAACCTCATCGTTACTGGGAGGAGTCTGTGAAATAATGTATGTTGCAGGAGTGTAGTAAATACACAAGGGTCTTGGTTTGGGGTTTAGGGTTTTTGTTGGTTTGTTTGTTTGTTTGTTTGTTTTCTCAGAGTTAAGAAATGGAGAGCAGACAGAAATATGTGAAGAGGGCCTACCAGCAATGTGACCTTACACAGACAAGACACCTAGTGCCTCTGTTTCCCCATCTGTAAGACAGAGCAGGGGACAAGGTGATTCAAGGTCGTTCATTCCCTACTAGAGCATTTACCAGAGTAATAAGAGCTCTGTGATCATGAGCAAGCTTTCCTTAACTGGGAAAAATATTAGGCTAATTCAAAAGGAATTTTAATACATTCAGTAGATTTTTTGGTCACTTTTTTGAGGTTCTTTTTTTCTCTTTTTTTTAAGGTGTAAGAGGGTGAATAAGAGAACAGTAATTTAAAAAAGCAATTGTTTATCATCTCCCACACTAAGCATTTTTGGTTTGTCTAGTTGGGAAGCCTTGTGAGTCCCAGTCCTAATTTATTTCACTAAACACCCCTTTCTGGAATTAGTCAAAATGACATAAATTCAATTCAGCAGAGCTGCCAAATTTTAACTACTCAAGTGGCATAGATTCAGTGCATGGGGACAGAAAGCACTTTATTCTTTGATCTTATAGCATTTGTTATGTAGATATTTTTCATAGAGTCACTCAGTGAGCTAATAAATGTAATAATAGAGAAACAATAACATAGCCTTTGTTTAAGAAACACTGTGTTTGCATCTACCACTCCAATACCCACCCTTCAGCCCCAAAGCTCCTCGTGTGGCACCAAAATGCATGCCTGTTGTTACTGAAAATTTCTGTTGGTACATCTCAGAAAGGTCTTATCCTCTGCAGGAAAGCTTGTGTGTAAACTATGCCAATTCACACATTGTAAACTCTAGTTACAATTCTCTTGGTATAATGTATTTAGCTAAAATTGCCAACCTTTACTCTTTCTGTTCTGGAATTGGTTTTTGCTACGTAGATTAAATCAATATAAAACCAGCTCATTAGATCCCAACACCTCTTTGGATTTCTGGTATTGGTACGTAGGAAATTTTAGCTTCTTGGTATTTCTGGATGATGCTGTTTATTTTGTCAAGCTGCTTTCATGTTTTCAGCTACTTTGCCTCTTGTTTCAGTCAAATATATTTAAAATAGGCTTTAACAAAAGAATTGACATAATTTGAACTTTTTTTTTTTTTGCAACAGCGGGGGCTCTTAGATCCAAAAATTTTGCGATAAATTGTCATCTCCTGTATAACTTTCTTTACTTATACATCTAAAAGCATATGTTTGTGTTGCATGCATGTCTGCTCTTTTTGTGGTTCTACTACTTCAAGGTGAATACTTAACAATTTCCGAAGTTAGTCAGTACCTTTCTTTTCTCTCCCACAGGACATACAGAGTTTAGAATGCTTTAATGCTGATTGCTCCCAACTCACGTATATGCTGTAATATCCACTGCTTTAGCTCTTTCCCTTCCCACCACACATTAGATATTATCATCATTTTATATTATACAGGCAATGCTTTTTTAGTGTATTTGCTAATTTTTTTGTTTGCCATTCTTTCTTGTATCCCAGATCGTCCATGTGGGATCATGTAATTTCTCCCTGCTGTATATATCTTAAAACTTCCTTCAGTGAAGTCTGCTGGAGATAAATGCTCAGTTTGGGTAGTCTGAAAATGTCTATAATTTGCTCTCATCTTTGAAAGATATTTTCGCTGAATATAGAATTTTACACTGACAGATAATTTCTCTTGGCACATTGAAGGCACTGGCTTGTGGCACCCATTTTTGCTGTTGAGGAGTAGACCTTCTGCCTTAAAATGACTGTTTCCTTGTAGGTGGTTTGTCTTATTTTCTAGTGGCTTTTGAATTTTCCCTCCCTTCTTTTGGTGTTCCCTGTGAGGTGTCGCTGAGTGGGGTTTGTTTTTATTTATTCTGCTTGGGATTCACTGACGTTCCCCGATCTGAGAATGTGTATCTTTCAACATTTCTGAAAATTTCCCAGCCAATATCTGTTCAAGTGTTGGTTCTTCCCTGTCTCTTTTATTTCCATCTAGAATTCAGATGCTCTGCTCCAAGGTTTTCAATGTTGCTTCTGTTTTCAATTCCTTTGTCTCTTAAGGCTGCATCTGGCTTATTTCTCTGGATCTATCATTAGTGTGTCTAATCTGTAGCCTAACTTTTCCATTGTATTTTTCATTTAAATTATTGCATTTTTATTTTTAGAAGTTGTTTTTGAATCTTTTTCAAATGTATTGGTCTTTCCGTATAGTCTGTTGTTCCTCATTGATGCCTTCAGTAATCTCATTCAAGTTTTTAATATATTAAAGATAGCTATTTTATATTCTCTGAATATTTCAATATCTTTGAGGATCTTACTCTGCTACCTGTTATTTCTTTTGGTTCTCACTCATACTGCTTTATTTCCTTGTGCGATACATTTCATTTATTTATTTATTTTTTACTATGACATGCTTATTTTCCAATGGGAACTATCTGAGCGCTGGATTGAGGATGCATTCCTCCACAAACGATCTGCATTTGCTTCTTCCTGTTATCTGGAACCACTGCCCAGCCAGAACCATTTCAAATTAAATACTCTGGTGTTTTTCAAACCACACTGATAGTGTCACTGTGGATCAAAGTCTGTGTGAAGGGGGCCCCCTTGTTTATTTTTTTTATGTTTATTTTATTTTTGAGAGACAGAGAGAGAGGGAGAGAGAATGAGAGGGGAAGGGACAGAGAGAGGAGACACAGAATCCCAAGCAGGCTCCAGGTTCTGAGCTGTCAGCACAGAGCCTGCCACAGGGCTCGAACTCATGAACTGTGAGATCATGACCTGAGCTGAAGTCCAAGACTTAACCAACTGAGTCACCCAGGGGTCCTGAGAGCCCCCTTTGTTTATAAATAATCAGAGGGGAATTTTTTCCCTATCCACTCAGAAACAAGGTAGAAGCAGGCAGGCTTCCTTGCTGTCTTCTTCTGTACATCAGACTTTCTTACCTTTTTCCTCCTTACACTTGAGAGTGGAGCCCTTTGAAACAGTGTCCCAGCTTACCTGGGGTCCCCCATTAGACTCATCCATCCTGCGTGATGCCAGGAAAGCAGGTGCCGTTTTGCAGAGTTGAGGAGAAACCCTCAAGTCCAAAGCCTGCTTTGGTCCTTCCTTGTCTCCTGAGGTCCCAGCTTCTACTCTGTTTTAGGAATCTGGATGTTTGCTCTTTAAATGCCCGCTCAGCAATGCATTTCAAAAGGCTTTCAAATGTATTTACCCAGTATTTCAGTTGTTTCCAGCTAAAGATGGAAGTCCTTATATAATTAAACTGAGATCTAAATGAGCATGTATATGATTCTATAGATGTTTATCATTGTGTGTATTTATAGCATTTCCTTTATATATACTTAGTATCGCTTATTTCCAGTTGCATCTGCTAACACCTTGAAATCTGATACACACTTTCATTTTTTAAGATTATTCTACAAGAACGATGGGCACGTCTTTTGTCACTTGTCTTCTTTAAAAGATAAAGAAATGTTTGGTATTCAGTTTTTGTAAATTAAATAAAGATCGTCAGCTATTGCCTATTTTAAAATTCTTATTACATGATGTAGAACTGCAGAATTTCTCAAAACCTCTCAAAGTGACAGGGTCGCAGAAACATCTATATCTACGTCCAGTTGGTATAACTGGGCAAAGCTGGGCTCACAGTGCATTTTAGAAAATAGAACAATTTTAAAGTCTGTAATAAGTCACAATTTCAAGAACACCTTTAAAAGTGGCAAATGCCTTCACCTAACGAAGACTCTCGTGGTAAAGAAAATGATTTGCCTCTTTTCAAAAATCAGCTGTTTTAGGAGATGTTTTCTTCTCGTGCTACACCTATCCTTGCAATCGGGAAGAATAAGCCCCAGCAGCCAGCCCTGCCCTGTCTCCCTAATCGGTGGCCACTCTTGTTCTAGTACGTGCGAGTATCCTTCGATACGAAACCTGATCTCCTCCTACACCTGATGACCAAGGAATGGCAGCTGGAGCTTCCCAAGCTTCTCATCTCTGTGCACGGGGGCCTGCAGAACTTTGAACTCCAGCCAAAACTCAAGCAAGTCTTTGGAAAAGGTCTCATCAAAGCGGCCATGACAACCGGCGCGTGGATATTCACTGGAGGGGTTAACACAGGTAACTGGAAGTCAGACCGAGGCAATCTAAGGCCATGAGAATGTTGTACCTAAGATCATTTCCTCCTAGGGCTAACGATGTTGACATTCCCACAGCTATCTCTCTTCCCCACGTGTCCACATTCACTGGTTCTCCCTCCTCTCACAGATTCTTCTGCCCTCCCTTAACCCACACATAACCGTACGGTTAGTTTTCAACCAAGAAGAATTACTTACACCTGGGAAGCAGGTTGGGCTATTTAGTACTTGACTATCCAGAATTTGTAAACATGACTAATGGAATTTCACAGGATATTTTCAGTACCTCAAGTTGCCAATTAAGTATCCAGTAATTTTTCAAAGAATAACTTTTGCTCTAAATTTGGAAGCTGTGTCTGATCTTTAAGTAATTTTAAGTCTGGTGCACGTAGGTCTAAATTTTGCAAAATGCCCATTTTATCAGGGACATAAATTGTGACGGCAACATCTGGAGTATTGTGTGTTTATTATTTAAAATAGTTTATTAAGGGGCACCTGGGTGGCTCCGTCAGTTAAGCGTCCATCTTTGGCTCAGGTCATGATCTCACGATTCATGGGTTCGAGCCCTGCAACGGGCTCTGTGTTGACAGCTCAGAGCCTGGAGACTGCTTGGGAGTCTCTGTCTCCCTCTCTCTCTCTGCCCCTCCCTCACTCACGCTCTGTCTCTCAAAAATAAATAAACATTAAACAAAATTTTTTAAATAGTTTATTAAATCAACTCCAACAGAAGACACATCACACTCTGAATTCCAAGCAATTTTTTCTACCTGCCAAATGAGTTTCTCTATATTGTGATACAGGTAGGCTGTCAAATCAATTCTCCCAAACCTTTAAGTGCTTACATGCAGCACATTATTAATGTGGAGCCGATAATGGAATGGATGCCTGTAAGTTGCTCAGACATATTTCCCCAGCTTGACACACTTCCCCAGAAGTGCCCATTGGAAGTACACAAGTTATAGTGTAGCATGTTCACTCAGACTTGTTTCCAGGCTCCGTGCAGTGTGGAGTTGTGGAACAGTCTGAACATAATCCTGGACCAGCGAATTCATCTCAATACTATTTACTCATTTGTTCGCAGCTTGGGTGATAGGCGACCAAGACCTGCACTCAGAATTCTCCTCAGTACCTAGAACTTGTGAATGCTCAGCCTGCAACCCTGTAGGCACATTTCAGCAGTGAACTCTGCACATGGCCCCGCTCCTCATTGTTACGTGAAATCCTGACTCAGTCTGTAAACTGACATGATCTTAGAATGCTCTGTGTCAGCTCTTTGCTGTTTGTTTTGTAGTAATCAAGTATCTACAAAGCAATTAGCTTTTGGTGGCTGTTCAGGCCTTAGGCTCCTGCTTTCATTCAGCTTAGCTGGCATCGTTCACTTGTGATTATTCAGTGTTTTGCTTTCCTGGCATAATCTGCACCTCATATACACATCCACTCAAAGGTTTCTAAAGGTTCCAAAGAAACTCTTAACAATCTTCTGTTTCTGGGAACTCAGAGCACTGTTTATTACTTTTCTTCCTTTATGAAATGCACCCCGTATCAAAAGAAGTTACAGCATGAATTCTGTAATAAACCAAAGAATTCATCTCTGCCTCACTCCAGGCTAGTGTTCAATCCAATACCCAAAGTGAAGTTCTAATGATGGCATCTCAGATTACCTGAACGGCAATAGAATTGTGGCTGATGGAGGGCATAGGAAGTTAAACTTCTTGTCTGGGATGGGCCCTGAAAGGAGTTTTACATGTGAATAGGGAAACACAACGAATACTGATATTCATAGCTTGACTCTTACATTTGTTTTTCTTCACCTGTACTCTATTTTAGAAGATCCCTAGATAAGATATGAAGTGAAATTGTATTCTTATCAACACGCCGGCATATCCCAACATGGATTAGTGTTATTTACACGGGTTTAGTTGATTTTTTTTTTTTAAAGGAGGGTATTTCTGTTTGATCTTCTGAATATTTCAGAATGGAGTGATCCACCTAAATGTGTCCTCTCTCATGATTAAATTTCCTGGTGCATTTTGATAGTTTCATGCAGTATTAGAACCCTTACTCTGTGCTAGCACGTGAGGCATACAAAGATGAAGTAAGACACTGACCCCCCCCCCAACCTTCCCTGCAAGGAGTTTTGCCCTTAGAGGAGACAGCCTCATGGGGGATTGTGAATCACGGAAGAATATGTTAGGTAACATACTGCACTGTTTGAGATATGCAAACTGCAATCCTGTTCAAAGGGAGGAAAAAATCAAATCCAATTGAACTTTCATATAGGAGATGGCACTAGGTATGATTTTTCCTTGAGGAATAGGTGGAATTTTGATAAGTGGAAATAACTTTTCTTAGAAAAGATATTTTATATCGTCTATAAAAAAATGATTATTTGAGAGGGAGGTTAACAGATTAGAAGTTGCATCTTTTTTAAATGCAATTTATCTTTATTAACAGATAAGAGAGAGGTTCCGTACCATCTTGTAAACTGATTTTTTTCATTTTAACTACAGTGAGGAAGGCCACAGTGATGTGGAAGGTCATTTATGACAGGAGAGGAAAACACTTTCATTGATGAAGCTAAAAAGCTGTATTTATATATTTTCAACATAAATTTTCCATGTAATATGCCAAGGTTTTCTTTATAAGTAGGGTCTCCACCTTATATGTCGATAAATAGGAAGGTGAAATAAAGGTTAACAAAATCTGAGCTAAGTAACTACTCTATTTGAATGACCCTAACTCATACACAAACTCTGGTATAGAGTTAATATAATATTAAGCATGGTGCTTTTTTATAGGATGTGCTCATGGCACTGGTTCTTAGTCATACTAACATCATTATGCTTATAGAACAAGAAAAAGATTCCCTAAGTTTAAAGAATTGTATTCAATTTTTTCTTTATTTCTTTCTTTTTCTTTTATTTTTTTAATGTTTGTTTATTTTTGAGAGAGAGACAGAGTGCAAGCAGAGGAGGGGCAGAGAGAGATGGAGACACAGAATCCGAAGGAGGCTCCAGGCTCTGAGCTGTCAGCACAGAGTCCAATGCAGGGCTCGAACCCACAAGCCATGACATCGTGAGCCTATGTCAGATGCTTAACCAACTGAGCCACCCAAGGACCCCTCTTTTTTTTTTTTTTTTTTTTGACATTGGATGCTTTCTAATTTTTTTCTTAGGAAAAAAAGAACTTAAAGGAGAATAAGAAATGCATTGCTAGAGTTCATATACAAGTCCTGCAAATGTATCTGACATTAGAGCCATAAATTTATGTTCTCTTCTGAACACATGTAGAAATGTGTCAAAACTTTATATTCATTGTGTATAACCTTGTGAACCACCCTTATCACAGTTTCCTTTAGAACAATGGTGAGTAATTGCTTTAAAAAAAAAAAAAGAGTAATACTTCTCTTTTTCCTCTTAGGTGTTATTCGCCATGTTGGGGATGCCCTGAAGGACCATGCATCTAAGTCTCGAGGGAAGATATGTACCATAGGCATCGCCCCCTGGGGAATTGTGGAAAACCAAGAAGACCTCATTGGAAGAGATGTAAGTCCTAGAAGCTGCCCCTGTCTGTGACTTTTCTTAAAGGTGATATCAAAAGAGCAAAATAAAATGAGAATTCAAAATATGCATATTACAGTACTCTCTTAGCCCCCACCTCCCACAATGAAATTCATGTTAGGAATAGTTTACTGCAAGACCATGTATTTTCCAAAATCTGTCTATGTAAACTCCAATGTCAATTCTTATGATCAAAACAGGTCTGAAGTAGGATTTACTAACTATCCTCTTGGTTTGAATCAAGCAGTGGTCTTTCCTCACCCATCAAATCTTGCTAGTTCTCTTGACACAGTCCAGTTAAGATGAATTAACACCAGGTAACATAGAGCAGCATGAGTTCATTGATTGCAGTATTAAATGGGGACCCTCTCGCCCCAAGTCTCCAGCTTCTTTATTATTTGAGTGCCCTTCCACTAGCTCAGGAAAGCCACAGAGGAAGATGCTTTTCATTCAAGCTGTGGCTTCCCTGCTTGTGCAGGGAGTGTGCACAGCGTCATTCTAGATTTTCCTTTTGGAAACTACTCATAAACCCTTGACCATACTCTGCAAGGTGCCAACCTCTCTTTCCTTTTCTCAGGTCCAGAGCCACACATTGACTGATCAGTCAAAGGGTTTTGCCAGAGAGAATTTATCTTACTTTTTCTGAGTCATCATCTTACTTCCATTTCTTCTAGGGTCTTGTTTTTGTTTTGTTTACCACAAACAGATTATCCACAAACTCCCTGAGAGGGTTTTCTCTCCTACTAACCACCAGACTTTCTCTTTCTTATATAACTCTTCTCAAAATTCCACTGATAGGAATTGTGCTTAAACTCTAATTGCCATACTTTATTCACTGCTTTTTCCACTGATAATTTTTACAATAGACTATTGGTCATTGCACCTCTACATCAGATCAATATAGTCTTCCCTTCCTAATCAAGGCCTGCCACGAAGTGTAACACACATGCTAAGTAGTTTTTTTCCAAGTATCTGAGCCAAAAAAAATCAAAGAGGTTGAGAATTGATGGGTCTTAAATTGCTTCTTCTATTGTGCAGCCATACACTGAAACCATCTTAACATTTTTTTTAACATTTTAATTTATTCTTGAGAGATAGAGACAGAACATGATCAGGGGAGGGGCAGAGAGAGAGGGAGACACAGAATCTGAAGCAGGCTCCAGGCTCTGAGCTGTCAGCACAGAACCCGATGCAGGGCTTGAACCCACAAACCATGAGATCATGACCTGAGCTGAAGTCGGATGCTTAACTAACTGAGACAACCAGGCACTCCTGAAAGCATCTTATTTAATGTAACACAACATGTGTAATTTTTTTCTTCCAAATTTTTATTTAAATTCAAGTTAGTTAACATAGTGTAATACTGGTGTCAGGAGTAGAATTTAGTGATTCATCACTTACATGTAGCACCCAGTGCTCATCACAACAAGTGCCCTTCTTAATGCCCATCTCCCATTTAGCCCATCCCCCCACCCACCTCCCCTGCAGCAACCCTCAGTTTGTTCTCTATAGTTAAGAGTCTCGTAAGGTTTGCTTCCCTCTGTTTTTTTCTTATTTAATTTTTCCTTCCCTTCCTCTATTTTTATCTGTTTTGTTTCTTAAATTCCACATAAGAGTGAAATCAAACATACGCAATTTTTAATGCAATGCAAAATACTTTGAATAAAAAAAATCAGACGTCATGAAATACAGTAGACAAACACTCTTTACATCCTTCAGAACCTTTACGTGATAAGAGGTGTCCATATCGATGCTACCAAATTACATGTAGAAACACTAATTTACTAAAAACAGAGGGTAAGAAATGAGGTCCTAGTTTTATCAGTGTAATATCCTCATAACTAAAACTTACTGGCTGTTTTACAACACGCATGCCTTGAGTATCTCAAGCAGCAATTTCCAAAGTGATATGTAGGCAGAACTGACCAGAAAAACAAGCATTAGTAATTTTTTTCAGAGTATCTGCAACTAGTCTTTGATGAAATATACTTGAGTTAATCCTTGCCTACCCAGATTCCAAGCTGGCTTTGAAGTTGCTTATGAACTAGAGCAAATATATTTCTTAGAGAATTCGAATATGCTGAAGCACCCCTGGTACCAAAAGTACTTAATAGTGCATTTTGTTAACAAATGAATTAATTATTTAAAATGTGATTCAGAAGTCATTTTTAAATGTCCATTGCTTCAGGACGTCTTAGTGTAAACCTGAGTTACTATTATTCAATTTTTGAGGAGGGGGGGAAACCATTTTGGAACTTTCTTATTCAGATGAACTATGAATAAACACCTGCTTATTTCTTTATTCAAGATAGAGTAACCAAATAATTACCTCAGTTGCCTAAACATTTGCCCACTGCCTTTTTGTGTCATTTTGTGTGTCTTGTAAATTCTATATGAGTGCAGAAAGATAGTACTTGCTTTGCACTTACTTGCCTTGCATGGTTGGAGAAATGACCCCTGATTCATCTTCCTCCAATTCGCATTCTTTTCCTCTGATTTCACCTCTTCTTGTGCTCCTCCTTTTTACTTTCTTTCTTTCTCCCCATATTTCTTCCCAGTGTTACGCCAATAGGAACTTACACGTGCCTAAGCCAGTGAGGCTGAGTTGCACTGTCTGACTTCCCAGTGAAAAAATACCCTTGACCCCAGAGGACAGTAGGAGTCACTCATGTTCAGTAAAATGTGCACATTCATTCTCCCTGCTCACAGGGGCCTGATAGAGGCACACCGTGGCTCACACAGATCCAGGTGAACCCTGCAGAGACCATCAAGAAAAGGACTGACATTGACAGATCATAAAGAACACAGGAAAAACAGTGAATTTTAGTTTCTTACTATCTTTGACCAAAGTCTATTGAATTTCAATCATTCTGTATATTCCCACCCTCCCCCTCAAAATTGGGGAGTTGGAATATGCATAGGCTTTCTCAGGGTCTTGAACAGTAATCGAATTTGTTTTTCACATTATAAATTACTCGGACCATAAATGCTGCGCTTGGTGTACCTGATTTATGACACAGTTTGTGGGAAATTTGTATATGTGTTTACTCTTCTAATGTTATGATTAAAAAGGAGTATGGTGCCAGGTTGTCCTAAAAAGAAGTATTTGAATAAAGTATTAGTTAGTGGTCACTTGTGAAATGTCCCCCCAAAATCATTGAAGTAGAAGTCTTGTCCGATAAGCTTCTTAAGTAGTTATAAGAATTTCCATAGCTTAGCTTAATTTACTGCCTTCTGTCCTTTTCCTTTCATCTTATATAGCCAAACCTACATATAATAAACATCAAGAAAATAAACCTTTTAGCATCAGACACCAGGTATCAGAGGGAAAAATACTAACACATTATTAAAAATCTTTACCACTTCAGAATTCTATCAAAATGCATTCATTTAAAAAAAATGATTTGTATTTTTGGCCTAGTCTGTGTGTAGATTTCAGAATAAGGTTGAGGTGGCACAAAATAATTTTCAAGGGAAATATAGGAAACTTATATGAAATAAAAATAGGATAAAAGAAAGGCTCTACTTCATATGCCGAATATTTTATTACAGTAGGTTTATTTCCAGACAGAGGGAAAATATAGATCTTTTTATTTCTGTGGGGCTGGCCCTCAGATGAGCACTTTGAGAAGCTGAACACTCAAGTAGTTCTATGGATATTCTAGTGATCCAAGTTGTAGACAAGGCACTTACTATTCATCTTAGCATTGATTACCCCTTTGGAATGGCACTATAAGGCAAAGACTAGCCCTTAACATAAAGAAGAAAGATTAACTTGCCCTTGGGTCTGCTTCTAGATATTCTTAAGCATCTACCTCGCTTCACGTCTGATCCCTTGGCTAGATTTTAGGTTAGACTTTGAAGATACAGGGCATTAGCTTCGGATTCTCACAGCTCAACTTAGAGCCTCACATGTGGGAGGTGCTCAGACCATGAAGATGGATTGGGCATGATGAAATGCAGGCTACAAGGAAAATTGACATTACAGAAAAAAATATAATGATAAATCTTACCTAGTTCACAGCTTTGCCACAGTTTCATCTCGATACAGGCCCCTAAGCTTGATTATACTTTAGTAACTATAATGAGGGCATTTTTTAACCAAGCATCTAAATATAAAACTATTTTCTTATGTAGCAACTTAAGGTGGGAGGTGAATGGTAAAGCTTCTATGTGTTGGATATGGGAACAAAGAAGAATGGAATGAGAATAAGCCTTTCTGTAACCCTTTTGAGAGGTGCATGGTCCACCCAACTGAGGAATGAACTACCCTTGATTCTTCAAGTTTAAATATCTTCTATTTAACCAAACCTCCAATTAATAGATCAAAACAACAGAATTTGATGAGCAATAAGGCTACAAATATTGTAGACAGTAATAATTTTTTACCCTGCCTTTAAATGTGAAAGTGAATATTGTTCAGCTATTAAGTTTTCACTACTCTGTCATTTCTCCATATGATTCCTACTGCCCCATTCTTGTATTACAACCCATAATCTACTCTTGAGTCAAACTAAGCTCAAGGCTCACCTCCACCAAGATGTCTTCCATGACTAACTTCACCCATAATGTCATATCCATGATTATAATTCTCCTACAGACCTCCTCTTCCCCAATTTTGGTAAAATTTCCTCAAAATTAGAGATTGAATTTTTGTTTATTTGTTTCTTATCGGCCACTAATATGATATTTGGTGTGAAGGTGAGGCATTGACGTGTGACTTAAACTCTGTAAGAGTTGATTTCATCATCTTAAAGTGGACTCCAAAAATACTTGCTCTATATTTATACAATCTGTATAAGCATAATCATAATAGTAGTACTTAGAACTTATTGAGCTCCTGTTTGAACTCTCTGTGATTGCATAGCTTAGGCTTATGAGGTATGTATCATTATGTAAGAAAACTAAGTAAGAGTTACTGTCTCCAAAGCCCATACTCTTTTTTTTTTAAATACATATTCATTTATTTTTTAGAGAGCACAAGCAGGGGAGGGGCAGAGAGAAGGGTACAGAGGATCTGGGGTAGGCTCTGTGCTGACAACAGCAATGCCCAATGTGGGGCTCGAACTCACGACCTGTGAGATCATGACCTGAGCTGAAGTTCAATGCTCAACCGACTGAGCCACCCAGGTGCATTAACTAATAGTATGCCAAGTGATCTATAAGAAAATATTTAATGATGTTTTTATTATTAGTTGAGATACTGGCAACTATCTTATGCCTGTAAATTGGACTCAAAAATAAACTACAAGAATAACCAGAACTATTTTCTTTGTCCCTAGAGAATTTCTATCTGAACAGATAATGAAAATATCCCCAGTATAAAGTCAGGAAAGAATTTCCATTGAATTATGATTTTTCCATGACTCATTTTAGCCTTATATTTCCTTACTTTAGAAAACAATCTGACCAGAATTGTTTCAGGTAATTGAACAGTTTGTGAATCATTTGTAATTTGTCTTTTCTCAAATCTAGATTAACAAAATACATGCCAAATTAAAAATCTAACCATGATTGTAAGAAAAAGCACTTTTCATTTTAACTTGCGGATAAAATTGTATTTGGGAAGATTTCCAACACATCATCTTATGTGGTTATTAGATTATCATGACTTTCAATGATATCTTCTATTTCCCCCTGAAGTATATATTTATTCTCAGGATTTTATAACCTTTAACAGTTCTTATATTTAATTGGAAAGTGTTGTTTTGATGCCATCTCTATATTTCAGGCCCCCAAAACTGAGGTTTAATAGTGCATTTGTCACCTATTTCTCAGGCAAACCAAACAGGATTTCAAATTGTGAGCTAGGAAAACCTTCCAGTAGTGGTTCTCACATGGAATTTATTGGACTTCCAGGACTAGGTTATATAAGATCTTTCCAGAGGATTCGAGAAGAGAAGTTCAGAGACAAGGAGACTCACCCAAGTGTGTTGCAGTTATACAAGAGCTAATGCTAGCTAACCATGGACCATGTTCAGATTCTGGGCTACATTCATTGACATAGGAACTGCTGTTTCAGTGATGACCATGTTGAGCTTGGATTTGGATGTGCTGATTTCAAAGTTGCTTTGAGATATCTATGTGAAAATGTCCAGCAGGACAGTAACCTCCAGTATGAGGTGAAGTCGCAGAAGCAAGATCTGGCTATACCCTCAGACTCAAGTGGCACCTGCATATAGATGAAAATTAAAGCCATTGTGGTGAATGGGATCACCAAGGGAGTGTATGTAGAGTAAAGGAAAGGAGGGCCTACACCTGGATCCTGGTGGTGTCCAATATTTAATGGTTAGGCAGAGGGAAACCAAAAGAAGGGCTGAGAGGTAGAAGCAAAACCAGAGGCTGTTATGAAAGCCAAGGGAAAAGTGTGCTCCAGGAGGATAGAGTGAAGGGCAATGTCAGGTACAGTTGAGAGGGTGAGGAGGATGAGGACTTGGAAATGTTCATACAGTTCATCAAAACAGATGTCACTGGCATCACCAGTCAAAACTGTTTCTGAAGAACGATGAAGGGGCTGGTCTCAAGTCACTGGGTCGAAGAGGGAGAAGGGGAAGAAGTAGAGACAGCCAACAGAAACTAACCTTTTCAAAGTTTAGCTCTGATGAGAAGTGATATGAGTAGCTGAAGGGAGCCGTTATTTGTGAGATTTTTTTCTTCAAGAAGGGAGAGACTTGTGTCTGTTGATGTGTTGATGGTAGGGGAGAAAATAAAGGTAGTAGGAATATAATTGAGGAAATATGTCCTTGATCGGCCCCAAGATGATGGGGTCCAGAGCTAAAGGGAAGAGGAGCCATCTGCATCCTTGTAACTGAAGAAGAAGGAAAAGAGTATGTAATTAAAGGGTTGGTGGCAGGATATTAAAGTGTCAGCCTGGACGTTTAGCATTTATCCATGAAATAATAATAATAATAATAATAATAACAACAATAATAATAACAATTGTCATAAAAGCACCACTTTTGTTGAGCTTAAAAATGTCAGCACCCATCACAGATGACCATTTAATTCTTATAATGGCATTCAGAAGTTGTTGCTTTTAGCATCACTCTCATCCTTCCATATCACTGATGATAAAACTAAACACAAAACGATTAAGTAACTTGCCCAATCTTACATGACTAATAAGTCACATAGCTGGTATTTCAGCCTTGGCCATCCAGCTCCCAAGACCACATCCTTTCCTACGATGCAGTCTGACTTCTCCATGATCATAGCAATCATTTATTTGAATGCATATATGTGTTTTAGATCTCATTTAATCTTTACAGTACCCCTGCTGAGGTGGTTATATTCATCATTAATCTCCATTTCCATATGGAGACTCTGAGATGCAGAGGGTAACAACCTGTGTAGGGTCACCCAACTAGCTGTTGGGTAGGTGAGGGAGTCAGACCATCTTCCCAGTGAGAAAAGATGGTGTGAGGAGTCAGACAGGTGCACTGAGACAGTGGAGGATGGCAGCCCCTCCACAGCCCCAAAGCTGACTGGAGCCCTGGAAAGATGCAGGGGGGCTCTAGAGGTCATGAAATTACGATGCACCAGTGATTCCAGAATAGAGAGGAGAGAATACGTTTTGAAGTCTCAACATAACATTAATATACTATTTTGTTGTCTACTGCTGTGTAACAAATTACCCCAAAACTTAATAGCTTAAAACAACATTTCTTGTCTCATGGTTTCTGTGGATCAGGAATGTATCAACAGCTTATCTGTGTGGTTCTGGTGTGGGCCTCCCTTAAGGTCACAGTCAAGATATCAGTTGGGGCTGCATCGTGCAAAGGATCAAATGAGAACATGGTACCTTCTTCCAAGATGATTCACTTACATGGCTGTTGGTAGGAGTTCCTCACCATGTGGACCTCTCTAGAAGGCAGCTTTATTATGGCAGCTGGCTTCCCCCAGAGTAAATGATCCAGGAGAGCTGAAAGGAGCCCTTTTATGACCTAGTTTCACAAGTCATACACCATCATTTCTGTTTTATTCTATTTCTTAGAAGTGAGTCACTGAATCCACCACAGACCAAAAGGGAAGATTTTCAGAGAATTTTTTAACATATATTAAAATCACCCCACTGACATGTGGTGACTTCTCAAGCAAGTAACCCCTTTTAGAACTCAAGGTCATTTTCCCACTGCTAGTAGGCTCTTCATGTGGATTGTCCATGGCTCCCCTCAGGACAGGGCAAAGGGAAGTGAGCCCATTAGAACAGAAAGCCTGTAATGAGGACACTGTAACCCTCTGCAAGCCCATGAGTTGAGGGACTTGTTTTCAAAATGCTGTGGAACGATGTAATTGCTCATCCTGTGGATTTTGGTAGGAAATATGCAGCTGAGGTATCTGGGCCCTCTTCGGGATAGATCCCTGGGTTTGCTGGTTTCTTGTTTGGATTGCTGGGCTGGAGGCAGCATCTGGGTTTCATATGACCCTGCTTTATCCCTAGACTTACCGCCAGGCTGGCTGAATAGGAAATAACGAGCCCAGTGTCCCTGTGAGCGCAGACCTCGCTATGATTTGACAACACACAGTGCCTTCCTTTATTTGTTTTTCATCTCATCCTCCCAGCCCCCCTGTTCCTTTATCTCCGATACAGAGGCTGCTGCCCATGTCTCAACAGTATCCCCTCATCCCTCCCAGAGACTCAGGCCTGATCCTAAGAGAACCTTGTCCCACCCCTTTGTTTCTCTTTCTCCAAAGCACAGACCCCATCTCGCTGCCTGCTAGTGCTTCTCCTGACCCCTACATGCTATGCAGTTCTAGGTGACCCATCTGGAAATCATCTCATCAGCCGTCAGAAGGATTTTAGCGCTCAGCTGAGCCACTGGCAGAAATGTCCAGCAGCAAAACCAATCAGAATATCCTTTATGAACTTAAAATCAGGCTGGGCCTTCCATCTTCCCTCTAAATGCCTCCTGGCCTGCACAGGAGCATAAGTTCTACATGCTGCATAGAGTCAGAGGAAGGGTGTTAGTGGGGCACATTTGGGCCAAGAGACTTTACCTCTCTGAACATCTATAGTTTTGCCTATAAAATAAGCATGGAATGGATTAATCTATGAGAAGGTGTCTATCACAGTACCTGACATATAATAAACGGTCAATGAACGCTACTTTTCTTCCTGCCTAATGTGAAATCATAGTGCTGTTAGGAGGGAAAGGCTGATTCAATGTGCCACACGTCCCTTAGCCTGCTACTTGCCAGAGGCACGTTGATACATACCTCACCAGATTGTAAATTCAGGGATTGCCCAAGGCCTGTGATTGATGACTCAAAAATCCAGGTTAGCTCAAGTCAGTTCTGCTCAGGAAAGGAGCTGCAGATGAGCACCCTGCTCTTGCATTGTGGAAAGGGCCACCAAAGAAAAGAGACCCCAGGACATGAGTGGACGACCTTTGTGTCAGTTTTCTGTACTCACTTGGAAGAAGCAAATGTACTTTTCAACACAGGCTGTCCAGACTCAATCCTACAGGTAGAAAGCCCTCAGAAATTATAGTCAAACCCTCTATTTTATGACAAACTACCAACCAAAACGTTTCTTTCAATACGTATAATTTGAACACTTAGTGAGAGACATTACCTAGATGCAGGATTATATGTTTCCTCAAGCCAGCCCAATAGTCATCACATACATTTCCTCAAGACATTCTTAATGAGTGAATAAACAAAGGAATGAATGAGTTGAAAGAGTTGTTGCCCAAGGTCACACATTAGTAACTGGAAGGAACTAGAACCTCCATCTCCTAACTTCCCACTGAGTACTCCTGAGTGAGACCAGAACACATGTGAAAATAGCTAGGAAAACTCAAGCAGGTATCTTAGATCAGCTCCAAAATGATCTACTTAAGCCCATCCAGGGATAAGAAATGCAGCACGCTGACACCCACCCATAAAGAATGTTCAGATTTTCCATGGAGCCTCTGGAGCGTTCCTCTCCTGGCATTGATAATGACAAGCGCATGACATAAAGGGCCTTCACCTTCCTTAACTTCTTACAAACCTTCCACTTCATGGCTTCTCTTTCAGAGTCAAAGTACACAGAGGCCTTGGAACCAGAATTTTACCAATCAGCCAATACAGAGTGGTATACAATGTATTAAAGAGTGAAGAAGTCTCTCATCTACCCTTGAGGGACAAGAAAGAGGGGCAAAATATTATCACTTAGAGGTATCCTAGCCCATGATACCCAAAGAGTGCAAAGTATCTAAAATCCATTTCTAAGCAAATTTCTCTTCTGGGTATACATAGTCCTGTATTTACCAATCATGCAAGACCCCTTTATATGTAGGCCTTTCTGATGTCATTCAGCCTTTCTCCTCCCAGGTTCCTCATCTGAAATATAAACACAGAAAATTGTTTGATTGACTCTTTTCTTAATTCTCTCAAAGATGGTACATAACCTGGACCATCCTATATTCTTAGGAGAGGTGGTCCATTATGTATAGGCATTAGGGCTTGATTCTCTGAGAAAACACTGGCTGAAAAATAAGCTAGAGCCTACAAGTCTGTCTACAAGTCCTGAACATGTCACACTTGTTCTTGTTATGCACTCTCATGCACACGCACACACACACACACACGCACACACACACTTTCCAAAAAAATCCTTTTCTATGAGCCTTTAACAATAAAAATGGATGCGTTACCTCCAAAATGTTGTCAGAGGGAAGAATTCATCTGTGGCACAAAGACGTTATTATTTTCCTATTTGAGAAACATAACAGGAAGATCAGCAAATCTTTTGTAGATATGCAAATTGTAACTCAAATAAGAATAGACTGCTGGTATGTTTGTTATGAAGAATATTAAGTGGATTTTGTAGGCAAGTTAGGCCAAGACACATTCCTCTTCTGAAATATTTGGGAAGTCGTTTCCACCTTTGCAGTTAACCCACAAACAATTCCAGAGCATCACCCTCTGAAGTGGCCTGAGAGGAGGTGACAAAGTAGAAAACACTTTGTGTGTTTTGCCAACTGACTGCTAATTTTTTCCTTTACTTCTATTGATTGATTTAAATCCCTTGCGTAAAACAAGAGACGGTGTGATTTGTCTGTCATTTTGTTCGCTAGTATAGTTGGTAAAATAAAGCCGAGCTTGAGAAGGAATTCACATTTATATATTGCCTGCCAGGAACCAGGCAAGGTGCCAGGTACTTTGCACCTCAAATCTCATCTAACCCCCACGAGGTAAGTGGTTTTTATCATTTCCCTTTCACAGATTAAAAACGTGTGCCTCAGATTCACACAGCCACTTGGCAGAACAAAGGGGACTCAAACGGATTTCCATGGCTCATATGTTCCAAGTTTTCCAGGGTTCAGCAGATCTTCCTCCAGTGATGACAGGAAAATAAATTAGGGCATTTAGTTATTTTTCAGATGTATATCCCCTGTTACACAGCAGACAAAATCTCTACCGATATATGCGCACCTCTAACTTACTTTCATACAAGATCAAATGAAATGGAGAGCAGTTAGACAAAGAAGTTAAAATTGATGAGTGATGCTGGAAATTTGACCCTCTAGCCATGACTGATTCAAATGGACAGTATTTCCAAAGAGCTGGTACACCATGTTTCACCGGGAAAGAAGGTCAAAACTCAGAAGACTGAAGCATCACTGTCCTTAGAATCCTGTAGTGAAGGAAACATACATACAGAGTATAGTTAGATGATTTATTGGTGTTCTCTTCTCAGATTGTGATTATGTCAGTTGACCCAGAATTATTATTATTTTCACTACTTTATTCATTCAAAAATTTGCTGTTCACTGATGGTCCTTAATTCGTTCCCAGGAATTAGAAAATGTATTCTCATGTCTCACCTAGAACAAGTGTCTGGGATTCACTATCATGCATAGTTTAACCTCTAGAAAATCCGCTGTCCCCTGCCTCTCAAGGAAATTCTTTGGGTCTTCCTCCTTCTTGGCATGGTGCCTTGGAGACCTGCTGTTGGAAAAGAGAGAACAGTAACTACAGCGTTTTCTTTTGTCCAAAGGTTCAATGCAGAGGCACTTTAAGAATAGGAGAAAGTCCGTCTGCTAAGCCTCTTTCAACAAAGCATTAATATTTATTAACTTGCACTCTGCTGTAGAATGAATGTTTTATGATCAAAAATGAGTAACAACAAAATGGGAATTTCAACCACAAGCGACCTACTCTTCCAGTGATGAAGAACTCAGGATGGAGTTAGCACACCACTCTCTCTGTATTTTGGGGACTTTCATTCGCTCATGTAGACAAAGGAGTAATTGAATGCTGTTCAGTTACAGGAAAAAAAAGTCCCATCCATTACTGGAAACAATAATCAAAAAGTTATGAGTTTCCTTTATCATTAAGAGTCAACTAAAATGAAGCTATGAATTTATGTTATATTAATGCTACATTAACAAATAAGACATATATTAAAAGGAATGAAGGATATTTCAAAAGCTTAAAATTACACATTTTAAATTTAGATTAGATCAATTCCCAAACAATTCAGAAAAGAGGGTTCTTTCTTTTTTCTAATTTTGAACAAAAGCATGCCTGTCTCAAGTTTTCCTGTTCATTCATTCACTATTTATTGAGTAGATTCTGTTTGCCAGGCAGATAGAAATGGATTTTGAAATCAGCATCAAGATCTAAAAAATGACTTTTATGGGATCTTTACTATTAAAGACTGCCCTTGCTAAATCACTTTGTAATTTCTTTAACAAACTACTCAATCTTACTACAGCTTTTCATGGTGAGTTATTACACACTAAACATTAACAAGAGCATCTCAACTCCATAATTAATGTACACAGTGCACAAAGGCAGGAAATAAACACCCTGTAGCATTTATTTCTAGTCTGTCAATTCTGATGATTTAGTACAGGGATAACTATACTGGGTCTGTGCAATAGTGCGCTCGTCCAATGTTCCATTTTATAGTCGTGAATGAAGTCTCTATCTAAATATTTTAGATTTCCAAAACATCATCTTGTTTCCATTGTGTCTAAGCAGTGGGGGGAAGGGAAATAAACATAGTAAGCATAGATTTTGGAATCAGACCTGGGTGTAAATTCTGGGTTTGTGTGTAATACACTCTTGAAGAACCTATTTTACCTCCATTGCTGTTTCTCCATCTACAAGGTCAGCAGAACAGCGTCGCACAGGATTGTTGCAAGGAATATAGATGATGTACGTAAAGCAACGAGATCTGGCAACTAAAACTCACAATAGGTTTTGCTCTTCTTTTTATATCAAAAATATGAAAGACCACACTAAGAATGACTGTTTTATGTAATATAATTCGCCACAAAATTAAAATAATACAACCACAAAAAAAGACAGAGATGAACACTTTGATGCATATCCATCTCATGAGACAGGTATTTGATAGTCAACGTTTCCACTTAGATAAGGTGTCTAATAAGAACAGTGTTGATTTTTGACTGAATAGACCTTCAGATTACTGAATGGGCTTGACAGAAAGAGAACCCTGCCCCGCCTCCCATACTCCAGAACCATGATTGCTCTGCTGTGCCTATTAAGAGTATGGATGTCATGTGGGGCCCCTGGATGGCTCAGTTGGTTAAGTGTCCAACTCCTGATTTTGGCTCAGGTCATGATCTCATGATTTGTGACTTCAAGTCCCGAGTCAGGCTCTGTGCTGATAACACAGAGCCTGCTTGGGATTCTCTCTCTTCCTCTCTCTCTCTGTCTCTTCCCTTCTCACTCTCTTCCTCTCTCTCTCTCTCTCCCAAAATAAAAAAAAAAAAAAAAAACATTAAAAAAATATATGGACATTGTGTAAAACAGAAAGAAAAAAACCAAAATTACTAAATGTTAAAATTATTTGTGGTTCATCAGCAGACAAAAGATCGACGTCAACATGAAACCATCATTCACATGGCAGTTTTTGAGCCCAACGAGAGCACAAACTCTGTTTTCTGTATAAATTCGGCATATAAATACATACATTATTCTTTATAATCTTGCTTGGACTGGGGAACACTGACTGTAACACTTGCTTCTACTCACCGTGCTAATATTTTCACTGTACCAAAGAACTGATTTTTCCTTCTCTCTCTGTCTCCTCTCTGTCTGGCTCTCCTTTTCATATTTTGCCCTTTTGTTCTCTGACTTCCGCCTCTTCCTTTTGAAACCCTGCAGGTTGTGCGGCCATATCAGACCATGTCCAACCCCATGAGCAAGCTCACTGTGCTCAACAGCATGCATTCTCACTTCATTCTGGCCGACAATGGTACCACTGGCAAATACGGAGCCGAGGTGAAGCTAAGAAGACAACTGGAAAAGCATATTTCTCTCCAGAAGATAAACACAAGTAAGTAGGCTACCCTTCCTAGTGTTGCGCCTCCTACAAAGCATGCTGAAAGTGAGCAACTCAAAGTACACCTTGTGGCAATGTTATAAACACTTGAGCAAGTTTCAAACGCAGATCATTATGTGTCTGCTGGGCCAGTGGTTAGAACCCGAGGAAGTCGTCTGGAGGAAAGGACTAGACGCATAAGACGTGTGGTCACAGGATGAGTGGACGTTTGTCAGGCATGAACAACTCAACCCGCTCTGGGGTGTATGCATGCTGATATACTTCCCTTTCCAGACTTGTCCTACATCCTTTACACGGTACTTTAAGGAAAAAAGGCACCCTAGAGAAGTTGTTTCTATTTATTAAGCTATTTTTGGTGGCTAAAGTATTTTACACGCATACGTACACGCACCACACAGGTATATATACATACACACAGGTTTTGATCTCCACTATACCTGTAGAAAGGCATTTCAAGGCAACTGATGTTCTGTAAACAAAAGTATCTTGTGTAACCATCTTCATGAACTTTCATTTGGTATCTTAATTTGATGTATGCATTTATTCATCTTTAAAAGTATATGTAGTTATATATATGTGCATACGTATGGGCACCACATAATACATATCTGGTGGTTGCACTAAAATTACCTCTTAAGTATTCACATGTTATTGTGCCCACAGTTAGCTATGGAAAGGTACCATCGTGGAGACAGCAGTGCTCCCCAAGTTGTGAAGCGGCTTCCATTTAAAAGTAACAGAGGTATGAAAATAATCTACCATCCCTCCTTACAAAATAAAGTTCAGTTTGTTTCCACAAAGTAACGCTTGAGGAGGATTCCGGGCAGGCTCAAGCTTCAGGGTAATTGTAGGTCCCACGAGGGAGACTTGGATCTAATCGCTTCAACTTTCAAAGCCTGCAGTTCCAAATAGCAAAAGAGTCTCTTTGGCTGGATAAGTTTCCAAAAGCTCAGTGTGAAGTGTTTCAGCTTGTCCAAACGGCTGTTCTCCTCTCCGTTCTTTTCTCTGCATCTGTCCAGGATGGCTTTTCTTCGCCAGACCCACCTTCCTCCCAGAACTGGGATGTTCACCCTCTCTCTTTCTTATACTTCTCTTTTCTGGTTCCACCTTTTAGGTGTTACTCCTGTTGAAGCAGCCAGGTTTCACACTTTGATCTTTTTCACAGAGGAGTCTGGAATCGTACATCTTGGGGTAGGCCTGAAGTCCACACTGTATTAGGAAACTGTCTTCTATCTAAGAATCCCCAACTGTCTTTGGAAAGAGGAAGCAGCATTATCCCAAGATCAACATCTTTTGGAAAAAGAAAAGGATAGAAAAGACTTGAATCAATCCAGAAACCCGTGGAGACCAAATGTAATAAAGCACTATAACCAATGGGTAGTAGGTTTTGTGATACTAAAACTGGGTTGTATTAGGATAGTTGCTAGGAAGGGCAAGTGTTGTCTTATCAGTGGTATCTGTTTAGATGTTGATAGGCTAAAGCATTAGTTTTTATACACCATCAGGTTAAGAATGAGCCCCTAGATGGGAGTGGCCCGAAAGATGCAGGATGGGAGCATGACAGACAAAGAGCAAATTCAGAGTCAGGTTCAGTGCTCAGCAATGAGGCAAAATCTGTTCAGACAGACAAAGCACATCATTGTGCCAGGACCTGGTGGCAGCCAGGCCGGTTAGTCAGTAGTTAGGAGGAGAGCTAGATATGCGGCTATATAAAGTACATACTCAACTAAGGGGATGCCAGGGGAAGTTAAAACCCAGCCAAGGCTCTGTTTGCCAAGCTCTGCACCTTACACGCTGCTCAAGGAAAGGAGACCTTTTTTTCTAATTAGTCATCCTAGAGGGAACACCTTTTTGTAATTTATGTGCCTAGAAGGGCACCTTTCTCGAAAGCTCACAGAGGTGCTGTATGTGTGGATGACCCTGCTGGGGAGGCCCAGAGGGGCTCCTGTACCGTGACCTGGCCTCAATGAGGAGCAGAGCCCAGCAACATGGAGTCAAACAGCAGGCCAAGGCTGGTCATGATGTCAGGGATGCTGGAGGAGTCAGGACCCTCTGCATGTGCCTCGTGCCATTTATAGAGAGAGTGGACCCTTGGTGGATTACCAACACAGGAAGCAGCACACAGAAACATTGACAAGTAGGGGCCCATTGAAAGGAGGGGAGAAGCATGTACCCAGGTACCAAGCTGAGGACAAGGTCAGAGAAGCAGGCTAGAGACTCCTGAACGGCTTCAAGTCCACACACAGGATTACGTCTTCAGTAGGGGATGAGACCCCAAAGTGGGTTAAGTGACAGTAAACTGGAAGAAGGTGGGGGGACAGGGGGAGCCAGATGGTTATTGGAATTATCATAATTTATAAACAGAATTTTCCTCCCTTCTTTGGGAACTGTATTTGAGGATTTGTAGAAACCCACAGGCTTTCATTCAGTGAAAATAATTAAATGGGAAGAGGAAGTTAAAGACACCCAGGGGAGATCTCTGAGGTCACAGGAAATAAAAAGGCTCTAGGTCAGCAATTTGCCCATGAGCTGTAGTGAAATGTACCACGAGTTAGCTTTACAGCAGCTCTGTCCCTAAACTTCGTCGTGAGAGTGATCAGCTTATCTCAGCTGCCTGAGACTGTCTTAGATTTACCATTGAAAGTCCCATGTCCCTGGGTCCCCCAAGTGCCAGGCAAACCATGATTGCAGGTCACCCACCAAGTGAGTGACTCATGAATCTTTTTCTCTTTTTACTGCATTTACACCACAAAGCATGGAAGGAGCAGAAAAGTGTTTAGAGCTTAAGGAGTGACCCAGTACTCCCTGAAGGAGAGAAGGAGCTTGAGGCCTTGATTCAGTTAGCAGCCAAGTGCCCCCTGAGAACACGGAAGCCTCCAGAACAGGACTAACAAGGGGGAAAGTTGACCGGGTTATAACAGGAAAGAGTGGAAGTAAGAATACAAAGCTTTAATGCAGTCCATGCCTGGTCAACACTTGAGAACAGCAACTCGACTTTCTAATGTGAACACTGTTTTTTTTTTTTTTCTTTGTATACTAATTAGCAGTAACGTAGTTCTTCCTATTAAAAATAAAACTTTGTGGGGCGCCTGGGTGGCGCAGTCGGTTAAGCGTCCGACTTCAGCCAGGTCACGATCTCGCGGTCCGTGAGTTCAAGCCCCGCATCGGGCTCTGTGCTGACCGCTCAGAGCCTGGAGCCTTGTTTCCGATTCTGTGTCTCCCTTTCTCTCTGCCCCTCCCCTGTTCATGCTCTGTCTCTCTCTGTCCCAAAGATAAATAAACGTTGAAAAAAAAAAAAAAATAAAATAAAATAAAACTTTGTGGCGCCTGGATGGCTCAGTCGGTTAAGCATCCGACTTCAGCTCAGGTCATGATCTCACAGTTCATAGGTTCAAGCCCCCCATAGAGCTCTGGTGGTAGCCTGGAGCCTACTTCAGATTCTGTCTCACTCTCTCTCTGCCCCTCCCCCACTCATGATCTGTCTCTCTCTCAGAAATAAAATAAACATTAAAAACATATTTTTAAATAAAACTTTGTAAGCTCATTTTAAAAACCTCATTTACTTTTTTATTTTCTTATTCAAAAGTTAAATCTAAAACACCATTTTGGGCCCCAGCTTGGTCTCATGAAAATTAGACCCCAGACCACAATCATACGGCTTGTCACCCATTACACCTCGGATAACACCAGGGATGTCTGAACGCACTCAGAGTTTTTCTTATCAAAATGCCATTCTTCCTCATCACTTAGGACTGACTGCAAACCACAACAGCCTTTCAGCAAGTCTGTTTCTTACTTAAAATGACATCATCTTCTGAAGGTATTTTTCTTAAATATTAAGTGAATCCTGCTCAGGAGACCTTTAAACCCTTTCTCAGCAAAATGCCAATTATTAATGATAGTGTATTACAAGCACCAGCATCTTAGATTTTTCTCTGCACTCTGGCACCTGTTACCTTGTCTCTCCCCTGCCCTTCCCTGCTGTGAGCAGTCCTTTCTGAAGTACTATTGCTCGTTACTGAAGGACTTTGTTTTTAGAGGAGAATCCTTTTGGACCTGAGCGGTTACCTGCTTCGGAACACTCTTCCATCTGCAATTTCCTAAACTTCACATTTACCATGCAAAGCCTCCAAGCCTAACAAGCCTAACAATCCCAAGCCTGCCTTTTAGGATACAGGTATTTCTTGGACCCCTGTTATACACCAGTCCTGGCTAAGGTCGAGGAAAGCAGCTGTTGACAGTTCACTGAGCTTAAGTCAAGAGGGGCAAACAGAGTAATAAGTAAATGAGTAAACAAATAAATATATGATGTCTGGTAGTAAAAAGAACAATTAAAGAGAGAGCAGAAGAAGGTATAGGACTGTGGACCTTTAAGCACATGTTTGCACACATGCACACGTGCGCATTGGGAGGATGATGGAGATTAGGTGGTCAGGAAGGGCCTCTATGAGGAGGTGACTTATAAGCAGAGACCTGAATGAAGTCAGGGTGCCCACTGTGGGGAGAACATTCTGGGGAGAGCTAAAGTAGGACAAATGCCCAGGGACTTTAATAAAGAGCAAGATGTTTATAAACAATTTTTTAATGTTTATTTATTTTTGAAGGAGAGAGAGACAGAGCGTGAGCAGGGGAGGGGCAGAGAGAGAGGGACACACAGAATCCAAAGCAGGCTCCAGGATCTGAGCTGTCAGCACAGAGCCCGGTGCGGGGCTCATACTCACAAGCTGTGAGATCATGACCTGAGCCGAAGTCAGACACTCAACCGACTGAGCCAGCCAGGTGCCCCAAGAGCGAGATGTTTATAAAGAGTTGGGGTTTATTCTAACAGAATTTTGATCTGACAAATTATAGGATTTCCTTTACAGCTTAAAACATTACTCTGCTGTTGTGTGCAGAGGTCAGACTGAGGTAGGGGCATGATTAAAGGCAGGGAGATGTTTTGGAAGGCTGTTGCAATAATGCAGGTGGGAGATGACCGTGGTTTGAAATAGAATGGCAGCGACAGAAGTGGTACAAAGTGGTTGGATTCAAATATATGCATGCATATTTTCTCAACTGATCTTTTTTTTAATGTGAAATACACATAATGTAAAACTTACCGTTTGGACCATTTTTAAGCGTACAGTTCAATGGCATTAAGTGCATATACATTGGTGTGTAACCATCACCACTATCCATCCCCAGAACATTTTCATCCTTGCAAACTGAAATTCTATATCCATCAAACACTAACTCCCCTTTACCCACTCCCTCCAGCTCCTAGTCACTAGTCTTCCACTTTATATCTTTATGAATTTGCCTGTTTTAGGTGCCTCATATAAATCCTACAATATTAGTCCTAAAGCATACTGTGAAGGCAGAATTCAAGAGGACTCGCTAATGAAATGAGCATTCAGGGCAAGGAGTAGACACATCAAGGAAACTGCATGGCCCTTCTTAGCAACTCTGGTGTATTCTTAAAACAAGGCAACTAGTGAGAGCCCCAAAGGAGTAAGCTTTTGCAGAAAAACAAGGGATTTAAGGACCCATCTCTAGGGAATTGAGACAGCGTCCCTATGAGAGAAGGAGGCGATGAGATTCAATGCACAAATAAAGGGCTCGGCCTTAGGACAAGGACAGTTTCATCCATCCCTTCCAAGCAGGAGGGAAGGCAAAGTATTATGGGCTCACAGGTGGGTGGGACGGAACATTCTCTGCTGGGATGATCAGGTACTTTCTCTGCAGATAGTTGCTTTATAAAGAAAAGCATAGAGGAGATGATCAGCAAAGAGTGTGGAAGGGGAGGAGATGGAGGAGTTTAAGCAGAGGAAAGAACTGTGTTAATGTAGAGACAGGGAGAGTGACTAGACCAGGGAAATGTGGCTTTACCCCACAGTACCATGGTCCCACTCAGCATTTGTGGTGGTGAATTTCAAGAGGCATGAATCACCAGGGCTGTGTGTTTTCTTTGCAGCCATGTTCAGCTCAAGTAGTGGAACAGACATAAAATTGGATTAGGCACCTGTTGGGATTTTGCCTGGCAAATAAGAGGAAGAGAGAGAGCAAGGGAGTGAGGCCATCTGTACTCTGTAATCCTGTATACCTGTATCCCAGAAGTGTTATCAGTGTCTGTGGATGAAAGCCACGCTGTGGCTGAGATCCACAAGAACATAAAATCATTCATCTAAAAGATTAGACTGAGGTTCAAGGAAGTGACTAAGAGAATTATCAAAGGTGACCCACACCTTTGGTTAACATTTCCAAATACATATACTAAGTTTGAACTATTTAAATAAACAAAGGTACATAATCAACACTTACTCATATTTATTTTATTGCTGTCCACATAGTCACGTACATGGAGGCAACTTGGCACATTGCTGGGAACATAGTAGCTGTGCAGGAAATATGTATCAGCTAAAAGACAACCAAGGGCCTGCTCCAGAAAGTAGCATATAAGCAGCCTAATGGGACTTTACAGTCCTGAGCATATTTTTTGCACACATTTTTATTGTTACAAATATTCACATACAAAAAAAATGGAGAATATTATGATAACCTCCGTAACTATCACTTAGCCTCTACATTTATCAACCCTGGCCAATCTTAGAATCTCTCTCTATATACCCGCCTACATCCTTCTCTGGATAACTTTGGAGGAAGTCCAGACAGCATATCATGTCACCCATAAATGTTCAATATGAAAGCACTTCTCTTAGGCTTTGTTTCTCTATCTGTGAACTCTGGTTAAATGAGTTAACATAGGAATCAACATGTGAAAAGATTTGGGCATGTGGCAGTTCAGAAACACTGTTCCATTTTTACCTTGCTGGTGGTACAGCGGTCCCGCAGAGGGAAACCGTGTCCCATGCTTAGAGAGCCTGGCTGCGATGGATTCCAACCTGAGACTAGATGCTCTCATTTGAAGCCTGTCAGAGTCAAGGGTATTGTTGATCACAATATTTTTACCACACATCAAGCCTGACTCTGCTTGTTAAGAAGAAGCCATTGTATCTCTATAGTTGCTGAAAAGATCCAGAAAGAAAAATGAGGTTCCAGATTATGTTCTGGAACATATCATCAAGCCTGTATTCAACATTATTTGTTAAAGAGTAATTGATTTTAAAATCTTGACCGTTGCAGCAATAACCAGAAAAATTTTTTTCTATATTGTTGAGAATATATTCTACACCCTACTTGTTCCTCCTGCCTGAATAAGCAGAGCAGGATGGAGAAAATGTAATCTTTCTTTAGACATCGAGCTATTCCAGTGTCTTGGAACAATCATGGTGAATGTCAGTTAGGATTGTTGAATACTGTATTTGGTGGAGGTGTTAGAACTTGCGCTAAATGTGAATTGGCCCAGAATATATCTTACACTTTAAATTTTCTTCTTGTAAGTTACCATTTTATTCAAAAAGGGGATTGAAAGAAGAGGACAGAAATCTAGTTATCTTTGGGCTCTATTTGATGAAAATGCTACTCTTTTGCTGTTTGAATTTTATTTTAAGTTTGCCTAAATGCAAAGTTTTGTTCAGACTGCATATCTACTTACATTGTGAACATCAATTTAGGTTGTAGGAAATTTCATTATGAGGCTAGAAATTTCTGCCTTTGTCATCTCCATACTCTAAAGTGAAATCTATGTCAGACTAAATCCAGCCTAAGGGATTATGTCCCCATGGGAGTCATTATAGACACATTTATTTTTTGCGATACTAATTAATGGGAGTGTCTGGGTTGGTTTAGATTTCCATAACCAGTACTTTCGCTACTGTCAGGGTTTGCTTGAAAGAGAATTTGATTGTCCACATTTTCTTTGCCCCAGAGTAATGACTGACATTTGAGTGTAGCCTCATCTGATGAAGATACCAAGAGTACTTCCTCTAAAGCAGCAGATTAAATTGGGCTTGCTATTTCTAAGTACACAAGTGGCCGAAATGATGGCAGAATTCATAAAACATAATCACATTTGGTATTTGAGGATATTGCTGTTTAGAATTCTCTAAGAAAGATGTATGTTTTATTATGCAGTCCCTAAGCCAACACACCTATCCATATATGATTGGAGGCTTACTCACCCAAACTAACAAAAACAATAATAATAGTGTCTCCCAATGGTACAATGATGTCACCCCTAATAAATTATGCTTTATTGTGGAAGCAAATATATCCCCTTTCCACTGAGTTATATGATACATGAGCCACATAAACATACTAATGCACAGATTGAGTCAATACTGGTGAAGTCCGATTGGTTCCAAGAGATTTTATTTTAAATAGCTCATCTCCATGACATGACACACACTAATTTAAAGCATTTTGTTTCTGTGAAACTTCCATAATCAGAAAAAAGTACTCATGACTGCATCGTTTATAGCCTACTTCCTTTACCACCATTTTTGGTGATAATTCTTAGACATGACTATAGCCGTTGGCTACTAGGGTGACACTGGTCCACTAGGAGTCATTTAAAAATATCAGGGGACTTTGGGGTTAACAAAATTTCTGGCCCTCCTGAATGGCATGAGAAAGGAGGCAGGAATGTTCATATTCTACCTTGTACAGAGCAGTTTCACATGAAGACCTGCCTGGCAGGTCTTCAATCCCTTGACTTATGAAATGTCAATTTCATAATTGTCAATCACTTGACTTATGAAACACTAACCCAAATGTGTTTCCTTGAGTTTTCTTTTTTTTAATTTTTCCAATCTTTCCAATAGCCTACACCTGATTTGTCAAGGCCCCACCCTGCCCAGGTACTCTGTTCTAGTCTAACGACTAGAGAAGAAGCCGCAATAGTGAGACAGCAGTGAGATTTAAAATCTTGACAACCTGCGAAGACTTTGGTTTCCCAAAGCAACAGAATAGGCTGGATGTCAGCCCTAGCACACGCTTCACATCCTAACATCATGTGCCATTGGGAAGTTCTTCCTTATATCTGACTTCATTTGCTCTGAATCTGTTCTCTCCTGGGTGAGGACCAAAGTCATTATCTAAGTTTGAGCTCTCGGCATATTTGAAAATGGATTTGAGTTGACCTTTCTGCCACAATGGTTACAAGGAAGCTGTTTTTCATTTGAAGAGACGTACCGACTTAACAGGCAGAACTGACTCATGAAGTAAATCGGATCAGTATTTTTAATTCAGCAGCACCCGCTCTGAGCACCACAGCTTTATATGTTTCAGGCATGGTGACTCCAGAAACTTGCTTAATGCTGGGAGCTCTCCTGTCAGGGTCCCTGATACTCAGAGAAACCCTACAGTCCACAGTTATTAGCTGATGTGGGGACAGAGGCAGAAATGTTGATTTACCCATAGGCCCCTGGAGAGCCTCCTCACCAGATGCATTACCCAGGGAATATTTTAATAAACCAAGGTGCTAGGAGAATAAAGAGTTTGAAATTGAATAAAAAGAGAAATCTCATTTTTAATTTATAAATTACTGCAAATTTGGGGGAGAATAAAGAGTTTGAAATTGAATAAAAAGAGAAATCTCATTTTTAATTTATAAATTACTGCAAATTTGGGGGGAAGCAAGGGAGAGGGGCAGTAATATAAATCTTGAGTGAATGAATAGATTGGTGATATAGAATCCCATGAAGCAGAGCTTTTAAAGAATTCACCTTCCATTTCTAGTATTTATTTCCCATTCCCTGGACTGTAGTAGACCCCTTATATGTATTATTTTTCTATGTTAAATTATGAAGCCATCTTACCATGGAAATTTAACATAGATTATCTAAAGAGTACCTTTGACATCCCTAAAATTGATTACCAGCCTCTCTGACACTCAAACTAACAATGTTATGCATAGTAAGTGCTCAGTGAAGACTTGCTGGTTTCACATGACAGATGTTTAAGTGATTTGATCCCATCCTATTATTATAAGAAATGTGTGAATTTACAGCTTCAAAAAAATCATCCAAAAATATTTTAGCAATGGCAGCATGACTGAAATAAGCACATAGTATTTCAGGGGGTTGTATTAAAGGATTGAGGTCATTTATATATAAATAAATGGTATATCCTAAATACTACACATATTGTTTTATTCTTATTATGATTAAGTCAGTCTCATTTCTTTGTATTTATGCCAAATAGAGAAAGGCTAAGCCTGAAGTGGTCAACAATAACACAGAGAGAAAAACAGGCATATGGCCTATGAGTGACATGAGAAGGTTTTTTTGAGAGTTTTCTATTTTGGAGTAGGTTAGCTATGTACACAGTAAGAAGTTAGAGTTGGCAGGAGACCATCGGGTCCCTTGCTCATAGCTGGCATTGCAAACTTAGCATGACGCTTTTCCTATTGAGTCTTGATTCAGCTCGGAACTATTTTGAATTCACTAGAGCACAGGTTCTGCTGCTGTAACAATGGCCCAAAACAATGGGTGCCTAAATGAGGCCAGAGTTTATTCCTTCTATATACGATATTCTGAGCAGGAGTCCAGATTTAATGTAGTGGCCTCACAGTGTTAAGGACTCAGATCCCTTCTTTCTTTTGCTCTTTCTATCCCTGTCTTCATGGCCCGTGGGAGTTTGCCATCACATCTACATTCTAGCCAGAAAAAAAACAGGAAAAAGGAGTAAGGGAAACTCATACCCTTTCCCTTTAAAGTCACATTGAGGAATTCATACACACCATCTTGGATTACATACCGTGTACCAATATTTGGTCACATGCTTACACCTAGTGAAAAGGGGATTTAGTCTTTATCTTGTACAATTACATAGCTAGCTCAAATCCCATCACTATGAGGGAAAGGAAGAATAAATATCAGGGTACAAATAACAGTTTTTGTCATATCTTTTCAGCTTAGCATTCCAGATTGTTGTTAAGAAATGGCCAGAGCAGTCACATGAGATAGAACATATATGCCATTCATAAAAAAGATTGCCTATAGATTCCAATATGTTCACTGGAAAGGCTTGTCCATAAATAGCTCCTGTAGCATATGCTTTGTACCATGTTCTTTCACTCTTTACCTGTGAGTTTTTTAGTGATAGGTGGTTGAAGCGTCTTGCACTGGCTCTGGAAATTATAATTTCCACTTGAAATTGGATTGAGATGAGATGTTTCAAATTATAGAGATTATTTTAGACCATTCTCGTTTAGTTACCTTAAGTTAACTAACTCAAGCAGATCCCCTAAGCCTCAAAGTAATTGCCTATGCTGTGCTATCCATATTGCATGTGTATGCCATAATGGATCCTTGATGGAGCCACATATTTTGTTGTACATCATTTGGTAACATTTTAAATCCCAAAATATTAAAAATAAATTAAAAAGATTCTGTGTTTCTATGACGCTGCACTCTTGATATGAATGTTTCAAAGATAAACCCTGGAAAATAATTCTCATGTGACCTACACATGACTATATTCTTGGTAATAAGCAGGAAGATGGGGATTGGGCAGCCTCTCAACTCCATACATTATAACAGGACTTCAGTCCTGTTGGGAGAAAAGGGCGAGGGAGCTAGCTATATTTGGGAATAAGAGTATCTCTTAACTCTGTTGAGGAAATATTTGAGGAGACCTGATGAGCAGATGAGTTTCTTATGGATTTAAAGCCCTCTTATGCCAATTATACAATATGACATTCCTACATTTTAATAACCCCTAAGTGACAACCAATAACTTGTCAAAACATAACTGAAGAGCTCTTAAAATGTTTTGAATGACAGTAAATATAAAATTGAGAGTATTTGCTGACACTGACAGTTATAAAAAGATTAATTTATGGAGCTTCTCTTAATAAATGGTGAATTGGGTCACTTTAGAGACTGGGATACATGTGTCCTTATTCATCTAACCCTAGTTGGTTTCTTTTTTCTTTTTTTTTTTTAGCTTGTGTTTTTCAGTAAAACCACAAAGGTAGATGTATAGACAGTTGGAATTTATCTTCTGTCTTGCTAAAGGAATAAAGCTAGGAAGATCTAATGCCTTACAAATTTAATGAAACCACAGGCAAGTGCTTTGAAAACAAACTTCACCTTTCCTCTCTGGATACTCCATATGTGGCACAGTTATTTCCCCCTGTTTCTGTCTTGCCTAGTATCTTTTCCCTTCTTCTTATAAACCAAACTCAGAGTTATTATTACTTTTCCATTCACATAAGCTACGTCACTGTAGAAAACAAATTCAATGTTTAGAAACCCCATTAGAAAATACTAGTTCAAAAAACAAATGGTAAAGCAAAGCCAATAGTTGTGACAATAACAAAGGGCTAATTTCTGTAATAAGCAAAGGGCATCCACAAATCCAAAAGAAAAATTCTATAAGAAAAAGGGCAAAATATATGAACAGGAAGATCACATGAAGAAAGTACAAATACTCAGCCTCACTAGAAAGTAAAGAAATGAAAATGAAGACAATGAAATGTTTTTAACCTATCAGCAAAACAAAAAAAAAAGTTTGCAAATATCTACTGTCAGTAAGTGTATATAGAAATACTAGTGTGTGTACAAATATGGGCAACCTTATTTGGAAGACAATTTGGCTGCCCCTATTAAATGTTGAATGTGCATACCCTTTGGCCATGTATTTTTACTTCTAAGAATTTATTCTATTCATATTTATTGCAGTATTGTTTACAGTAATAAAATGGAAATAACTCAAAGATTCAGGAATAATTGACAAATTATGTTGTAAACATATAGTGAAATACTCTGAAGTTACTATGAATAATGGACTAGCTCTGTTTGGGCTCATATGCAAAGATATCCAAAGGTATATTTTTTTTCTTAAGTTAAAAAGCCCGTTGTAAAACAGTACAAGTGTGTGGTTTTGATTACATTTATGTTTATAAAAATTTGAAAGAATATATGTATATGCTTATAAAATACCTGAACGGACACAGGTGAATAAGTATTAGTTGTAACTTCTAGGCAGTGAAACCTGGGGTGAGGGAGGTAGGATAAGAACTGATATGTTCCACTTATACCATTGAACACTTGTCAATGTTGTTATTTTACAATGAGCAAATATAGCTTTTGTAGTGGAAGGGAGGGAGGAAAGGAAGAAGGAAGGAAAGGAAGGGGGAGGGAAGAAAGGAAATGAAAGAAAGGAAAGGGCCAGGCATAGGCACAGGGGAAGGGAAGGGAAGAAGGAAAGGGAAAGGAAGAAAGCAGAGAGAGTGAGAGAGGGAAGGAGAGAGGGAAAGAGGGAGAGAAGGAGAGAAGGAGGGAGAGAAGGAGGGGCTGAGGGAAGGATGGGGGAGAGAAGGAGGGAGGAAGAAAACATTTGTCAGTAATTAGCCTATCCATGTAATGTACGAGTTCAGAACCTTCCTCCCTCAAGTCTATATATATCGTTCCTGACCTCTGGGTAAGCAGCCAGCATAGCCACGTTTTCTCTTGCCCACTCAATCTGTTGTCTATCCTCGGCTTCATCTAAGACAAGAGGAAAGAGTCAAGTCAGGAAACCTAAGGGAAGAGGCTGGTTAAGAACATGTTATGGAGAATCATACTGTCCAATCATACATAAAGAATGTGTATAATAATTATGAGACCAATGTAGCAGATTTGATGCTTACATTTGATAGTAGCTGAAATCAGAAACAAAATTATCTTCCCTACTTGGAGTTAGTGAATGACAAAAGAGCCAAAATTTATCCCCAATTCTTAGCCATAACCAGACACCCTAGTATAACGGGACTCTCGAAAATGTCATACTTTTATATTTCTACCGTATGTACAATTCAGTAGAGCTGGAATAATTCATTTTCCCTTCCTTATGGTCCTGGCCACCCACAAAATCCAGCTCCGCTCTCCTGGGGTCCTTGGGAGCTGGAAGGTGGATGGAGCTGGGTCACACAATAGCTCATTCAACAGCTATTTCATGTTGGATGTTGTCTGTCATGCTCACTGTGGAAAAGTGGCTCCCTCTATATTCTTTGTTCCACTATACCTTTAAGATGCTTCATAGGGAGACAAAACAGAGGCTTAAAGCTCTTCAGCTTTTCAAAATGTAGCAAAATGAGAACTCAAAATATCTGTCATTTAAAGTAAGTAGTGATTGTTCTGCTCTATATTTCCCCTTGACAGTATTTCTATCGCTCTACCAGTATTGGCTTGTGCACCTACAACATACCAAGCACTGTAGGGGTTGCAAGATAAATAAGGCATAGTTGTACACTTGAAGAACTTAGAGTTTGACAAATAAGTTAACAATAACTAGTGTTTAATTGAGTGCTAAACACTTTACAAGAAATCATGATTTACTCCTTACGACAACCCTGTGAAGTGAGTACCATTTATTATTCCCAGTGACCAAAAAACCAAAACAAAACAAAACAAAAAAACCTGAAGTAGGAAGAGGTCAACAATAGCCCCAACATCTGGCTGGTAAGAGGCAAACCCAAGAAGTCAGCCTGTGTCAGCCCCCACCACTGTGCTCTTCCTGCTCGGGATACAAAGAGTTGCATTATCATAAGCAGCAAGTGTTAAGTGCCCTTTAAAGACATAAAATACAACAGGAATTCAGACAAAGAATATTTCTACGTAGAACATTCAAGGGGGGTATGTGGCAGAGATATTTTAAGTAAGATTTTGATGGGTGAAATGTGGGCAATTGATTATAAGCCATGTAGGTGAAAGCTTTCAACCTCCAGAAACTTAGTGCACAGAGTGTGGTCTAATTGAATTTGTTTTACTTTCATTAAATTGTTTATCCTCTCTCTACATTGCATTATTTCAGCTGCAAACATAAACAAGGTCTACATGTGAACTGGGGTTAGTTTTTTAGGAAATACAAACATCAAAATCATGAGGAAAAGATATATATATTTCATTGTTTCCTTTTTCTAGACATTCCTTGAGAGGGGGGAAGTAAAGGTACACTATAGAATAATATATGATAACTGAGACATTATTACATATAGAGAGATATACAGATGGGGCCGGTGTACAGCTACACATGCTCATGAGATTTTGTATAACCATATATATATATATACACACACATTATTATAAATATATATGTATTTATATATATAACATATAACATATAACATATAACATATTATATATTATATATTATATATTATATATTAATATTATATGTTATATATATAATATGTATATACTTTACAAGAAATTGTGTATCTGTGTGTGTGTGTGTGTGTGTGTGTATCTCACCAGGTTCACTGCCTTCATTTTCCAGTTGGGAAAGCCCACTTAGAAAAGGTCAGGTGTCCTACCTCTTTTCATACCGTGCATTTGCTGGCACAGATCTTAGCTGAGCTAAGAATGCCACACGCTTAGTCTGCTGCTCAGCACAGTCACTGAGTTAGTTTGGGAAGTACTTTTCATGTATTTAACATAACGCCAGGGGAACTCAAATAAGGAAAAGTTCTCCATGTACCTCAGCCAGGAATGAAAGCAGGGTTCTTGGGGGTATCAGCCTCATCTGATGCAAAATCCGTGGCCCTTTATTTCCCCATTTCCCCCCTTGAGACCACTTTTTACACCATGCCCGATAGGGTGATCAAGGAAATAATGAGACAATTGGGGTCACCGTCACCAAACGCCACATGTTTAGACATTTCCATTTCCAGCCATGCAACAAATCTTCAACAAATCTGGTTAATCTTCACTAAAATATTGTTTTAACTTTTGTTCGTTAGGGTTTGGTAACTGGAAGCAAAAAAGAACTACACTGAAAATACCAGCATGCTCTTCACTCTGCAGGAAACACATAGCCAGGCCAGTTTTGTAGTTGGTCCCATAAACAAACGCTCGTGCTAAATTTGCCAGGAGGTCTTGTGTTTTTCTCTATCTGGGGCTTTGCTCATAGTATTTAGCAAGCAGTCTAATTGTCATACACAGAAACAGAGGGCCTGGGGAGGCGTGTGCTCCCCAGCTGAATTTATTTCTCAGGAACATGCTAATTGGTAAGTTTCTGGGAAATACACAGTAGTTACTCTTGGCTTGTTATTTTACAAACTATTAAGAATCCAGAGGAATCCAGAAACCAACTCTTACATTTTGTGCTTCAAGGGATATTTCTTTGTCTTGCCCCCAGTGAGTACGTTCTTATGACAAGGCACCTCTGCCAGGTTGTGGGCACTGAGGAATCACCAAGCAATGTTCTGTAACAGTGGATTAAGACCTTACTGTGTCTCTCACAAGTTGGCTACCCTCTGCCCAACGACTGCCCCCGGTTGAAGCTCCTCTAGGAGTCTGGCTTGATCTTAGGAAGCTGGGGCCTCCATAAATGTTTCCAGGGAAAGAAAAAAGGAGCAGAAACAGAACTGTTGGTGGGATTCTCCTCTGGGGCCTAGATTTGAAATGAGGTACTGAATCATCTCACCCCAGCCTAGCTTGTTTAGTAAATTAACAACTCCAGAGTCTTGATATTACAATTAAATTCACCTCCCAGTTTGGGATACTATAGACAAATTGGTAAGGAAACCTATTATAATGAAGTGGCTTTGATGACTTTTTCTTTGGATATATAGGTAGGTAGATATATACATGTATGTATACACAGAAGGAAGGAAAGGAAGGGAAGGGAAGGGAAGGGAAGGAAGGAAGGAAGGAAGGAAGGAAGGAAGGAAGGAAAAGAAAAAAGGGATATATATATATATATATATATATATATATATATATATATATATGTAAAATACCTATATATACATATGGTTATGTCTGTGTATCTAATTAGTCATTTTCTTGGCAGTGAGAGAAAGAAGAAGGAAATGTGGGGATCTTTTCAGTAAATAATATTGTGCATATTGAATGATATGTTGTCATTGGTTTCAATTATTCTTTAAAAAGAAAAGAAATTAAGTACATTAGCCAGTGGAGGGGAAAAAATACTCCTTGTCAAAAGTAGCTAATCACCTGAGAAGAGGACACATATCTCCAAAAACAAGAAAAAATTAATGGAAAGAGGGGGCAATCCAGTTCTTGTGCAGTCTTGGAAAACAGCATCGAAAGATTCATAATTATTATTATCATCATGGTACCAACAGCTAACATTTCTAGAGGATTTACAAGGGCTAAGCACTCAACACGGATTGCCTCGCTTAACCCTTTGAGCCCCACAACATTCACCTAGGCTGACGCAGAATAATGAGGGATGCTTGCTCCATCCAGCAAAGGGGATGGCTGATTTTAAGAACCCAAACAAGTAGAAGAATAAGAAAATCAGGTATAGCTGCTACAGAGGGCTGTTTGATGCTTTGCAAAAGTCTCAGTGTGCAACTTGGATTGCCATCACATGTATAAATTTATAAAGTGGGTGAGTCCGTCTGCTTTAATAAAATGTATATTCAACCATTGGGTTGTAGAAATTTCAAAGATTTTATTTTTTGACAGGATGCCTGCCGTTTTTCTCTCTTGACTCCCGCTTGTTTTATTCATTTTGGGGTAGTTGCCAATTAGACCCAATAGGTAAGTATAATTAATGGACAACATGAATCTCGTCTTAAACCCCAACCAAGAAAATTAACCATAAAACCATTCATTTCCTTTCAAAATTCCTAACGCTCTCTCTCCCTATGACTGCTGTTTATCTCTTTCTAAGACTTCCAACCACATCCGAGATGATGATGATGATTATTCCCTATTATTTATCATCTTAAAATCCCCCATAAAACAGAGAATAAAGATGAGCGTTTCTGGAGGCGCTGGTGTGTTCCAGGCACTAGGCTAGGCGTTTTCATATATACTGCTCTTAATATATGAGCAGAGATCCTTCAATGCAGAGATCCTTCAAGGTAGGGATTATTATCTTCCTTTTTTACAGTTGATGAAACCGCATTTCAGAGTTACTAAGCCTTTGTTCTAAATCCAGTTAGTGGCACAGCATAGCACAAACCAGGCTGATGTGATTCCCAAATCCTTGCTCTTTTCACCCCACAGAAGGAAGCATTATTTCACTCAAAAAGGCACTCCCCTAACATCTTGTTACCTTGGAGGGTTTAGGGGTCTTTATTTCATTCAACAACTGTTTGAACACAAGTTCCACATCATACACGGGTTGAACAGCAGTTCAGCTGGAATTCTTCAACAGGAGAACTTTGGGCAGAGGACGGTGGTTAGTGGCAAGATGGTGGAGGAATTCACAGGAGCAACATGAGGAGGAAGTAGGGCAGGGTGATGGCATGGAGGGTGGGGGTGAAGATAAGCAGAGGAGATCCTGATTGTGTACCCATGGCTACAGTCTTTCTTCATGTGACTCGTGGACTTCCCTTTGTCATCCTATGCCTGAGAATATATGAAGGAGGCTGGGAAGGCAAAGGGACGTTCAATTGTCATCACTGGCATCTTTTTTGATCATTGCACCATGTTCAAATGCATTGGGGTAACCATGACATGAAAATTTCCATCACTGAGCCCATAACTGTTCCATGAGACCAATAGCAGTCAATAAGTTAAGGGTCATAGCAGAACTTCATCCAGGGAGACCTGGAAGTAAGAAATAATGAATTTATATTCTCATAGACTGAAAGCCCTGAGTTCAAACCACATGACCTGAAAAGGATGTTAAACTTCCCCTAGGTGGGTTACATGTATATCAGGAACATTTCATTGCCTTCTGTGGATGCTCTAACCTGTTCAGCCCAATCTTTTGGACTTTCTACTACCTGTAGACTCAACTGATCAAGTAAAAGACCATCCAAAATATGTATATCAAATTCATGATCAGTTAACTTTGGACTCTGATGACCTGCCATTTTTCAGACGCCCTCAACTGAAGGTGTTGTTCAAACTTTTCTCTACTTTTTAAAGAATTTTCCCTCTATAAATCTATAAAAGAATAGATTGTGTGAAAAAGATAATACAGTCTAAACATCTGCCCTCTCTTATCTTTTGCAATGGCCTGATACAAGTTGGCTGTCCCTGAAATGTTTGTCATGCTTGGTACTAAAATGTCACTTTGTCCATCAAGACAATAGGGACTCAAAGGAATAATGTTGGGGGAGTAGATCTCATGTTAGTGAAACCTGTGTCTTCACAGTCTGCCTACCTTGTTTATCTGACTCATTTTCTAATCCAGGCTAAGCAAAAAGCTTTCTCTTTTAGCAAAGAGCTCCTTTCTGCATTAGAATGACTTTGTTCAGGGACTGGGGCAGTTCCTGAATGAGTCCAACAGGGGAGCTATCCACAATTCTGATAAGATCTCTTAGGTTCTTTTACATGCAGGAAAGAATGCTGAGATCTCTTTTCAGATTAGAAAGATGTGGATAGCAAATATTTGGCATTTTGGTCTCAATAGTCAGCAAAATCTGCTGTTATTGGTCAGCCCCATAATAGGTTCCTCTCATGATAGCATAGACCCTCTTGATGTGACCCAACCTCTTCCTTATTCCACTGCTAACCAAAAGTCTTTCTATATGTTTTCATCTGTTGTTTCTCTGGTTTCCCCTTCTTTCATAATTCATGGAGACCTTATGTTCCACCCCTTTTAAGCTACTTGCAATTTCCCCGTAAACGACATGATGACATTCCTCATTGGAGGTGTTTTTCTCCTGTATTGACATTTGCTGAAATTCCAACCTCTTCCAATTCTACTTAAGGACAAAAACCTACATTCCAAGCCTCAGCTTGAAAATGTTCTCTTCTATGAAATCTTATAACACACACACGCACGCACGCACACACGCACACACACCCACATATTCTTGTAGGCTCAATTATTTGCCATATAATCCATGTTCCCACAGCACTCTGTGTAAGCCTCTGTCGCAGAACTGCCTCTTTTGGTAAAGTGGTGATCTCTATCTGCCTGCACCGTGCTCCGTCACCTGTAGATTGTGAGCTCCTTGTGAGCAGAGTCTGAGTCTTAGTCATTTTTGTCATCCGGCAAACCTAGCACAGTGCCTGGTATATGCAGGTAGGGGCTCAATAAATTTTTATTGTAAACATCAATAAATGTTTTTCTGGCCTTATTTTTAGCTCTGGTTTCCAGCCCAACATAAAAATGTAATAGACGAGCTTAGATGTTAAAAGCTTCAAAGGAAAGACACGTAGTAAAACAGTAACACATAGACAGACTCTGGGCAGATAAATGCATAGGAACATGTACAGGCAAAGACCATCATGAATACTTCTGTCATGGGCATGAAAGTATTTATTCTGGAAATTTGAATCATGATTCTTGTTGAATCATGATTCTTATTAAATCGTTTCCATCTTAGGAACTTAGAGAGTCGAAGGATGTGTATTTTTTGGAGCGGCCAAAGCCATCACGGCTCCATTATTTCCACATACACAGAAAAAGAAGTAAGTATTGATCTTCCCCCACTTATTTAAAGTGATAATTGCCTATGGCTGCTTTTCAGTCTAGATTAGGATCAACCATTCAGTAAAAATGCATAGCTACCTTTAGGAAGTTAGGCTAACATAAAATAAATGGCAGAACTTGTGCTGACTGGCTGACTACTTTTCTGCCATAATCAACAATTTTACTGTGGGATATATTTAGAGAGGATAAGGTATCTCACTCTCTAGGGTTCTAAAAGAAAGTGGGCTGAGATTTTAATTTGCTTGAGGTGATTAAGGCCAGGGAATTTGTCATGGGACCCTTCAAAGCCCCTTTCCCAGAATTTAAAATAATTTGCCTTCAAATAGTGTTTGAATCATTTCACACCAGTGACACTGATGGCTGTAAAAGTGAAATGTATTTCATATAGGCTTGAAGAGTGACCAGAAATAGTGCTCCCAAGATGTCAGCAATAAAATTGTCATAGATTCTAACAGAATAAAAATCTTTTAACCCTGAACCCTTGGCTCAAGATATTAACCTCTGAGGAAAAAAACAAAAAAAAACAAAAAAAAAAACAAAAACAGGAGACTAGAGACGTTATTCCTTAATACCGGCCAAATAGACGAACTTTTTTTTTCTTTTTTGGCATCCAGAGCTGAAACAAGCAAGCAGCTCTTCCCCTTACTGAACAGGCTGTTCCTGTTCTTTGAGCAGGGTCAGATTTCAAAAGCTGCCTTGAGTTCCACAGGCTGCAGCCCTGTAGGCAAATGCTGAAGTCCTAGATCTCAGGCAGAGGAATCAACAGTTCTTGCTGGCTAATGAGCCTGGGCGTCTTCGCGACCACACGGGGTTCTGTGGGCAATTCCTGCTGGAATGAGGGAGGATGAAAAAACAGGTGTGCCTTTGCTAACACGGGGGACTGAGGATTGAAGAGTCAGCTCTTCTGGTCATCAAACAAATCTGAGCTGAACCTTTCCTCATTAGCCACATTTCTTCCACCTAGAGGGAGAACACAGGAAGTGAGTTCTGACTCGGGTGCACATCAGAATTTATTAGGAAATCATGGTGGGGGGAGGGGGGATTCTGAAAGAAGTAACAACTAACGTGGCCAGCCCGCAGCATCAGGAGACTGGGGACAAGTAGAAAGTTCTCTTCTCCCTTGTATTTCCGTTCTTAGATTCTGTTTGCAGGTCGTGCATGGAGCAGGATTTGTTTGGTTCTGTCAACTTACTTGTTTCCATTATTCAGGTAATAAGAACCGTTACAGTGAGTATGAATTATGGTTCATAAACTTAGGTAGGTAGGAAATGTTGCGTAATAAAAATTTTCCTTAAATCAAATAAATCCAATTCTAAGCTCCCTTTCCATCTAGTTTTGGTGAATTCAATCTCAGTTTTTATTATGTCTCTCTTTCCTTCCCACTCCTCCTGATGTCCTCCCTCTGACCCCTCCCCTTCTCCCCTTCCTTTCCCATCTTCTCCCCCTCTCAGCTGCGCTCTCTCTCTCTCTCTCTCTCTCTCTCTCAGGTATAGTGTACCTGGGAAATTGGGAAGAGGCCTCTTATTTTCCCTCAGCCAAGGTAACCATTGGTACTGGAACTGCCCAAGTCTGCATGGTCCCCCACCCCACCACCCCCACCCCCAGGCCAGGCAGAAGGTTCTGGTGCTCCAGTGCTGAGCACAGCACCAGGGTGTACTTCATAGCAGTCCCCTTCAGGCCAGGTGTCTGTGCTCATCCCACCCTCCTGGAGCTTGCATTTGGGTTGAAGGAAACCAAAAATAAGTAAAATATGTAGTGTATTGGGTAGGAATAAGTGTCAGGGAGAGAAGGAAGGCAGAGAGGCCAAAAAGGGGAGTGTAAGGAGGAGATTGCAGTTTTAAATAGAGTGGTGGAGAAGGCCTCACTGGAAAGGGGACACTTGAGTGAAGACTTTAGGAAGTGAGGGAGCAGAGTATGTGACATTTTGGGGACAACCATTGCTGGCAGAAGGAATAGCAGTGAAAAGGCACTGAGGCAGGAATGTGGGCTACATGATCGGAGAACATCAGGAGGAGCCTGTGTAGCCATGTGGAAGGAAAGGGAGAAGAGGAGTAGGAGAGGAGTCCAGGGAAGGAATGAGGGCCAGATCCAATGAGCACGGTAAGAACTTTGACTTCTACACTTGCCCTGTGTGCAATAGTAGCTTGCAGAGTTTTGAGCAAAGGAAGAAGTGTTCTTGTATGTTTCAACAGCATCACCCCACCTACTGAGTTGAGTAGCCTACATAGGGAGCAGGTGTGAAAGCAAAAACAGCAGTGAAGAGACCATGGCAAGAATCCAGACAAAAGCTGGCAGTGCTTAGACTAGGTGTATAATTCAGGCTATAATTTGAAGGCAGAGCAAGCAAGATTTACCATTAAATTTGATACAAGGTGTGAGAGGGACAGATGAATCCAAGGTGACTCCCAGTTTGGGGGACTGACCAGCTAGAAGAATGCACTGCCATGTATTCAGATGGGGAAGACTGGGGAGGAGGGTGGAAGGTAGAGACAATATCAGGAGCTTACCTTTGGGTGCGTCTTATCTGAGCTATCCCATGGCACTGTGGCCATGTTGAGAGGAGCAAGGTTGGGCAAGACTGAAGCTCAGTGCAGATAGTGGTCTGGAGATATAAATAGGGAAGTCGCCCATGTCTGGCCAGTGTACAAAACCATGTGAGTGGGTGAGATCATCCAGGGAGTGAGTGAGGAGAGGAGACAAGGAAACAACAGAGGACCAAGAACTGAATCAGTCCTTCTACCAGAGGTCAGGGAGGTGAGAAGGCACCAGCAGTGATGAAGAAGGAGGAGCTAGTGAAGTAAGGAGAGGGAGCTTCTGGAATCCAAATGAAGAGCATATTTCCAAGAGGAAGCCATGGCCAACTGTGTAAATGCTTTTGATGGGTCAAGTAAGATGAAACCTGCAAACTGACCATTGGGATATTGCGAGTCCCTTCTCCCTGTCTCATCCCGTCCCATCTCTACCCATCAGAGACACTTGCCTTGTCTTCTTTCTCTTTAAGACATTAATGAGCTTAGGTTTTTAACAAAAGCTAGAGAGCTCATCTTCAGGCCAGCAGTGCCAACTTTCCCTGAGAAAAGACAGCCCAGTGGGCCCTTTTGGAAATAAGGAGAAGGAAAAATAAATGGAAAACAAAATATGAATTAGTAACTCAGTAAATGATCCTGTTAGACAGAAAATACATTATTTGCTTTTAGGCCACATACCAAGTAGAGGGTATATTCAATATAGGTAAATAATTTTCAGCAGTACAGTGAATCCCCTACTGAAATAGGATGAAGTGGGAAGCTATTTATTTTTAAGGAGTTGGTTCTAGGGGATGAACTAGGGGAACTGGTTCTAGGGGAAGAAGAGCACATAACTTCCAGTAAGGGCAATGCTACATCAATCACATACAACTGAACTGGATGTCACCGCTTGGCTTACACAGCTTTCCAGCTTGGTTAGCTTCTCATTGATCATAGATGTACTCAAGCTTGGCAGACTAACAGATGTTGCTTCATAGGAATCATTTTTATCACAGTAGTTAGACCCAAAGGTTGGCAAACTACAGCCCATGGGCCAAATCCAGCCTGCCATCTGTCTTTGTAAATAAAGCTTTATTGGAACATGGCCATGTCCATGCTCATTCTTTTATGTACCATCTATGGCTGCTTTCAACCAACAGTGACAGAGTTGAGGACTTACAGCAGAGGTTGTCTGTCCTACAAACCTGAAAATACTTACTATCTGGCCTTTTGCAGAAAAAGTTTGCAGACTCCTGATTTAGATTTAGATTTGTTCCAGGGAACAAAACATGGATGTTTCAGTCCTACTCCATGGGCTCTCATCTTAATTTACTGCAAGGGACACATCTTAGATTCCACTTCTTTTCATAGTTGGAAGTCTCCTCTACTTATAGCTTAATGCTGGGGCAGTGGTTCTGGTCCATTGGGCCACTGGCAATAGCATCACCTGGGAACTTGTTAGAAATGCACATTCTCAAGTCCCATTTTAGACCTACTTGTCAGAAGCTCCGGGAAGGTGTGCAGCAGGGTGTTCTCGAACTGCTCCCCAGGAAATTCTGATACATGCTAAACTCAAGAGCCGTGTGCTACAGCAGACTCTGATCAGAAGAGCTGAGACCTTGACATGGGCATTTCTGCACACCCCTTCCAGTGATCGTTTTCAATGCACAAACTAGGTCTTTGCACATTAGAATTAGGGTTTTGAGCACAGTCCTTAGATTGCCACTTTCTTATATATAACATTAGGAGAGCCTATCTTCTAGAATGATGGTATTAGCACTTATTATTGCAGTCAAATGGTTCTTGGTGGCAGAGTAGGAATAAGCCAAGTGTCTGTTTTCACATGAACATGACAGACTAGGATAATGACTGAGTGATTAAGGACCCAAAGTACCATTGGATGCCCTTGGGCCATGACTGTCTGCTGATTCCTTATTGTGGCCCTCCAGTATGTTTAAGTGATAGAATGTAATGAGGCATTTACTTGTAAGAGAGAAAAGTAGAAGGGATTTATTTTCAGCACCATCAAGGATATGCTAGAATGAGAAAAACTTTAAATCAATATTCTCCCCCTACAGGATTTATGCAGGTGCTGCTGTGTTATAGTTGCTGTTTTCCTTTGCTTAATGATCTAATCCCTCCCTGGAGCTTCATCCTTTTGAGTACCTAAGGGAAGGAATATCTCTGATAATGAATAGCTGTGGTTTAGATGGAGCTGGAAACCTGCTCCCAGGGAATCAGAGAGGGGTAGCAGTGAGTCTTGCCCTTATTAAGTCAGGAAGAGATGCAAAAAGGGGACAGTGAACAAACTCAGGCCCCTTCCTAAATATCTGACGTTGGCATCCATTTTTAAAATTTTTCAGAAATGAATTTGGAATTCTGAGGCATGAGAAAGATAGAGCGACCATTGTACTGGTTTGTCCAGGACTAGATCTGGTTTATACTAGTCATCCCAGAATAACTATTAATGATTGACGACCCTTTCATTTGCAAAAGTGTCCTGGTATTTGTATGATAAAACAAATGGTCACCCTAGTGAGAGACGACCCAGTAAGAGTGCAAATAGTGTAGACCCAGTTTCGATACTCAGTTTACTCTCTGTGCCTCAGTTTATTTAAGTGTAAACTGAGATTTAAAATCTTTCTATCATAGGATTGTTGAGCATGTTGCATAAGCATGTGCAACCCTCCTGGCTGCTGCCCAACACCTGGCAGGTGCTCAGCAACTGCTTGTTCCCCAAAGAGAAAAAAAAAAAAAAGCTGCCTTCAGCCAGTTGGAGGAGTGGACTTCACTGTGAGAGATCATTCACTGCAACCCAGAAATTCATAAGCAGCCTTGTTTTGGCACCATTTGTAACTAGGTTTTTTAACATATTGGAATTGTCATTTCCTTGTGAGGAGCTATAAAAACATAAAGAAGGGGTGCCTGGGTGGCTCAATCCATGAAGCGTCTGACCTCTGCTCAGGTCATAATCTCATGGTTCATGAGTTTGAGTCCCGTGTTGGACTCTGTGCTGACAGCTCAGAGCCTGGAGCCTGCTTCAGATTCTGTGACCCTCTCTCCCTGCCCCTCCCCTGCTCTCTCTCTCTCTCTCTCAAAAATAAACATTAAAAAGTTTTTTAAAAAACATTTAAAAAATGTCTGCTAGAGAAGGCCATCTTTGCACTTGAAAAATGATCTCACATCACAAATTTGAACCAGAGGCTCACGTTTGTTAGATGTTCTGATGCTAAGTGAATACAAGCAAGAGAAATAACAGTATTATAATTCATGGTGTTAGAGCTTGAGAAAGTCTAATATATTATACTTCGCCCTTGATGGAACAAGATTGAAACTGACTGAGAGTTGGACACCAGAGTCAGGCAGATGGAGATCAAAACATAATTTTTATTAATGGTGAAGTTATTGGAAATAATGACTTAGTGTGAGGGCCAAATGGGTTTGCCTTTTTCAGCCTCCAGACAGCCAACCAGAAAAGAAATCTGTGTCTACAAAAGACACCTTTACTAATAGCATTGACTGACATTGGTCCATGGAGGACAAGGGAGAAAGAAGCTCAGCTCTCTTCAGTGGGAGACTACTAGTGGATTTGTTCTATCTAACAAAGAAACATAGACATTAGTCACCCCCAATCAAGTTGCTCAGTTTTACATGTGGAGAGGAGTAAGGGAAGGACAAGGGGCTAGATATGTTCCACTAATGGAGCCCCATCCACACGGAACTTGAAACCAGAGGAAAGAAGGTTCCTCATGTCATCATCCATATTTCCCACTATTTAGTCATGATAAAGATTTGAACAGACTGGACTTGACACATTGTCTTTTAGAAAAGATGCCCAGACAGTCAAATAAAAATTTATCACTTCTCCCAACTGCTGGTCAGAAGTTGGACTAAATACTATTACTAGATGTCAAACAATCAGTACCCTTCCTTTGTCTCATATAGGATAATGGCAGTCAGTTTAATAACCTTGGTGGTGAATGAAGGTCACTTCTAGCCAACAGCACCGTAGCTCCTGCTGAATCATATCAATCACCTCAGAGAGAACAGAATTATGTTTCCATTTCAGTCACGTAGTTCCCTATTCATTTCATGTGGAGGAAGTAATAGCTTTCATGGATATCGTTCCAGCAAAGGGAAGAATGTAAACCTTTGTTTACGTCTTTCCCCTCCCAGTGGCCAGGACACGTTGTCACTCCAGCTGGGTCCAATTCTGAGAAACAATGAGACTTCAATTTAAAAGGACAAGACAGCTGAACCGAAATTGGCTATTTGAGTCGCTAAGAATCTGGACTCTTCCAGACCTAATCCAAATGGACAAGTGAAATGTGAGCACCAGCCCAGGTGACTCAGCAGCTTCTTCTCTAGGTCTCTGACCACTGCTGAGGCCGGGTAGTTAAGGCGTGTAAAAGGACACGATGAGGCCACTTAAATGGCTGTCGTGTCAACTGTCAGAAATACACATCGATAGTATTGAGATATGGTACTCGGTCCCTGTATAACCACCAATTTATTCCTGTCCCTTCAACTGTGCTAGTCCCAAGGCACTGTACCTGAGGCTCTGTACATTTTAATTTTGTTTTATTTCACAATTATCGAAACCACCTTCTACATGTGAGGCACTTTTGACACCAGGATGTTGCCTAAAAGGGGGGGGGGGCGGGCAGGGATCTGTTCAAGAAGTTTAAATTTAGTGGATGAAACTTTCATTAAAGCAAGGCAGAATAAAATAACTGCCAAAACATAGATAAAAGAAAAAAAATCAGCAACAGGCTACAAAGGAATGAATGATTAATACTACCTAAGGGAGTTAAGAAATACCTCAGCAATTAGTAACATTTAAAGTAGACTCTAAAGATTGCATTGGGGTCTCTGAGAGGCCACAATAAAGAGTACCTGCCTTTCTCATCGAAATTCTGAACAATCTCAGAAATAAAAAAAAGGACTTGATGAAACTCAAAATACCAGTTTTTGTTGGACAAGTTAGCAGGTATGGCTTTAAGACCATTGGCCAAGTGGGTTTAATGGCTCCCCCAGATCTGGCAGAATCCCATAGTGAGCCTTTACCCCACCCCTCATGCCTCACCAACATACCTTTAGGGGCAGAGCCCCCAGAGAAGCTGGGAGACCTCACTCTTCCTCATGAAACTGGGAGTGGGGAGAGATACTCCCCTCTGAAAATTTGGATGGTTAGGAGGAAGTTAAAACAGAATCCTAGCTGGCAGATCATGAAGATAGTCTGATGAGACCAGAATTAAGGTGAACAGAAGATCTGGAGAGAGATGAGGCTACAGATGAAGGTTGGGCCAGAACACGGGGAGCCTCGCCTGTCATGTGAAAAGTGTGGACTTTTGTCTGTAAGCAAGGAGAACCCACTAAAGATGGCTACAGAGAAGACTGTATTTATGATGATAACTAGCCGGTGGTGATTGCTGTGGAGGCAGGGAAATAAGGCAGGAAGCACTTCGGGAATGAGCCAATGAATGAACATAAAACCCTAGGCATCTAGGAAAATTCCCGATTTCATGAAAATTTAAATCAGATCTCAGTGCCCTGGATCTCAGGCCAGTTGATTGAGGGGAAGTGGCTCACGTCAGAAAATATCTAAAAATTTCTGTGGAAATAATTACATTGTCATTTAACCTATAAGAAAATAGGGGCACCTAGGTGGCTCAGTCGGATTAGTGGCTGATTCTTGATTTTGGCTAAGGTCACGATCTCACAGTTGTGACATGGAGCCCTGCTTCGGGCTCCTTGCTGGGTATGGAGCCTGCTTAATATTCTCTCTTTCTCCCTCTCCTTCTGCCTGCCTCTCTCTCTCTCTCTCTCTCTCAAAAACAAAAATAAGAAAATAAAAAAGAAATCAGGGTATACTTGATAGTAATTCAGTATCCTGCCTTTTATACCCCAAGTTTTAGTGAGTAACTACTATGTGTAGTAGCAACGACTATGTGCATGCCATGTAGGGAATACAAAGATAAACCCACCTAATAGAGAAAAGAGGTGTCCAAACATATAATTAATGAGAGAAAACTTCAAGAGATAGGAAAGGCACTATGAGAAAGTTTTAATGCCTTTTATGCCAAAGTAATTGATAGACAAATTTTAAAAATCTCTTCATTGGCATGGGCTTTAAAAAAAAAAGAAAATGCTATGAGGCAACACAAGTGAGAATTATTAATTCTGCCTGGTGGGTAAAAGGGGGGAAGGGGCTCAGGAAGGCTTGTCTTTGAACCTGGAAACTGCAGGATGAGTGTAAGTTCCTCACAGAGAGTAAGTCAAAAAGAACATTCCTTGAAGAGAGAAAAGAACTTTTCACATTTGGGGAAGGAAGACATAATTGTTATAAGGGGAGGATGGGCATAGTATTATAAAGTCAAAGGAGTTAGAACCACTCTGATTACCTTACATCTGAGAAGGCAAAGGATGCCTTTTGATGTGGGTTTGAACAGAGTAGAAACTAAGAAGACTTTGGCTTTGTTTGGGCGAGTTTTCTTGTAGACTTAGATCAATTACATTAAAACATTCAGCCTGCGAACAATGGCCTCAAAGAAAACGCTGGCTCTTTCCTTTTATGAAAGTAATACTTGCACCACAGCCCATGGGATCGGCTGTTCCTTTTCTATTGAAATGATTCACATAGAATGTTACTTGGATGTCCCGGTAATATATGAACTTTAATAGCAGGATATTTCAATCAGAACTGGCTTGCCGTAAGGGAATAACTGTTTCCCATTGACTAAGTCAAAAGCCAAGTTAGTTTATTAGCATATAATATACTTGGAGTCAGTTTATGGATTTTGTTATTTGGCATTTACATCTTTGTCCAAACCACAAAACTCAAATGGCTTAACAAGCTGATTGAAGCACCCAGAAGAGGCCACGGTAGAAGGCATTTGGGGAGTGATACAAAAAGTCACCTAACCCCCCCCCCCCCCCCGCCAGAAAGAGTACCTACCCCTAAACAAATAGTTTTAGCTTTTTGGATACAAGATAAAAAAAAATTTGTCTTCCTCAGCATATTATTATTGGTCTGCATGAGAGGACATTCAAACTTTGGAAAAACATGTTTCAAATTATTTGTCAAACTCCTCCTTTTGGTTTAAGTATATGAAGCGCATTTATTTTTCTGTTATCCTCATGAATATTTATACACATTTAAATGGGAAATCTTTTATAAGCTTAATAAATACAAATAAGAATCTTTTAAATTTTTTTAATGTTTATTTATTTTTGAGAGAGAGAGAGACAGAGACAGAGATGCAGAATCTGAATCAGGCTCCAGGCTCCAAGCTGTCAGCACAGAGCCCCATACGGGGCTCGAACCCATGAGCTGTGAGATCATGACCTGAGCAGAAGTCGGACACTCAACCGACTGAGCCCCTCAGGTGCCCCTAAATAAGAATCTTTATAGTTGTGTTTGTTTAACCATGTAGTTCTTAAATGCCAGACTCTGTTCTGTGTGTTTTATAAATAATTATAATATTCATATATTATTTTATAACATGTAATATTATATAAGTTTATATAAAATATATTTATATAAATATAAATTATAGTTTATATGACTTAGATAATTTATATATAAATTACAAATAAATAACATATATAATATACATTTAAATATATATTTAAATAAATGATCTCTCTCTCTTTCTCTCTTACACACACACACACTTCCTTCCCTCTCAGGCCACATGATCCCTTCTCTGTGGTATCCTCTGCCCCCTTTCTTCCTTTCTCATGGTCTTCTTCCCTTGTTTAATCACCCACCCATTGTCCTACCAGAGTCTCAGCTAATAGAGAAGCTTCACTCTCCACCAACCCACTTTCCAGAAACTCACTTCAGGCCTTGGGTTTCCACTCCAATTCCAGAAAGGCAAATGTGACCCGTTGCAGGTCTGGAACCCACCTCTAGTCCAACCAGCTTTAAAAGAAGCCAAACAAGGCAGACCTGTGGACAAGTCAACTCCTCGGAAAGGGAGTGTGGACAGGGAGGGCATGACCAGTGTTTCCAGTACGCGTGCCACAGTGGCGCCTTTGCATGACTTACAGGATCCACATTTCATCCACTCATCCTCTCTCTCCATCTGTCTTTGGTCCTCTGGTTACCAGACAGAAAATCGAAGCAAGGCAATCTCTAAAATGAAAATCAGGTGGTAGGAACTAGTACAGGATTCCCATGAAAATACTCATTGATAATACGCAAAATAGATGAGTTCAACAGTATTGAAAACAAGCTGGACAAAAAGCGGTTTGCAGTATTCATCAATAGCTTTTGCATTCACTGTCCCCGGGAGAAGAAATGCTACACCATAGGTTTTTAATCTTTTATCACCAGGAAAGGCATTGCCGTTAATTCAAACTCTGTATCTTTAGGGTTTTAACAACTGCCTATCTCCAGACAAATTTGTTGAGATTTTAGATGGCAAGATAAAATATACATGTGTGTTTATTCTGGTATACTGGTGTGTTTATTAGCTGTAAATATGGAAGGACTACATGGAGGGGGTCCATTAAGCTAATTATCAGTAAGGGAGTTGCCATAAGGATCACTGATAACAGGAGAGGATGTTTAAGAAATTCACATTATGTTCCCCCTGACTAGTCCTAAAGTGAATTGGAAATTTGTACATTGGGAAGTCTCAGCCTTAAGGAAAGTCCCCAGCCATCTTTCAAGGAATTTCCTTCCCACTTGACAACCATAAGTATCTAGAAGTGAAGCGTCTTGTTGCATGTGGCTTTATTTCTACTGCCTAATATTTTGTGTGGTACTTGATATTCCCAGATGCTTGCCTAAGCATTAGGTGCAGAATTATAGTGATGAAAAGGTATAGTAATAATAATGACACACAGGATTGATTTGCAATGGGTTTGGCATTCACCAATTGGTTACCTCACCAGGATTCACTAAAAGATAATTGAGTTCATTACCCATTTCCAAGTAAGGCCAGACTCACCCCAGTTATAGTTCTGTTGTCTGGAATAGATAGCATATTCTACCTCTAAAACATGAAGGCAATATCCAAAACATCTGCCTCCATAGAAGAACTGCAGAGATATTCTACTTAAAATGAAACGTATTCTTTTCTTGTCAGCCCCTAGATATTTTCTTGGTCTCGCTCTGTTCCTTGGTAGCTTAAAGATTTCCAATCATTTTTCCTTTTATAAAATACAGCGTATAAAAATATTCTCTTTCTGGACAATAATATCCTATCATTGTACCTGAATATTCATGTGTTATGAATCTTCCTAATTAAACTTAACAAACAAGAATAGTTTTAAGTGTTGTCACTTGAACACAAGTGATTACCAGGTTTACATACTTTTCACAAATCTATCTCCAATTTCTCAGACCGTAGAAAAGATGCACTAAATCGACAAGAACATGAAGAATCTCAATCTGAAAGTATCTGTTGAAAGTTGTGGTATTATGCAGTATTATGCAAACTTCAGCCATTATTTCTCAAGTAGGTAGCAAATTAGTGTCCATTAAAATGAGGAAAATAGCTTACTGCTTCTCTTCCCATCACTATAGTAATTGCTAATGTCCCCGAAGTCTGTGCAAGGTTCTGTTTGGAAAAGTGCAAGACCTTAGGAAGTTGCTGAGTTTTTATGACCTCATTATGTAGTCCAAATACAGGAGATAATGGCCAATGTTCTGTTGGTAGAGTCAGCCACTGAACCAAAGACCAGGCTGTTCAAGTGGGAAGTTGGATGAAGGGGGCACATTCAATGTTTTATAATTTTAAGCAAATTTTAATTATGCAAATTAAAAATTGTGAAACATAAAATATACTGGTAAACTCTTACTATATGCATAGTTTCCAAGCATGTGAATTCTCCACACAAACTTCTAAATCATCAAGAATCACATACTCCCACAGCTGACAAGGCCAGTGAATTAGTTATGTTCATGTTATTGCCTGGCAACTTTAGGGGTTGAGAGAAATGCCCACCCGCCATTAACAGTCTCAGTCTTGAATGCATTAAAACCTTTGGGAAGTCATTTCTCACATAAAGTTTGAGCCCTCCTTTCACAGATCACACGATCTGTGGCCTAGGTCATTACAACCTACCTAAGATCAACCTTCTATACTCCATCTCCATATAAATATGAACCATTGTCCAATAGCAAATTCTTTCTTAGGACCATAGGGATTTTAGATCATATACGGTGATGTGACATGAAACCAAAGTGTTAATTTACTTTGATCAGAATTCTCACATTATCCAGGCATTTCATGTACAACAGACTGAATGTTTTTACAAGTGCCTGAACTGATCACAGATTATTATCTCATGTCAGCAGAGAGGGAGAGAAGAGAGGGAGAAAGAAAGAGGATGCTTTTGGAGTTTGAAGACATTCTCCTATTCCTGCCACCTTCCTTCCTACCAACGCCCAACCCAGTCTTTGGTTAAGCCAATTTTGACACTTTCTGCCTTATTGGGAACCCAAGCTAAGGTACATAGCAGTCAGAACAAAATGTGACACAAGTCCAAGAGAATATCTTCTGCAAAGAACAATTAATTGGGGTGGGGTCTGTAATTTGAAAGCCGTAGGTCAGCCTGGAACATTGTAGAATGTAGCTGTTAAATCCATTACCCAAGCCCACATTTTTGAAGGCTAGGCCTCCAGTTCCAACACTGCAAAAGCTAAAGAGTGTGGCAAAGCCTCTCCCTGCTTAAGCATCTCAACATTGGTCTAAAATTAAATTCTAATGGAAATCTCTGAGAACTGCTGAAAGTCTTTGGTTATGGTGAAACATGTAAAATTATTGCAATCGACTAAAGAATTAACCTATTTTTCCCCAAAAGCACAGGAAAAATATTCACACACACACAAGTCTCTGAGGGCTCTAGATAAAATGAAAAAGCTTCCTGAATAATAGAGGTTATATTTTTTAAAACTATAGATCTAAACAGCTATTTTGTGTGTCTGTGTGTGTGAATGGCTAGTAGGTTTGCTGAGCAAGATATAAATTTGTGATTATCTTCAAAGGAATTTATACTAATTTTGTTACGGGCATAAAGAAAATAGAAATGTGCCATGTGAATTCAGCTGAACATGCAGTAGATTCCATAAAGAAGAATGTTTTCTTTATGTCATTAATAGAAAATGGTATTCATGGTATTTTAAAAAGCCTTTTCTTTACTAATGGAGTCATATACTACAGATTCTAATTTTTACATTTATGACTTTCTCTAGAGTATTTTTAATATCCTGTGTCCAAAATGTAAGTTAGAAACTAAAGTGTGAACAGAAGAAATAAGGAGAAACAAGAGAGAAAGAATGGAGGGAACGGTGACATCCTACAGATAGTGTTTATTCTGAAGTTTAGCCCGTCAATATAACTGGGCAACAATAGCATGATATAGTTCCCTTGGGCATAGAATTTTGTTGGCAAACCCATTCTAGAACTTGCCTCACAGGCCCCAGTGAGCTTCAAACTGATGTTCTTTATAGCTATATCAATGTGCTTAATTTAGGTTGGAGTTTGGTAAGGGTCCATTCACAAGTTTTCATGAATTTCTTTCAAAGATCCATAAACCCTTGAAATCGCATAGAAATATTTTTGTGACTATCCATATGTGCACTTATTTTTCTGGAGAAAGGGTCAGTAGATTTAATCAGATTCACAAAAGTATTCAAAGATCCTTATCTCCAAAAAAATAGGCTAAGAACCACTTCGTTAGTTCATTACTGATTATTTGATACCATTTTCTTTTCTTGGAAACAAAGGCAATGTGTGTGTGTGTGTGTGTGTGTGTGTGTGTGTGTGTCTCCTGACAGAAAGACAATGTTACCATATACTGGCAGGCTAAATTTACACAAAGCATGGTATTTTTAGGTATAGCCTGATTCTCTACCTTTCATAACTAAGATATTCAGAAGTGCTTTTGTATTAGGCTATAAGGGCTTTTATTGTCTATAGAATAAATCTCCATGTATTATCACTGTAGGAAATGGGTGAGAATGTGGAGGCCAGATATATTCAGTATTTATGCAAAGGGAAATGATACTTTGATACTTTATCCAATTTTTAGCACTGGATTATAATATAATAATAATAGTAATATAAATTTATATATTTGTTTTCATATTTGAATTGGTAACAGCGTCATTCTGAAATTAGGAAATTTAATCATCTAAAATGTTTCTGTATTTCTAGGGGTTACAATACTTTGGTACATTGAGAAATACATTGTTATGAGATCATTTGACTGTTTATTGCTCTCAGTGTATCCTATGTAAATTGATCCTTTGCACCTACATATCCTCTCAAAGGGAAGAGGGGTTTCCAGCCATCTCGCCTATTGTCTGGTAGATTCTAGATAACTGAAACATTCTAGAAGGCCCATTCTAGGACTTCTTTCTCCATGAGAACTTTAAGTGGATCACAGCTGGTCTGTGAGTTGAAGTAAAGATCCCACTGACAGAACCAGTGCTCAAGATCAGAACTTGGCAAAGGCTTCTCTTGGAAGATCCTAGAATGAGTCCAAACATATCATTAGGTATAAAAAATAGCAGGTATGGCATATAATTGTTCCTTGACATGAAGCAATGTGGTAGCATGTGCTAAACCAAGGCAAAGGGAAAAATTAAATAGCATAGTACTTTGGCAAATACCTCATAAAATAATTTTAAACATTGGAAAAGAGACTCTTTTTTAAGGCATTAAAATAAAAACCCAGGGTGCCTGGGTGGCTCGGCCAGTTAAGCATCTGACTCTTGATTCCGGCTCAGCTCATCATCTCACCATTTGTGAGTCTGAGCCCCACATTGGGCTTTACACTGACAGCACTGAGCCTCCTTGGGATTCTCTTTCTCCCTCCCTCTCTGCCCCTCCCCTCCACGCTCTGAAAATAAAGAAATAAACTTTAAAAAACATACAAACCCATATAGGGGTGGATATTTCTTATGTCAGCAAGTTCTCCTCCAAAAGAAGTATGCTGTATTAACATTTCAAGTGAGCCCTTAATCTTCAAAGTGCCTTTCAGTAGGAAGTTACTTAATCCTCCTCATCAGCAGTGAGGAAAATGTCTCCTCTACAGACACGTAAATAGTTTTAAAGTTTTAAAGTGCCCTTTTGTCTCAATCGTTAAGGGCCTTTTGGTCAAAAGCATAATCTTTTGCTTCCCTCTCCTTGGATTTGAAGGAGTAATTCTCAAAAGTTCTCCATCCACAGAAGAATCAGATGGGACCATGGGTTATCCCTCCCTCCTCATACCCTCTGGAGCACAAAAAGAAATTTGGGGACAACAATTGTCATTTTCTTACAGTTTTTAAATGTTGATATAAAAATGGCACCCATTTTTGTGTAACTGACATTTTGGACATTTCCTTTAAGATGAAAATCAAACCATGAAAAACAGTGACTTAGAAAAGAGAAGGCCCCAGGACACTGATACACTTTAGAAGTATAATAGGTCACACAAGTCAAATACAGTCTCTTATTAATGGAGCAAGGAACCAAACCTCAAACTATTATTTCTCACAAGGCAGCAGTTTCTTTATAAAAGAAAAAAAAAAAACATAGCAGGCAGGAGAAGGGGGGAAATGGAGATGATTGAAGGCTTTTTTTAGTTCATATTTACAGAAGTGGCACAGAATCTTGATTATTTCTTTTTTAAGATAACTGCTCTGTACAAAACCATCTCATTTTTATGGTACTGCTCAATTCCTTAACTATTCTGGGAAGGTAAAGTGAGAAAATATAGTGTGATACCAAAATGAGCAAAAGAAGTTATTCAATGAACAATGATGGCACTTGAAAGAACTCTTGAAAATGAACTTCAAATCTTTTTCATCATGTCTCTCATGGACATTCATTTTTAATACTTCTCTTTAAAATGTCAAGTTGAACCATATGTGAGTGCTGATGTTAGGGCACTTTTTACATCTTATAGCTCACTGATAATAGCTTAAATACTTTAGAAAAAGTCTGTGACACGTCCCCACACACACACCCCTGAATTCAACTGAATTCAACAAATGTTTCCAGACGACCCATCATGAGCCTGGCACCTTGCTCAGTGGCTAAGGACAAAGCAGTAGCAGATGGCAGATGATATGTCTCCTGGGTACTTTATTGTGACTGTTACTCTATTAAGAATCAATAATCAAGCTTATCATTTATGGTCAGACATAGATAGACCCCTAATGTAGCTAGTAGTTAACTCAACAAGTGAAAATGTGCCTCCAGCTGATTTTGATTTGTTGAGTCTTCAATAAAGAGAACCATTCAGGCATTTTCTTAGTGCCTCTGATGACTTCAGGGATCTGGCCTGTTTTAAATTCCCATTTTTCACGTAGGAAACTGAACAACTGGGTACATATGAGACTTGCTTAAGGTCACGTTTCACTTCCAATCTTCTGGTTGCTGGCTCAGTGTTTCATCTACTAACCGATTCCTTTCTCTCCCTCCTCGCCCTATGCACACCCTCCTATAAACGTATGGCAATCGGTGCCTTCACTGACCTCAGCATCCCAGGAGCTCTGGGGAGAGGGCAAAGCCAAACAGACCCCCTGGTGGGAAGCTTCTGCTACAGGAGTCTGTAAAAATTTTGCTCCGTATTTTATCCCTTCATCTGTTATCTCCCCCGGGCTCAGTAATTTTAGTTTGTGCTTTTTGTTTCTCTTTTTGTTTCTTTGGTTTGCTGGCTTTGTGTTCTTTTCTCTTTTTTTTCCTTTTCTTTTCCTTTTTTAATGCAGGAATCGGTCAAGGCGTTCCGGTGGTGGCACTCATTGTGGAAGGAGGACCCAATGTGATCTCCATTGTCTTGGAGTACCTTCGAGACACCCCTCCCGTGCCAGTTGTTGTTTGCGATGGGAGTGGACGGGCATCTGACATCCTGGCCTTTGGGCATAAATATTCGGAAGAAGGCGGGTAGGTAATGAGTATGAAGCCTATGTTCCAAACTTGGAAAGATGGTATTAGTCGATTAAGATGTTGGGTTTGGGAAGGTGGTGGGGAAGAGCAGGGGAACGTATTCTAAATGTCCTGGGAACTGAGACATTCCATGAAATCTCCACTGGACTAGCCCAATAAAGAGGACAAAGGGAAAGGAAGGGTCATAGGACTCGGTAGCCTTTCTCTTCTATTGATTTCTTCTCTCTTTTGCCCCTCTCACTAAGGAGAAACAGGAACTGGGTTTTCACACACACGGCACAGCTAACCTGGACCATATAGGTCGGGTTAGTACCTTGGGAAAAGCTGGGATGTGCAGCCTCCAGGCTCAGCCTCCGAACACCAGCTTGGCCAGACTGCTGCATGTTCACAAAGGCGACACCTTAATGAAAACTTCCGGTGGCCTGTGCTGTCAGATCCCTGTAGATTGGCTCAGAAAGCAGAGTCTATAAACACTCTGTTCCTCGTTAAGCCCCTCCTGAACTCCCCGCCACCGCGAACTTTCCTTGGTCTGTCTACCCCCTAATGCTACTCTCAACAGTCCACAGCCCCCACCCCCCACTGCAAGGAAGACTTCCCTCCACAGCCTTCCCTGTCAATCTGAGGTCCCACCCAGGGAATGGTGACATCCAAGCAGTCTTGGATATTATTAGATTAAAGTGACTCGCCCCAAGGTATAAATGGGTTTAAGGAGGAAAACTCAGGGGGGCATCACTGGATTTTTATTTCATTCAAATTTTTAAAGTTTTTATTTATTTAAGTAATCTCTATACCCAACGTGGGGCTCAAACCCATGACCCCGAGATTAAGGATCACATACCCTTCTGACAGAGCCAGCCAAGCGCCCCTAAGTCACTGAATTTTTAAATAAGGAACTTGCTAACGGAAACAATTCTCCTAACACATGAAACTGGTGGGCAAAAGGAGCCCCAAAGGAGATGGGGTCTTTTGTTCATCCCTTTTACAAACACATCGAGTGTCTACTGGGTGCCACACACAGAGATGGGAAAAAAGAATAACAACTCTTCCTGCCATCAAAGAGCTCATAGTAAGTCTAGTAAGTAGATAAGCATGTAATGATTAGTAGTAAGTGACTGGCGAGCTTGGCTGCTCAGGACACTCCCTTCTCCACCTGTCTGCCACGCAGCCTTCCTTACAACAGGCTCCTCCTGGCAGCCCAGTAGTGTGTTTTCTCTCCCATTCCTTTCCTTGTCTTTGCCCGAGGCCCAGCAATGCTCCAGGTGAGCGTTAACCCTGCCCCCTTCCCGGATAAGTGTGTGAGCCTAAATATGGGAAAGAAAGGAGACACACATAGGAGAGTCACAGGCTTCCCACTAACGTTGCAAACACTGACAGTGATTTGGGGGCGCCTTAAAGCTTCTGATGTGAAAAAGAAAAAAAAACAATATTCATGAGCATGAAGTTGGAGTTTGCTTCCTGGCAAATTTAAATTCTGTCTTCTCCTTTCATTGTAAATACTGGTCCATTTTATAGCTAAGAAACTAAAAAGAACATTTGCCTGAACACCTCCACGTCTGTTACCAACCAGAATTCAGGATCCTCAACTGTGCTTTGCTTTTATTAAAAATGTAGCCATCGTTCTCATCGATTTAAATATAGCAACGTGTTTCTTTTTCAGAAAGAACTAAAGACTTTATACAGTTTTTAGCTTCCGCTAACTTTTTTCTTCCTAATTCTTGCAATTATTTTATTGCATTTCCACAAAGTAAATGCAAGTTTGCATTCAGAAGGCACATTTCCCTTTCAGAAAATTCATGGAAAAGTGAGCTGTTCATCCTAACATTTCAGGTTTTTAAAGTCTGTACACAATGAAGGTCTGGACCCAGGGCCTACTTTTTGCCATTGTCATGGGTTGTATAGTGTGAAAATGTTACAATTTTTGATAAGTTGCTCTTCCTGATTCTGTTTTATATGTAGGGGAAATGTTACACATTTTAGAGCTGGGGGAGTGGAACTCTGTATTTTTTAACCTAGGGGACAGATACACAGAGCAATTAAGTGGTTTCCCAAGGTCGCATAGCCCACGATCCCAGGTCAGGATTCTTTCTGCTCTCTTCAAAAGTTCACTGAAATGGATTTTTGTGGCCTGTGCCTTGGTTGTTTCTTATATGTTACCTCAACGGCACCGTCTCTTAGGTAACTTCAGTTCCCTTCAGCTTCCCCTTTACATTAGAATTTCTTAATTTTTTGTATTATTGCATGTATCCCCAAAGATAAAATCAATGCATTCCTATGTGTAAACCTACTTGTTGGTCCAAGCCGACCAACCCTACAACACAGGGATTCTTTTCTTCCCCCTGATCCAGATCCAAATTAGGAGGCAGAAATACCATGCCTTTTTAACTTTAATTGGAAATGTTAGTTTTAAAACCAAAGTTTAGTTTTAGTTCTGATTATTTTATGACCAAAATATGCAAAAGCATAATCTATATGGGATCTATGCAAACATGTAAACCATGGTTGATTATCAAAGAGTATGAAGTCATGCACATAACCCGCGTGGAGATAAAGAATTAAGATATGATTTCATACCTTGGGAATTATTAAGATTAAAACTTAAAAAAATTTAAGAACCGATTAGAAACACTTATTAAGAAAATAGAAGCTTCAAGAGAAGCTTTGTATTTGCCAATCCAAATATATAGATCTATATTTATTTATTTTATATGGTGTTATAATAAATGTATGCTCTTGCTCCAGGAAAGCAATTATAAATTTATCATGATCAAATGAATTCAGATGTTTGTCTGTGTCATCTGAATAACTGCCAGAATCATGTTTATTTAGCTTGAGAAAAAGTAGTCTGGCCACACATATGCAACCAATTTAAAAAGAACATTTCCAAGGGCTCCTGAGTGGCTCAGTTGGTTAAGCATCCAACTTTAGCTCAGTCATCATCTCATGGTTCATGAGTTCAAGCCCCACGTCAGGCTCTGTGCTGACAGCTCAGAGCCTGGAGCCCGCTTTGGACTCTGTGTCTCCCTCTCTCTCTGCCCCACTCCCACTTGCACTCTGTTTCTCTCTGTCTCTCAAAAAAGAATAAATGTTAGAAAAAATTAAAAAAAAAACATTTCCAAAAAACATTATTTTGCAGTAGTGTGTTTGCTTTATGCTAAAAAGAAAAAGAAAAAGGAGAGATAGAATCCCAAGCAGGCTCTGCACCATCAATGTAGATGTGGGGCTCAAACTCACAAACTGTGAGATCATGACCTGAGCCCAGACCAAGAGTCAGACGCTTAACTGACTGTGCCATCCAGGTGCCCCTTTGGTGATTTAAATATGATGTAAGCATTTTTAAACTCATTTATAGATTGTTAAATCACACAGGTCCAAGGACTGTAAATGTGTATATTTAGCTATAAAGCTTTTCACTTTATAATCTTAAAGGAGTGAATGAAATTTATACACCTTGTATTTTAACTTTTATGAACTTGGTATTTTGCCCTTAAATTCCCTATTGTTAACCAACGTCTAAGAATATGAATTTGAAAGGTCATCACTTAGGAAGCAAATTGGAATTGGCAAAACTAACTTGTGTCGATGAGATTACTTGAGGTAAAGGAAGACAGAGCGTATCCATCCCAAAGTAAATGGGTTTGGATACGCTAGGAGGGCAACTGCAATTGAATTCATTTGCCTTCTTCTCCCTCTCTGCCCTGCAGCAGATGCTACCAGAAAGAAATGGCCAAACTCTCTTTTTCCCTTAATGTCGAACTAGATCATCCTATTTCTCATCTGTCATAGTTTTAAAATGAGCCACAACTCACTTTCCTGGACTAATTTCATTCCGTAAAAATATCATCAAATTTTTCTTTTCTGAATCACAACTGACTAAACACTGCCAACAAACAGATTGATGCTACCCAAGTGGCATTAGATTCACTTACCTAAGTTTTCAAATAGGAAGATTCCACATTTTGCTATGTTGAGGAAGCAAGCTGACCAACTTTGCTTACAGTCAGAACACCTTTCAGGTGGTAGCTGCCTGCAGTTAAAGTCAGAGAGTAGTTTGCTTGGAAAGTAACTAAGTCTCAGGTTGCAGAGAAATATGGTGTAGCTCCTCATTTATCAGCCATTGAGAAAGTGCCACACAGATGAAAGATGTCAGCGTGAAAAAGGCATCCCGAACGAATGTGTACTCTAAGGTGATGCTCCTCATTTATCTGGATTTTATGACTAAGTCTTACATTTATTTTGGTGTCTTCTTCCCGAAAATAATTATGTGGACTTACCATTTTCAGAGAGCCTAGGACAAGAAGTAGAGCTTGTGGTAACAGAAAGCCTTAAAGCTCTTACATAGACTGTTGATAACTCTGGGGATGGCACCAAGGGGCAGACGCCAATAGACTGTTCACATTCGTATTCGTCTGGAATTTGTATTAGATATCATGGAGAAACACTGAGCCACTAATGGCTCGTTCTTGAGGAAGAGAATAGATAATATATTTCAAGGAAAAAAATCTGATTTTCCTGTTTAAAGGGGACTTAATAAAGATCCCTTTATTTTCTGATTAGCTGAGGTAAAGGCATAAATGGAACACAAAGTAGAGATGAGAAAGGAAAAATCCATTGCATGGCTTCAAATTATATCACTGTGTCCTAGCACGGATGTAACGAAAGTTTGCTTCTCTCCAAATATACATCAAAGTGACCAAAGTCAGGAGGAAGTCACCAGAAAACTAGCCATTTTAGAAATTCAGGTGCAGTCTGTATTCCCTAGGGCATATCACTCCATGCAGTGGTTACTAATGTTTTCTTCTGCTTGAGAGATTTCCATCTAAGGCTGAAGGATGTCACAGCCCTATCATTTTTCTCTATAAGATCTGCTGAAAGGAAGTAATTGATCTCAGTAGTCTGTATCCCAATATGATTTAGACATAATTGGAATGTCAAGTGAGAAAGAAGGAAACAAATATCAAGCATGCTGACTTCCAGTGTCTATTTTAGTTTCCATTAATTTCATCTTACCTTGTCTCTTTTCTAGAATTTTCTATAAGAGAGCATGTCAAAACTTGATTCTGTTTTGTAACTTTCTCAGAAGGGACGGGAAGAAAGTTGGAAACATCTTGTATAGACAAAGCATACCAGGAGCTTTATTTAAAAAGGGGTGTTGTTTTTGTAAACCGTTTTCTAAGTTAACCTTTATTGAGTGCCTACTATATGCCCTCAACGTAACTGTTAGAGAATGAGCAAGACATGGCCCTGGCAGAGATTTTATAATGGAGGTTAAAACACAGCCATGAATACAGATAACTAGAAGGTCACATGTGCTGTGATAAACGTACAAGAGGCCAGAGGACAAAGTACTTGAGTGTGGCATTTCCCCCAAGAATCTCTTCAGGGGTGCCTGACTGGCTTAGCTGGTAGAGCATACGACTTTTGATCTCAAGGTCATGAGTTCCAGCCCCACGTTGGGTGTTAATTACTCACATAATGGCACAATAGTCTCTATTGCTCCTGTTCCCCTTTTCCATCAAAAACTGGATCCAAACTGAGGATCAGCCTGGAAGACAAGAAAAGCTAATATTTGACCCTCTTTTGTGTAACTCAACACAGAAAAAAAAAAATCAGTTTGAAGAGTATTGAAAGAAAGCCAATAAAAGAGATAGTGTGTTTGTATGTGTACGTACATACTATTATGTTGAATTTGTATATACCCAAATGCATATTTAAATACATTTGCATGTTATTTATATATAATATATATTTATATATTGAATTTATATATTTCAGTTTAATGAAATCAAGTTAATTGACAAATTAATCCAATAAAATCAATTAAATTATATATAATTTATAAATACACTAATGCCTATAATTATTGAATTGCAATTTTTATATTGCAATTTTCCCCTCTGTGGAATATATTAAAGATATTGATATATAGATACCTGTGCCATCGTATCTAAGTTCCTCAAGGCTGGAGTAGCTTCATTTATTTAGGAAAGTTCAAAAGAAAATACTCCGTCTTCCAGTTTGCTGTTTGGTCCCTCCATGTTGTGTCAGCATGGAAAGAATAAAGCATTGACTAAAAAACAATTACGTAGAGTTCATGGAGGAAAGTACTAGTGAGGGGAAAAGTTCTATTGATCTCTATCAGTCAATCAGTTCTCTAAATTGATTAAATTTGCTTTAGAATTGCTCAGCTCCAGGCTGGGAAAGTGTGGCCTTGAACATCAACAGCAAACATTAGAAAGAACACAGAGCTGCATAAGCCATCATGGTAAAGAAATCCTTTTCGGAGAACCACTGCCCATGACTTTTAGACAGCCCATCAATATCAAGTGAAGATTGCACAGGATGGATCAACCATGTTTCTCTGAGATTTGCTCAGCTCACTTCTTGGCCACTTGTTACACAGAATACATTCAAAATAGGCAGGTGGTTATCACACTTTAGCATGCCTGAGAATCACCCAGAAAGTGTTGGGAGACACAGGTTCCCCTAAGTATCCTGATTCGGTGTACCTGGGCTGAGGTACAGGAAACTCTATGTGAAAACAAACTTGAGGTGATTCCAACCAGAATGGTCCATAGACCACGCTTTTGGAAACTCCTTTTAAATGTATACAAATTAGCCTTCTGATGTTTTCAGAAAGAGCCTCCTCACTTGCTGTGCTTGGCGTGAATTCTCCTCACACCAGTCATGGCACTGTTGCTGCAAGCACTTTGCACCCTCTGCCAAATTTTGTCCCTGGAACCCAGTTGGCTTGAGAAGTTGATTTAGCATGAATCACCTCATTTATTTCTTTATCACAGCTGTTCTTGGTTTCAAACATCTGTTAGACTTGAAAATTCCTCCCTTGAAGAGAAAGCTATACCATAAAAATACTCATTTTGACAGGACTGGTAAATTTTTCTGTTCACATTTTTATTTACATGGATTTCTTAAGGGCGTTCAGTTCATTTTATTTCTTTCAAAAATGATTGTCCAACTAGTTCAAAATATATGACCCATTTCCAAAGAGAAAAAAAAAAGAGGATGAGAAACTTGAAAATATTTAAAACTGAATGATGGGTCTCTGCTGTTGGAGACACCATTGACAGTCATCAAGGACATTACGTTCAGCATTAGAAGGTCTTAGCTCATTTTCCTTTGACTTTACAATTGCGATAGGCAACCACTTAAGAGTCCCAATTTCCCACTTGCCTGTAGCATTGATTTTCACTTTTTTAAAGTCTGTAAGTCCTTTCTCATATGAAATATCAGATAGAAGCGCAATATATAAAACACAGGATACATGTTCACTCTGTTGAAGCTGGGGTGGAAGGCCTAGACCAGTGGTTCTCAAGTTTTTATCTTGCATCAGAATCAAAGGGCTTATCAAAAATTGAATAGCTGGGCCCCATCTTAGATTTTCTAATTCAGTAAGTCTGATTGGCCAGGTGATTTGCATTTCTAAGAAATACCCAGGAGATACTGATGCTGTGGGTCCAGGGACCATAATTTGAGAACCACTGGTCTATAGGCCTCCTTTCTGTGCCTGGCTCTCACCCACTAATGCAGCTCTGAGGCATCTTTGGGGCACCTCCTCAGAATTCTTGGGGCTTCTTTGTGGAAACCAGTTGACCATTAATCCACAGGACAAGTCCAAATTCCTTGGCTTGGACTGAAGACCCTTTGCATTCTGGCCCCAGCTCTCTCTACAGTCACATCAATGAACCTTCCATTCACCAGACAACAGAACTGAATTGTACTTCCCATTGCTGCCATACACCTCTCTGCCTTAGTGTGAGATGTACACATACATTTCTTTACCCACTTCTACGACACATCCTCTTTCTCTTATGAAAAGAAGCAGTGAGGACTTTAAAATCCACAAAGACATTTAAAATGTATTTGAGGGAGCCTTAGATAATAAAATGTCCTGGTATTTAATCCTCTACCTTAGAGGAGATGAATTCTGAATCATCCTGGCTGATATTAGAACCTGCAGCTGCTAGAAATAGAGTGGATTAACATCTCACCCTGTGGTATCATTAATAATAGATAATGTTTGCAGCGTCCTTAATGGATTTCCATTAGATTCCCCATGCAATTCTCCTTGTTGATTATGGACTACAGGATTCATAAAAACTAGATACAACAGTGACCACCTGCTATAAAAGCTTCTTCCACCAGAGACACACTAAAGATGCATTAAAGTAGTATTCCAAGGTTAACTCAAGTCTGCACTACTGTTGTCTAGGAGAGGCTCCACTCAGCTTCAATACACTTTTTCTTTAATTGTCCTAATTGCTGGACAGCTGTCCTCTAGTTGATATACATATTTATGGTATTTTCTGGAGTTATTCCATGCAAATCAAGTATCCATAAGCAGTGATCCCTAAAGTAAGTGGTAAAAAATCAGTTTTTTTAAATTCATGAAAGCCACAGTTCATTCAGCGTCTTGGAGACAGACCTAAAATTTACAGTTCTTTAACCCTATGATATCCCTGGTATTCACCATTTGATAGTATATTTGAGATTTTCTTATCCCTAGTGCAGGGATGACAAATGGTTTTCATCTTGAGTGTCAACAACAATCAACTGGTACCGGCGTCCTAGAATAATGTGTTGAGAATTATTCTGAGGCCACACTGGTGCTCAGGGGAGAGATTATTGTGATAGATTAACAATGATGCAAAGAAGGAAAGGTACACTCAACATGCCATGGGTGTCTACTTTTGTTCTAGAGTGAAGACAACATCTTATAGATAGCCCCATATATCACCACCAGGCAATCATCAAATAGCACATTGGATTATGAAGCCAAGCGAAAAATAAGAAATTTATCTGCCTAAAAGATACCTGGGAAATAGTCCATCTTTAATCAACGCTGTGAAGTGCATCAGTCTAAACTGTCTGACAATATGAGGCTTTCCCTGCAGGCATAATACATAGGATATCAAAAACGAGAGGCTCTTTGTTGTGGGATACTGTTTGAAGCTGGATTGAGGGACAAGTTAATTCAGTTGTCTATGGATAATTAATAAGAAACACTAATTTATTATTATTTTTATTTTGAGAGAGAGAGAGCATGCACAAGCAGGGGAGGAGCTAAGAGAGAGGGAGAGAGAGAGAATCCCAAGCCTGCTTGGGCTCTGTGCTGTCAGAGCCTGATTCAGGACTTGAACTCACCAAACTTGAGATTGTGATCTGAGCCAAAATCAAGAGTCAGATGCTTAACTGACTGAGCCACTCAGAGGCCCCAAGAAAGACTAATTTTAAAACAGTGAGGAATTAATCCATCACTAATCCATCTAAAAAAAAAAAAAAACAAGAAAGAAAATTATACTTGTTCCAGCATCTCACAGAGTAGGATATGGGGGTAGAAGGAATCTTTGACAAACTGCCTTGAGCGAGAATTGAGATTTACCCCACCCTTTTCCCCATACCTCTGACCCCCTTCCCAAAAGCATACTTGCAAAAGTGAAGTTACTATTTTTTAAAGCTTCTGCATGCAAGAACCTGGTCTAAACACTGTCTTTCATTAAACTCTATGGTGTAGGTAGGATAATTATCCCCATTATATAAATGAGGAAATTGAGGATGGAAGGATTACAGAGTTTCCTCAACATCTCACCGGTAGGGAGTGGTCTGCCCAGGCAAATGGGGGCCGGAACCTACGCTCCTAGCAGCTACACCGTATCACCTCTAGGAAGATGAGACCAGTAACGGCAGGAAGTTTGCTTGCCCCAGAGCTGTTATTATTTTTTTAAGTTTATTTATATATCTTGAGAGAGTGCATGCATGGGAGGGGCAGAGAGAAAGAGAGAAAAAGTATGCTGGGCTCAAACTCATGAGCCATGAAATCATGACCTGAGCCAAAATCAGGAGCAGGACGCTTAACTGCCTGAGTCATCCAGGTGCCCCAGGGCTGAGTTATTCTGAACAACAGCTTCCATCTCCCCACCCCCCCCTTCGTGTCACACGCTGGTTAACTTCTCCTTTGAATAAATGTTGGACCAACCTTTAAAGCATATCCGTGAAAGAGATGCCAGGGTCTTTGCCTGCCCAAGAACCTCATACATCTAATTCCAGCTCTGATTCTCTCTTTTGTAGAGGGTCTAAACCAATAAAAGTCTGATTATTCCTTTTTCCTGGCCACGTGCAATTATCGTTGATGGGATTTCACTTGGAATGAACACAGAAGATGTGTCTTTCCCTTTAATTTTGGAAGCAGAGAAGCTGCCTGACCATGTGTCAGTCCCTGTATTCTTTGGCAACACTTAACAATTTCTACTCTTAGCCATAGTCCTAAACAATAGCAAAAGAAAGGAGAGAAATTACATATGCATAGCCAACACTGTTGAGGATTTTTCACCTGAGCGTCCTGCTAGTTTCTGCCCAGGGTAAAGTGCTTGGCAGTCCTGTCTGCCTCAACAGCAGTTCTGTCGAATAGAACTTTCTGTGATGATGGAATTGTTCTCTGTGCTGTCCAATAGAAATATCTGTGATGATGGAAATATTCTGTGCGTAATCAGATAGCCACTGAGCACTTGAACTGTGACTAGCGTGACCTAAGGATTTGAATTTTAAATTTATCTAGCTGTAATTCATTCTAATTCAAATTGCCAACAGCTACCACATTGGATAACATAGCTCTAGTATTTCTGTAATTGAGTTCCACCAAACTGGGAACCCTTGAATGTCTGATAGATTTTCAATATTGACATTTTCTCTTTGTTTTTTTTTTATTAAAATTAAAAAAATTTTTGAAGTTTAATTATTTTTGAGAAAGAGAGACAGCATGAGTGGGGGGAGGGCAGAGAGAGGAGACACAGAATCTGAAGCAGGCTCCAGGCTCTGAGCTGTCAGCACAGAGCCCAATGAGGGGCTCGAACTCACAGACTGTGAGATCATGACCTGAGCTGAAGTTGGATGCTCAACCAACTGAGCCACCCAGGTACCCCTTCCTTTTGTTTTGAAATTACATTCTTCATCCAGCCAACATTATGTATTCAATAATTCAACAAGTATTTTTTGAACACCTACTCTGTTCCAGGCACTGTTTTAGGCCCTGGCAAAAACACATCTGTCTACAGAATAAACAAAAATGTTTGTGATTACAGAACTTACATTTTAGCAGGGTTAGATAGATAGTAAGTAATGAACATAATAAATAAACACATTTTATAATGTTTTAAAAAGTGATATGCTATAGGGAAAGGGAAGGGTAAGGGAATCAAGGTAAGGGGGTGGTGGAAAATCTGTCTTCAGCACCTTCATGAAGATTGAGAGAAGAGAACACATAAGTAATATCGTGTACAGTTCATGCGTCCAAGGAGTTAGGCCAGCTAGGATTTTCTTAGATTAATCTGACTTTATGAAATGCCACACATAAAATGCCTAGCACAAATCTTATCTTAGAATAGATACTGTGTGCCTCTCTTACAACCCTCAACCCCACTGCACCACCCCCCTTCTGTTTCCTTTTGTATGTGTATCTGTGCCTTCTATTTTACCATATATAGCTCAAGATTCTAGAGTGGATTTTTAAAAAGTTAAATAAATAAATAAATAAATAAATAAATAAATAAATAAAAGTAAAGAACAAAAGTAAGAAATGCTCCCTCTGTGGGTGGCAGTAAATGAAATTTTTTTAACAGACTGCATCCTCCAGCGTGCATCCTTCCCAATTGTAGGCAGCTTTTCTAGGATCATTCTAACTGCCTCACGTGACTAGATAGAACCCTCAGGAAAAGCCCAGGTGAACCACTTGTCTAGGGTACTTATGAAAATAAGATTAGGGGTACTATTTTCACTGGTGTTAGCTGGTAGAAGCCATTTGGATCTGGAGTTAATCCTCAGGAAAAAGTTGGACAAAGTCATTCCCTACCCACTTATTGGTCCCTTCCCAATGTCCCTTTCGTATCTTCCCCCAACTTTCTATCCAACTAGTACTTCCCAAAAACCATCAGCATCAATCAGCTACAGTTAGATGTGAGTTTCACGTAAAACATCACTTAACCTAAGAGTTACTCTTAGGCCTTCTAATTGTTCAACAAAATATTTGTTTGCCTTTTAACTAAATAAAAGGAACTTTGGGCTTCTGAGAAGCTGGGGAGTAACTCTGGGGAGGTAGTGGATCCTTGAAACCACATTATTCAGGCTCAGTCTTCTTATACATTAGATATAGAACATCCTGTATCAGGGATAAAAACAGAGGAAATCCCCACTTGTATCCAGTCATCAAACAACAATTCACTAACTTTGCATAACCACACTGAGCTGAGCCTACATGTTTTTGCCAGTATAGTTCATTATCAGAGATTCTTCCTGATTCTCTTCTCCTCTAAGTTTGGCTCTGATGTTTCTTTAACGAGTTAGTTTCCCTCTGCAGGCTCCAGACTCTTCATCTGTAAAACTGCGGCTCCTAAACTGTATCATCTCACTCTATCCCAAAGCTCAAATCCCTCAGCTGGATTTTCAGATTAGCAGTATACAGAATCTGAAATATCAAAAGTTGAGATGTTATCTTACTGGTGATGAGAAAGTATTGGTGGGGTTTTAAGAAGGATGTGCTGGAATCATGTCTGCTTTGTAGAACAACCATTCAACCAACTGTGTGGAGTGCATTAGAAGAGGACAGAGAAGAAACCAGTTAGTGGTCTGTTAGTACCAACTGAGTAAGATAGGAGGAGGGCCAAAACGAAGGTAGATGGAGAAATAAGGTAAACTCAAACAATACCCTAGGAAGTCAGACTTCTCTCTAGCTTTTGGCAGGTGCTGCTGTTGTTTTTCCTCTCCAAACAGACCACGAAGTGCGATGAGGGCACCAAGAAAATACCCCTCTGTTTTTGGTGTGACTTAACCTGGGCATTAAGGTTGACCCAAGCATGCACACATTTTACTGAAGATGTGCCTTGCATACTGCATTTAACAGGGGCAAAGTATGATGGCATATGTCCATGGAAAAAAGGCTCCAGCCATGTGCCCAAGGCCGCAAAGAAATAGCTAGTACATAGTACACACTACATAAACAAAAATAGGCAGCTGAGTCAAAAGAGGAAATATTTGCAAGCTCCACGCTGTGAGTCAGTAGTAAACATTTTGAAAATACTTCTGAGTGGTTAGACTATCACTTTTAAGGAAAATGCTGGTTCGCATCATCAGCTATTAAAAGAAGAAAATGCAAAGTAAGACCACTGAAGATGTTTATCATTAAGATGTGGGGGAGATTGATGCTTTTTAATGTCTCATCTGAACAGAATCACTTGATGGATTTGCTTGTCTCCAAGATGATCACCATTGATCTATTCCTTCTCTGTATATTCATGCTTTCCTTCCACCAAGAGATGGAGTCCATTTCTTCCCTCCTCTTAAATCTGGGTTGCTCTTAGTGACTTGCTTGATTAATTGAATGTAAGGAAATGACATTCTGGGACTTTTGAGGTTAAATCAGAAGAAGTTTTAAAGTTTTTGCCTGGGTATCTTCAAACACTCTCTCGGAATCCTTCATTTGAGAGAAGCCAGCTGCTGTGTAAGAAGTCCATCCACCGTGCAACCACCAGAGAGAGCAATGCCAGCCAGTCCTCAGTTCTTTCAGCCATCCTAGACTCGGTACCAGACAAAGGAGTGAAGAAGTCATCGTGGACATTGCATCTGCAGCAGATGCCATGTGGAAAAAGAATGGAGCCCCAGACATGATCGGTTGAGCCATTATAGCCATTCTATCCTCTCCCGAGAGGACCGAGATATCATGGAATAGACATGAGTCCCTCACTACTCTGCCTAAATTCCTAACCCATAAAATTATCAACACAATAAAAAATGGTCTTTTACATCACTAAATTTGGGGGGGGGGGGTACATATTAATAGATTACCAGAATATATGGCATACAACCCTATGAGTTCCTGGAGGTTAGGACTAAATATTATTCATCTGTCTACTTCTAGCATAGTGCCTGACACACAGTAGGCACCAGTATTGTTTGTTGAATGAATAAATAAATAGATGTATAGATGTTTGCATGGAATATTTGCAAGACCCCGCAATAGTAAAGCCTCCTAAATCTGCTATGTGTCTTTATTTCCCACATGTAAGAAAGTACTGGTGATCTCTGACTTCCCTGAAGTGGGAAAGTTCTTTCTCCAGCTTGGATTGGGAGTGGCCTCATACTGTTGGGCTCACCCAAGGGTGCAGAACACTGTTGGTCTCAGGAGGGAGCTCTGTATTGCACACAAAGGGTCCAGCACAGGCCATGCTAGGGGTGATGTCTACTAACAAAGAAGAAAAAGAAAAAGGAGGAAGAGGAAGAGAAGGGGGGAGGGGGATAGGAGAGAAGGAGAAGAAAAGAAAAATGCCAGTCTCCGTAAACTTAGGCAAAAAATGTAAACTTTTTGTGTCCTAAGGTTACATTTAATGATTTGCTTTGGCTTTAGTAAATGGCAAAATTTCATTTTTCTTTAGAGCATTAGAGATTGTCTGGAAAATGATGCCTTTTAAGTACCAAATTGTGGTATTATTAATGATCTTTTTTTTATTTATATAGGTAAAATTTTCTCATATTGTGTCTGAATAAATTAACCGAGGATGTCTTTGGAGGGCAGGAAAAGGGCTTCACTCCTCCAAAGCCATTAACCTAAGTCTAGCTCTTTGTGTCCCACTGAATTCTAAATACATTTTCTAATTTTTCAATCTAGGAATGAGACTCTGATATTGCAGGTAATTAAAGTCATTCTGAGAAAAGTGTGAACACGTGGGTTGTATTGCTAGCATCTGAACAGAATGCTAATAGCAAAGTATGGGAAGTTCCTTTGGTTACTTCCAGCCCTGGATGAATGTTGACCTATTTCAGAAACTTCTGTGACTCATCCAAAAAGCTCCAGATCACAAGTTCAGCATTTAAATGGAGACACAAATGCCATAGTATGGAGATTTTCCTCACTTCAATGACTACCCTTCTAAATCAAGAAACATTCTAATTTGAGGTATACCAAAAATAGCATTGGGACATATGGAAACACAAATTAACAGCTTCTATAAATAGGCACCACTTTGTCAAAGACCCAATTCTAAAACTAAAATTTTATATAATACTATGACCATGTTTTGATGTCAAGAAATTTTCAACCACTATTCAGTTTCCATAAAAAGAAATCTAAAAATGGGCTTATTTCTATTTTTTGCTATTTTTTGCTATTTTTTGCTATTTTTTTAAATATCACAATCAAGAGTTTTAAATCATTCCAGTGTTGTGCAGAAGAAAAAAACATGGGAAGAGCTAGGAAAGCAATAATTTCAAGAAAGCAGCCTTCCCAGTATCCTACAGAATATGGCCACAAAGTAAGAAAGGGTCCTCAGAGAAGACAGAGGCAGCCTTTGTGCCAAATACAAAACATCTCATTCAGCAAAGCAAATACTTGTGAAAAATTAGAGGCAAATAGAATCTTCAGCATCCTAAATGCACTTTGCCATTGTCCTCTGTTTTCTCCCTATCTTCTCCAAACTCTTCTGGTTTCCCTCAGATGCTCTATCAGAAAAAAGAAAAGCAAATTTCCTACAACAAATATATTTAAATGTCTACTTCCAGTGCAGATGATTAGGAAACCGGAAAACATATTTATAGGTTGCAAACTGTAAAAGCAGCACCATGAAAGAAGGCTGAATTCAGCAGACTTGACTCAAGCTACGTGACTTGGTACAAATCATTTAGCCTCTCTGGACCACAGCCTCCTCTTCTGCAAAATGGAATTACCACCTGCTTCTCTCTCAGATTCTTATGAAAATCAAATGATATTATCTCTGTAGCCCATCATGTGTCATAAACCACGATATGCTCTGAACACATCAAATGTTATACAGGATCTTGTTTTGAAAAGTTATTAAACTCTTTCTGCAAAAAGCTTAGGACCTGATATGTATTATTTCTTTGTCAAAAGGGGGAGGTTTGCAAATGTTTGTGAGCTTTTAAAGTCAAAGAAGCATCAAAAATGTGATTTTCCTCTTGATGGAAAAAGAGCTAAAGCCAAAATAACAGTTATTTAATGTTTAATGAGTAAAACTTAATGTTTTGGAATGACCAAATCATCTTTGTCCCACCTAAAACCACTCACTCTGTTCTATCAGTGACAGGCATCCCATACTTTGGAAAGCCAACCTGGAGAATCTTTATAGTTCTAGTAGTAGAATTCTGGGCTCTTGTTGCTATAGGAATTAACCAAAGCCACAACTTCATTCAATTGCAAAATTGAGCTAAAAAGAAAAAAAAAAAAAAAGATGCTTAGCGTCTTTCAGCTCTCCTCACCACTAAAACCCACAATTAGCTAAGTTGCACAGCATTTCTCAGTGTTTACAAAATGATATATTAGATACAGATGACAGATCCCTCAAATAGTTAATGACCTCAGGGAACCGGGAATTCACTATAGGTGGTTAGCAGTGGAAAACAAATTTTGAGTTGTTATCAAAATTAAACACCTGCAAATGAATGATTACATCTATCAAGTGGCTAATCAGGAGAGTCTCTTCCTCTGTTGTTAATCGTGTACAACATTTATGTACACTTGATATTGCAGAACCCTCTAGACCTATCTGCATGGGTTGCCTGTCAAGCAGATACATACCCAGTTATGACTGCTCCTGTCTTGACTCTTCAAGAAAATTGGCAACACAAGTGCGATCGTGTCACTCTCCAATGGCTTCTCATTGCCTGTGGATACAATCCAAGATCTCTAGCACTATCCCAAAAGTTCCCCATCATCTCATTCTCACCCCTTTTGCAGCACCATTTTGTTTCACTCTTTCTTTTGCTCTCCAAGTTCTAGCCATACTCACCTTTTATTTTCTCAAAACTGGGCTTGTTAATGCTGTTTCCTGTCCAGGCTGTTCATACTGCCAAGAATGCTCTTACCCAGCTCCACCACATCCCTGATCATCCTAATGTTAATTTATTCTTCACGTCTCAGCTTAAACAGCACTGCCTCAGAGGGGTCTTCCTTGTACCTCCTAGGTTCGATTACATTCAGCTGTCACAACTTCTTTACTTCTTTACCACTGCCAATCACACTTGAATTGCTGATTCGTGTCTTTCTACTCTACCTGTGTGTAAGCTCATTGAAGGCTAGAAGTGTATATATCTCGTCTATCCCTATAGCCCTAGCATATACCACAATGTCTGGCACTAAACAGACATCACTAGGCAATTGTTGAATGAATGAGTGAATCAATTAATGAATGGTTTCAGATGGGTGTACACCTAAGGCCACAGAGTCCTCCAGAATGATCTAGTAATCTTGAGAGGACCTGGTATTATTTTTCATCTTCTTGTGGACAATTCTCTTTTTTTTTTTAAATGTTCATGGGGGGCAGAAGGGGTAACCCAATCTTCCATTGAGCTAAGTGACGTTCCAGGATCCTTGGTATAATCCTGTCATGAGGCATGCACCCTCCTCAATGTAGGGCACCATAATGTCCAACCTAGCGGGCTTAGGTGATCCTCACACAATCCTGGGGCACAAAAGGCCAATGATATGAAATATCCTCAAGCCTCCCATCTTGGTTTCTTTTAAGCAACAAAATTTGTTATGCTTTCACATAAGAGAAAATTTTACAATTTGCTTCCCGAGTAGCCACAGTGATGAAGAGAGGCCAAGGTATAGTACACTTGATGTAATAAGAGACAGCATGGTGTGATGGAAAAAGTAATGGACAAGGAATCAGAAGAACTAGATTCTGGTTCTGGCTTTGCCACTTATTTGCTGAGTGACCTTAAGCGTCTGGCTCTTTCTGACTTAAATATCCTTCCCTTTTAAATTGTATTGACCTGGGACACCTGGGTGGCTCAGTCAGTTGAATGTCCAACTCCTGATTTCAGCTCAGGTCATGATCTCACAGTCATGGGATCAAGCCCCACATGGAGCCCCATGTTGAGCTCCACTCCATGCTGGGTGTGGAGCCTGCTTGAAGTTCTCTCTCCCTCCCTCCCTGCCCCCCACCCTGCTTGCACAGGTGAGTTCTCTCTCTCTCTAAAAAAAAAATTGTACAGACCTTTAGCCTACAGGGTTTCCATAAGCACCAAATGAGATCATTATATTTACTATCGTATATAGGATTTTCTGGTACTTCAATTATGGGGAAAATTATAAAGCTGTAGAATTCTAGGCAAAGTATGATAATCTTGTCATTTTTCCTTGAAAGCAGTATTATCTCCTGATTTTGGACAGATTCTATTAACAGTAGAGTGATTTTTTTTATTCCCTGCCATCTGATGGCTGGTAAAGATAGCCCAGTTCTCACCAGGCTAGTATGAGCGGAGATAAAGTTACAACAGGTTCATCTTCAAGAGGTAACAAAGCAGTGATTGGGTATGATGTACCTCCTTTGCTCTCACTCATTCTTCGATAGCCTGAAAAGTATCTCTTAATAAAGTGTCCATATAAAACCTCCTGTAGATCACGCTCTTCTTGGATATAACAGAGCCAATGCTCGACATAAATGATGACCTGAATCATAGGCCAGATAAGCTACCTACATGAAATGATTTTAGAGAAATCATGAGTCCTACTTCTGCTCATTGGTGCTCAAATTACTGAGATGTAAGCTTTTTCCCTCACAATTAGAGATGAAGTTTAAATCTTCATATAAGTCACACAGTAAATTTTTATTAAGATGCTAATGAGTAAGGCTTTTTTTGATAACGGCACTTGAGGAAGAGGGTATTAGACACATGCCCTATAAAAGAAAGAAAAAGACAGACAAAAATAGAACCAAATTAATCTTCTTGCTTTACTATTTTAGGTTCTGAGACATTCAAATAGATTTATTTTTAAGTGCACTGCTTTTTTTTTAATTATCACAGTCGAAATAACTATTGCAAGAAAAATAGAGGAACAAATAACTCATCTCTAAAGTCAGTCTTCACAATGCTTTCTTGTGTTCTAGAATATTTCTCAGAAACATGTACTGAACAGGAGCCGGGTTGACCTGTTGTTGATATTGTTTTTAATTACAGACTTATCAATGAATCTCTGAGGGACCAGCTGCTAGTGACCATCCAGAAGACTTTCACCTACACTCGAACCCAAGCCCAGCATCTGTTCATCATCCTCATGGAGTGCATGAAGAAGAAGGAATTGGTATGTAAACAGTGTTCCCCCATGAGTGGCAGAGCCCTCTCCATATTCCCTTCGTCTGTTTAACCATTTTCTTGAATCACACACCAACTGTTTTTTATTTCCAGCCAAGCTCACAATGTTCCTCAGGCTTCATTGGCTCCTGTAGCCTCCTTCCCTCAGTAGCTAAGACACTATTTTTTCTGCCCAGATTTAATGAAGTGTGTGCAGCAGGGTTTCAACATCCTACTGAAGCTCATCCGAATGCTTCTGATTGCCTCAACCAAATGAGTTGAAGAGAGAAAATAGGTTTCCTTCTGGAAAATGCTTCTCTTTGGGGTTTCACTTTGCTTGTGAGTAGGGAACCACTGATGTGCTTATTGTCAAATATCTTAGTGACACAGGATCCAGGCTAATAGGCTAACTTATACAGGTAGAAAAGGGAGGGATGTACCCATGGAATGTTGGAAACTTCCGTAGCTTCTGAAGTGTCCTCCAATAGCTACTAAAACCTTTCTTACATCTGGTAAAAGTGTCTTGCAAATGTGGTATAATCACAGAGACCTTCTGTTAGAGTGAACAGAAATAACATGAGCTAACATTTAACGAGCACTTGCTATGTGCCAGGCAGCATGCTAAATCTTTACATGTTTCAATGCCTGTGATCTTTACGACTGTCCCAATAAGAGAAGTATGATTATTATCCTTACCTTACAAATGAGGAAATTCAAACTCACCTGATTAATAAATGAGGAACCAGGACTCAACACCAGTGGTATTTCGTCTCTGTGGGAAATGCTTGTATCAGAAGCTGTCTCATTGAAGCCAGGGTAGTGGATCGCCCACTCTGAGAAGATTCCCTGCAAGCCTCAGCAAGCAGAGACTGTCCTGAGAGGTCATTTAAACCCACCTGCTTACAGGGGAGGTCAAGGAGCATCTTAAAACTGAACAGAAGCCTCACTCACATTTTGAACCACCTCATGGCCATGTGGACATCCTGGGCTGATTATCTCTGGTGACACCATGGTGGCACTTCTTCTCCAGAGGGACATCAGGGCCAGACCCTGAAGGGTTCAACCATCTGGAGGCAGATAGGGTGGGGAGGGCCTGGAGTGAGCCACTTTCAGCCAGCTCCCCAACTAGACCACAAGCTCCTTGAGGCATGAGCTGGAGCCATCTTGCTCACGATGGTATCCCTATGCCTAGGACAGTGGCTGGCACACACACAGGCTCACAGAGACTGCCAGGAGGGAGGGAGGTGAGGCAAGGAGGCAGTTTCTGAGTATGAGAAACCAAACATTTAGAAGAACAGTTCTTGATTCAAGTAAGCAAGACCCATTGCTGGAAAGGATCCACATGACCTTTGTGAGAACTTACAGTGCCTTACAGGTTTGGGGTGAAAGTTTCCACCTCTAATCCTTGAGTATGCATAGACCCAGGTAGTCTGGCCATCTTGTATAGAGAAGCCAATACACAGATGGGGTTCATAGCCATGATGACTGATCCCCTAGGAGAGCCTCTGTCAACTGACTACTGGAAATCTCCCATCTTGGACGTGGCTGCTCAAGGAGGTTCAGTTCAAACACTTCCTCCAGCCTCAAGGAGGTGCATGTACCACTGAGCTCCTACCTGAGTCATGGAAGATGGTTTTCCTGCTGACTGTGGCTATCAGTTTTCCAATGCCAGCTGTGAAATCTTACCAGAACTAGCTATTTCAGCAGTCTTATAAATTTCCTAGAGATGCAGTTAGGATTAAAATTCAAGGAACCGCTTGGAAGTCATAAAACCAAATGGGGGTGAATGTGCTTCTCTGGATATTTCATAGGACTGTTCACCAGGATTCTGCCCAATAATCGCTATGTCGCTTCATCATGACTCCTGCTGAAAAGGTCGACCGTATTTTAGTGACAGATATTTCCTGCAAAATGTGTGAGGTGTCCCTCACTGTAGGTGAAGGCAATGCAATCTTAACGAGAAATAAATTGCCCTTATCTGCACATCTGGGAAGATATCAGGATTTTAAAAATCATAAATGTAATTAAAAGAATTTTCATTTTGGAGAGGCTGTTTATGTGCATAGACAGTACTAGATGTTTTATAAAGGATGTGGACCTGAGGTAGGCACTTCTTTTCCTCCTTTGGAGGGGAGCAGGGGAGGGAAGTGAGGTGGGAGAGGAGAGGAGAGGTACACACAGCTGGGAAGAGCCACACTGGGGCTGTCCTGATGCAGAGCCTGAGCGGCTTCTGCTCTGCACTCTGCCTTGCTTCACACACACAGCACAGACGTTCACATGGAGCTCCTGTTCACTCTTGAATCCTTCAAGTTTCCTTTATTCCCTTAGCAAATGAAGTGGGATATAATATTCTGAAGTCAATCTAACCCTGGCCAAGTTCAGCGAAGGGATTTGGCCCCAGAGCTGATCTGACATCTTTCTCATCCCGGCATCCTAAAAGCTTCTGTAATAAACAAGTGTTCTAGGCATGCATAGTCAGCTTGTGCAGCTTGGGTCTCTGGGCGGTGTGGCCTCATGGAAAACATTTCTTGATGGGCTTCTTGTGTTGGTACTTTCTATTCATTTCATATTGTTCTTGGAGAGATTTACTTCTCTTCTTGGGCCCAAACAACATCTCAAAAAACTGTCACCTTTTGAGAAGCTCTATCCCCCTAGAGCCCTACTTTTGAGCCAAGCTCCCTCGCATTTGCTTCCCACACTCAGCATTCAGCAGTATAAGCCCCACGGTATGTGTGGCCCTAACCAAGTCGCAGTGGAGGAGGGCACCCACTCCGGGACCCGTTCACCACCTTCTGTTTTCGCACCGACAGCTCCTTCCATCTGCTGTCCTCCTCTCTCAGCTGCTGGACCTCATGGGGGCCAAGGCTGTCCATTTCAGCACCACCTCCCCCCCCCCCCCACCCAGTCACACGTGGGAGACACATCTGCATTCAAAACTGGCACTGCTCCAAAACCTGAGACTTTAACATCCGTTCCCCACTCCAAACACAACCACCCTCCCTCCTGCACTCACCACTGTTATTTCATTCCTATGGAACTTGAACACCCAGCTTCTCTGTAATTTGCTAATCTGAGGCCAAACTCCTGACATGATCTACACGAAAGCATAGTGTAGGGACGTGAGGTTTTCTCTGCCCAGTGCCTAGTTGAGAGTCCAGACTATTTCTACCCTTCCCTTCCCTGGGTCCTCTCACTTAGCCACCCCTCTGCCCTCTGCCTGTGGGCCTGGTCCTTCTCGGTACCATTCCCAAAGCAAATCATTCAGTTCTTACCAACCTTCTTTTATTTATCTTCAGTTGAAAGCCTCTTCTGTCCCTTACAATCGCTGTAAACCTTTATCATTGTCATCTCCTGACTGCCTCATGAGAACCTTTGCATTGCATTTCACAGTCTTTATGGTATGGCTGCATGAGCATCCTGCTTCCTTTCCAGCAGCAGTTTTCACATACAGTAGTGATTCTGGAGCCTAGAAGCCAACATTGCAACTGGGCTATTAAGTATGCTTATCCAGTCCATCAATTCTGGATGTGCAGGAAGGAAAATAAACTGATGTGTCTGTAAACCTCATCAGCCAAGAAGCTTCCAGAGATGCCACAGAGAAGAGGTGGCTTGGGGAGAACTTGAAGGGACCTGGGATCTGCTTGTATTTGAAAGATGATGGGCACGTAACTTGAGAAGTTAAACTTAAGGAATAGGTCACCGTTTCGTCCTAACAGCTGAAGCTGCAGCATCTCGATATCATCACATTCTCACCTGGGGAGGTACAGAGAAAGCCAAGGACCTAAGAGCTTGTGCTAATGGAACAAATGGAAGCAATGATATTGGGTCATTGGGTTTGCTTGTCCCTCTTCTTACTCCCCGCTCTATCAACAGATGTTTATCAAAAATCAATTCTTGTTTCTTTCCCCTTTCATTCGCTGTTCTGACTTCAGTTATCATTTTGAGAAAATTCCCAAATGCACAAATATCCGGTCCTTGTCTTCCTCCAGTCTCCTGCATTTTCAGACTCCATGCTCTCACCGGTGCCCTCATTCTTTCTTGCCTGGACTATGGCTATTCCCTGGGGAAGGCTGGTCTTCCCTAATCCAGTACCCTCCACGAATCCATTCTATGCACTGAGGTGTTGGCAAACTTTCGGGGTTTCTGTGCTGCATAAAGTCTCCGTCACGTATTTTCTTTGTTTATTTGCTTATTTATTTTTAAACAACACTTTCAAATCTAAAAAGCCATTCTCCACGTACTGGCCACCGGAAAACAGGTTATGGGTCATATTTGACCCGTAAACTGTGGTTTGCTGGCCCCTACAGCATAGTGATGCCAGATACTTCTTGTTGAAGCACAGAATCAATAACACCACTCCTCTGAATGCAAAGTGTAATGTTCTGCTGAAATTTCTAGTCTTAAATTCTATTTCTTTTTTATGGACCCTTCATGCTAACTAAACCAGTCTGCTTGCAATTATTATTTTATTGCCTGCTTCCCTGCATTTGTTCAACTTAGACCTCTCTCATTAGCCATAACCAATTGCCAAATACATACTTGCACACGAATGCACTGGTGCACAGCACACACACATACACACACACACACACACACACACACACACCTAGAATACACGTCACTCCATTATTGCAACTCTCTTGTAGTACTTACCATTTATACCTTAAGTTATTTATATATATCCTGACTTATGTGAGACCTTAGGAACAGAATCTGTATCTAATTCATTATTCTGGTTTTCCTGCATTCACTTATCCCTTATCCTTTAGTAGTAGAGCATATATGTAGCAGACACTCAATAAATCTTTGCTTAATGGATGAGTAAATGAATGAATTCAGATGAATATGCGTTAGTGGGGAGAGATACGTATTTAGTATCCGTAAAGTGCCTTAAAATCTCCACTTATGCATTGTCACGTCTCCTTAGGGAGTCATAGATTTGGTTGATGGACTTAAGTTTGATTCAGGGCCACCTGCTTAAGTTATGGGTGGTATTCTAATGTGGTGGTTATGAGGAGCAAGCTCTAGAAGCAGACAAACTTGGATTCTAATTCTGGCTTCATCATTCAAGTGCTTTAACTCCATTAAGCCCCAGGACTGTCCACTTTAAAAGGGAGTGATAATAATACCCATCTATTCTAGGATTTGCCACACTTCTTCCTTATTCATACAGATTATACTGCGATTCTTTAAAACACACACACACACACACACACACACACACACACACACACACACGATAAATCTCACAATACCAAAAGGTCAAGACTGACTCAAGGGTTTTATATGCCAAGTCCAAGTCCAAGTCTAAGCAGCATGCACATGTCACTCGCATAACTTCCTATTCTTGCTTGACGTCCCGAGCTCCAGAGCTGATGAATCTCTCCGAGATGCTCAGGAAGGTAGCAAAGGGGTGTTGTCTGTGCCTGACCGATGAGTCTCTGGAGCCCCAAGTCTGCTACCTTCCAACACAGGGAGATGCGTTTTTTAATGAGCGCTTATTTAAAGTGTATGCCGATATCCCATTACAACTTCTGCCACATTTAGGAAACTTCTGCCACATTTAGGAAACTGAGGGACAACTCCACCTTTTCACAGATTCATAAAAACCAAGCAAACATGACTTCTAAACAAAGAGGTTTCTTCTCTTTTTGGGGACAGGCCTCTTATATGCAGGAAAGGATCAAAAAGTCCAAGATGTTCCTTGCTTAGAAAAATAGAAGCTTAGGGCACCTGGGTGGCTCATTTGGTTAAGCATCAAACTCAGATCATGATCTCACTGCTCGTGAGTTCAAGCCCGGCATCGGGCTCTGTGCTGTCGGATCCTCTGTCTCCCTCTCTCTCTCTGCCCCTATACTGCTCACTCTTTCTCAAAAATAAATAAACATCTAAAAAAAAAAAAAAAAAAGAAAGAAAAATAGATGCATGTCAGACTGTTAAGACTGTTAATACCATGGGCAGGTTGGTGAGTATTACTTGGCAGGTTAAGAGGTGTTCCTGAAGACCCCCGTGACCCTATGGCCCTAAGTTACTGAGACAATTAAGCATTTTAGCACGTATAAAGAATGCTGGCACAGTGTGTGGCTCCCAAGTAGGACTCGATAACTGTCGCTATAATTACATTTATTCTACGAGTAATGATAGGTACTAATTTGAAATAAGCTAATAAATCCTAATAAGACAGAACTAATTCTTAGTTCTGGCTAAAGTTGTCAGTGAGGCACAGTTTGACTTCAAGGACCTGTCACCCTGCCTTCACAACCCAGCTTCCCTCCTTTTGCTCATCTTGATAGATGGAGAGTACAGACGAGAAAACATACGTAACCTCCCAGGGTCTTCCCTGTTGGACGCCAATGACCAAACAAGCACAGTAGACTCCTATGGTCACAAGGAAAGAAAAACTCTTAGAGCTGAAAAGGGGCTTTTTAGGCCAAATGGCTGAAGGACATAGAGTCATGTATCAAGTGCAGAAAACAGTTCTCTCTAACACAGTGTTTACAGAGAAATGGAAATGCTCTTTGAGATAGATGCTGAATTGTACCTAACTCCTTTTAAGTGCGTCCAAATGTCATCTTAACATAACTGAAGTCTAAATATTTTAAATGAGATGGTGGGAAGAGGATGCAGAAGAAATATCGCTCCCCTAAAGTTGCTCTCCGTACTGTGTTCTCAACACACAGGAGGTTGCAGGTTGATTTTTGAAGGGTCGGAAACTCTTTTAGGTAATTAGGATATCACTATTGGGGAATAAAGATGATGCAGGTTTTGGAATCAGCTTGCTTGGCTTCAAATCCCAGATTTTCCATTCAATACGCAGCACTTTAATCTCTAGATGCCTTTGTTTTTTCCAGAAAACTGGGATAATAATTGCATTTATATTTTGAGATTAATTATAAGAATCAAGTAAGTTAATATATACAGATAACATAATAAGCACTCAATAGATACTTTTATTGTAACAATGATGATGACAATGGTGATGATGTGTATAGGGCACTTCATATTTAACAAAGATCATCTTCATGTCACCCTGTTTGATACTACAATGAACCTTGCTAGGGTCACGATTACTATTTCCATTTTATGGAGGGAAACCAAGACTCAGAGACTCACATGACAGCCCCAGAGTCATGTAGCTAGTTAGGGGCAACAAGACTTGAACCAGGAGCCTCTTTCTGCAAGGCCCAAGCAGTTTCCACCATATTTCAGCTGATTCCATATTCCAAATATCAGGTATGACCAAGTTAAAAATGACTTTGAAGTCGGAACCCATTTTCTCTCTCATTTCTGGAATAATCTGAACAAATATTTATTAGACTTCATGATTCCCGGAACAAAAAGAATACATTGTTGGTTGGTGTTCCTGGAAGGTTCTCTGCCCTTATGTAGCAGTCATCATATGCTGTAAGGAATGCATATAAGGAAACTGTAAGCACATCCAGGCCATTCAGTACTTCTGCATCAAGGGCACACTGAAGTTATTCTTTTCCAGGGTAGTATTTTAGTCAGACTAACTAGAAGCCCCTCAATTAGAGATCAACTCACACTATGTTCTTCTCACCAAATATTCATTGAAATGAAAAAGAAATTTGAAGGAAATGTCATTAACCCAACTCCTTGCCAAGACAGCTAATAACAATGCTAATACCTTTCATCTTACATAATGTATAATAACACCTTATAGTAGACAAAGTTCTGTTGCATTCCTTGTATCATTTGAGCTGCCCACAACAATGGGGCAAGAACTATGTCTATGTTTCAGTTAACAAGAAAAATTAAACAAATCAGAGAAGACTACAGGAGTGTACAGAAATATCCCACTTGATTTTCATCCTCACTGTCAAGGTCTCAGACACTCATAAACAACAGAAATGCCACTGACCTTTCCCAGCCATATTTATCAAAAATTGTCAGTGGATTAGAGGCTATAGAAAAGCACAGAAAATACTCCCTTTATGAAGAAAAATGAATTAAAATAATATAAATAAAATGTAAATACACAAGAAATAAACATATTATTGCACTCCCTCTAAGGGCTGACATAATTACTAAATAATTTCCCTGACAGTTGGTTTGGGTTTCAATTCTAAGGTGGTCTTTCTAGAGACAGGGTTTCAGAGACTCCACATCTTGCCTCCACTCTGCCTCTTAGGCCAGGGTCTCACCATGTTTGCCTTGATCAATGGTCTCTGCTTGGCCTCACCACCACCAGTCTGTCCACCCCCCACTGACACTCAACTGCCAAATGGCACCTTTTGAGGAGACACTTTTATAACATAACCTCCCACCCAATCAGAAATCCCTACTGCCCTAGACAGTGTTTCCCAAAGCGAGGAATGCCGATTGCATATGAGGCTTTTTCAGGAAGAAGGCAAATTAATATTTTTATTTTAAGAGGCATGTTCTAATTTGCATGGATACTATAACTAATAACAAGAAAACACAAAACCATGAATATTAAGCCTAAATAAACACAAATATTAAGGGAGGACCCTTTTGAAAAAGATCTGATTGTAGTGTTGGCATATAGATATGGCAAAACAATGAAGATTCTATAACAAAGACTGTTCGGTTGGAAGACACTGGCCTTCAGAGTTAAGTTTCAGTTCCTTAATGTGGCATTCAAGGTCCCTTCTGGTCCAGATCTAGTCTACCTCTCCTGCCACAACTACTACTACTACCACTGTATCCCTTATACTCTAGTCTAACCAAATCTAATTTTCCTTCAGGAAAAAGACCATGCCTTATACACCTTTCTGTATTTTGTGCAAACTCTTGAATGCTGTCTTCAAATGTTAAATGCACTAGATCCTAGTAGCACTGGGATGGATTCTCTTACCCCTACCTTATAGCCTATTCCCAGATAGGAATATTTCTATCCAAAGAGGAATACGTGGACGAGTGCTTTCCTCAAATTCGGTAGAGTAAAACTTCTCAGCCTAGTGTCCAAGAACAACTAGAAGTCTTCAGTAAGTTCTGTGAACCCCCTGAAAACATATGCAAGATTTTGTATGTATAAGCATATTATGGAAAGAATGCATTCGTTCTTAGATTCCCCAGGTATGAATAACTCTGAAGAGTTAAGAACCACTGTAGTAGAGGCCTTTCTATGGCAACAACTAAGTTTGGAACACAGGAGCCATAAACACTGCCTTACATTCCTTCTAGTCCCTCAGAGATGCCCCATCTGGATAAACATTTAATCTCTGAACAATTTTTAAATGTGTGCACCTCCACACTCCTCATTAACAGTTTTAGTACATGTAATCTCTTCCATGATCAACAGTCAATCATGCATTTCAGGACCATCAGCTTATAAATGGGCTATGACCCAAAGATGTATTTACAACCCAGAACCCACTGTCTCATAAAGCATTGTAAATAATTCAGTAAGGGGCACTTGGGTGGCTCAGTCGGTTAAGCATCTGATTTCAGCTCAGGTCATGATCTCACAGTTCATGAGTTTGAGCCCCACATCAGTCTCTGTGCTGACAGCTCAGAGCCTGGAGCCTGCTTTGGATTCTGTGTCTCCCTTCTTCTCTGCCCCTCCCACCCTTCCCCCTACCACCACTTGTGCTCTGTCTCTCTCTCTCTTTCTCAAAACTAAATACAAACATTTAAAAAATAATAATAATTCAGCAAAATTCTGGTTTGCTCTGAAGAGACTAAAAACAAGAAACCAAGCAGTATAGGTGGAAAGAAGAAAAAGATTGGCATCACCTTCTCTGGGACTGACTCCAGACAAAACTATTTATGTATTAGAATTTCAGAACCCGTTTCCTCTTTCTCTGCAGCATTGCTCCCAGAGCACCCCCCCTAACCCTTTTTGGACACCCTAATAGAATTTCCCCCACCTCATTCCTCCAGTGTTATCCATCTCCTAACTCGTACCATGCCAAATCCTCACTGAAGAGGAGTTTACCTGAGAATCTGGAGGCCAGTATAATTGAATTCATATTCATAGATGCAGGACTGAGAGTCCTTTGACCTGTAACTGACTTGAGCCTCTGATGGATACATATAGAACCAAAGGAATTATTGATCAGGGGTCTCTAGGGCAGTATAATGAGTGAAGGAGAAAATCTGGTGGGGGTGGGGTGGAGTTGGAAGGGCTTGAGCTGTCACAGAGATTGTCCAGTCTTATTTGAAAATCTCATGTCAACTCTCATTTTCAAATCGTTTCCAAACTCTGCTTCCTCCAGCATCTCCTTCATGGCTAATGTGAGGAGAAAAAGCGTAACAGATGCTGGCTTACCCTCTCTCTGTTTTAAATATATCTTAGTTCTCTAACCCTTCCTGGTAACATTTCATTTGACCAAAAGCTATAGAATTAACGTTTGAAAATCACGGCTCCAAAGGACACAGGCATTTCCCGTCATATTCCTTCCACCACTTGGATCCTACAGAATGTTTTCAAACCTGTATGTTTTGTTGTGATTTTGATCCATAGTGTTTTCAGGAGGAAGAGGGAAGTTTACAGGAGGGGCAAGGGGAAATTAAATGGAAAGGGACTGGAGAGGCCACTGACATGCGTGGATTATTTGTAAACCAGGTGTCTAAAAGCCAGATACTTTCTGCTTTCTCTTCCATGCTAATCAATGTGTACACAATACCTCCTGTCATTTGAACTCATTCACCCACATTTCCATCTATATTAGTATTTATGCTTCTTCTTATTAGGTGTGATGTCCAGTAAATGAATACATTCATCAAATCCCAAGGTTTCAGACCGGGCCATTAGCCTAATGCTGATCATGTGTCCCCCAATCTACCATTCTTCTAATTCATTATCTGCCTTCACCAAACCCAAACCTTGACTGGAGAAAATTATTCAGGAGGACAAAAATACACTGCATAAGATGATCACTGTCACCATCGTCTCCATCATTCATCTTCGATTTTTATCTGCTTTACTTGGCTATTTCCTCCCTCAAAGAGAATTTAAATGTCATGCCTGCCAATCTCTTCCTTTATTTTACATATGATTTGCCTTTTTTCTCCTTCTCATCTGGTCTTTTCCTCTCCTGTATTTTCTTTATTCTCCTGCCCAGTTCCATGATTTGTGACCAGCTACAGCCAGTGCTCAGGCTCACTCTGGAGCTGGTCTATCTTCTTCATTTCCATAATGATGTGACTAACACTTCACTCACCCCCATTCTTATGGAACTTAGCATTGGCCTCTGGTGACCACATGATTGAATTTTTCTCCTTCTCCTCCTCCTCCTTCTTTTTAATTCACACACACATAGACACATAGAGGTTCAAGGTGTTGAGAAACCATACTACTGTGGCTTCAACACTGGTTATACATTACAATCACCTGGAGCTTTAAAAACAACTGACGCCTGGATCCCAGCCCTGGAGTCTCTAGTGTCCTTGGTCTGGGATGTGGCCTGAGTGTGAAGGATGTTAAAAGCTCTCCAGGTGCGACTTTCTCATGTAAGAAAATTCTTGATTCTGCACCATTACCACCTATACAGTCTAGTTCCTTCTGTGCCTTTGAGCCTAGAGAAGGTCTGGTATGATTTGTCACAAGGAGGTGAACTTAATTTTTCTGTAAAACAAATTGAAATTTCACTTATATGAAACTCCTCGTTTTCCAAAGATGCCACCAAAGGAAATGTCACTATATATTGAGAACAGGCCTGGTGGGGGCTGGAGGAGAGAAAAAGCATAATTAAATGAAATTGGCCACAACCAACTTGATTTTAAATACAGATCTTCCTCAACTTACAGTGGGGTTATGTCCCAATAAACCCATCATAAAATGAAAACAGTGTTAAGTTGAAAATGCATTTCATACAGCTAAATACTCATAGCTTAGTGGAGCCCTACCTTCTGTGTGCTCAGAATGCATTAGCCTATAGTTGGACCAAGTCATCCAACACAAACCCTATTTATTTTATAGTAAATGCATATCACATGTAATTTCTGGAATACTGTACTGATAGTGAAAAACAATGGCTGTATGGCTACAGAATGATTGTCAGTGCATCGGTTGTTGACCCTTGTGAATATGGGGCTGATGGGCAGCTGTGGCTGTCACTGCCCCGGCATCATGTGAGACTGTCCTAACACATATCACTAGCCAGGAATGATCCAGTTTCAAAATTTAAAGTCTGAATGCAAATCACTTTCACACCAGAGTAAAGCTGAAAAATTGCAGTTGGAGCCATCATCAGTTGGGGACCATCTGTATTATGACCACGTTTTTCTCCAAGCATTTGGCCATGACTTCCAACAAGTGACGAGAATGACCGTGGGGGCTTTACTACCACCCCAAGGGCTCTGCACCTGCCCACGATGAGCCATTCGTTGATCAGAGGCAGACAGGAGGGAAAAGGTATGGTGGACTGTGAGGAGAAGAGAAGAAAAGGAAGAAAGTAGAAGAAGAAGGGTAAATTAATCCCTAGCTTGCCAGTTGCTTTGTAATTTTATCTTCCCCACAACACTAAAAGACCGAGAATATCGGTCCTATTTTTACTGACTTGAGATCACTCATCTAGTAAATGGTGTGATCCGGCCTCCTCCTACCCTCCCGCCCACTACCATCGTCCATTCAAAGACAACCGCCCTGCTTCTTCTCTGAGAAAACATCAAACAGCAGAGGACACTAGTGCCACTGGGGGGCCCTGCAATGGGAGGCCGAGGCGGTGGCTTCCACAGCAGCATCCAGGGTCAGGGTCATAGCAGGACTTAGCGCCGCCAAGACCACAGAGCTTGCAGAGGCAAGGCTGAGGACAAGGAGTGGGTCCTCATCACCAAGCTGGGCCACCTGGTTTAGGACATGAAGGTCATATCCTGGAGATCTATCTCTTCTCCCTGCCTATCAAGGAATCTGAGATCACTGACTGTCCTGGGAGCATTCCTCAAGGATAAGGTTTTGAAGACTATGCTGGCACAAAAGCAAACCCATGCTGACCAGCGCACCAGGTTCTAGGCATTTGTTGCCATCAGAGAGGACAATGGACACATCGGTCTGGGTGTTAAGTGCTCCAGGGAGGTAGCCACTGCCGTCCATGAGGCCATGGTCCCTGCCAAGCTTTCCAGTGACCTGTGTGGCGAGGTGACTCGGGGAACAAGATCATCAGGCCCCACACTGTCCCATGCAGGGTGAGCAGCCGCTGTCACTCTGTGCTGGTCGGTCTCATCCTCAGCCCCAGGGGCACTGGCACTGTCTCTGTCCCTGAGCCCAAAAAGATACAGACGATGACAGTACTGACGACTGCTACACGTCAGCCAGGGACTGCACTGCCACCCGGGCAACTTTACCAAGGCCACTTTTGATTCCCAAGACCTACACCTATCTCTTCCCCACCTCTGGAAAGATACTGTGTTCATCAAGTCTCCCTATCAGGAATTCACTGGCCATCTTGTAAAGCCCAAACCAGAGTCTCCGTGCAGAAGACCCAGGCTCCACTTGTGTTCACCATGTAGTTTTCTACAAGAAAAACAAAGTGAATTAAAGCCTACAAAAACATGAACAAACAAAAACCAAAGACAACTGCCCTAGATCTAATGTGAGTGCAACAAAGTTCCCTTGCCATGTCCCGCCACCTCTTTCCAGGTGGGAAGAGGAGTTTCTACCCAGAGGCAGGGAAGCTTGCAGCTCTCAGCCTCAGGGGGAGGCAGGCTGACTTGGAGCTGAAGAAATAAAGTGTCCGTTTTCCTGGCAGTGTGTTAACCTCCGCAGGCACCTGGGTCTGGAGAAAAGCACAAATCCCACCAGCAGTTTCCAGCACATGCTGCAGGAATGCCAAGAGCAGAGTGGGAGTCCTTTCGTCAGGCTTCCCCATGGAGAGGGCCGGGAGACTTCCGCCATGGAGCCAATGGCGGCACAGTCTGGTTCTCGTGGAGAACTGAACATTCACAAATCTGCACCATTCTGTCCTCTATCAAAACCAACAAATGATCAAAGGCCAACAATTCGAATACAGGCAGACTACTTCCATTTCAACAAAGTGGCATCACCTTGTTTCCCAAACGGTAGAGGACAGGCTGGTAACCAGAGGGAGAGATCTCGTTACAAGATGGCATTTTCAGGGGGCAGGGGGAAATGGTAGACTCTCAAGAGAAGTTTTCCCTGGGAATGACTGCCAGTGCTTACACCTGTAGGTCTCTCCTTGCTCTGGCCATAGTCTCTCATCTCAGCCACTCTGGGCTTCTTCGGTCTTGGACATTTGCTCGTCCCCTTCCTTCTGCCTGAAACTCTTTCCCTCCACTCTTCACATGGCTGGCTCCTTGTCATTCTTCAATCTCAGCATCAACATCTCCTCCCCCAGGAAGCCTTCCCCCTTTCACTCCACCCTTTGTTTTGTGATGGCACCTGCCACACGTTGTACTTCTCCCATTTATCTGTGTTCACATGTGTATTTGTCTATCTGCACTTTTAGTCTCTGTGAAGACATATGTCTTGTCCAGCATGTCATACATCTCAAGATCCTCTATTTAAATATCTGCGGAATAAATTGATCAATGAAGCCCAGGTCTAGTGTATCTGATGCTATATTTTCTTCTCCTACCCTTTAAAAAATGTTTTTATGTTTATTTTTGAGAGAGAGAGAGAGAGACAGAGTGTGAGTGGGGGAGAGGCAGAGATAGAGGGAGACACAGAATCCCAAGCAGCCTCCAGGCTCTGACTGTCAGCACAGAGCCCAAAGAGAGGCTCAAACTCACAAACCGTGAGATCACTACCTGAGCTGAAGTTAGGGGCTTAACTGACTGAGCCAGCCAGGCGCCAGCCCCCCACCCCGCCCTTTTTTTTTTAACTACTATTTAGGGAAGACTCTATTTCAGGCCCTTTGCTAGGCACTTTGCACATATTTTTTCACTTAAAACTCAAAACAACACTATGTGATAGGTGTTATGTCTCCAGTTTCACAGATTAAGAAGCTAAGGCTTGAGAAATTAGGTTTCTTGCCTAAGCCAACATCATAACTGCAACAGCCAGGATTCAAGCACAGATGTGTCTAATTCCAAAGCTTTTGCTTTTCTCACCCTGTGACACTTTCTCTGTGGAAAAAAAGACAGAGTATTGGGGAGGATGAGTCATCTTTCCAAAGACTCGAACAACAATGCTTCTCGTTTATCTTTCTTCCTTGCCTTGTATTTGTTCACTCCTTCTCCCCATGTCCCCATTTCACATCCCCAGAAACATGCATGTTCACTGGCAGGAAATATAGAAGTGATCCCCATCTGAGACAGTGCTTTCTGGAAACAGTGAACTCAGGAAGTCGCTTTGAAACGCAAGCTCCTTTTCCATGACTCTCATTGAAATCTGTTAATACCCGTATTTCTAGTGCTTCACTGCACCGTCCTCTCCCTGCATGTTCAGAGAAATGTCCCTTCAGTGGCTGAGTGTTCTGGAAAAGGGCACAGTGCCCGGATAACATGCCTGCCAGCATCCCAAAACTCAGGGCTCACAAGAGCCAACTTGTAAGTTCCGTTATGGACAAAAATGAGGGCAGGACGATGAAGCAGAGAACCCCATCCTGACACCAATAGAGCCTGAGATTGCCAGGCCTTGTCACTGGCCTGCGTGTGGCTTTAAATGCCGATGTTCCAGCTCTGCCTAAGACAAAATGTTTCTCGACAACCCGATTTCTACTCAGACCTCAACCATCTGCCATCCATGAGCCGCAATCTCTGTCTTTCTCTTTCATTGGTCCTCGGAAGTTCTCCCTCCCCACTGCAGCTGTTTCATCTCCTTGTGTGGGTTGATTTTGTCACTCTGCCAGCCTAGCGGTACTTGGTAGCTTTCTCAGCCCCAATAAGATAAGCCAGAGGGCTCAGAGAGGGGAATTTTCCAAACCTCCTTGTAACATGCCGGCAAACTCCCAGATGCCCTGTGGGCACGGGTGCACGAAGGGGCGGGAAGCAGAGCAGATGCCAGGCAAGGCACACGTTGTACACAAATAAACACGGGCATATACAGAAAGCTCACTGCGGGAAAAGCCAAGCAGGAAATGCATCCTCTTTAAAGCCAAACCATCGCATGTGCCAAAAAATTATGAGCAGAGGTTAAGAATGTATTCAGGAAATGCTAGTGGCATCCACGGGATGGGCTTCAGGTTGGCACATTCATTTACATTCCATTTAAGGTTCTGTTCTAAGTCACACACGGCAAGCCAAAGTCTGTTACCTGCAGTAGCCTTCTGTTCACACCACTTTTGCAGTTTTTTATTCATTTCTTGAGTGCCTGCCACATGACCAGCAGTATTTAAGGGGCTGGGGTTGCAGCCGTACTAATCTTCATACAGTCTACATTCCAGTGGGGAAGAGATAGTAAAGAAATAATAAATATATGGAATGAAGGAGGGAATGATCTTGTGCTAATATATCAACTACTACCAGGATGAAAGGTATGCACCAGATTTAGCAAGATGGATTTTTTTTTGGTGACCTTGTGAAGTGCAGTTTCGTTGGTGTTGTGGGAGAAAGTCCTGAATGCAGTGCCTTCAAGGGAGAATGAGATTTGCAAGGAGCAGAAACAAGGAAGAATAAAAAATGTTTTGGGGAAATTCTTCAATAACAAAAGGAAAGAAAAAATGGGGAAGCTAGGGAGAACAGAGATCAAGGGATACCACAATAACTCTTGACCATAAAAAAATTCCATGACCTTAAATATTTACCTTATTCAGTACTGGAAGATGCAGGACAGAGATTTCAGTAATTATCTTCACTCTCTTCTAAGCCTAAGAGAAATGGCATTAAAATATTTCTGGGGTGCCTGGGTAGGTGAGTTGGTTAGGCGTCTGACTCTTGATTTCTGGTCAGGTCGTGTCCTTGCGTTTCCATGGGTTCAAGCCCTGCATCAGGAGCTTCACCCTGACCACCTGGAGCCTGCTTAGGATTCTCTCTCTCTCCCTATCTCTCTGCCCCTCCCCCACTCATGAGCTCTCTGTCTCTGTCTCTGTCTCTCTCTCTCTCAAAATATTATTACCATCTCTCCTCTTTAAAGCTTAGAGAGGTTAAATGATTTGCCCAAGGGACATTGGGCAGGGGGAGGGAGGGGAGATTAAATAGCAGCCTCAAGATTTGAATCCAGACTTGTTTGAAAAACATCTTGAGTGCTTTCCACTTTTCTCTACTAATGTAAGAAGGACTGGCTTTTAGCTCTCCAGACTAAAGATCTTACCTTCAAATGACCTGATTAAATGGAATACACAATCTAAATGACCTCTGGGTCCCAGTAGGCACTGCTTTTCTTGGATTCCATGATTCATTTACTTGTAAGAGTCTTCTTCCATATTTTAGGTTAATTTCACATCTCTCAGTGAACAATCCTCTTGAACTTGACTATGAACGTAGCTTTGATCCAGTTCATTTTATCCATGTGAAAGTAGTACACGTTGATTAAAAATATGTTTATTATGGATTTAGAGACTACCACAAACTAAAAGGAGGGAAAATACTCACCTATAGCCCCACAAGCACCAATGACTTTTGTTGAATTTACTTCTAAGGTGTTTATTTTTTTTTTCTATATGTAAATTTTGAGATTTGTTTTAAGTACCATCATAACCACGTATATATTTGTACAACGAGATTTTTCACTTAGCATTAAAACACTTGCATTGTTTCATATAACTCATAAACATATATTTTTAAAGTAAAATCATTCATTATTTCACAGTAGGAGTCCCTCACTACAAACATTAGGTTGAGTTTTAAACTCTGGAAAAGACATGGATTGTGCACCTAACCCTACCTCCCCATACCTTTAGACAAGAGTAGGGGCCTGGTTGTAAGAATATGAGAGTCAGTGTCGCCAACAGCTTCTTTCCCAATTTCCACCATGATTCTCAAACCCGCTCTCTGTAAGGGGTCTCCCTGGGCAAGAATAAAGTTTGTGGTCGTCCTATTATCAATATTATGAATTATCAATGTTATGACCCTATCGAAACACTTGAAAACACTTTGGATTTAGTAGTATGCCAACCCCATATCTGCCTTAGCAAAGCCTCCCTAACCATTAAAATTGCACATTAATGCACTTTCTGAGCACCTACTGAAAACAGCACAATGTTCCAGCATTTGAACAAAGGATGATTGTTAAATATGATGATGCGGAAATGGCCCTTACTACTGGGTCCTTTTAACTCATCAAGTTTCTGTAATTAATTTCGATTAATTTTAATTCACGTAATGTCCAAACATTTTTCTTGGGCAATTTGCCAAGCGGGAGAGTGTCACGGATTGTCAGACATGGTGGACTTGACCTTAGTCAAACCCTATGAGACAACTCTGTCTCCTGAATATGCAGTCCACGTGAAGGAGCCACAAGATAAGAAGAAATTACATGACAGAAAGACATATGAAGACTCAGCCTAGACTTGACACCTGTGATGAATGCAGCCTTTCACAGATAGATTCCTGCCGTCTTACCTTGATTGAATTTGCATTCTCCACAAACATGACTCTGATGCTGGCCCTGGTGAAAGTCCCACTGTAAGACTCCTGTTTCCTGAGCTTAATACAACTAGCAAGGTTACCTCCATACTAGCAGTGGACTAAAGAAACAATGACCTATTATTGAGTAGTCACCATATGGCGTTTTGTTTACAAGCAGTGAAGGCTAGGTCAGGGACAGTGGTAGAAACCAGCTAGAACCACCAAAGAGAATCCCTCCTTATTGTTCCTCTCACACATGCTCTGTGTCTCTTTTTGTCTTTCTTTTCCTTTTAAATTGTTTTGCGAGCAGTTTTGTAAAACACCACTGAAATTGCACTATTGATGAGTCGTTGTGTTTTTTTTTCTGTTCTGGACAAAAAAGTCCGTATCTTCTTAACTGCTTTGTCTCTCACAAAGTATTTTTTTTAAATACTTTTTCTATGCATTTGGGAGCAAGAAATATAGCACTTAAAGTTTGGTGGAGCCCAAATACTGGGAAATTTAAGGAAAAAAATATCTTTTTTAGGAGAGGACATACTCACTAGCTCCAAGCCTAATTTTAAGCCATTTACAGCCCCCATGACTAGCGTTTAATTTGCAGAGGAGGATACTTGAGAAAGAGAGCAACTACTTGGGGAATGAACGATTTACGGTAGCGGTTGCCAAAACAACTGGCCCTCAGCCTGTCCAAACATTCTCCCGAATTCATAACTTAAAATTGCCGTGTTAGAATGAGCCTCCAGGGAGCTAAAACAACCAATTGACCAGCTGTTCTGCTCCCTGAAAAGGCTGAGCCAGGTCTCATTCCTTCTTGGATCTCAAAGCATATAAGTTAGGCCAAGTATTTATTCCCTCAGGGGAAATTACCTGCGTCTGGTCATTTCATCATTCTGTCACTATAAAATAAATAAATAAATACATAAGCACAGGAAAATGATTTACATGGAGACAGAGCCGTTATTCTTATGCTTCTGTTTGCTATCATGGGTTCTTAACACCTCAGGGTGCATTTTCCTTTGTGTTAAATGTTAACTGGATCCACTCAGCCAGGATATGGGTCACTCCATAGAAAGTTAAGGATAAGGGCACCTGAGTGGCTCAGTCGGTTGAGCATCCAATTTCAGCTCAGGTCATGATCTTGTGGTCCATGAGTTCGAGCCCCACATCGGGCTCTGTGCTGACAGCTGAGAGCCTGGAGCCTGCTTTGGATTCTGTGTCTCCCTGTCTTTCTGCCCCTCCCCCACTCATGCTGCCCGTGCACTCTCTCGCGCGTTCTCTCTCTCTTAAAAGTAAATAAACATTGAAAAATAATAAAAAAATTAATTATAAAAAAAGAAAATTAAAGGGCATGGCAACAAGAGGAAGAACATTTAAGGATCATTAAGGTGAAATCTACCCATTCAGCATACTGATGAGGAAATTAGGATTTGAAATAATAACAGTAATAGCAACATTACTTACTGGACACTTACATCTGCCAGGTGGCTTGGTTTTTTGAGCCCATCTATCAAGCTAGGTAAGCTTCTCCAAGAATATGTCATGGTCTTTTCTGAATGTATTACACATATTAATTCACTTCTCACAACAACCTGTGAAGGCAATCTTGTTAGTGTCATCATCTGTAAAATAGATACGCTCAAGGCCACAGAGCCAGTTAAGTGGCCCAATATATTATATGGTTATATATTATTATATTACCTATAACATGTTATTTTATGATAAAATGTAATATTATGATAAAATTGTTATAGGATAAATATTATATATTGAAACTTATAAAAATCCATTTTTCTAAAAGGTTCTGTGCATCAAATATTTGATTCAAGAATGTTGCAATCAGTCCTTCATGTGTTGGTGAGAACCATCAGGAAAACATAATATGCCATATCCCATATGATAAATGTCCTCTGATTTCACTAGATATTGAATTGAAACACTGACCTTGCAGAAGGTATGAAGAAAATATCTACTGAATCAAAATCTGAATTTCACCCTTAGAGTCAAAATAGAGTGGATCATATAGGTCCCAAAACCAGATTTTCAAAACTAAAATCTAGACTAGATGGCCTTGGATATGAGCTACCCCCTGGGCAGAATATTTGAAATAGGAACGATTCTGGAAAATTCCATGGGTGTAGTTAATGTATGTGTTTCATGTGTGTGTATAATGTATGTATTTGATGTGTGTCAGTGTAAAATGTGGAATGCCAGTTTTTCACTTCTTTGGTTTGACATCTAGTCAAATATATCTGTAAAAGTTAAAAACCTGATATTTTAAAAATTGTAAGTAAAACGCAATATAAATTTGAGTCAGGGTCAAAGCAGGAACATCCACTATTCTTTCACAAGTCACCAGAAGTCAGTTACCCGTGATAAAGATCAAATCTTCCCTGTGGATTCCACCCCAGTTCCAGAAATACCTCCTTTCTTGCATATCAGAAAGTATGGGGCCCATCGCTATTAAAATGTACATTTAGAATGCTTGTTTCAAAAAGCTGCTAAAATATCCTATTCCTTTAAGGAACTTTTGAGTTCTTTCCCAGACTTTATCACACTGGCCTGGGTGATTCTGTCATTGCGGAATGTGCTCAGTGAAGCAGTGCTTGAAAGCAATCGAAACCTTGAGTTGATGGGACCTCTACCAGCAGCCAGTCTTATTTGAAATTACAAGCTGGACCCTGAAATGAAACTTGTCATGCCCAGGAAAGCTGTTGACTGCCTGTCACATCTGGGAATTCTTAGAGAAATTGAAATAGCCTGACAGATGGATTCAAAAATCCAAGCAACCTGGATAATGTTCACAGGCCTTGTCCTTTCTTCGCAGCATCAGGGATGCTGGTGCCTATATGTTGTCTTTCTTGTTCGTTCCTGGTGGCATTGTGGTCATGCTTCAGGTAGCCTTTTTTAAAAGTTGATAAGTCATACTTGATAAGATAGTATCTTGATTAAGAAAAGGATTTGTCCTTCACATGATATATCTTCTTTTGGGGAAAAAAAATTATTTTCCCCATTGCCTAACTTATTGTAGGGACTGCCTCACTTCTATCAGGTCTTAGGCTCGTGGAGTTATGGTATCCATGAACTTGGCCTTCTCTGCCCTTTCAGATTGACAGTATAATTATGAAGGGACGCTAATGGTGTCATGGTCTCAAACAGACTCTCCTGCCTAATAAAAAACTAAACAACAAATAAATATAAAACCTGGTTTCCCTTCAAGGAATTAGAATTTTCCATTGTCCATAGTATAAGCCCACTAATTGTCTTCTGGTTCAGAATTTCAGGGACTCGCTGAGTAGCTCCTGATTTTATAATTTTTCCCCATGGCTAAATTTAGCTTTGCTTAGCTGCTAATATGTTCCATTGTTTTCTTGTTCTGTACCACTATGGCCAGAAAAAATGCCTCTCAGGTATATTTTTCTCATCTTGTGAAAACTATAGTTATTCTTTTAAGTAATAAAATCGCAGAGTTATAAAACTTGGAACTGAGCTTTACCTACCTCTAGTTCCTATTCCATAGCAACAAATATCTATCTAGCATCACAGTATCACTAACCTTTAGTAAAGTGTTGATTAAGTTGTGCCTACCCAATGATCCAACATGTGAGGTAAAGAGCAAGTAATCCTAAAGGCAGGCACAGTACATAACATAAATAGATACAGATAATATATTCCTAGGTATATATAGGTATGCGTGAATATATCATATATAATATCTGTGTGTGTATAGCTAATACACACCTATTAACTAGTAGCCTTTAAGTATATCACCATGCAGGTGACTGTGCACTGGTACTTCCAAGGTTCCTAGTTAATATTTTAACTAAAGGCTCCTAGTAAATATGTGTATATACATGCAAATTAATTGCTGAGAATTAATAAATAATTATATTATTGATATATTTTGGTAGAATTTAATACTATATAATATATTAAATGTGTTAAATATTAATATATTAAATGTGTGCATATATTAACTAGGAGCCTTTAAATATATATAGGTTGTTGCACAGTGCCTTAATATTTTTGGAAGGAAGGAGAGAAGGAATGAAGAGAGAAAGAGAGAGGAAGTCTGAAAATATAACCAAAAGAAATTCAGGGTTTAAGAGGGACACTGCATTTGAGTGTTTCTTGAATGTTCCCAGGCATCCATGCGTACGTACTTTCAAACTAAGTGACATTTGCCACAATGGGCTGATAAGGAAGAGGTGAAAAAGCAGAGAAGCGTCCCTCACCAACGTCCAGAAGTGGAGAGCAAAGCAGCAGACTCCAAGACAGGTGCTGAGCGGAAAATAATTACATTCTACTTTGCACTACAGTCACCTCAATTAAGTGCAGAAGCTTTATCATTGCTAGCTAAAAATATCCCCTTTTCATGCCATTCTCCCATGCCTATTTTTGGGAATTTGACTTTCTTTAGTGGCTTGCTTTATTCCAGGCTCTGTCTCCTGCTGGGCACCTAGGGAATTCTCTATTCAAAAAGCAGAGTCCAAAGGAGCTGCGGATCAGTGATAAAATCTGTTTGGATCATCTGACCAATCAGCAGGCGCTCTTGCCAAAGCAGCGGAGAGGAAGCTCAGGGCTGGGTGGTAACCACGCCTTTCTTTGTAACCAGGTTCTTCTTACCCTCTCCTCTGAGTTGATGGTTTTCCAGGAAATACGAGGAGATGAATTCTGACCTTTAGAGAACACAAGGGAAGTGGGCCTACCATCATGATTCTTTCTTTCTGTTGGGCTTTTTTTTTTCCTTCCAGCACACATAGTAGAGGCCCCCACTGCACACAACAAGGAGAAATGAGACTCCTGTGACAGAGCGGCTGGTCAGGGGGCCTGAGAGCCCCTGGGCCTCCAGTGTGACCCACAGGAGTCTGCCTGCCCCACCCCTTCTTCCAGCAGACCTTTATCTGGTTGGAAGCAGTGGCCAGGACATCACCTATGAAACACTCCCTTTGCCCTCACTGTGGCTGCCATTCATTCTTCTTCTGTCCTTCCATAGGATCTGGGAATTTCTAATGGGCCATCTGGCAGAATGAGTGGGGAGGCCTTTAGCCAGGTCAGCTCAGAGAGCACAGCTGGGAACGCCAGCTCTGTGACTTTGAATTAGTTACTTTACTTTTTCAAGCCTCAGCCATCTTTACTGGAAAACGGGTATTGATGGTAAGGGTCATAGGGCACAGATTCCATGAGAGTCATACATGCACAATGTTTAGAGGCACACCTGCATGCCACAGCTGCTATTATTATTAGAGGAGCTCACGTCTATTCCCACCTTGGTCAGGACATGCTTATTTCACCTAGCTGCTGCTCTCCTTAAGGGTCTAGAAATGTTCCATTCTTTCCTCTCCAAGCAGGGATTAGCAGAAAGAGCTGAAATAAAATTAATTAGAAAATTTTCCTGCTAAAAAAACATGACGATACCTAATTTATCTAAAGATCTCTTATTCAGAAACCTCAACACTCTAAACCAGGAAATAAGAAGTGAAAAAAAAAAAAAAGACTTATCTGAATGTCAGCATTGATATCAGTCTGTGCACTAAATCCCACACGGTCATAGGCACTAAATGCCATAGAAATCACGACTCTTCTGGTTGAGTTTGGCCTGGTTTTCTCGCCCTTTGCAATCAGAAAGCAGGGAGGCATAATGAATGAGCATTGTCAGAAGAGTTAGACTGAGTTTTGGGAATCTATTAATAGCAGGTATAAGATCTCTAAACGTGAGCAGGCTGGGCCGTTTAGCTAGGGCCAAATAGGCCTACCTTGCTGGTCAGTGAGAGCATCACTAAATCATGCTAGAAAAAAGAATGAATTTTCATTTTATTTCATGTTGTCTAAGAAGACTATTGGGTCTATTCTGTTTTAGAAAAGTTTCTATCCAAGAGAATTAATGTGTTTTCACTTGGCAATAAGGGAAAACCCATACTTAATGAGAAAATTCACTTCTTTAGAACATTTCTATTCTTTATATCTCTTGATAGGATAGACATCATTGTATGACTATACAATCAGTGTCATAGGGGTATGTGAAAAAAAATGCTGGCATTTGACTGATGTGGTAAACACAAAGTCGAACATTTTTCTGAGGGTTTTTTGTGGGAAAGGCAGTGCTGGTTGAAATGTACATTCTGCCATCCAAGAGAAACACACTCACTACAGAGTTGCTTTGTGGGA